>NC_047119.1:18920243-19623546 GCF_902500255.1 Thalassophryne amazonica
GAACTAAAATGGGGTTTTTTTTTCCTCCCAAAATGAGATTACGCGTCACATTCTGACGTTCAGTGCAGCGAGCTGCAAGAGCTCAGCTCAGATGTATGGAAAGACATTCATGCCATTAATGTCTGAAAGGAAATGCTTTTGACAAAAGCTAGATTTTGTTTATTTCTATTTATGATCAAAGATACATCATGTAGAGTTTATTTATGTCCAGAGTTTAAGGATCAAGTGACCAATTTCATATTTATTTACTTTAAGACTCAATAAAATGTTGACATAGAAAACCTGTAAAGCCTACTTTTAGTGCAAAGAAAATTCACAAGAGGTATCGATAAGGAATCGAATCGATAATGGTATCAATATCTCTAAAATCTTATCAATACCCATCCCTAATCACCACACTAACATCTGCAAGATCACACCATAAAAATAGGAACAAAATGTGACATTTTAACCTCTTAAAATACATCCAGGTTAGCCATCTTTGAACTGGTTCAGGGTCTGTCCCAAGAATATTCCCTGTGAATTTGAAGACTCTGGCAGTAATAGGACAAGATTTATGCTGAGCGCGGACGGACACAAAGTCTTCGCAATACCCGATGGCCATATTTGATGGCCTCGGGTAATGTGTAACACTGTTTGTGAGTTTGATACATTTTACGCCATCTTGTTTATATTTGCAGTGTCAGGCAAATGCATCATTAAAGGGCATATTTCACTGTAGTCAGCACGCTATTAAAAAATTCTATACCTGATTATAAATAATTTCTTGTATGTCTTTAACTTCTGTGGGCCATGAAAAAGTAAGTCCCTTTGGCTGCTCCCTTGTTTTCATGATATAGCTGACAGAAGTAAAATAAGGCAGTGTGCGTCTGAAAAATGCATGGCAGATTTACAGCCATTTTATCCATCAGTATGTATCATAATGAGCGGCCCGAGACCCCCTGCCAACACAGCTCCACTTTCATCAAAAAACGAGTCTGTGTATGAGAAGAGCGCCTCGTACAGAGCTGAACCCAAGCCCCCACTTCCTGCAGATAGCAGGCGGAGTGAGACAGAAGAAGCAGCATGACTCACTGAATTGTTGGCAACAAGAAATGCAGACAGAAAGGGCGACATATCAAAGCCAGCAAAATGATTGTGTTCATCTTCATATAAGTCAATATATGATTATTGTGATAGGCCTAGTTTGACATCTTTTCTCAGTGATGCTCCAAAACGTTCCATTTCACACTGCTGCACACTTGCTGTAGCTTGGTCTTAAAACACTTACTCACAGCTGCCACAAGGTGTCTCACTTACTGTACCCAAAGTCTATCCTGCTGTTCTCTTTACTATGTTGGCATTATTGTTTTTGCAGGGGGGCTTTTTGGCAGCACACAGAACAAAGGGTTTGGGTTTTCCTCTGGACTTGGTGCTGGGGCTGCTGCTGGAACATCAGGATTCGGAACTGGATTGGGAACAACTACTCTGGGAGGCTTTGGAGGATTTAATATCCAGCCAACTCAGCAGCAGCAAGGTGAGAGCGTAAAATTTTCATTCACCATTCCTGAAATGAGACTGGGTGGTTCAAGTGTGCAAGGTTGGAACCTGAAGTAATGTAATAATGATGCCTGTCACATATGGAAGCACATTCCAGTCTTGGTTCTTGAAGCAGCCATCTATCCGTCACAGGCAGGGAAAAGGGAGGCTCCCCCCAGGTCCTGTTCTGCTGCGGTCCTCAACACTGTGGTGCCTGCATGCTGAGAAACATGCCACATTGCCAAAATTTCATAGCTGAAATTCCAATTGAAATGTTACTGTGCTACTTCTCCTCTGAGTCTTCCAAAGTAACTGTTGATTTGACACAGTCATTCCAGCTCTGCCCAAGGACCCTCTGACATAACCAACACTTAACACTTTTCTTTTTCCAACTCTCAGGAGGCTTGTTCAGCCAGCAGGCTCAGCAGCAAGGTCAGACTCAGCAAACCCAACTGTACCAGCAGGTCACCGCTCTGTCAGCTCCGACTCTGTTGGGAGATGAGCGCGACTCCATTCTGGCCAAGTGGAACCAGCTGCAGGCTTATTGGGGCACTGGGAAAGGCTACTACAGCAACAACAATCCACCTGTTGACTTTACTCAAGAGAACCCTTTCTGCAGGTTTAAGGTGCGTGTTAAAAGTTCAGTGGAGAAGGAATCCACTGTCTATTTGTTCATTTGGCCACAGCGTTCTAATTAGTTTTGATCTCCTAACACTCGGACAGATGAAGGTTCATAGCTGGCTGACTTGCCGTCCTCTGTTTAATTTTTTTTAGGCCGTGGGTTACAGCTGTGTCCCCGTTAGTAAGGATGAGGATGGCTTAGTGGTCCTGGTTCTTAATAAAAAGGAAGCTGATGTTCGGGCTCAGCAGCAGCAGCTGGTTGAATCTCTCCACAAGGTCCTGGGTACCAACCAGACACTCTCCGTCAATGTAGATGGTGTCAAAGCCCTGCCTAATGACCAGTGAGTGTCTGTGTCTTGTTTGTTCCATAGTGCTTTATCTTCTAAAAAAAAAAAAAAAAGAAGATGGTAAAGATTTGGAGCTGACAAAACTGAGTAATTGAAGTGCAACATAATATGCACCGTCTGTCTACATATTTAATGTAAATTGTTTATCTGAGGCTGTTTTTACAGTTATTGATTTTCTGTTTTTGTACTCAGGACAGAGGTGATCATTTATGTAGTGGAGCGTTCTCCTAATGGCACCTCCAAGCGGATCCCGGCCAGCACGCTCTTCAGCTACCTAGAGCAAGGCAACATCAAGGTCCAGCTCACACAGCTTGGCGTGGCTACATCTGTCACACGCACCGAGCTCTCTCCCACACAGCTCAAACAGTTACTGCAAAATCCTCCTGCAGGTAAACGCCTGTATTTGTGCACACTTGCCTCACTTTGTTGTTATAAATGAGTGAATAAGAGCCGATGATGTGGTCTTGTATTACCAGGTGTGGACCCCATCATTTGGGAGCAGGCCAAAGTGGACAACCCTGACCCCGAAAAGTATGTTAAGAGCATTAGTTTACGGTTTACTGTTAGCACTTTATAGATCAGCTGTCACGGTATTTGTAAGTAAGAAACAGTTAAGATCATACAGTTAAATGTGAATTGGTATGCTTTTGCGTTTGAGTAAAAATCTGTATCAAAAAGGGGCAAACTTTATACGAGGTCTGTTAGAAAAGTATCCGACCTTTTTAATTTTTTCAAAAACGTGATGGATTTGAATCACGTGTGCTTGCATCAGCCAACCTTGAACCTTCGTGCGCATGCATGATTTTTTTTCACGCCTGTTGGTTGCGTCATTTGCTTGTAAGCAGCCTTTGTGTGAGGATGGGTGTTGTTCTCTCGTCGTTTTTTCTTTGCAAGGAAATGGCGGAACAACTGGAGCAGCGCGACTGCATCAAATTTTGCCACAAACTGGGCGACAGCCAGGTGGAAACCATTCCGATTATTCAAACAGCTTTCGGTGACGATCCTCTGGGCATCACACAGATTAAGGAGCGGTACAAGCGGTTTAAAGACGGCCGCACAACGGTGGAGAGCGAGCTGCGCTCCGATCGGCATCAACACGCTGAAACGGCCGGATCATTTCCAAAGTGAACGCTGTGATGATGTGGGACCGTCATGTGATTATCCGAGAAATTGCGGAAGAGGTGGACATCAGCACTTTTTCGGCACATTCCACTGTGAAAGAAGATTTTGCCATGAAAAGAGTGGCGGCGAAATTCATCGGCACAAAGCTGATGGCGCAGCAACAGCGCCTCCGTGATGAAGCCTCACAGGACATGTTGTAACATGCCCAGCTAGTCAACCATTCGGAAGCTTTAGACGGCTTTCGGTGGCTTTTCAGTCGTGTGACTATCCGAGAAATTGTGGACAAGCTGGTCATGTCAGGGCATGTTACAACATGTCCTACGAGACTTCACGGAGGTGCTGTTGCTGCGCCATCAGCTTCGTGCCGATGAATTTCGCCGTCACTCTTTTCATGGCAAAATCTTCTTTCACAGTGGAATGTGCCGAAAAAGTGCTGATGTCCACCTCTTCCGCAATTTCTCGGCTAGTCACACTACGGTCCCACATCACCACAGCGTTCACTTTGGAAATGATCCGGTCGTTTCAGTGTGTTGATGCTGATCGGAGCGCAGCGCGCTCTCCACCGTTGTGCGGCCGTCTTTAAACCGGTTGTACCGCTGCTTAATCTGTGATGCCCAGAGGATTGTCACCGAAAGGCATCTGAATAATCCAAATGGTTTCCACCTGGCTGTCGCCCAGTTTGTGGCAAAATTTGATGCAGTCGCGCTGCTCCAGTCATTACCCCATTTCCTTGCAAAGAAAAAATGACGAGAGACTCCATCCATCCTCACACAAAGGCTGCTTACAAGCAAATGACGCAACTGACAGGTCACGCATGCGCATGAAGGTTCAAGGTTGGCTCATGCAAGCACACGTGATTCAAATCCATCAGGTTTTTGAAAAAAATAAAGAGGTCGGATACTTTTCTAACAGACCTCGTATTAACAGATGTCAAAACGGAATGCTCTGCCCCCCATATGTATGTAGCATTCAAAAGACCATTAACTCCTCCTGCAGAAATTGTGATTTTATTCATTGTTTAGGCTTTTACAGAAATTAAAACTTGCTTTTCAAGTTTGCACTTGAAATTTGAGTGTGTGTACGCGGTCTGTTAGAAAAGTATCCGACCTTTGGCCGGGGAAAAAAAACTGTCATACCTGGAGCGTTGGAAACATAATCACCCTCAAAGTAGCCTCCTTGGGACTCCACACACTTCTCCCAGCGGTGCCGCCATTGTTGGAAGCATTTCGAGAAAGCCTCTTTCGAAATGGAATTTAGCTCGGCTGTCGTTGCAGTCATAATGTCCTCTCTTGTCTGAAATCTCATTCCTTTCAGTGGCCTCTTGAGTTTGGGGAACAGAAAGAAGTCACAAGGGGCCATATCAGGAGAGTAAGGAGCCTGTTGAACCACAGGAGTCTCACCAAATTTGCACCACAGATGGATATTAGGCCATGGAAGACTCCACTGAATTTTGATCTGGATCCAGATTGGCAGACATCAGAAATCTGTAATTGCTCTTGTTTCTGCATGCCAAGACTGCCAGCATTGCAGCAAAATCACTGAGCATCAGACTTTGGGGTCCAGTTAGAGTAAAATAAAATAAATATGGTTCCTGGTTCAAACCCCACCCCTGCCACATTTCTCCACCTAATGTGGATTTGCGTCAGGAAGGGCATCTGGCATAAAATACACTCAACAAAAATATAAATGCAACACTTTTGGTTTTGCTCCCATTTTGTATGAGATGAACTCAAAGATCTAAAACTTTTTCCACATACACAATATCACCATTTCCCTCAAATATTGTTCACAAACCAGTCTAAATCTGTGATAGTGAGCACTTCTCCTTTGTTGAGATAATCCATCCCACCTCACAGGTGTGCCATATCAAGATGCTGATTAGACACCATGATTAGTGCACAGGTGTGCCTTAGACTGCCCACAATAAAAGGCCACTCTGAAAGGTGCAGTTTTATCACACAGCACAATGCCACAGATGTCGCAAGATTTGAGGGAGCGTGCAATTGGCATGCTGACAGCAGGAATGTCAACTAGAGCTGTTGCTCGTGTATTGAATGTTCATTTCTCTACCATAAGCCGTCTCCAAAGGCGTTTCAGAGAATTTGGCGGTACATCCAACCAGCCTCACAACCGCAGACCACGTGTAACCACACCAGCCCAGGACCTCCACATCCAGCATGTTCACCTCCAAGATCGTAACCGACTTGAGTGGGCAAATGCTCACATTCGCTGGCGTTTGGCACGTTGGAGAGGTGTTCTCTTCACGGATGAATCCCGGTTCACACTGTTCAGGGCAGATGGCAGACAGCGTGTGTGGCGTCGTGTGGGTGAGCGGTTTTCTGATGTCAATGTTGTGGATCGAGTGGCCCATGGTGGCGGTGGGGTTATGGTATGGGCAGCCGTCTGTTATGGACGAAGAACACAGGTGCATTTTATTGATGGCATTTTGAATGCACAGAGATACCGTGACGAGATCCTGAGGCCCATTGTTGTGCCATACATCCAAGAACATCACCTCCTGTTGCAGCAGGATAATGCACGGCCCCATGTTGCAAGGATCTTTACACAATTCTTGGAAGCTGAAAATGTCCCAGTTCTTGCATGGCCGGCATACTCACCGGATATTTCACCCATTGAGCATGTTTGGGATGCTCTGAACTGGCGTATACGACAGCGTGTACCAGTTCCTGCCAATATCCAGCAACTTCGCACAGCCATTGAAGAGGAGTGGACCAACATTCCACAGGCCACAATTGACAACCTGATCAACTCTATGCGAAGGAGATGTGTTGCACTGCATGAGGCAAATGGTGGTCACACCAGATACTGACTGGTATCCCCCCCCAATAAAACAAAACTGCACCTTTCAGAGTGGCCTTTTATTGTGGGCAGTCTAAGGCACACCTGTGCACTAATCATGGTGTCTAATCAGCATCTTGATATGGCACACCTGTGAGGTGGGATGGATTATCTCAGCAAAGGAGAAGTGCTCACTATCACAGATTTAGACTGGTTTGTGAACAATATTTGAGGGAAATGGTGATATTGTGTATGTGGAAAAGTTTTAGATCTTTGAGTTCATCTCATACAAAATGGGAGCAAAACCAAAAGTATTGCGTTTATATTTTTGTTGAGTGTATGTGCCAAATCAAAATGCAGATCCACCTTGGATCTACTGTGGCGACCCCAAGTGAAAACAAGGGAGCAGCCGAAGGGACGAACTAAATGTGGATAATCATCTTTAAAAAGAATGAAATGCCATTTTAGGTAATACTTGCCAAGTAAATTATGTGATTTACGTATAGTAAAAATTTCATCTTGCAGTTTAAAATTGCAAGCATTTCTAAAGAGCCCACACAATCTGTTGGATGATTAGAGTGTGTAACACGCACTTAACTTGAAACTGATGCACAGCAGTTGATGTCACCCCATTCAGTGCATGTTGTCAGACATTTATTGTTAAATATTAAGTGATTCAGCAAGATACACACCTTGTCAAAGAATGTTTGTGAAAATGTAAATAAAATCTTTGTTTTGTAACTGATTGGAAATAAGGCCAGAGTGTTTGAATTTTGTCACATGTGCTCTGTTCCTACCTGCAGGTTTGTTGTTGTTTTGTTTTTGCACAATACTGTAGTAGTACATGTCTAGCCATAACATTAAAATGAACTAATGCAGTGCATTTATATAGCACTTTTCCATCTGCATCAGATGCTCAAACTGCTTTACAAATAATGCCTCACATTCACTCCGATGTGAGGGTGCTGCCATGAAAGGTACTCACTGCACACTAGGAGCAGCTAGGGGATTAAGGATCTTGCCCAAGGGCCCTTAGTGATTTTCTGTTCAGGCTGGGATTTGAACCGAGGATCCTCTGGTCTCAAGCCCTTCGCTTCACCACTAGACCATCACCTCCCCCAACTAATGTTTTTTCTGATTTCTAGTCTTGGTCACACCTGGTTAGTTTAGAGTAGAACAGAAATGGGACGTAGAAGTTTTTGACCAGTGACTAACATTGTTCCAAAGGAGTCATTTTTTCTTGTTTACTTTCTTTATAAGCCTTATTGTGATTTTAATTTTTTGTTTTTTGTTTTTTCTTCAGATTCATCCCAGTGCCCATGGTTGGTTTTAAAGAGCTGCTTCACAGATTGCAGATCCAGGAGCAGATGACTAAACAGCACCAGACTCGTTTGGATGTGAGTGATAACACTGTTGTATTGTTATTGCTCGCAGTCTGTCGTATGAATGTTGATGAAGGCTGGACACTGGTGCGGTGTTTACTCAGTGTTATCTATACATAGGCTGTACTAGTCGGGCGGCCCGCCGAGGAAAATTGAAACCCATGCAGGAAGATAAAATCTGACCTTTTCCAGGAACTTACAGTATTCATCCACCAGCCCCACACACCTCATCACACCCGTGATTCACACAGCATGCATCACCTCTGGCAGATTTTCATGTTTATGCATGGTTTTTGAAGAAAGTGTTTGGAGTGTGGAGCTTTCTGGCCTCAACAAGTGATTCAGGAGCACAGCTCCTGTTTCTCACCCTCCTGTTCTGCTGGCTGCTCCTTGTATGTTTCATACTCTTCAAATGACTTCTCGTCACTTTACTCATAGCTGAATACAGTTATAAAATCACTTTCACGTAAAGACAGTATTTAAGTGTCATAGAAATATGCTGTAAATGTGATTTTTTTTTTTGTGTGTGTGTGTGTGTATGTATGTGCACAACTTGCTCATGAAGGTGCTTAAAGGTTTTCCTTAACGTGTGCACATACATCTCAGCCATCTATTTGTTAAACTGATAAAATACTTAGAGTGAGTAGAACCAAAAATAAAAATGATCCACTCTTGCTCAAATTGTGTAAAACCAGTTTCTTCTCTGTTTTGCAGTTTCAAATTTGATTTAAACATCTCCAATGTCCCACAATTCTGACTGAGCGTACGTAAACTCTCCTGTTAAAAATGTCACGCTGCCCATAACCACAAATAAATTCTCAACCTGTTGGAAACTATTACTTATCAGCAGGGAGGTGATGTTCTAGTGGTTAAGGCGTTGTGCTTGAGACCAGAAGGTCCTCGGTTCAAATCCGAGCCTGACTGGAAAATCACTAAGGGCGCTTGGGCAAGGTCTTTAATCCCCTATTGCTCCCGTTGTGTAGTGAGCGCCTTGTATGACAGCACCCTGATATTGGGGTGAATGTGAGGCATTATTATAAAGCGCTTTGAGCGTCTGATGCAGATGGAAAAGCACTATATAAATGCGGTCCCTTTACCATTTAGCAGTGTAATGTTGGAGCATGTTTGATTTATGGTTCTACGTACCATCTTTCTTTAAACTTAAAGTGACAACAAAAACAGCTGTAAGAGGAACAGCTAACTGCTCGTTTGTGTCATTTGTGGGTTTTTTGTCAACCACACTTGATAATGGATAACATAATTTCAGCTGTAGGAACATGCAAAAGTGTGTGCATGCTCCTGTGTGTCTCTAACTGGGATTAACTTGTATGCAATGCCATGCAGTTCACTTTATGAACTTCGCTGAAGTTTTGAACATGCTTAAACCACCACTTTGCAGTTTCATCTCAACAATCCGTACATTTCTATCACATGCCTGCATCTCTGTAAGATCCTGGTGTAATGCACATTCTTGTCACATCTTGATGTAATGTACAATCAACTTAATTATTGTAGAAATGCTGAACGTGTTAAATGTTTTCCTCTTTCTTTGTGATCACAGATCATCTCCAGTGACATCAGTGAACTGCAGAAGAACCAGGCAACTACGGTGGCAAAAGTCACTCAGTACAAGAGGAAACTGATGGATCTGTCACACAGAGTGCTGCAGGTAGCTGTTTCGCTTTTGTTCCATCAGCAAGTCTTTCAGCAACACAGCCATAGCCAGTGACTATTCTGTCTGTTCCGTAGTGAACAAATATCTTTCATACTTTATTAACAACTCTTAATTTTCTGACGTAATGACTGTACCTCCTTTTCACCTCCACTGGTCAGGTATTGATCAAACAAGAGATTCAAAGGAAAAGTGGTTATGCTATCCAAGTGGACGAGGAGCACCTCAGGGTGCAGCTGGACACCATTCAATCTGAGCTTAATGCGCCCACACAGTTTAAGGTAAAGGTTTGTGTGGATGTTGATATATTTTTCCAGTCATGAGGAATTAATTGGTTTCTGTCAGATATTTATCTTTAGATCCTGGTTTGCATTTGTGGGGTTTTTTTTTGTTGTTTTTGGCTTAAGGCTGCTGTGCGAGACCTGATCGTTGTTGGCGGTTCATGTCATACGTTTAATTTTTTTAGGGCCGTTTAAATGAGCTGATGTCCCAAATCCGAATGCAGAACCACTTTGGAGCTGTGAGGTCAGAAGAGCGCTACAGCGTGGATGCAGATCTCCTGAGAGAAATCAAACAGGTGAGGCTGGACGCATTTACACATCTGATCCGGTGGCTCCAGACCTCTGTGCACATAGATATTTGGCGTTAGCTGAAATACTTGTTCGTTTCTCGCCTTTAGCACTTGAAGCAGCAGCAGGAGGGACTAAGTCATTTGATCAGTGTCATCAAAGATGATTTGGAAGACATCAAACTCATAGAGCACGGGTTAAGTGATGGAGGACACATGAGAGGAGGCATTATGAGCTGAATCTTCAGAGAAGTTCTGGAACTTTCACCCAGCGGACTCAGGAGGGGTTCCCTTTTTTTTTTTTTTTTTTTTTTTTTTTTTTTTTTTAGCTCCTGAAGATGAACTTGAGAGGACCACAGTGGAATCAGCTTCATTTAAACTACAGCTCATTTTGCAGCACAAGTTTTGTCTTTTAGAATTTGGTGAGTTGACGGCATCAGAACACATTTGCTGGAAAGATCAATTTGAGGTAATTTATGAAAAAAATATCAGTGCCTAATTTGTTTTTATGCTGGGTGTTCTTGCTGTTATGAATGCAACTGGAAAAAAATGAGTGGTTAATCTGCTCTTTCCAGATTGCTTCTGCTGGGTTCATAGAAAGGCTGAACTGTGTCTAATAATAACTTGTGATCATGTCAAATGAGATTAAAGAGGCTGTGACAACGAGGTTTATTAGTTTGTGTGACTGAATGTGGGACGATGTAATTAAATGTTTTTTTGTTTTTTTTTTGTATGCTGTTATATAATTAAATGTCATTCAATTTGAGAATGGGCCCTTCTTGGTGCCTTTTTTTTAAATGCCAGTTTTCTTTGAACTGTGCAAGTTTCCTGACTGATGGGCATATCATTTGTGTCTGCGGAAGTCGGGAACTAATGTGGAATAAATGTGTTCAGCTAGTTCCAATATCTCAATACCCCTATATTTTATGTACACATTTTATTATATGGTCAGAAATAAATACATACAGAGCAATTTTGTTTGATCAAAATATTTATTTGGCAACAACAACGAAACAATGGTTTCATAAGTTGAAACAAAAAATACTAACAATGTATACTGGACACAGTTATTGGTACCCTTTGATGAATTTTACAGTAAGTCATCCCTTTTACAACCAGTTTTCTTTAGATAAGTCAGGGGATGGATACTTAAACATTTCCAAGTCACTGAATATGTCTTTGAAGTCATTTACATCAGTTTTTAAGAAATACAGTTTGGTTCTGTATGTCTTGTAAAATAAGACACTTACATTGTGGCATTGAGCATTCTCCTTATGTATTTATTTATTCTTCAGTTGCAGTTACTGAATTGACTCACTGAACCACCAAAGTTGGAAAGCACTATATCTAAACATGTTTCAACCTAGGCTGATGTCTTAACAAAGGTTCCTGGTCATAATTTGATGGTGATCATCTTTAGTGAGTTTGTAGCTTTCATAAAGGTTAGGTTATGTTTTGTGTTTCTTGTTTTTCCTTCCCACTTCAGCACTGTAAATTCCTTTATTTTACTTTCATTAAAGAGGATCATCACAGCAGATCTAAAATAGATCTGCATGTTGATTTGGCACAAGCGTTACACCCGATACAACTCCACATTACATGAAGAATGGACAGAGATCAAACAAAAATCATCTGGTTAAAAATTGTGGTTTAAACACAAGAATGAGTATCGTAGAAGTGTTCATTTTAAAACTCATTTGCTTCTATAAACTTAAAAAGTTACATTTTTAATTCACATTTTATTATTAACTAAAACCCCATTAATAACTGCAAGAATAAATAGTGGTGCAACCAACTGGTCTCCCCTATTTGCTCTGCAGAGGTGAATACAGAACACACTTGCACTCAAGGAATGACCACTCTGCTCGTGACGAGAAAACAAAAAAATCTGTAACGGGACTCTACATGCCAAGACGTCCAAGACCTATTCAGTGACTTGGAAATGTTCATGTATCCATCCCCTGACCCATATCGTGCAAACTGGCAGTAAACGTGATGATTTAATCCTTATATTTTAAATAAACTGCCCCTGTATTATCATTTTTTGGAATGTGTTGCAGGCTTTAAAAGCAGGAATGGTTGTATGTATATTAAATGAAATGAAATTGACCACACAAAACATCAAATGTCTTGCTTAATTATCACGTTACAGGGTAATAAGTGTTGTTGCATTATCTTGTACACACCCACACCAGTGATGACGACTACCTTTGCTGATGCAAAGGGGAACAAAAAAAAAGCACTGAAAGGGAAAATGGGTTTGGAACCTTTTAACTAAAAATATTTTTGGGAGGAAAACACATTATTGAGGTTAGCTCAAGCTGTTATGGCTAAATAAATGGTGCATCTCTTCTGGTGTCACCTTGAAAAGAACATTTGACTTTCCAGCTGCACCAAACTTGAGTCGCTGTTTGCTTCCTTTGCTGTGCTACACAACTGGTGGGGGGCAAAAAAATGAAGCATAACTGATTATTTATAATGAATCAAAGCAACAAACAAAACACCAATGTGGAATCTCCCCACCACAAACCCTTGTGTAGCTTTGGTGTGTGAGTTGCATCACTCAAAGTTCACTGGAGCCACAACACATTATTGCACACACAGAGTACAGTGCATTGCAAAAGTATTCATCCCTCCTTGGGCTTTTACACATTTTCATTTATGCCATTTTGAACACAAAAAAGTAATTCAGGCTTCTCTGTATTACAATCATCCAAAATTATCCTTCTTAACCCGTTTATGCCCAGATTTTCGCAGCAATTGTTGCCAGTGGGGCAAAACGGGTTGAGCTCAAACTGAAAGGAAATTTCTAAAGTTGATCTAAATTATTTTTTACTTCCTGATAGTTTTTTTTTTTTTTTTTTTTTTTTTTTTTTTTTTTTAGCTTTAAATAAAATGTTACAGGCTGATCTGGAAGGGCAGGTGAAGGTCACACACGCAACATTGCGTGATGATTTACCCTCTTTTAAGAGTTTGATAATCCTCTCCTTTGTTTCAATTGACATCTCTAATGTTGGAGCCATGATTCATGTCAGTCCACTTGGTGCAACAGCTCTCCAAGGTGTGATCACTCCTTTTTAGATGCAGACTAACGAGCAGATCTGATTTGATGCAGGTGTTAGTTTTGGGGATGAAAATTTACAGGGTGATTCCATAATTTATTCCTCAGAATTGAGTGAGTACATATTTTTTTCCCTCTGCTTGGTCTAAAAAAGTAACTGTTACTGACTGACACAATTTTTTTTCCTGATTTCTTATAGTGTTTCTTAAAGCCAGAAAGTTACCATTTGAAATGACTTTAGTTTTGTGTCATGTCTGTGATCTGCTTTTTTTTCTACAAAATTAAACAACTGAATGAACATCCTCCGAGGCCGGTGATTCCATAATTTTTGCCAGGGTTATAGTTAGGATGGGTTCAATGCAGAAGACAAATTTCATTGTATGTATGTACAATGACAAATAAAGGCTATTATTATTATAGAGGCTTCAGTACCACAAGTGCATAGTTCTGTTTGACAATGTTGAAAAGCCATTATTACACAACAAGATAAATATACTTTGCAAATGACATGGATGCACACTACATTTTTCATCATAAACCTGTAAAATATTAGTTTATCCAAAAAAAACCCGGGCAGAGGTTTCATGTTTATGAAAGCTCAGAGTTTGTGTATGTGCATAATTTTTAATTTATAAATTAAACGCAATGGGAATTGGGTTTGAATTTTTAAAACGTTTATATAATTTGTTCAAAGTCTCAGACTGAAGTCATCAAAAATACACCAGGAAGTGCATGAGCCTATGCATCCCTCAAACAGTAAGTGGATATGCATGTTTAATAAACGGTTTTCACAAATTTCAGCTGTGCATAAATTTTTTTATTAATTTTATCTTTGTTGCACAATCCAAATAGAAATAGGAAATAGTTGGTTTCACCTCCACGCACAGCACTGGCTCAGGAAGCAACTCCTGAAAAGGAGCCAGACTGGGTGTGGGGATACTCACACGTCCCTGGCTGAGTTCTGTTATTTTGGAGTTTCCCCCTGGTGAACGCGAGGGCTGCCTCAATGCGACTGTGTTGCAGAGGGGAATCTGACTGTTGATTCTGCATATGCACCAAATCGCAGTTCACAGTATCCAGCCTTCTTGGAGACTCTATGTGGGATCCTGAAGAAGGTTTCTGCTGGGGGACTTCAATGCTCACGTGGGCAATGATGCAGAAACTGCAGGGAATTATTGGGAGGAAGGACTCCCCTGATCTGAATCTGAACGGTGATTTGTTGTTTGACTTCTGTGCTGGAATTGGATTGTCCATAATGGACACCTTGTTCAAGCACAAGGGTGTTCTTAAGTACACTTGATACCAGAGCACCCTAGGTCAAAAACTGATGATTGATTTTGTAATTGTCACCAGACCTGTGTCTTGGACACATGAGTGAAGGGGGTTGGAGGTTTTCTGAGAATATTTAGTGGAAGAGCATGTCCGGACAGCCTTCAACTAACACCTCAGAAGAAACTTGTCCTACATCCTGAGGGAGGCTGGGGATATGGAAGCGGAGCGGTCCATGGTCAGGAGTGGCTTCCATTACTGAGGTAACTTGAGCTGTGGCCAAGAACCCGCTGATGGACACCCACAGTAAGGGAAGCCATTAGGCTGAAGAAGATCTTTTGGGTCTGGTTGGCACAGAGGTCTCCGAACTCAATACTGGCAGGCCAGAAGGGCAACACAAACTGAGAGGAGTTTGCAGAGACCATAGAGAATGACTTTCTGTCAGCCTCAAAGTGATTCTGCAAACCCGGGCGTCTCGGGAAAGGGAGACAGTTCTCTTCCAGTCATGACCACAGGAACCTGGACCAGATTCAGCCTTGTCTGAGTATTTTTGGAAGCCTCCTTCACTAGTCTTCCAGTTTTGAGAGCAGTCTACTCCAGACAGATCTACCGTATAGTACCATTATCTTTGTTTTGTTTTTTTTAGTGATTGATGGAAATTAAGTATTGAGGGACTTGGAAATGTTCATGTATCTGTTCCCTGACTCATCCAAAGTGATATAAAAATGTCTGGTTACTTATGGGTTCTGAAAATGGAGACACTTATGTGTACAAATAGCTGTAATTCCTAAATAATCAATGTGATATTTTTCTTAAACTCACTGAAGTAAAGCAGAAAGTCTGCACCACTTGATTTATTTCATTTAAATTCCACAGTAAAAATTCAAAATTACAAAACCTGACACTTGTGAACTTGACCATATATATATATATATATATTCTGATTATCCTGAAGGTGGTGAGTTTGCATGTATATCATTCTTGTGCATTCCATCTAGCAGCTTGTCATTTTGAGGATTGACCCCTGCAAAGGACTCTTCTGTGTGCATTGATTCGCTCCCACAGCCAGAAGATAGGGAAACTGCAGAAAATAATCTATGCAGTGATTGAACTTAAGATTCTGTCCAGCAGCAAACAAACAGCAGATCTTCAGCTCTTATGAAAAGATTCCACAGCAGTCTGGAAAAGATTAAACAATGAGGGAATAAAATATACAGAGCGCAGTGTGATGGTCTTCTGCCAAATGTTTGATTTTCTGCAGCACTCTGCCAAAAGTTCTCCCTCTGCTGTTCACTTCTACAGTCTGCCAGGTACACAAAATCAACTGTTTCAAATATTGTTTCTGTGTAAAAAAAAAAAAAAAAACAGGGAAATTGATGCACGTATCAGATGACAGCACATGGGAAAAAAAAATAAAGCTACAATGTGTAAGATTTAGTGCCATTGCAGATTATGTCCCTTTTGGGCTACTGTATGCATGAGGGGGCCCACTCACATATCAAAATGAATAAATCATTCAGAGCTTATCAAAACACATCAGTTCATTGTTGCAGGTAATAATGAATGCTATATTCTATTTGTGTCAATAAACACCCCAAATCCTACACAATAGTGTTTAAAAAATGGGTGCAAAGAAAAACTAAATGGCACAAATACTCAAAAATGGCATCATAAGAACAATCAATGTTTACATTTATTGATGAAGTTTAGGTGATACAAAGTTTTACTGTGATAGACTCGTGAACAAACATTTTGAAGTAGATATATGTAGCACACAAGAAAACAAGTTTTGTGTTAATGTTGTAAAATGTGATATATTACACAAATATAAAAAGTCTTAGTGATGTTTTTGAATATAGCAGAAGTGAAAATGAAGCCAGTGGACACTGTGGGGGGGAAAAATCTCAGCACAGATGGTGTTCCAACTGCAGTGAGTTTAGCTGCTGAAGACAATCTGCTGTCATTAGGTTCGTTTGAACCACAACAACCTCAAATACTGCAGATACTCAGTTTACAGTCAGACGTGATCATGAAAATGACAAAAACAAATTTCTCTTTTAACTTCAACTGCAAGAAGAATTTCTTTTGCAGTTATTGAACCCATGTGGACGCTGAGAGGATTTTGGCTCTGGACAGGCACAAATATTTCAAAGGAACACTCAGTAGCCTTCAGCTGTTATAAATAACTGTGTTCATGAGATCTGTTTCAACAGAAACAGCTGGCAGCTGCACTTCACTCATGTTTTCACTCTGTATAAAGCAAGAGACGTATTAGAAATAGAAAAAAGTCAACTTTTATAACCTTTTTTCTGTCTTTTTTTTTAGTGTGTAAAAGAAATCAGAGCATTACAAAACAAAGTCTAGTCTTGGCCGAGCTGCTGCAGGTCACCAGGTCCACAGCCGCAGTTACGGATCAGCTGCACGGACGAAATGACGATGCTGCTGGACTCGTCCATGTAGACGATGGGCACCGTGTCACGGGAGGTGGGACGGCAGCACGGAACCTGCAGACAGTCAGAGGGGTGATTAATACACTGAAATACACATGTACGCACACAGCCACACACACACAAAATACGGCACAAATAAGATGCACATTATTAAATGACACAAAATTATTCTACTACTTGATTATCTTGAAAAAGCAGAAGCACAATTATAGGCTGCATAACTCCTCTATAGGAGGTCCAAAATGTCAGTGAGATCTTCCAAAGTTAGACTATTTGAAAACTTTCTTTTTCTGGCTCAACCTGAACTGAAGACATTTTGTTTAAGGCAACATTTTGAATGTGAGTAATTATGATTGAAAAAGGAAAAAACAGAGGTCAGAGTTGTACCTGTGCGCGTGCACCAGACTCACCTACTGGCAATTACTTCACTTTCATAACAGCCACAATTATAGGTCATTTCAGTTTCAAGAATTTTTTCACTCTGCATGAGAACTTGAACATTTTGTTGTAATTTGCATTTATTTTGTTCTACCTGTGCGTGTGCACCGTTGGTGTGGGTTGGAGGGTTTTGCACAGTGTTTCCTTCACGTGTGCAGTGTGCACACTGAACAATGGTGAGGCCGGTAGGATAGATCACCCAGCTGTCCCAGCCCAGATCTGACAAACAGAACAAGAGAGATCACATGACTTATTGTGCTTTAAAATAAATAAATAAAGACACAGACACATGCACACGCACACGCATTGTTGTGCACCTTTCATGGAGATCTCTGAGGCGGTGGAGCAGCATGTCAGACTTGTGTTTGCAGCATCAGGAGACATAGAGAACCCAGAGAGCGCTGCAACGTGAAAGACAATCAGTAACAGGAAGTAGATCCAGATTCAGTCCAGTCTGTCTGTGAGCGTTCTGTTCAATCAGCTGCAGGTTTGAGTTGGTTCTGAGTTTTGGACTCAGGTCCCACTTGCCTGCATTGTGTTTGGCTCGAAGATCGATGTTCCTGAAGCTGCTCATCCATTGTTCTCTGATACTGTGCAGCTCAGCAGCAGGCAGCTGTGGCTCCGTCTGCAGGTCCAGAGCCTCCAGCAGACTCTTCCTGATGGAGTGCAACGACTGGAACCTGCACCCAACACATCGCTCACCTCAACCCAAACTGACCACACATTAAAGACACAAACAAGTTTGACACTAACCTGTTGTGTTGGGCTGCAGGAGGGTCAGCAGAGGCTGCACGTTCTTCTCTGGATGTCTGCAGGACAAATGCAGTCACCACTGAAGAGCACAGAAGCATCATCGTGACAAAGATGGCAAAAGACATGGTGCAGGTTCAGGACGGTCAGTGTGGACTTTCTGTTGTCTCAGGTTAGCAGCAGGATGAGGACTCTGGTTTTTCTGTCCGTCTACTTGCAGGAGCAGATCATTGTAACCAGACGAAGCGGTGCGTGGAATTATTTGCCAGTGTCTGGGAACCTGAGTTTTTATCTTCCTGTGGCTCAGCTCGGCCTTGAGATATTCAACATTTTTGCTGTGGGCACATGTGAAACCGTGTAAGGAGGACGATCAAGTGGCGAAAGACAAAGACAGAGGAAAAAGGCGGGAATAAGAGAATGGACACTTTTTTTTAACCAAATAAATTAACTGATGTATGTCAACGCACTGTGTCACAACAAAGGTCACCTATTCATAAAACTGTTCAGTCTTGTGTCAGTTGTATGCAAAAGTTTGGGCACCCCTAATAATTTTCATGATTTTCCTTTATAAATCATTCATTGTCTGGATCAAAAATTTCAGTTAAATATATCATATAGCAGACAAACACACCAGTGTTGTATAAAGTACTGGAAAATCACACTTAAGTAAAAGTACAGATACCCATTAAAAAAATGACTTTGGTAGAAGTTCAAGTCACCGATTGAAATGCTACTCAAGTAAAAGTCTTAAAGTATCTAGTATTTATTGTACTTAAGTATGACAAGTAATGTACAACTAAATGTACTCAAGTACTGAAAGTAAAAGTACAAGTAAATGTTAATAATCAAAAACGTAAAGATTTTTTTTTTAATAAGTTTATCTAGGCTTGTAAATGACTGGTAGTATTAGTCAAAATACTGAAAATTGTGCACATCACACAAAAACACTTCAGAAACAAGGTTTCAAAACCTAAACAAGAGTAGGCTACTCACTAGGTGTTCAAAGGAAACAGTTATTTATTTCTATATGTATTTATTTATTTTCATTGTTACATGGTTTTATCTTTTCTGTTGTGTTTTGTTTCATTAGGTTCTTTTTGTCTCTTTCTCTAAAATTGTATTGTAAAAAAATTGTAAAAAAAATTCTAATTTGACTCTTTTATGACAACGGACGCTGAGCCATTACTTATACAGAAAACAAATCAACACAAACATTGCCGATGCGAACAACTTAATGCTAACTTTAACATTGAAAACGCCATAGACATGCTAACGTGTTTTTAAGTTATAAAATACATCTATCAACTGTTTCAGAAGACCATAACAGGTCGGTTTAACATAAAAATATTAAATATTACTCACAGACATATGCTCTTCAGGGTTTTAGCGGGGAAAAATTAGGATAAAGCGAAATAAAACAATCAATCCACGAATCGTAGATTGAAATACTGCTTCGATCTGCGAATCACTGCTTCGATTGATTCAAGGTTCAAAGCAAAGCCGCGCTGCAGAAAAGTTGATTACAGACCCGCTGCAATGTAGAGAAATTATAATTTTCCTGACAAACACCCCCCAAGAGCACAAGTGTGCAACTGCAAAAAAGCCTACCGGACATGCCTCATGACAAATCGACCTGACTTCATTGCAGTCACTAGTAATCAGTGGTGTCTCTGGGTGAAAACACGACTTTTTTCATGTGTGTGTGTGTGTGTGTGTGTTTTGTAACCAGTAACGGCATGGCGCATAGAAAATATATCGGAGTAGAAGTATGCAATTAAGGTCGGAAATGTAGTGAAGTAAACGTGAAAGTAAGCTGAATTAAAAAACTCAAGTAAAGTACAAAGTCTCCCAAAATGTACTTAAGTACAGTAGTGAAGTATTTTTACTTTGTTACTATACAACACTGAAACACACTGATATTTGAGAAGTGAAATGAAGTTTCTAGTATTTACAGAAAGTGTGCAATAATTATTTAAACAAAATTGGGCAGGTGCATAAATTTTGGCACCCCAACAGAAAAAATACATCAACATTTAGTAGATGCATCTACAAAGAATTTTCTGGCAGAGCTTCCCGTTGTCACCTGGGTAAAGAGTAATAACAAAGTTGGTAGCATTTTGTTATTCAAAAATAATAATAAATCAATGCATTAATACAGAGGTTTTAGGTTATCATATGGAACTACAGCACTCACAGTGCTCTTGTTCAGGTCTTTTATAAGCATTGTATGATTGTGCTAAAACTATCCAACTTTCTGCTGTTTCCTGTTAGTGTTAAGATATTTATTGTATGTTTTGACTATTTTATTGTTTCATGTTCTGTATTGTATTGACTTAGAATAATTAATGACATGATTCCACACACTCCAGTCCAGTAGGGGGCTGTATACACGTCTAAATCAGGTTTGTAATCCGAAAATAAAGATAAAAGTTTTATTTTTACTCTATGGCCATCGGGTATTGTGAAGGCTTTTTGTCCGTCCGTCTGTCTGTCAGTCTGTGGTCAGCATAAGTCCAGTCCTATTATGGCCAGGGTCTTCAAATTTACAGGGAACATTCTTGGGACACAGACTTTGGAGAAGTTCAAAGATGGCTAACCTTGACCGATTTTAAGAGGTATTTTAAGAAGTTAAAAAGTCACATTCTGTTTCAGTTTGTTTAGCCAATCAGAGCAGAGCTGCACCATAATGTCAGTGGCTGGTCTCTCGAAAATCGCTTCGTTTTGTGTGTTTATATACATGTTTCTCATATATTATGTAAAAGCTAGTGAGAAATAAACACTTCTAAAACTGAAAACACTGTTTTTGTAACCTGATAGGACGTTTGGCGTCATTTACAAGACATTTTGCAGATGTTAGCTTGCATGCTAGCTTATGCTGACTCAAAGCTAACTTCCTGTGGAGTTAAATTTGTCTCATTAATACCTGCAAATGCACAGAGGGTGAACTACAAATATTCCTTCATTTGCACAACTTCCACTCTTAAAACATAAATATTATCAGTTATCAAGTTGTTTTACCAATGAATATGGTTTTATGAACCCTGAAGAAAACCATACACCCGAAGGCCGTATGGTGTATGGTTTTCTTCAGGGTGTAAAAAGCCATATTCATTGGTAAACAACTTGATAACGATTTTATCATATACCTATAAATGATAAATGTTGTATGGTTTTCTTCAGGGTGTAAAAAGCCATATTCATTGGTAAACAACTTGATAACGATTTTATCATATACCTATAAATGATAAATGTTGTATGGTTTTCCGAAGGGTGTAAAAAGCCATATTCATTGGTAAACAACTTGATAACGATTTTATCATATACCTATAAATGATAAATATTGTATGGTTTTCTGAAGGGTGTAAAAAGCCATATTCATTGGTAAACAACTTGATAACGATTTTATCATATACCTATAAATGATAAATATTGTATGGTTTTCTGAAGGGTGTAAAAAGCCATATTCATTGGTAAACAACTTGATAACGATTTTATCATATACCTATAAATGATAAATGTTGTATGGTTTTCTGCAGGGTGTAAAAAGCCATATTCATTGGTAAACAACTTGATAACGATTTTATCATATACCTATAAATGATAAATGTTGTATGGTTTTCTGCAGGGTGTAAAAAGCCATATTCATTGGTAAACAACTTGATAACGATTTTATCATATACCTATAAATGATAAATATTGTATGGTTTTCTGAAGGGTGTAAAAAGCCATATTCATTGGTAAACAACTTGATAACGATTTTATCATATACCTATAAATGATAAATGTTGTATGGTTTTCTGAAGGGTGTAAAAAGCCATATTCATTGGTAAACAACTTGATAACGATTTTATCATATACCTATAAATGATAAATGTTGTATGGTTTTCTGCAGGGTGTAAAAAGCCATATTCATTGGTAAAACAACTTGATAACGATTTTATCTTATACCTATAAATGATAAATATTGTATGGTTTTCTGAAGGGTGTAAAAAGCCATATTCATTGGTAAACAACTTGATAACGATTTTATCATATACCTATAAATGATAAATGTTGTATGGTTTTCTGCAGGGTGTAAAAAGCCATATTCATTGGTAAACAACTTGATAATGATTTATCATATACCTATAAATGATAAATATTGTATGGTTTTCTGCAGGGTGTAAAAAGCCATATTCATTGGTAAACAACTTGATAATGATTTTATCATATACCTATAAATGATAAATATTGTATGGTTTTCTGAAGGGTGTAAAAAACCATATTCATTGGTGAACAACTTGATAATGATTTTATCATATACCTATAAATGATAAATGTTGTATGGTTTTCTGAAGGGTGTAAAAAGCCATATTCATTGGTAAACAACTTGATAACGATTTTATCATATACCTATAAATGATAAATGTTGTATGGTTTTCTGCAGGGTGTAAAAAGCCATATTCATTGGTAAAACAACTTGATAATGATTTTATCATATACCTATAAATGATAAATATTGTATGGTTTTCTGAAGGGTGTAAAAAGCCATATTCATTGGTGAACAACTTGATAACTTTTTTATCATATACCTATAAATGATAAATGTTGTATGGTTTTCTGCAGGGTGTACAAAGCCATATTCATTGGTAAAACAACTTGATAACGATTTTATCATATACCTATAAATGATAAATATTGTATGGTTTTCTGAAGGGTGTAAAAAGCCATATTCATTGGTAAACAACTTGATAACGATTTTATCATATACCTATAAATGATAAAGGTTGTATGGTTTTCTGAAGGGTGTAAAAAGCCATATTCATTGGTAAACAACTTGATAACGATTTTATCATATACCTATAAATGATAAATGTTGTATGGTTTTCTGCAGGGTGTAAAAAGCCATATTCATTGGTAAAACAACTTGATAACGATTTTATCATATACCTATAAATGATAAATGTTGTATGGTTTTCTGAAGGGTGTAAAAAGCCATATTCATTGGTGAACAACTTGATAACTTTTTTATCATATACCTATAAATGATAAATGTTGTATGGTTTTCTGAAGGGTGTAAAAAGCCATATTCATTGGTAAAACAACTTGATAACGATTTTATCATATACCTATAAATGATAAATGTTGTATGGTTTTCTGAAGGGTGTAAAAAGCCGTGTTCATTGGTGAACAACTTGATAACGATTTTATCATATACAGTGGTCCCTCGTTTATCGCAGGAGTTACATTCTAAAAATAACCCGCAATAGGCGAAATCCGCGAAGTAGTCAGCGTTATTTTTTACAATTATTATAGATGTTTTAAGGCTGTAAAACCCCTCACTACACACTTTATACACTTTTCTCGAACAGGCATTAACATTTTGTGTAATCCTGTGTAAACACTCAAAGTTCAAACCTTAGTAGAAAAAAATTAGAATGTTTTCCTAGAAATAATTATGATGGCTTTTAGAACTAACAAATTTAATTTTAACGATCAACCTACGAGGTTGGACACGTAAGAAATTATTAATAGTGACTCACCAGTATTTCACAGTTCCTCTGACCGCGCCTCTTCATCGTGGCGCCGCTCTGCTGTCCGGACTGGCTGATTACTCGGGTGGTATGAAAAATATTACCCGTCCGCGAAAAGGTTGTATTGCTATTTATTCTTTAGTGTTTTATCCAATCATATTGGCACATCATTTATAGGTATATGATAATGTTTTTGATTGATTGATTGTTCGAGGGGCCTTATTGAACATGTACAAATTCTATGTAAGACAATAGGATCTTAATAATTAAAAGCTGGGGTTATTTTAGCATTGCGTTATATTTATGAATTTATAAGTGTTGTGTTTATTTTCAGACTGTGGCTGATGAATTGACCAAGATGAGCACCTTAAAGCAATGACTCATGATGGATTTAATAATTCAAAGTGTCTTGAAAGCATCATCTTTTAGAAGTTGTTGGTATCACAGCGTGATGAGTATCTGAAATAATATGTCATGTTGTGGTTATTTGGCCGAATGGATCATCAAGACGTCTGTGCTGTACTTTTACCACTGAGTGAGGTGGCGGCTGAGAGTGACGCCTTCACTGCAGACACACACACAGATCCACACATGGAAGGACCTTTATATATCACACTGTTACAAATATTTTCAATCAAGCCGCAGAAGGACGGAGAGAAAACACTTTAGATCTCTTTGATTTTAATCAAACGTCATAGAAGTATTCCTCAGGTTAATGTGTCCAGAAAATTCACTTGTGGAGCAGACTGGTCAAAGGTCAAGAAGCCAAAAAGCATGTTTATATCTGTGCTACCAACGCGGCTACAGATCTGATCACAAGCTCATATTGATCAGTAAAATTTTTGTGATTTATTGGTATGAAACTTCATGATGATGAAGTCACAAAGACGTCATATCATTTACTGTTAAAATAAAAACTTGCTGTACTGTGTGCTCCCTGAAAGTTCACTGCATGTATTGCTGACAGTAAGTATTTATAATTCATAATATGAACTTATATATATATGTGTGTGTGTGTGTGTGTGTGTGTGTGTGTGTGTGTGTGTGTGTGTGTGTGTGTGTGTGTGTGTGTGTGTGTGTGTGTGTGTGTGTGTGTGTGTGTGTGTGTCAGGACCTCTGATGTTTCTCACTTCCAGAAGTGATGATCTCCATCTGGAAGACTAAACAAGTGGTTTCACAAAGTAATAACGTGTTTGCATTTTGGCTGTTGGAGTTTGCATGAAGATTTCAAACTCCAGCACTCTGGGGGAGGTGATGGTCTAGTGGTTAAGGCATTGGGCTTGAGACCAGAAGATCCTTGGTTAAAATCCCATCCTGACTGAAAAATCACAGTCTTTAATCCTCTATTGCTTCCGGTGTGTAGTGGGCACCTTGTATGCAGCAGCCTCACATTAGGGTGAATGTGAGGCATTATTGTAAAGCGCTTTGAGCGTCTGATGCAGATGGAAAGCGCTATATAAATGCAGTCCATTTACCATTTATTGTCTGTTCATAATGAGCCGTACACAAATCATTTCTTACAAACTGTCACCGCTGAAGCATCTGAAGCTGCTCTTCTGTTGGCATCGGCATCAATTTGACCAGTTAACACTCAGCCTAGGCTTGTGTGTCATACATCACACTGACAAAGTGAGGAACCTTGGGGTAATTTTTGATGCTTCGTTGTCCTTTGGTCTCCATATTAGAAATATTACTAGGACTGCTTTCTTCCACCTGTGAAATATAGCGAAGATTTATCCCATCCTGTCTATGGCTGATGCTGAGACCCTGATCCATGCGTTCATCTCTTCTAGATTGGACTACAGCAATGTTCTATTTTCTGGTTTACCGCAGTCTAGCATTAGGGGTCTCCAATTGGTTCAGAATGCTGCAGCCAGACTTTTGACACAAAGCAGAAAGTTTGACCACATTACACCCATTTTGGCGTCTCTTCACTGGCTTCCTGTCCCAGTGAGATCAGATTTTAAGGTTCTGCTACTAACCTATAAAATTATTCATGGACTGGCACCTCCCTACCTAGCTGACCTAATTAAACCTTACGTACCGGCCCGGGCTTTACGCTCTCAGGGTGCAGGACTACTTTCTGTCCCTAAGGTGAATAAGAAGTCTGTGAGTCACAGAGCTTTCTCTTATCGTGCCCCTGTTCTGTGGAATGATCTCCCTGCGTCAATAAAACAGTCAGATTCTGTGGACATTTTCACGTCCAGACTTAAGACGCACTTATTTTCCCTTTCATATGGCCAGCATACTGGTGCAGTTTTGTTTTACGCTTTTTACTCTTTTAATTCATGTTATTAGTAATTGAAGTGGGCCGCAGCCTCAACTTCACCTAAATTCTGTGTCTTTTAGTGAATCTTAGGGCTAGCGGCTGGCGATCACCTTAGTATTTCTTCTGTTTTTCTTGTTGATTAATGCTGACAAATTATACAGTATTTTTTGTCTTTCTGATGCCTGATTCTGTTTTTTCTCTGTTTAAGGTGCAGCTCCATCCAGAGATGGGAGTTGTGTTTGTGTTGGCGACCCTCCTGTCCTGTGCACCAACAGCAATTCTTGTATTTTCGTCCGTGAATTGTTCTGTAATTTATGTTTGTATCGTGGCCCAAACAGAGGGTCACCCCTATGAGTCTGGTCTGCTTGAAGTTTCTTCCTCAGAGGGAGTTTTTCCTTACCACTGTTGCTCTGGGGGTTGGTAAAGTTAGACCTTACCTGTGTGAAGCGCCTTGAAGCAACTCTGTTGTGATTTGGTGCTATATAAAGGAAATAAATTGAAAAATTGAATTGAAATTAATTCTGTTTTCCTGCAATTCCAGTGATGGGAAAAAAAGAACACAGAGTGCCGCCTCACTGTTTACAGTAGCAGACTGTGAAACGGTCAAAAACAAGCCTCCATTCACCTCAGCTTATCGCTTCATGTTCTCTACTATCTCTGAATTTTTATTGTTCTAATAAAAGGCAAAATTCTTTGCTGGCAAACAGCAATAAAGTCATTCTCTTGCTGTTGTGGTTCAAGGGTGAGATGTGGAAGTTCGAAGTGTAACACAAAGCAGCGACGTGTGCTGCAGGTGATGTTTGTGTCTGAAAGCACAGTGTGAAATGTTTGGAGGGATCCACAGTTTTCAACAGCAGTGAGCCACATGCAGAACCTCACATGTTCTCAGTGAGGCCTCGACTGTGTCACAACCCACCTTTGTGGTGTCGGCCAGAATCCACACACTGCGTGTGTTAGTGTGCAGACGCGTGCAGGAAATGTACAAACATCAGTCATTAACTGAGCCACAGGAACGCTGGCTTCAAGTCGATACAAGACTTTGTTTGCTGACACACACAGAATGTGGGACCGTTTGAAAAGCAGCAGGAGATATAAAGGTGCAAGAAATGTTGCTGCTCCACTCATGTAAAGTGTGAAATACAGAAAATAACTGCTTTTATTACTGCATGCTTGTGAAGTTAAATGTTTTATTAAAATATGGATGATATTAGTTTGAATCCTGCTCTCTGTCAGCATGGATCGTGCTGATCTGCAGGTTCTGGTGTTCCTCTGTCTGCTTGTCATCCAGTGTGCAGCTCGTCCAAGCACCAACTTCTTGTGTTGAGAACTGAAGTCAATGTGGAAGTGACAAATTGTGCAGTTACTTAAATGGTCACTTGAGACTGACTCATAAACTGAGTCACTCCTCATAGAATCCCATGTCAAAAGGTCCAACTTTACGGTGGAAATGTTTGCTTTTGATTGGATTGGACTGGATCATTTGATTGGACATGATTTGGAAAGACACACACCTGTCTACAAATAAGGTCCCACAGCTGACAGCATGTCAGAGCACAAACCAAGCATGAAGTCAAAGGAATTGTCTGTAGACCTCAGAGACAGGATTGTCTCAAGGCACAATCTGGGGAAGGGTACAGAAATATTTCTGCTGCTTTGAAGGTCTCAATGAGTACAGTGGCCTCCATCATCTGTAAGTGGAAGAAGTTCAGATCCACCAGGTTTCTTCCTAGAGCTGGCCGCCCATCTAAACTGAGCAATCTGGTTAGAAGGGCCTTAGTCAGGGAGGTGACCAAGAACCCGATTGTCACTCTGTCAGAGCTCTAGCATTCCTCTGTGGAGAGAGGAGAACCTTCCAGAAGAACAACCATCTCTGGATGAAAACTTGCTTCAGAGCACTCTTGACCTCAGACTGGGGCGACAGTTCATCTTTCAGCAGGACAATGACCCTAAGCACACAGCCAAGATATCAAAGGAGTGGCTTCGGGACAACTCTGAGAATGTCCTTGAGTGGCCCAGCCAGAGCCCAGACCTGAGTCCAATTGAACATCTCTGGAGAGATCTGAAAATGGCTGTGCACCAATGCTCTCCATCCAACCTGATGCAGCTTGAGAGGTCCAGCAAAGAGGAATCAATCAATCAATCAATCAATTTTTTTTATATAGCGCCAAATCACAACAAACAGTTGCCCCAAGGCGCTTTATATTGTAAGGCAAGGCCATACAATAATTATGTAAAACCCCAACGGTCAAAACGACCCCCTGTGAGCAAGCACTTGGCTACAGTGGGAAGGAAAAACTCCCTTTTAACAGGAAGAAACCTCCAGCAGAACCAGGCTCAGGGAGGGGCAGTCTTCTGCTGGGACTGGTTGGGGCTGAGGGAGAGAACCAGGAAAAAGACATGCTGTGGAGGGGAGCAGAGATCGATCACTAATGATTAAATGCAGAGTGGTGCATACAGAGCAAAAAGAGAAAGAAACAGTGCATCATGGGAACCCCCCAGCAGTCTACGTCTATAGCAGCATAACTAAGGGATGGTTCAGGGTCACCTGATCCAGCCCTAACTATAAGCTTTAGCAAAAAGGAAAGTTTTAAGCCTAATCTTAAAAGTAGAGAGGGTGTCTGTCTCCCTGATCTGAATTGGGAGCTGGTTCCACAGGAGAGGAGCCTGAAAGCTGAAGGCTCTGCCTCCCATTCTACTCTTACAAACCCTAGGAACTACAAGTAAGCCTGCAGTCTGAGAGCGAAGCGCTCTATTGGGGTGATATGGTACTACGAGGTCCCTAAGATAAGATGGGACCTGATTATTCAAAACCTTATAAGTAAGAAGAAGAATTTTAAATTCTATTCTAGAATTAACAGGAAGCCAATGAAGAGAGGCCAATATGGGTGAGATATGCTCTCTCCTTCCAGTCCCCGTCAGTACTCTAGCTGCAGCATTTTGAATTAACTGAAGGCTTTTTAGGGAACTTTTAGGACAACCTGATAATAATGAATTACAATAGTCCAGCCTAGAGGAAATAAATGCATGAATTAGTTTTTCAGCATCACTCTGAGACAAGACCTTTCTAATTTTAGAGATATTGCGTAAATGCAAAAAAGCAGTCCTACATATTTGTTTAATATGCGCTTTGAATGACATATCCTGATCAAAAATGACTCCAAGATTTCTCACAGTATTACTAGAGGTCAGGGTAATGCCATCCAGAGTAAGGATCTGGTTAGACACCATGTTTCTAAGATTTGTGGGGCCAAGTACAATAACTTCAGTTTTATCTGAGTTTAAAAGCAGGAAATTAGAGGTCATCCATGTCTTTATGTCTGTAAGACAGTCCTGCAGTTTAGCTAATTGGTGTGTGTCCTCTGGCTTCATGGATAGATAAAGCTGGGTATCATCTGCGTAACAATGAAAATTTAAGCAATACCGTCTAATAATACTGCCTAAGGGAAGCATATATAAAGTGAATAAAATTGGTCCTAGCACAGAACCTTGTGGAACTCCATAATTAACTTTAGTCTGTGAAGAAGATTCCCCATTTACATGAACAAATTGTAATCTATTAGACAAATATGATTCAAACCACCGCAGCGCAGTGCCTTTAATACCTATGGCATGCTCTAATCTCTGTAATAAAATTTTATGGTCAACAGTATCAAAAGCAGCACTGAGGTCTAACAGAACAAGCACAGAGATGAGTCCACTGTCCGAGGCCATAAGAAGATCATTTGTAACCTTCACTAATGCTGTTTCTGTACTATGATGAATTCTAAAACCTGACTGAAACTCTTCAAATAGACCATTCCTCTGCAGATGATCAGTTAGCTGTTTTACAACTACCCTTTCAAGAATTTTTGAGAGAAAAGGAAGGTTGGAGATTGGCCTATAATTAGCTAAGATAGCTGGGTCAAGTGATGGCTTTTTAAGTAATGGTTTAATTACTGCCACCTTAAAAGCGTGTGGTACATAGCCAACTAACAAAGATAGATTGATCATATTTAAGATCGAAGCATTAAATAATGGTAGGGCTTCCTTGAGCAGCCTGGTAGGAATGGGGTCTAATAAACATGTTGATGGTTTGGATGAAGTAACTAATGAAAATAACTCAGACAGAACAATCGGAGAGAAAGAGTCTAACCAAATACCGGCATCACTGAAAGCAGCCAAAGATAACGATACGTCTTTGGGATGGTTATGAGTAATTTTTTCTCTAATAGTTAAAATTTTGTTAGCAAAGAAAGTCATGAACTCATTACTAGTTAAAGTTAATGGAATACTCAGCTCAATAGAGCTCTGACTCTTTGTCAGCCTGGCTACAGTGCTGAAAAGAAACCTGGGGTTGTTCTTATTTTCTTCAATTAGTGATGAGTAGAAAGATGTCCTAGCTTTACGGAGGGCTTTTTTATAGAGCAACAGACTCTTTTTCCAGGCTAAGTGAAGATCTTCTAAATTAGTGAGACGCCATTTCCTCTCCAACTTACGGGTTATCTGCTTTAAGCTACGAGTTTGTGAGTTATACCACGGAGTCAGACACTTCTGATTTAAAGCTCTCTTTTTCAGAGGAGCTACAGCATCCAAAGTTGTCTTCAATGAGGATGTAAAACTATTGACGAGATACTCTATCTCCCTTACAGAGTTTAGGTAGCTACTCTGCACTGTGTTGTTATATGGCATTAGAGAACATAAAGAAGGAATCATATCCTTAAACCTAGTTACAGCGCTTTCTGAAAGACTTCTAGTGTAATGAAACTTATTCCCTACTGCTGGGTAGTCCATCAAGGTGCACCAAGCTTGTGGCATCACATTCAAGAAGACTTGAGGCTGTAATTGCTGCTAAATGTGCATCAACAAAGTATTGAGCAAAGGGTGTGAATACTTACGTACATGTGATTTCTTAGTTTTTTTTTTTTGTTTTAATAAATTTGCAAAAAATAATAATAAAAAAATGATGTCGTCATTATGGGGTGTTGTGTGTAGAATTTTCAGGGGAAAAAATGAATTTCATCCATTTTGGAATAAGGCTGTAACATAAAATGTTGCTCCAATTCTGGTAAAAAGTGATGCAAATTATTGGTTGAGTTAATAGGATTAATAAATGGCATAGTTTGATTGTGTTGAATGTTTAGTCTCCAAAGTGAAGGTCAAACAAGGTCAATGTCCATTGGATTCTATGACATGTGACATATGTTACCCTGTAACATGATAACTAAGCATGATACATGGTCCAAACTATTCCTTTTTAAAACCCTGTTAACTAATAATTTGCATTATTTTCTACCAAAATCAGAGCGGCTTTAACTTTTGAACCCTGTACAAACTGAAACTGACCTTTGTTACCATTTTTTGCTGTTTTTAGCCCATAACTCCTGGACATTCAGTCGTAGATAGTCCAAACTATACCTTTTTGGAATCATTATGATCAGACAAATAATGTAGTGTAGTTTTCAATTTGATTCGAAGAATTTAAATTTTGACCCCTCTGTAATTCTTCAATTGACCTGGCGGCCTATTGAAAATTCAGCTGGCTTGGTACAGTGGTTTGTCTAAGAAATTTAAATTCCAGACTGCAAGTGGCTCAGAATAAAGTTATTAGGTTTATGTTAAATCTTCCCCCACGTAGTCACATAGGGGCTGAAGATTTTAAACATGTTGGTATGTTACCGATTGAGTATTGAGTAAGTCAGCTAAAGTTAAGTCGTGTGTATAACATCTAAAATAACAACGCTCCTGATTATATGACACCTAATTTTCAGTTATCTTCTATTAACCGTACCAGAAATAGGCATCTTTCATTGTTAATCATGTTGGTAGTTTCAGTAAGAATTATTTTAGTCATATAGGTGTTAAATTATGGAATGATCTCCCTGTTTCTGTTAAATTGTTAAGGACTAAAGATGTTTTTAAGAAAAGTGTTAAGGAATTTTTTATGTTTAAACTTTTAGTTGATAGTCATCAGGATTTTGTTTACTATTAATTAATTTGTTTTTTGTTTTTTTTTTCTCAAGGACCACAATGGAAATAAGTGTTTATGCTTTTTTGTGTTATCCTCTGCAATTTTATATCTTGTATGTATGTATTTTATGTACTTGTATTTTATTGCCAAATAAATCAAAACAAATCAAATTAAAAAAAAGTCGTTTTTTCAAAAGAGTAATGTCTAAAGAGTATTTGCGCCGAAGTTGATGCTTGTATCACCATTTGCAAGGATTTTGCTCTAAATATTCTTTTAGTTGCTGCACTATATTACACCTCCACATGTTGCCTGAATTGTTCATACAGGGCAGGATGGATTCACGCTTTCATGTTTAAGCCAAGTTTTGCGGACATCAGTCTAAAACTCTAAATTTGGGTCTTTTACCCCAGTGACCTTGACCTTTGCTAAACAAATCCTTTCAGGAGAATTCATGAGTGGACTGTCATCAACATATCATGTTTGGCGGAAATTGGCTCAAGGATCTGAGAGGTGTGTGACGCTCCGACATCACCTCGGCCCCAGTTACTGATCTTTGTGTAATCCTGGGGAATTCAAGAAACACAGTTTTGTAATATGTGTGTCAAGCTTGGAGGTGGTGGTGGGAGTCTTACTTTTAACCTTTGACCACAGTGAATCTGGCCTTTCCCAAAACAATCTCTTTAAGGGTGATTCTGTGGTTAACCATCATCTACACATCGGGTTTGGTGGAAATCGGCCAAAGGACCTGGGAGGATGAAAATAAACACACAAATGGACGTACGTTACTCAAATTATAGTGCAATGCCCTTGTATTATTACTTGTGTACCCAACTGCGTGTGGATTTGTAAATGTACTAACTAATTTCTATTTGCAGACTAAAAGAAAAATCCAATTCAGCAACAAGACATTGAATAAGGAAGTGTACCTCAGAGCACCGATGAGTGCTGCAGGTGATGTTGGAATCTGAACGTGAAAATCTCAGCAGCACCTGCCACCAACACAGGTGGCAGATTTGCATGAAACACTTGAATTCCTGAATCTTCATCTCACTGTGGCCTCAACTGGGTTCCAACAAAACTTTCCCATGCAGCCTAAAATACACAGACTCTATTATTTGTGCTCCAGATGGCCAAAGAGTAAATATGAAAACATAATAATCCATCAACAGTGGCTCAGGAATGCTCGCTACAAGTTTATCCAAGATGTCCTTTTATCCCACATGCAACATGTGGTCTGTTACTCTGAGCTGAAGATCTCTGACATAATCATCATACCTGCAGTTTATACCTGACATGCAGACCCACAGACAATTTACTACTTATTGAATGTTAATTTCAGCATTAATATTGAATATCATGGCAACTTAGATATCTATGGAAGTAAATCTGTGCCATCAGAGTTTGAATTTGAATTTTAAGGTTGAATTTTTTTAGCATCAAAATCAGAGTTTGAAGTTGAATTTCTAAGGTTGAATTTGTTTAGCATCAAAATCAGAGTTTGAAGTTGAATTTCTAAGGTTGAATTTGTTTAGCATCAAAATATTCAGCCTCAAAAACTTCACCCTAAAAAAAAAAAAAAAATTCAACCTCAAAAAATTCAACCTCAAAAAAAATTTCAATCTCAAAAAATAGAAAATCAAGTAGGAAATTGAAATAGAAAATTTTTTATCATCAAAATCAGAGTTTGAAGTTGAATTTCTGAGGTTGAATTTGTTTAGCATCAAAGTATTCAGCCTCAAAAACTTCAACCTAAAAAAAAAAAAAAAAAAAATTCTACCTAAAAAAAAAATTCAACCTCAAAAAAATTTAACCTAAAAAAATAGAAAAGCGGGAAGAAACAATCGATCCCTGTCTCAATCATCCAACATTTATGGAAGTAAATCTGTGACGTTTGGATGATTGAGACAGGGATCGATTGCTTCTTCCCGCTTTTCTATTTTTTTAGGTTGAATTTTTTTGAGGTTGAATTTTTTTGGGGGGTTGAATTTTTCTGAGGTAGATTTTTTTTAGGTTAATTTTTTTTTTTTTTTAGGTTGAAGTTTTTGAGGCTGAATACTTTGATGCTAAACAAATTCAACCTCAGAAATTCAACTTCAAACTGATTTTGATGATAAAAACATTCAACCTTAAAAATTCAAATTCAAACTCTGATGGCACAGATTTACTTCCATAGATATCCATCATAATAACACACATATGTAATAACAGTGTTGTACAAGCACTGCCACAGGTCTTAACAACACAGAATTCTCAATTACAGGGTCTCAAATTACAGTAGGTCTCAACTTCTTAGTCACACAACACTTCGAGAAAAGCCAAACCATCAGACGTAATTATACGCTTGAAATGGTGCTGAGATTTACATATTTGTTTTGTTTTATTTGTTTGATTTAAGGATCAGTGAAACAATAATGGTTGCACCAAAAAGGTGCAGCTGAGGTCACTCTGGGATGCTGCAGCTTTGGACTCGCTGCAATCAGGCAGAATTTTGAGAAAAGACCTTGAGACTCCGACGTCTCCCATCAGACACCACCGGCAGCTGCTCCTGGCCGTGATCCTGAACCATCACAAGGAATCTTTATCCACTACGGCGGATACATGTTGCAGATCTTTGACAACACAGCGGACATAACTTGAGCATAAAAAGGAAGGAGTTTTTACACAAAGACACTTACCTTCCTGTAGAACTGATGTGATCTACATTTAATAAAATGTGGGAGCATTGGTTTTTTGTTTTGTTTGTTTTTTGTTTGTTTGTTTTTTGATCGGGGAGGACACTTGATCAAGTAAACTATAATAAGAGAAGTGTGCCCATGAGAATGAAACCTCAAAAGATACATTTCACATTCCACGCATGACTCCACATCAAGGTGTTAGTAGAATTATTTCAGGGACTTGTGGGAGAAAATGGCACAAATACCTTCTGAAATAAGCTTGCAGATACAATAATACTTGTTTATAGTCAGATAAACTCAATAAGTAGAAAAAAAGGCGCTAAAGGCGCTCATTTTTATCCAACAAGGCATGCCAAAGGACAGTGTTTCATTCTGCCTAAATGTAGAACAAACCAGAGCCGACGGACAGTGATGTTTCAAGCCATGAGAGAATGGAATCATTTACCACAAAAGTTAAGGGAACTGAGCAGTGGTCTGGGTTTTCAAAAGGAACTTTAAAAGTATTATTTTAAGCAAATGTCTGAAACATTGTAATGTATTATGATTTTTCTTCGTGTTTTATAGGCCTTAATGGAAATGTGTGGTGTTATTGTACTGAAATGTGTATTTGTGAATTGTAATTAAAATTTGAATGGACCCCAGGAAGAGTAGCTGATGCAGTTACACTGCAGATGCTAATGGGGATCCAAATAAACAAATAAAATAAAAAGGGTGTGTGTGTAGGGGCTTCTGGCTCTTTGTACATTATGCATTCACTCTGTCACCTCTAAAATTAAGTGCACAGACAGACTACAGGTGCATCTCAAAAATTAGAGTATTGTTAAAAAAGTAAAAGATTTTTTTGTCAGCTATTTCAAAAAGTAAATTTTTATACTCATTACATGTAAACTTAAATGCTTCAAGAATCATTTTAATTCAATTTTGATAATTATGGTCGATAACTTCAAAAAATGATTTTTTTTTTTTTTTTTTTTTAACCAGGTTAGTTCCATTAAGACCGAGATCTCTTTTACAAGGGAGACCTGGACAATTATAAAGTTTCCAGTCACCCGAACCTGTATTTCCTGTATATTCGTATTGTACATTGTGTCGGTAGCATGGCCCAAGCAGAGGTTCACCCCTTTGAGTCTGGTCTACTTGAGGTTTCTTCCTCAAATCATCAGAGGGAGTTTTTTCTTACCACTATCGCCAGTGTGCTTGCTGTAGGGGTTGGTAAGGTTAGACGTTACTTTTGTGAAGTGCTTTGAAGCAACTTTGTTGTGATTTGGCGCTATATAAATTAAATAAATTGAATGGAATGTCTTTGGATGTGGGAGGAAGCCGGCGCACTGGAGGAAACCCACGCAAACACGGGAGGGGGGGGCATGCAAACTCCACACAGAAAGCCATAGGTAGGAACTGATCCCATGTCCTTCTTGCTGTGAGGCAACAGTGTTAACCACTAAGCCTCTGTGCTGCCCCCCCATGCTGACATGAAGAGTTACTTCAGGAAACACAAAGCGTATCACCTGCATTATGAAGGAACATCAACTACAGCATTTTGGCCTTGGAACACATTTCTCTGGTCATGATCCAACATAGAGATACCTCAGTGTTGAGAACCACAGCAACTCAAAAAAGACAAGGGGTTGTCATGTTTCACCTTGCTGGGACAGATCGATGGATGGTCCGGTTGTTTGTCAGCATGATTAACATCCACAACTCAAGTCAGTTCCATTGTGTGTTGGATGCAACAACGTGTTCCCAGATGTGACCTGATGTGACCCCGCCGACAGGAGGTTTTCTGTTTATCAGTTGATATGGGACAGTCTTGTCTGGTCTTGCATCATTCCACAGAGTTCAGTTCCAGGACCCATTTGGTTCCTTTTTTTTTGCATGCTGTCTCTCAGACAGAAAATGAGTCACTTTAATATTTACTACCATAACTGTGCTCATGACGTTAAACTCTGATATTTAATTAGATCCAGATAGGGTAAAAATGACTGTTTGATCGTCAATTTCAATTTATTTTGTTTACATAGCACCAAAGCACAACAAATCTGTCTCAAGGCACTTCACACAAATAAGGTCTAACCTTACCAGCCCCTAGAGCAATCAGACAGGCGAGAGTGATAAGGAAAAACTCTCTCTGATGATACTGAGGAAGAAACCTCAAGCAGACCAGACACAAAGGGGTGACCCTCTGCTTAGGTCATTCTACCAAAAAGGTTTACAATACAGAACACAACACAGCAGTTGATGAGAGTCCATGCAGGGGTCCAGTCCAGGGGTCCAGGGGGGGGTTGGGGAGGGGGGGTCATCGAGCCACTCGTTGGACCTGTTCCTGCAGCGGACTCCATTCCCCATCCGTTACAGAAATCTTTTAATCCAGCACATGGATCCAGCCAGATCTCGGACAGAGAGAAAAAGAAAGCAGAATCAGTTGGCCAGAATAACTACACTGAAGGTATCATTTGTCAGCATTAATCAGAGAAATACTAAGGTGATCGCCGGCGGCCAGCCCTAAGCTTCACTAACAGATCCAGACTTTAGATAAAGTTGAGGCCGAGACCAAGACCCGCTCTGTTGACGAATAAAATTAATTTAAAAGGGTAGAAAGCATAGTAGCATACTATGCCAGTATGCTAGCCATATGAAAGGGAAAATAAGTGTGTCTTAAGTGTGGACTTGAAAGTCTCTACAGAATCTGTTTTATTGACGCAGGGAGATCATTCCACTGAACAGGTGCATGATAAGAGAAAGCTCTCTGACCCGCAGACTTTTTATTCACTCTAGGGACACAAAGTGGTCCTGCACCCTGAAAATGCAGAGCCCAGGCCGGTACGTAGGGTTTAATTAGGTTAGCTACGTAGGGAGGTGCCAGTCTGTGAACAATTTTATAGACTAGTAGCAGAACCTTAAAATCTGATCCCACTGGGACTGGAAGCCAGTGAAGAGATGCCAAAATGGGTGTAATGTTTTCAAACTTTCTGCTTTATGTCAAAAGTCTGGCAGCAGCATTTTGAACCAATTGGAGACCCCTAATGCTGGACTGTGGTAAACAAGAAAATAGAACATTGCAGTAGTCCAATCTAGAAGAGATAAATGCATGAATCAGGGTCTCAGCATCAGCCATAGACAAGATGGGACAAATCTTTGCAATATTTCGCAGGTGGAAGAAAGCAGTCCTAGTAATATCTCTAATGTGGAGGTCAAAGGACAACGTAGGATCAAACATTACCCAGAGGTTCCTCACTTTCTCAGTGTGATGTGTGACACACAAGCCTAGGCTAAGCGTTAGCTGGTCAAATTGATGCCGAAGTCATCCAGCTTTTCACTGATGCGAGGCAATCTTCTAAAGATTTTATCTGTATGAGATTACCAGCAGTTATCAGCATGTATCATCAAGCATGAATTATATTTTAACTTCAGTTTGCTGCAGAAGGCAGCAACAACTAAAACTGCATTCTGAGTGCTCCATTCTGAGGATCTGATCTGCTAATCGATATGAATGAATTTTTAATCATCTAACTGGTTGGCACATGATAACAGTGGATGTGTTGAGTCATCACAACCTTCTGTGAAGGCAGCTGCCCTTTAGCAGAGAGTTTATCCGTTCATTTGGCGTAGATGCTCACTGGAGTAATGTTTAATCCTAATCCACTTGCATGTTGTTTTGTTTACGCGGTCGCAGCGCCTGTTCCAGACGCTAGGCTATGATATTTACGAGGCTTAGCCCAGTCTAAGTTTGGGATGTATGACAAAGTGCATCTGCACACAGAGGATGTCCATGTGCAATATAACTGCACTGGGTCATGTGCTGTTTCTGAGAAATGGAAATGAGAGTTAGCGCGTAATTTTTTTTTTGTTTGTTTTTCACACTTTGAAATTGGAACAGTGACGTGGTTTCTTCAAACATACTGAAGAAGTAAGGAAATGGAATGAAAGAGAGGTAAGGTGATCAGGTAAGATCTCTGTAGGACAATGTGCTGGATTGATTTATTTACTGTATTATTATTTGCCTTTTGTCTTTTTCACTGTAAAATAATAATAATAATAATAATAATAATAATAACAACTATTTGTGCAGCACTTTTCATTCACAGATGTATCCCAAAATACTTTATAATTGCCAAATAATTAAAAGCAATAAAACTACTGATAAAATATTTAAAAAACAATGGAGTAATCAAATATACTAGAAGAGAACATCGTTATTAAAATACTGCTACAACATATTCATAATAGAACTTTTTAAAAAATGTTATAAAAGTCAGATTATAAAATAAGTCTTTATTTTCAGATATGCTGATTGCGTCCACTACTAGATGTCTTGATGCAATGTGAGTGAATGAATGAATGAATCTGAATGAATGAATGAATGAATTTGAATGAATACATTTATTCGGCACACACAGACTCAAAATAGCAAAGAAAACCCATAAATAAAGCAATTTAACAATGTACCCATGTGCCCGAAAGGGTGTACGCAAAAGCAAAAGCTTATGAATACCCACCCCTTTAACCAAAAAAATAACAATGTGTATGTATATATATATATATATATATATATATATATATATACATACACACACACACACTGAAAAAAAATGCCACTTTGGATCAACTTAAAAAAATTGATGTAATTTGTTACAGCTAATTTTTTTAGTTTCTCATAATGTATATTTATGATTTTGTAAAGTGATACTAAAATTTCAAAATACAAACATGCACAAACCCAAAAAACAAAACAATGTTTAGGCGCATAGACTCAAAGGCACTTTATCTGGAGCTTTATAAGAGAATATTCTGAAATATTTTAAAGTAATGCACCAAATGTCAATAATAATGCTCCAGCTGCTACGTGAAAACAAATATAGCCACTAATGTAGCATGCTATTTATAAAGCGTATGTTATAAAATACTGACAGTAAAAGAAAATTGGATACATTGTGTTCATTTCTAATTTGTGTTATTACATGACTATTCCAGCAGAGATATCTTCATGTATATAAAAATGTTTTGTTTTGTTTTTTGACAGTGAAAACAGCAAAGGGTCATGGGATGTGGCTTGGCAAAATCCAGTCCTCAGCCCAAGAAATGTGAGAAAGGTACACCCTAAATATAGATTTTATTATTACTGATTTGATTCTTCTTTGCTTGATTAATACAATGTTACTTTGTTGTTTATTTGTAGTGCGCATCTTAGTTCCAGGTAAATATGTTCCATCTCATCTTTGCACAGCTGGATTGGATTTTAAATTATGATGTAGCAGTGTTTGATAACTCTTGCAATCTTTGCTCAAAATTTTATGCAATCTGCGAAGCGGCCACTGGTGAGTCACATGATGCAGGGTAACATTGTGCAGGGAAAGAATGTTTACTTTTTATGATCAGATCCTCCGTTATCTCCTGACATACTTCTTTGTGCAGCAATCAGGGCAGCTCTGTTGATCCAGCGCTGGTACCGTCAGTATGTGGCCCGGCTGGAGATGCGACGCAGGTGCACGTGGAACATCTTCCAGTCGATCGAATATGCAGGTGAACAGGATCAGATCAAGGTGAGGTCAGATGGGTTACAAAAAATCTACCAAGCATATTGAGTTTGCACAAATTTCTTCAATCCTCGAAAATTAGATAAATTACAAATATTTTTTTATCACTGTTTATGCAGCTCTACAAATTCTTTTGCTACCTCATGGACCATTTCACCCCGGCCAGTAATGAAAGTGAGAAACATTTGAATCCTGTTTAACTCAATGAGTTGCAGTTTTTTTCACGCCAAAGATCATCTATGACTGTCTGCTCACTGCTGAGGCTTTCCCTCACTCGCCCAGTTCCCTCTCTGTTTTAAAATACAGGAAATCTGATATCGCACATCTTTCGCGAGAATGAAATCTGTCGGGACGCAGAATGGGAACAATACTTTTGCTATAAGAGCATTGACGTACCGAGCACCTACACCGGCCCTCATCTCACCTTCCCCATGACCTTCTGTGGGCTATCGAAGCTGATGGAGGCCTTCAAGCACAAAGAAGTAGGTACACAGTCGCATAAATCACAGGTCCACACACGCATGTGAGCATAATAGCTGCCTTGATTCATGCTTGTTTTCTTCCCAGCAGCAGCTCCACTCTCGGTATGTTCTGCAGCTTCTCGGAGAAACCTGGACACGTCTAAGAATTCTTCCAAACATCAATCACGTCTCCACCTGCCACACCCAGGAGATCACCATATGTGGTACAAAACGAGCCGTATTTTATTGCTGCGGAAACATTTTTTCACACACTTACTATACCGCCGTTCTTCTTGCTAAATACCAACAATTATGTTTAATTCTCAGGTGATTTACACGGGCAGCTTGAGGATCTGCTGCTGATATTTTATAAGGTACATGTAAAACGATTATGGCACACTGCACACCGACACCAGCGAGTGTGCCGGATGTTCTAAGGTCTGCTCAGTGATGATGTAAATGAATGTAACCAAAGGCACCAATAAGTTACAAGAATTTCCCTTCAGATAAACTATGAAGGTGGATTTGCACAACAAAAGGATCAAATAAATATTCTAAAATTATATTATCTTCATAAAATATGTAGTTTATCTAGAATATATGCTTTTATGTTATTGACATGAAACGACATTTCCAAGAAGCACCTATTAAGGTTACTGCCGTTATGTCTCAGTGGTTCTTTGTTTACTCGGTTGCTTTATGATGCGTTAACTAGCAAATCTGGAAAAGGGACATACAACCCCTGGCAAAAATTATGGAATCACCGGCCTCAGAGGATGTTCATTCAGTTGTTTAATTTTGTAGAAAAAAAAGCAGATCACAGACATGACACAAAACTAAAGTCATTTCAAATGGCAACTTTCTGTCTTTAAGAAACACTATAAGAAATCAAGAAAAAAAGATTGTGGCAGTCAGTAACGGTTACTTTTTTAGACCAAGCAGAGGGAAAAAAAAATATGGAATCACTCAATTCTGAGGAAAAAAGTATGGAATCACCCTGTAAATTTTCATCCCCCAAATTAACACCTGCATCAAATCAGATCTGCTCATTGACATTGACCCTATGCCATGACATTGACCCTATGTGTCTTTTTGCAAGGAATGTTTTTGCAGTTTTTGCTCTATGGCAAGATGCATTATCATCTTGAAAAATGATTTCATCATCCCCAAATATCCTTTCAATTGTCCAAAATATCAATATAAACTTGTGCATTTATTGATGATGTAATGACAGCCATCTCCCCAGTGCCTTTACCTGACATGCAGCCCCATATCATCAATGACTGTGGAAATTTACATGTTCTCTTCAGGCAGTCATCTTTATAAATCTCATTGGAAAGGCACCAAACAAAAGTTCCAGCATCATCACCTTGCCCAATGCAGATTCGAGATTCATCACTGAATATGACTTTCATCCAGTCATCCACAGTCCACAATTGCTTTTCCTTAGCCCATTGTAACCTTGTTTTTTTCTGTTTAGGTGTTAATGATGCCTTTCGTTTAGCTTTTCTGTATGTAAATCCCATTTCCTTTAGGCGGTTTCTTACAGTTCGGTCACAGACGTTGACTCCAGTTTCCTCCCATTTGTTCCTCATTTGTTTTGTTGTGCATTTACGATTTTTGAGACATATTGCTTTAAGTTTTCTGTCTTGACGCTTTGTCTTCCTTGGTCTACCAGTATGTTTGCCTTTAACAACCTTCCCATGTTGTTTGTATTTGGTCCAGAGTTTAGACACAGCTGACTGTGAACCACCAACATCTTTTGCAACATTGCGTGATGATTTACTCTCTTTTAAGAGTTTGATAATCCACTCCTTTGTTTCAATTGACATCTCTCGTGTTGGAGCCATGATTCATGTCAGTCCACTTGGTGCAACAGCTCTCCAAGGTGTGTTCACTCCTTTTTAGATGCAGACTAACGAGCAGATCTGATATGATGCAGGTGTTAGTTTTGGGGATGAAAATTTACAGGGTGATTCCATAATTTTTTCCTCAGAATTGAGTGATTCCATATTTTTTTCCTCTGCTTGGTCTAAAAAAGTAACCATTACTGACTGCCACAATCTTTTTTTCTTGATTTCTTATAGTGTTTCTTAAAGCCAGAAAGTTGCCATTTGAAATGACTTTAGTTTTGTGTCATGTCTGTGATCTGCTTTTTTTCTACAAAATTAAACAACTGAATGAACATCCTCTGAGGCTGGTGATTCCATAATTTTTGCAAGGGGTTGTATAACCCACAATGTACATTAAACATAGGCTAAAAAAACACTTGGTGTTAACACTTGCTCAAATGCTAATGCTAATGGCACCATTAATATTATAATCTTATTGGAATTGTTTACTGATACTAGAAGCCACAAATGCTTTGTTGACTTTGAAGCATATTTTCTCAGATCAATGAAAATATATGCGAAACTCCAGCACAGCTTGTTGCTAATCTGCATATGCACAATGGAAACACATAACTCTGCTCTGTCCTTGGTGTTTTATTATATATTTATGGAACTTGCCTCTTGCTCTTGATGGGTCAGATGTACACACTCGGGCAGCGGTGGAGTTTGTGCTTGTGTTATTTTTAACTAACTGAGTAAGTAATTGCTGTGACATCATTAACCTGCCCAGAATGGTTTGCCTTCATGTGAGAAGCCTTACGTCTTCAATGGGGACTTTGTGGATCGGGGCAGAAACTCCTTAGAGATTCTACTCATCCTCTTTGCCTTCCTGCTGGTCTATCCCAGTGGTGTCCACCTGAACAGAGGGAACCACGAAGATTACATTGTTAACCTGAGGTAGGCTTACAGCGAACACTACTGTTTAATTCATGGATATGATTTGTCTGTATTATTGCTCTCACTGAGATAGTCCATGGGTCAAGCAGGTTTTTGGTACCACTTAAAGTGATGAAACGACACTTAGAATCCAGCCTCAGTGTACCATGGCCTACAAAAAAACGTATTACAGCCATAGCAGGGTGGCAGCTGTAACCAGGTAGGGGTCAATGAAGAATTACACAGAGGTCAAAATCTAAAAATGCTCCAATCATGTTGAAAACTATATCACATTACTTGTCTGATCATAACGATTCCAAAAAGGTATAGTTTGGACTATCTATGACTGAATGTTCTGGAGTTATGGAGTAAAAACAGCAAAAATGGTGACAAAGGTCAATTTCAGTTTGTACATGGGTCAAAAGTTAAAGTTGCTCCAGTTTCAGTAAAAACTGATGCAAATTATTATTTGGGTTAATGGGGTTCTAAAAAGGAATAGTTTGCACCATCTGTCATGCTTAGTAACCCAGTCTCACGGATTGTTGTGATTCAGCAGCACGAAATATACATTAATCTATGAGTTCATCATATTGTCACGAAAGTGCAAAATTTTCATCATGGGAGCACAAATTCATTCTAATTCATTCCGTGATGCCGGCACGTAATTAAAAGTGCAGCAGGGGGGTCGGGGGTGGTTAAGGTTAGGATCAGGGGAAGGAGTAGGGTTAATAATAGTTAGTTTTAAAAAAAACCCCGTCATGAAAATTTGAATCATTTCGTTACAGGAGGACGAAAAGAAAAACGTGAGACTGGGCTGTGCTTAGTTATCATGTTACAGGGTAACATATGTCACGTCACAAATTTTATTACAGAGATTAGAGCATGCCATAGGTATTAAAGGCACTGCGCTGCGGTGGTTTGGGTCATATTTGTCTAATAGATTACAATTTGTTCATGTAAATGGGGAATCTTCTTCACAGACTAAAGTTAATTATGGAGTTCCACAAGGTTCTGTGCTAGGACCAATTTTATTCACTTTATATATGCTTCCCTTAGGCAGTATTATTAGACGGTATTGCTTAAATTTTCATTGTTACGCAGATGATACCCAGCTTTATCTATCCATGAAGCCAGAGGACACACACCAATTAGCTAAACTGCAGGATTGTCTTACAGACATAAAGACATGGATGACCTCTAATTTCCTGCTTTTAAACTCAGATAAAACTGAAGTTATTGTTCTTGGCCCCACAAATCTTAGAAACATGGTGTCTAACCAGATCCTTACTCTGGATGGCATTACCCTGACCTCTAGTAATACTGTGAGAAATCTTGGAGTCATTTTTGATCAGGATATGTCATTCAAAGCGCATATTAAACAAATATGTAGGACTGCTTTTTTGCATTTACGCAATATCTCTAAAATCAGAAAGGTCTTGTCTCAGAGTGATGCTGAAAAACTAATTCATGCATTTATTTCCTCTAGGCTGGACTATTGTAATTCATTATTATCAGGTTGTCCTAAAAGTTCCCTAAAAAGCCTTCAGTTAATTCAAAATGCTGCAGCTAGAGTGCTGACGGGGACTAGAAGGAGAGAGCATATCTCACCCATATTGGCCTCTCTTCATTGGCTTCCTGTTAATTCTAGAATAGAATTTAAAATTCTTCTTCTTACTTATAAGGTTTTGAATAATCAGGTCCCATCTTATCTTAGGGACCTCGTAGTACCATATCACCCCAATAGAGCGCTTCGCTCTCAGACTGCAGGCTTACTTGTAGTTCCTAGGGTTTGTAAGAGTAGAATGGGAGGCAGAGCCTTCAGCTTTCAGGCTCCTCTCCTGTGGAACCAGCTCCCAATTCAGATCAGGGAGACAGACACCCTCTCTACTTTTAAGATTAGGCTTAAAACTTTCCTTTTTGCTAAAGCTTATAGTTAGGGCTGGATCAGGTGACCCTGAACCATCCCTTAGTTATGCTGCTATAGACGTAGACTGCTGGGGGGTTCCCATGATGCACTGTTTCTTTCTCTTTTTGCTCTGTATGCACCACTCTGCATTTAATCATTAGTGATCGATCTCTGCTCCCCTCCACAGCATGTCTTTTTCCTGGTTCTCTCCCTCAGCCCCAACCAGTCCCAGCAGAAGACTGCCCCTCCCTGAGCCTGGTTCTGCTGGAGGTTTCTTCCTGTTAAAAGGGAGTTTTTCCTTCCCACTGTAGCCAAGTGCTTGCTCACAGGGGGTCGTTTTGACCGTTGGGGTTTTACATCATTATTGTATGGCCTTGCCTTACAATATAAAGCGCCTTGGGGCAACTGTTTGTTGTGATTTGGCGCTATATAAAAAAAAAATTGATTGATTGATTGATACAATCCAATGGACGTCAGCCTTGTTTGACCTTTACTATGGAGACCAAACATTCAGCACAGTCAAAACTTTTTATTAATCCTTATATATATATATATATATGAGTCAATTTATTCACTTTTTCAGAACTTTTAGGAAATTGGCAGTGCTACAGTGAAAACTAATGTGTGTTTCTATTGTGTATTACAGATATGGTTTTACTAAAGAAGTTCTAGGAAAATACAGGGTGGGTATTGTACATTATTCTAATTCTACTCTACTCCAATCTATATGAACAACCCACATGCTTGTGGTCATGCTCTGTTTTTATGTTATTTACACTCAACAAAAATATAAACACAACACGTTTGGTTTTGCTCCCATTTTGTATGAGATGAACTCAAAGATCTAAAACTTTTTCCACATACACAATATCACCATTTCCCTCAAATATTGTTCACAAACCAGTCTAAATCTGTGATAGTGAGCACTTCTCCTTTGCTGAGATAATCCATCCCACCTCACAGGTGTGCCATATCAAGATGCTGATTAGACACCATGATTAGTGCACAGGTGTGCCTTAGACTGTCCACAATAAAAGGCCACTCTGAAAGGTGCAGTTTTATCACACAGCACAATGCCACAGATGTCGCAAGATTTGAGGGAGCGTGCAATTGGCATGCTGACAGCAGGAATGTCAACCAGAGCTGTTGCTCGTGTATTGAATGTTCATTTCTCTACCATAAGCCGTCTCCAAAGGCGTTTCAGAGAATTTGGCAGTACATCCAACCAGCCTCACAACCGCAGACCACGTGTAACCACACCAGCCCAGGACCTCCATATCCAGCATGTTCACCTCCAAGATCGTCTGAGACCAGCCACTCAGACAGCTGCTGAAACAATCGGTTTGCATAACCAAAGAATTTCTGCACAAACTGTCAGAAACCATCTCAGGGAAGCTCATCTGCATGCTCGTCGTCCTCATCGGGGTCTCGACCTGACTCCAGTTCGTCGTCGTAACCGACTTGAGTGGGCAAATGCTCACATTCGCTGGCGTTTGGCATGTTGGAGAGGTGTTCTCTTCACAGATGAATCCCGGTTCACACTGTTCAGGGCAGATGGCAGACAGCGTGTGTGGCGTCGTGTGGGTGAGCAGTTTTCTGATGTCAGTGTTGTGTATCGAGTGGCCCATGGTGGCGGTGGGGTTATGGTATGGGCAGGCATCTGTTATGGACAAAGAACACAGGTGCATTTTATTGATGGCATTTTGAATGCACAGAGATACCGTGACGAGATCCTGAGGCCCATTGTTGTGCCATACATCCAAGAACATCACCTCATGTTGCAGCAGGATAATGCACGGCCCCATGTTGCAAGGATTTGTACACAATTCTTGGAAGCTGAAAATGTCCCAGTTCTTGCATGGCCGGCATACTCACCAGACATGTCACCCATTGAGCATGTTTGGGATGCTCTGGACCGGCGTATACGACAGCGTGTACCAGTTCCTGCCAATATCCAGCACCTTCGCACAGCCATTGAAGAGGAGTGGGCCAACATTCCACAGGCCACAACTGACAACCTGATCAACTCAATGCGAAGGAGATGTGTTGCACTGCATGAGGCAAATAGTGGTCACACCAGATACTGACTGGTATCCCCCCCAATAAAACAAAACTGCACCTTTCAGAGTGGCCTTTTATTGTGGGCAGTCTAAGGCACACCTGTGCACTAATCATGGTGTCTAATCAGCATCTTGATATGGCACACCTGTGAGGTGGGATGGATTATCTCAGCAAAGGAGAAGTGCTCACTATCACAGATTTAGGCTGGTTTGTGAACAATATTTGAGGGAAATGGTGATATTGTGTATGTGGAAAAAGTTTTAGATCTTTGAGTTCATCTCATACAAAATGGGAGCAAAACCAAAAGTGTTGCGTTTATATTTTTGTTGAGTAACCCTTCTGTTTTTATGTTATTTAAGCCAAAAATTTATAAATGAAAATTCAAAATTGATTAGTTTTTTCTTTTCATTTTTTTCATTTTGAGAATTGTGGATTGGATTGGATGACTGTCCTGTAAAAACAACATCTATAAAACATGCCATAAAGCAAATTTTTTGCATGATTTGCCAGATGATACCCAATCAGAGTGGTTGAACCATCCTAGGGGCCCATCAGCACGGTTTTCACTGCTAATACTATGGGGATTGTAAAAGAAGACCAACATACATTATTAACTTTATTTGTAAGTTTGTTTCACTTTTATAGCTGTAATTTCAAAGGGGTTTCAAAAAGCCATTATTAATTTGTTGTAATAATCAGTTTTAATACTAATTTTCAAGTCTCCCATGAGGTACTCTATCTCCATTGGTCCTGAAAATCGCATTATCTTCACTCAAGCAAGTAATTTGGTTAAACAGCAACACAATGAGCCACTAAGGTTGAATCCTAGTAATGGTACTGGGATGTGTTAACTGGTTAACTGTGGGTTAATTTCATTTTCCTGCAGAAAAATTTCCTGGACTTTTGATTAAAAAAAGCTTCTTTTGGTTGCTTGAGGTCACTATAGTTCATTTGATAGGGATCTGCATGATGATTTGGTACAAGTTTTAAGCCAGATGCCTCCCTGATACAACCTCAGATTTTTCTATGGAGAACTGGCCACAGGATGCTCCCACACAAAAAAGTTTTATTTAGCAAAATGGAAAGTTTCAGGCAACCTGCCGGCAGGTTGCACCACAGGTAGCTTTGAACCAGGGATCTTCTGTTTGGGAAGCAAGCAAACTAACCACTTGTGCTACCATGCTGCCCTGTACAGCTGGCTGACAAAATACTAAAAATATCATATGCATTGAAAAAACTAAAATACTTTTGTCTACCTGGTTTTCAGTTGCCCTGCGATAGACTGGCATCCTGTCAAGGGTGTACTCTGCCTCTCCCCCAGTAACCGCCAGGATAGGCTCTGGCTCCCTTGTAACCCTTCATTGGAATAAGTGGGTGTAGAAAATGAATGACTCGTTGTCACTCACAGTAAACTTGACTTGGTCTGCAGGCTCATGGCAAGAAGATCTTAAAACTTCTTCAAAAGATCTTCAGCTGGCTGCCTCTGGCCACAGTGATCGACCAGAAGGTGCTGATTGTGCACGGAGGAATCTCTGACACAACAGACCTTGATACAATTACCAAAGTGGACAGACACAAAGTGAGCATGGCTCAGTTCAGCAAACTTTGCAGAAATCTCCATAAGTCCAACTGTGTATGTTTGTATTCACTGTACGCCCTTCTGTTTGTGCAGTACGTGTCGGCCCTCAGGCCACCTATGCAGAACCATAAGGGGCAAAATGGTGGGAAATCTCAGATGATAAACAACAGTAATGACAGTACCAGAGGACCAGTAGAAGTTCACCGCCGAGTGCGTTCTCTGGGTAATTACACCTTGCGTCACAGCGACAACCTCCCGTGTCACTCACTCCACAACCTGCCCACGAGCAATCAGCTAAGCTGGTCAGTGGAAGAGGAGCTAAAGAGGAGACGCAGACAGGCTGGGTTTTGCCAGTCCTATGGGGAACTGAAGAAAGATGACCTTGACTCCGACCCAGAGCCAGGAGAAACAACAGACACAGATGAACATGAATGGAAACAAGTAAGAATATGACGCAAATACATGTTAACATCACTGATAGCAATTACGGTTGCCTAGATGTCGTTTGGACTTTCTCTAGTTTGGGTACTGTCATGGCTGAGAAGTTACTTGTCAGGACGATTGCAGGATGGTTATTATAACAGCATGATATATGACTATTCAACAATTAATTATAGGGTACCTCAAGGTTCTGTTATGGGTCCATTATTATTCTGTGTTTATGTGACACTTTTATGTCTCAGATGTTACATTGTGTAATTGACTTCCAGTGTAGATGACTTGCAGATGTTCACACCTATCAATACAGGTGATGTGTCTCACACTGCAAAACTGGGGACTTGTCTTGTCTATCCACAATGAAAAACTGGATGCCTTCTACTTTTTTACTTTAGAAAACAAAGAAGACATATGAAGATTGTTGATCTGGATAGACAGAGACAACATTATGATAATTTAACACTGTTGCTGGGTATGTCAGGGTGGACTTAAAGTTCTGTTAATATACAGCTGTGTTGGTTCAGCTTCATGTATCACAGGTAGTCGGCAAGATGTATGTCCTTATGGTTCAGAAGACAACAGCAGGTGCTAGAGCAGTTTCATTTCATGTGCTGATGCTGTGGAACAGTCTACTGACTGTAATTAGGCTTTCAAGTTTATTTTTAAAATTTTTACTTTTATTATTTATTTTTTTTAAATAATGGGGTTTCAAATGTTGCCTTATTCAAATTTCAAATTCAAATTTATTAATTTATTTAGCGCCAGCTCACGATAAAATCGCCTCAAGGCGCTTCACACAATACAACACGGAAAAACAGAACAAATTGAGTTAAAAGATTAAAAACATGATAAAAAGCAAAACCATCAAAAGTACAAAGAATAAAAGCCTTATTGTTTCTTTCTGTCCTTTATCATCCAAAGCACTTTGTATTTAAATTTGAAAGTGTTTTATAAATAAATTACAATGATTAATTATTAAAACCCCCTTTTTCCAGCCTACTTTTTTGCTCAATCATTCTTACAAACAATGCAAAAACAAATCATTAAAGCTGTCTTTTTCAAATTGTGAATTTCTACATCTTAGGATACATTAGATATTACTGTTAAAACCCAAATTTATAGTTTTATTTTGGAGTTCAACAGAGCCATTCACAAAAATACAATTCTAAATAAACAGGATCATTTCCACATCATTAATATCAAACTGTTTCATCTGGGATTATTGATTGATTTGCTTCATTATTTATTTTTAACTATCATGAATTTGTGTTCTCAGATTGTGGATGTGTTGTGGAGTGATCCCATGCCCCAAAATGGCTGCATTCCCAATGAGGTGAGGGGTGGAGGCTGTTACTGGGGCCCAGATGTCACTGAGGAAGTGCTGAGAAGACATAACCTCCAGCTCCTCATTCGCTCTCATGAGTGCAAACAGGATGGTTATGAGTTCTGCCACAATCGCAGGGTAAGTGTAATAAGAGACTGTTGTGATTTCCCAACACTCATTAGTGCTTGGGTGGGAGACCTGAGAGACAATGTGTGCTGGAAGATAGTGGCCGATCCCTCTCATCCAGGACACAAACTTTTTGTCACCCTCCCCTCTGGCAGACGGCTGACGTCCATCAGGACTAAAACCTCAAGACACAAAAACAGCTTCTTTCCGTCCACAGCTAGACTAATAAATAATGTCCCCATGGTGACCCCAGTGGTGGCATGTTCCTCTGAGAAGACTTTACTGTACTGTCCTACTGGATCGGTTTCTTTCAGCATTAGGTGGACGCTCCTGCTGAGATGTTCAACAGCTCTGATGCCAGGGTTCTAGTGGCTGATCCAACAGTCAGCTGTGAACCCAAAAATGTAAGTGAGATTGCATTGCAAAGGTGGTGAAACAGTTGAGGATGGCAAAAGCTGCAAGGATCTGTAGTACTGGGACCTCAAGAAAGAAGGAGATGCTGCAGTCCTGGCAGTGCAAACAACCTTTGCTTCTATCTGGGAGCCTGGTATCAAACCAAGGGCTTGTTGTCCATCTCTGGAATGTAAATGCTGATCACCTGGATTGCATCAACTACAGGGGCATTCCACTGCTGTCTTTGGTGAGCAGGGTATTTTCAAGGGTGACTGAGTCAAAGTTACTTACACCTCAGTGATCAGACCAGTCTGATTTCACACCCAAGAAGTTGAAATTTGATGGCATCTTATCTCTGTTAGTACTCACTGCACACAAGCATGAGTATAAGTAGTGGTTCTATGTAGGGCTATTCTGTAGGATAACCTGAGAGTTTGAGGAATCCCCACTAAGATGCTGGACAGCAAAGTTGGCTTATACACAAGTTCTGTGAATGTTTTTCTGAGTGGGGGCAGAGTCTCTGTATGCTTCATAGTGATTCTGGTGTTTATCAGGGATGTGTTCTAATTCCTACTCTGTTCAGTATTGCATGGACCAGCTGTTGGGTAGGACTGTGGAGTCAAGCGACTTCTGAGTCCAGTGCCTTTTTTGGGGATCTTGTCTTTGTGGTTGATGAAGTGATCATTGTGGAATCAAAGGATGCCCCGAATGCACGTTTGTGACTGTCCTAGATCAAAACTAAAATCCAGCTCCTAATGACTTCCTGGACTCAACCTTCGGAAATCAATTTGTTTGTTTTGAAAGACTTGAACTTGATGAAAGATACTTTTTGGCACTTACCTCAGCAAAGACACTGAGGTCTCTTGAACCTTGGCCTTTGGGATCAAGAGACACTTGAGGAAAGCTAGGTCTCTGGTCAGATGTGCTTGCCACTGCAGATATTTATGCAAATTAATTAAGGTCCAGGTTTTTGGTTCCTGGTGCTCTTACTCTATGGTTGTGAAACTTGGGTTATCACCAGTGACCTAGGTACCTGGTGATAGGTCTTTCCAGAAGATCCATGAAATGACTTCATGTCAAACAAGTGGTTACTTATGGGATACAACTTAGGGCATATGTGGAACGCAACTTATTATGAAGAAACATCAGCTACACCACTGTGGCCATGTGGCATGTTTCTGTGGATGATCCAGTGCTTAAGTATCTCAGTTCTGAAGATTCCACCAACTGGAAAAGCCAAGCGATATGCCCACATATGACTATGACAGATGGTTACATTCAACAGGCAGTGATGTCTGTGTGAGTGGTTGCCAGCCAGGACCCAGGGAAACTGATAAATGAAGGAAGAACCTTTTTACCTTTTAAATGGTATTGCTAAGAAAGACTTTAAAGCAAAAGGGCCTTTCAAATGTCACAAAACAGAAAATTTAGTTTCTACCAAAATCCAAGCATTATAATGTAGCCTTATTTTTGTAACAGCCATCCATTTTCTTTCGCTTTATCCGGAGTCGGGTCGCGGGGGCAGCAGCTCAAGCAAAGTCGCCCAGACCTCCCGATCCACACACACCTCCCCCAGCTCCTCCGGGGGAACCCCAAGGCGTTCCCAAGCCAGCCGAGAGATGTAGTCCCTCCAGCGTGTCCTGGGTCTTCCCCGGGGCCTCCTCCCAATGGGACGTGCCCAGAACACCTCTCCAGCGAGGCGTCCAGGGGGCATTCAGAAAAGATGCCCAAGCCACCTCAACAGACTCCTTTCGACGTGGAGGAGCAGCGGCTCGACTCCGAGCTCCTCACCCTATCTCTAAGGGAGCGCCCAGCCACCCTGCGGAGGAAACGCATCTCGGCCGCTTGTACTCACGATCTCGTTCTTTTGGTCATGAACCAAATCTCATGACCATAGGTGAGAATTGGAACGTAGATCGATCGGTAAATCGAGAGCTTTGCCCCCCTACTCAGCTCTCTCTTCACTAAGATGGTCCAATACAGCGACTGCATCACTGCAGATGCTGCACCAATCAGTCTATCGATCTCACGCTCTATCCGTCCCTCACTCATGAACAAGACCCCGAGATACTTAAACTCCTGCACTTGAGGCAAGGACACTCCACCGACCTGAAGAGGGCAAAGCACCTTTTTCCAGTCAAGAACCATGGCCTCGGATTTGGAGGTGCTGATTTTCATCCCGGACGCTTCACACTCGGCTGCAAACCGCCCCAGTGCACGCTGAAGGTCCTGATTTGATGAAGCCAACAGAACCACATCGTCCGCAAACAGCAGAGATGAGATTCTGTGGTTCCCAAACCAGACCCCCTCTACACACTGGCTGCGCCTAGAAATTCTGTCCATAAACATAATGAACAGAACCAGTGACAAAGAGCACCCCTGGCGGAGGCTAACGTGCACTGGAAACAAGTTTGACTTACTACCGGCAATGCGAACCAAGCTCCTGCTGCGGTCGTACAGGGACCAGATAGCCCTTAGCAAAGGACCCTGGACCCCATACTCCCGGAGCACCCCCCACAGGGTGCCCCGAGGGACACGGTCGCACGCCTTCTCCAGATCCACAAAACACATGTGGACTGGTTGGGCGAACTCCCATGAACCCTCGAACACCTGATGGAGCGTGTAGAGCTGGTCCAGTGTGCCGCGACCAGGACAAAAACCACACTGCTCCTCCTGAATCCGAGGTTCGACCATCGGTCGAATTCTCCGCTCCAGTACTCTGGAATAGACCTTACCGGGGAGGCTGAGGAGTGTGATCCCCCTATAGTTGGAGTACACCCTCCAGTCCCCCTTCTTAAACAGAGGGACCACCACCCCGGTCTGCCAATCCAGAGGCACTGTCCCCAATCGCCACGCGATGTTGCAGAGGCATGTCAGTCAAGACAGTCCCACAACATCCAGAGACTTAAGGTACTCAGGATGGATTTCATCCATCCCAGGAGCCTTGCCACGGAGGAGCTTTCTAACCACCTCGGTGACTTCGGCCTGGGTAATGGATGAGTCCGCCTCTGAGTCCCCAGTCTCTGCTTCCTCTTCGGAAGACGTGACGATGGGATTGAGGAGATCCTTGAAGTATTCCTTCCACAGCCCGACAACATCCCCAGTCAGGGTCAACAGCTCCACACCCGCACCGTAAACAGTGCTGGTGGAGAGCTGCTTCCACCTACTGAGGTGTCGGACGGTTTGCCAGAATCTCTTCGAGGCCGACCGGTAGTCCTCCTCCATGGCCTCCCCGAACTCGTCCCAGACCCGAGTTTTTGCCTCTGTGACCACACGGGCTGCGGCACGCTTGGCCTGCCGGTACCTATCAGCTGCCTCCAGGGTCCTACCTACCAACAAAGATAAGTAAGACTCCTTCTTCAGCTTGACGGCATCCCTTACTTCCGGCGTCCACCACCGGGTTTTGGGATTGCCACCGCGACAGGCACCAGAGACCTTGCGACCACAGCTATGAGCAGCCGCATCGACAATGGACGTGGAGTACATGGTCCACTTGGACTCCATGTCTCCAACCTCCCCCGGGATCTGGGAGAAGCTCTCCCAGAGGTGGGAGTTGAAGACCTCGCTGACAGAGGGTTCCGCCAGTCGTTCCCAGCAGACCCTCACGATATGTTTGGGCCTGCCAGGTCTGACCGGCTTCCTCCCTTCCCAGCGGATCCAACTCACCACCAGGTGGTGATCGGTCGACAGCTCTGCCCCTCTCTTCACTCGAGTGTCTGACACACGTGGCCGAAGGTTAGATGATACGACTACAAAGTCGATCATCGACCTCCAGCTCAGGGTGTCCTGGTGCCACGTGCAGTTATGGACACCCTTGTGCTCGAACATGGTGTTCGTGATGGGCAAACTGTGACTAGCACAGAAGTCCAACAACTGAACACCACTCGGGTTCAGATCGGGGAGGCCGTGCTTCCCGATCACCCCCCTCCAGGTCTCATTCTCGCCGCCCACGTGGGCGTTAAAATCCCCCAGGAGAACAATGGAGTCCCCAGTTGGAGCGCTATCTAGTACCCCTCCCAGGGACTCCAAGAAGGTCGGGTACGCTGCACTGTCGCTCGGCCTGTAGGCCGAGACAACAGTGAGAGACCTGTCCCCGACCCAAAGGCGTAGGGACGCGACCCTCTCGTTCACTGGAGTGAACTCCAGCACATGGCGACTGAGCTGGGGAGCAATAAGCAATGCGACCCCAGCTCTCCGCCTCTCCACGTGGGCAATGCCAGAAAAATGAAGCATCCAGCCCCTCTCCAGGAGTTGGGTACCAGAGCCCAAGCTGTGCGTGGAGGTGAGCCCGACTATCTCTAGTCGGTATCTCTCAACCTCCCGCACAAGCTCAGGCTCCTTTCCCCCCCAGCGAGGTGACATTCCACGTCCCAACAGCCAGGGGCTGTAAGTATGGACCAGGCCGCCGGGCCACCCGCCCTCAACCGCCACCCAATCCTCTCTGCACCCGACCCCATGGCCCCCTCTGCAGGTGGTGAACCCACAGGAGGGTGGGCCCATGTCGCTCTTTCGGGCTGAGCCCGGCCGGGCCCCATGGGCTAAGGCCCGACCACCAGGCGCTCGCACGCGAGCCCCAGCCCCAGGCCTGACTCCAGGCCTGGGGTTGGGGTTTTTGTAACATTTTGCAAAATTACATGTTATTTTAATGAAGGGGACATATTTAGCAGGGGAAGTTTCATAGTGAATAATGTCTTTTCTTTCATTGCTGTGATGCAGACAAACTACAGGAGGATGTCTGTTTGCCCAAGTTTGAGGTTTGAGATTATCTGTGACCCATCTTACATTAACATCCATAAGATTTCATTTAATCACTTCCCAATCTACCAGATGTTGGTCATAGCATCTGATCCCTTGAATTTCTCCCCCCCAGGGGTTGAAATTCTAAATTGTATCCAGAGAACATGAATTTTGATCATATTGGCAATATCACATTATGAACCTATCTAAAAATGCTCAAGAATAAAATTATAGTGGTGCCAAAGAAAATTGTTTTTATGACTGTGGTACTATACAGTGCGGCCAAAAAGTATTTAGTTAGTCCCTGATTGTGCAAGTTCTCCTAGGAAAGATGACAGAGGTCTGTAATTTTCATCATAGGTACACTTCATCTATGAGAGACAAAATGAGAAAAAAAAATCCAGGATATCACATTGTAGGATTTTTAAAGAATTTATTTGTAAATTATGGTGGAAAATAAGTATTTGGTCAACCACAAACAAGCAAGATTTCTGGCTCTCACAGACCTGTAACTTCTTCTTTAAGAAGCTCTTCTGTCCTCCATCTGTTACCTGTATTAGTGGCACCGGTTGGAACTCATTATCTGTATAAAAGACATCTATCCACAGCCTCAAACAGTCAGACTCCAAACTCAACCATGGCTAAGACCAAATAGCTGCCGAAGGACACCAGGCTGGGAAGAGTGAATCTACAATAGTCAAGCAGGTTGGTGTGAATAAATCAGCTGTGGGAGCAATTGTAAGAAAATGGAAGACATACAAGACCATTGATAATCTCCCTCGATGTGGGGCTCCCCACAAGATGTCATCCCCAGGGGGGCAAAATGATCATGAGAACGGTGAACAAAAATCCCAGAACTACATGGAGGGACCTGATGAATGACCTGCAGAGAGCTTGGACCAAAGTAACAAAGGCTACACACTACGCAGAGAGGGACTCAAATCCTGCAGTGCCAGGCGTGTCCCCCTGCTTAAGCCAGTACGTGTCTAGGCCTGTCTGAAGTTTGCCAGATAGCATATGGATGATCCAGAAGAGGATTGGGAGAATATCATGTGGTCAGATTTTCATAAAAACTCAACTCATCGTGTTTGGAGGAAGAAGAATGCTGAGTTGCATTCCAAGAACACCATATCTACTGTGAAGCATGGGGGTGGAAACATCATGCTTTGGGGCTGTTTTTCTGCAAAGGGGACAGGATGACTGATCCGTGTTAAGGGAAGAATGAACATGGCCATGTATCATGAGATTTTAAGACAAAACCTCCTTCCATCAGTGAGAGCATTGAAGATGTAACGTGGCTGGGTCTTCCAGTATGACAATGATCCCAAAGACACCGCTCGGGCAACGAAGGAGTGGCTCAGTAAAAAGCATTTCAAGATCCTGGAGTGGCCAAGCCAGTCTCCAGGCCTCAACCCCATAGAAAATTTGTTGAGGGAGTTGAAAGTCTGTGTTACCCAGCGACAGCCCCAAAACATCACTGCTCTAGAGGAGATCTGCATGGAGGAATGGTCCAAAATACTAGCTACAGTGTGTGCAAACCTGGTGAAGACTTACAGGAAATGTCTGACCTCTGTCATTGCCAACAAAGATTATGTTACAAAGTATTAAGTTGAATTCTTGTTATTGACCAAATACTTATTATTAAAAATACTTATTACTTAATTACTTAAAAGTAAGTAATTATTATTATTATTAAAATTACAGACCTCTCTCATCTTTCTAAGTAGGAGAACTTGCACAATCAGGGACTGACTAAATACTTTTGTACCCCACTGTACGTTTAAGGTCATGAAAATATCAGCTCAGCTACAACCCTCAATCAGACTTTAATAAATTTAGTTACATGGTATATGTCTCAGCAAGTTTCTGATTTGTGCTTTGTGCAGGTGTTAACAATATTTTCAGCATCTAACTACTACGAGGTTGGCAGCAACAGAGGAGCCTACATCAGAATGGGCCCTGATCTGGTCCCTCACTTCATTCAGTACCAGGCCAGCCAAACGTGCAGAGAACTCACTCTGAGACAAAGGTAGAAATGAAGTCATTTACAGGATGGAATGGAAAAAAGAGAATTACAACAATAAAGGAACCCCACACAGTCACCCACCCCAACTTTTTTAAACAGCGAATACACCAAAAACACATTAAAAAAAAAAAAAAAAAAAGCCAGTTACAAGCGTGTTTTGTGACAGTTGTCCTCCCGGATAGAAAATCAGCCCAATGCAAGTTCCTTTCCCCAGCCAAAGCCAGTATGTGAACTGAGACAATGCTGATGAAGTGTCTTGTCCAAGAACAAACAGATAGCAGGTAGGAAGAGGAACCTTTAGCGTCATTGCACATACATGAATACATACAACAAAATTTGTCCTCTGCATTTAACCCATCTTAATTACAGTTACACACAATCCAACCACTAGGAGCAGTAGGCAGCCACAGTCTGGTGCCCGGGGAAGGAATCGCGGGACATTCTTGCTGTGAGGCAGCAGTGCTAACCGCTGAGCCAGCATGCTGCCTGAGCTAGCAAGACTACATATTGGTAGCCCAACACCTTATCCCAAATTATTTAGTCATTTATTACATGAAAATAATGCATTTTTAACTTTTAACAAGATAAAAAAAACTGCCAGTGGAACAAATGTAATTTCATTTTTAAAAATGTCTTAAAATAAAGTGTTGAAATTAACTAATTAAATAATTAAATTTATATAATTAAATAATAAACTAATTTTGAGCTTTATTTTACTAGCATTTGGAAGTGTTACTTTTTTTCTTTTTTTTTACAAAGCAGGGGTGGTGGCCAAGTGGTTAATGCGCTTGGTTTCAGTTCGGAAGGTTCTGGGTTCAAATCCCACCCCTGCCACATTTCTCAGGAAGGGCATCCGGCGTAAAACCTGTGCCAAATCAACATGCAGATCCACCTTGGATTTGCTGGCGACCCCGAGTGCAAACAAGGGAGCAGCCGAAGGGACTTACTTACTTTTTTTTTTACAAACAAAGCAGCACCTTAAAAGTCTTATGGTGAGTCAAAAAGCATCTTTCATCTCAAATATGACTCGAAACAATGTTTCTAGAAGATTTAAGATGTACTAGCGTGTTGCCCATTGGGATCCACGGGCTCTAGATTGGGTAGTGTTTATAAAATAGTTAGCTGACATTTTTCAAGGGTGGTAATAAATTATGCAAAGTTTCTAGAATGATTTGGAATAGTGTGTGAGACCAGAATGTTTTTAGAACCTTAGACCTCACCAATTCTTAGAAGAACTCAACTCTTATATTTCCTGTTAATTATGTATTTTTTTTAAATGGTAATTTATTGTTGTAATGTATTTATAAATTGTTTAGGTTCTTGTTATCATACACACTATCATTATTATTTTATTTTATTATTCCTTCTATTTTGTCATTTGATTTTTAAATGGACCACAATGGAAATAAATGTTTTCACTTTCATGTGTGATCCATGTATTTTTAACATATTTATAATTAGATTATGTGCTTACATTGAATAAAATCATGCACGCACACACACACATGCATGTACGCAGTACACAGATGCCACTTCGCTTTTAAGATATAGATGATTTACCACCCCCTGCTGGAATGGCATATGAGTCCAAAATGAAATTAGCAGTGTCCATTGTTCACTTCTGTTAGCTAATATCTGTAGCTTCTCCAAAAATATTAGTCCTATCAATGTTCCGTTTGGCGGTGTTCATCCTTGACCCAAAATACATAAGCATAATCAACAGCAAATGTCAGCTCTCCACAGTTTATCCATGATTGAAGTTATACATATGCACGCATGCACAGCTTTTAGTTTTTTCTGCATTCTGCCGCAAGCAAGTGCTTTTATTTGGAGACACCCACAAACAGTCATGGTGGCAGAAGACATCAAACGCAATACAGCTTTCACTCATGGTAACAGCAACAATTGAACTACAATAATACAATAAATTAATAACACTAACAACACTGTTAAGCTAACATGAACCACAATAACAACATTTAAAACCAAAAAACCCTGAACTCCCATGGTGCATTGCAGCACAATGTCTATTGTTCACTGCTGTTAGCGAATATTGCTAATTTCTCCAAAAATATTTGTCCTATCAACTTTCCTTTTTTGCAGCGTTCATCCTTGACCCAAAATACATAAGCATACCAAACGGCAAATGTCAGCTCTTCCCAGTTTCTCCATGGTCTAAACCATACCCACACACACACACATCCATGCACACAGAGGCCACTTGGCTATTATAATGTAGATTATCTATCAACAAGTCTTTATATCCACCTGAAATTTTATTTAAGTGGTTGTGTCTTATATTAAGTGTACATTACACTTTTTTTTTACAAGAAATTAGACAAATATACTTGGTAAGACTTTGCATTTTTGTAGCAAATATTTGATATGACAAGGGTTGTTTAAAAAAAGGAACTTGTCCTTTAACTAATTTGACGTGCAGGTGGGTGTGCTCTTTTCCAAAATACAAGTACCACTGGACATTAATGGGAGCCATAAAAATATTCAATAAAATTATCATGGCTCTGAATCTTCATTAACATGTTTCTTAGTGGGGTTTTTTTCTTCCAATTCTCTTTACCAGCGTCGGGTGGACAGAGAGATCAGCCCTACGAGCTCTGAGGGAAAAGTTGTTTGTGCACAAGTCAGACCTCATCAGTGCCTTCCAAAACTTCGATCCCCACTGCACAGGTATGTAAGGAAAAAACTGCTGCAAAGCGTAGCTGTACTCCATCAACACCAAAAGTCAAATCCAACATTAAAGCAGCATCAGAAATGTAAGAGGTATTCTGGGTGCCAACTGGGGGCAGGCTGAGCTGAACAGAAGGACGGAAACCTTCCACACACCAGACTGCTGCTTATTCACCACCATCTAGGGTATTTTATGAGAAGGGAATCTGTTGGCATTAAATAGATGAACTCATGTTCCAGGTTTGATCTCTCTGAAGCACTGGGCCACTGCCACAGAGAGCGTCCTGAAGCTTGGCCTGCCCTGGAGGGTTCTGCGCTCTCAGCTGGTCAGCAATAACCAGGACAATGTGGTGGACTACCAGCAGTGGATACGACAGCTGTCCATCAACGAACCCAAATTCGAGGTCGGCTTTCATTCCAGCAGTGTCCATGTATTTGTCCATGTGTCCATTATTTATTTATATATTAAAAGCCAAGTGGCCTCTGTGTAGGTGTGTGTAACTCCAATCACAGAAAAACTGGGGAGAGCTGACATTTGCCATTTGGTATGCTTTAGTATTTTGGGTCAAGGATGAACGCCACAAAAATGAAAAGTTGATAGGACTAATATTTTTGGACAAATTAGGAATATTAGGTAACAACAGTGCATAATGGACACTGATATCACCACTAATCAGTCCGGACCCAGCGCCACAAGGGGGTGTTTGGGGGCGACGCCCCCTCACGTCATCAACCTCGCCTCCTCGGATGTTAGAGTTATATATCACGTATTTAACAAATAAACCAAATTAATTAACTAAAGTAATTACTTTTAAAACAAACGGATATGGCGTGTGTCTGTGTTCAAGCAATTTGATAGGTCGAGGGTTGCGCTTGTCAGTGCGGCAGAGGGCAAGCTCGATTTATTCAAGCAGTGTCAAGGCCTTTCACACTGCAAGCGTCAGTGCGACACTTTAACGCTTCATAACGCCGGGCCGGTGTATTTCCAACGCGTCGTGACGTCAGACGCGTCGCTTCGGAAGCGGCAAGGGGGCAGAGATTGCGGCCACGTCACACTCTGGCTGTTTCCACAACCTGAAAAAAGTTCAGCGATCGACTTCTTGAATTTGCGTCGACTGAACCACAAAAATCTTTAAAAAACAGCAGTAGAACGATTCTCCCATCACCCTGCTGAGAGAAGCTTTTTTTCAGCTACTTTTCGGAGTGACGCCGACCGAGGGAGGACCGACGTCTTGGTGGGATATCGATCGAACCGCGACAGCTGGCCGACCCGCACGGAGAAGCCGGCCTTCAGGCATCATTCCTGGCCAGACCGAGGTAGGCGGCCGGGGGGATGGAGTAGACCCACTCAGTCCGAAATCTCCCACTTTTTGGATATATGCGAAGGCCCAGTTTGCCCAACGGAGGTTAGTTCTGCAGCTTTATCGAGGTGAGAATAAAATAAAAGTAAAACGTGACGTTTCTGCACTGCTGTGAAGGTTTATTGATCGCTAACGTTAGCTTAGCTTTTTAGCACAGTTGATCTGAGTGAACGCTTTAATTTGTAGATGATTCAGTCTCTTATTTTTACCAAATAAAGATACAGCTTTTTTCCAGACACCACAAAACCTCAACTTTCAATAACTTATTTTTTTCGGGTGTTTTTTTTTTACCCCTTTTTTTTTTTTTTTTTTTTTTTTTTTTTTTTTTCCCCACTTTTTATATATAAACTGTTTAGTGTTTCTTTATATTTAAAGAAATATTTTTATTTGTCCCAATCAGGAACATTTGCTGTGCAGACAACCAAACTTACATTGATGAGCTGAACACCACGAAGTCCAGTCGAAAGAAAACATCTCTGCTCTTCAAAATAGGACAAATGTGTCTTCAGCAACACCACCCGAGTTCAAAGCTGCAGAAGAGACCGTCATCTGGTCCTGAGAATCCAACATAAATAAATAAATTTGAATTTGAACATAACAAAATAAATGTCTGTGGCTCCTTATGTTAAACAAGAAATTATCTAATCTGAAATAACAGGTGGTTTTAATTTACAGATGAAAGGTTTCTAAAGAACCATTTATTGATTTATTTAGCTATTTTAATTACAAGCGTTCTAAACTTTTTTTTTAACAGTAATCAGAAATTTTGAGGTACCAAACAACAACAAAAAAAAGCATTTCCAATGATTTTTCTTCAGAAAACTGCTCTATAAATGAGCAGTCCTGTCACACGTTAATGTTTTGACGCACCTCCGCTCGACAGACTTAACCCTAACCCTAACTTTGTGTATATATATGTATATATATATATATATATATATATATATATATATATATATATATATATATAATACAACGGTGTTTTAGGGCCACATTGAAATTTTATTTTTTAAGACTTCAAGAATAAAGTTATAATATTACGATAGTCATAATTTTACAAAAAACCTCGTAATATTATGAGAAATAGTCATAATTTTACAAGACTAAAGTCGCATTTTATGAGAAAAACTCATAATATTACGAGAATAAAGTCGCATTTTATGAGGAAAAACTCATATTACGAGAATAAAGATGTAAATTTATGAGAGGAAAAACTGCAGAGAGGAGAATTGTCATGGAGGCTGTTTTGTGTGCTGTTTGTAAAATTACTTTATTCTCTAAGTCTTAATTAAATCAAATCAGATCAATTTTATTTATATAGCACCAAATCACAACAAACAGTTGCCCCAAGGCGCTTTACATTGTAAGGCAAAAGCCATACAATAATTACAGAAAAACCCCAACGGTTAAAACAACCCCCTATGAGCAGGCACTTGGCGACAGTGGGAAGGAAACTCTCCCTTTTAACAGGAAGAAACCTCCAACAGAACCAGGCTCAGGGAGGGGCAGTCTTCTGCTGGGACTGGTTGGGGCTGAGGGGAGAGAATCAGGAAAAAGACGTGCTGTGGAAGAGAGCAGAGATCAATCAGTAATGATTAAAAGCAGAGTGGTGCATACAGAGCAAAAAGAGAAAGAAACACTCAGTGCATAGACAGCAGTCTGTCTATAGCAGCATAACTAAGGGATGGTTCAGGGTCACCTGATCCAGCCCTAACTATAAGCTTTAGCAAAAAGGAAAGTTTTAAGCTTAATCTTAAAAGTAGAGAGGGTGTCTGTCTCCCTAATCCGAATTGGGAGCTGGTTCCACAGCTGAAAGCTGAAGGCTCTGCCTCCCATTCTACTCTTACAAACCCTAGGAACTACAAGTAAGCCTGCAGTCTGAGAGCGAAGCGCTCTATTGGGGTGATATGGTACTATGAGGTCCCTAAGATAAGATGGGACCTGATTATTCAAAACCTTATAAGTAAGAAGAAGAATTTTAAATTCTATTCTGGAATTAACAGGGAGCCAATGAAGAGAAGCCAATATGGGTGAGATATGCTCTCTCCTTCTAGTCCCCGTCAGTACTCTAGCTGCAGCATTTTGAATTAATTGAAGGCTTTTCAGGGAACTTTTAGTACAACCTGATAATAATGAATTACAATAGTCCAGCCTAGAAGAAATAAATGCATGAATTAGCTTTTCAGCATCACTCTGAGACAAGACCTTTCTAATTTTAGAGATATTGCGCAAATGCAAAAAAGAAGTCCTACATATTTGCTTAATATGCGCATTGAAGGACATATCCTGATCAAAAATGACTCCAAGATTTCTCACAGTATTACTGGAGGTCAGGGTAATACCATCCAGAGTAAGGATCTGGTTAGACACCATGTTTCTAAGATTTGTGGGGCCAAGTACAATAACTTCAGTTTTATCTGAATTTAAAGCAGGAAATTAGAGGTCATCCATGTCTTTATGTCTGAAAGGCATTCCTGCAGTTTAACTAATTGGTATGTATCCTCTGGCTTCATGGATAGATAAAGCTGGGTATCATCTGCGTAACAATGAAAATTTAAGCAATGCTTTCTAATAATACTGCCTAAGGGAAGCATGTATAAAATGAATAAAATCGGTCCTAGCACAGAACCTTGTGGAACTGAATAATTAACCTTAGTCCGTGAAGAAGACTCCCCATTTACATGAACAAATTGTAATCTATTAGATAAATATGATTCAAACCACTGCAGTGCAGTGCCTTTAATACCTATGGCATGCTCTAATCTCTGTAATAAAATTTTATGGTCAACAGTATCAAAAGCTGCACTGAGGTCTAACAGGACGAGCACAGAGATGAGTCCACTGTCTGAGGCCATAAGAAGATCATTTGTAACCTTCACTAATGCTGTTTCTGTTCTATCATGAATTCTGAAACCTGACTGAAACTCTTCAAATAGACCATTCCTCTGCAGATGAATATTTAGCTGTTTTACAACTACCCTTTCAAGAATTTTTGAGAGAAAAGGAAGGTTGGAGATTGGCCTATAATTAGCTAAGATAGCTGGATCAAGTGATGGCTTTTTAAGTAATGGTTTAATTACTGCCACCTTAAAAGCCTGTGGTACATAGCCAACTAATAAAGAGGTAATAGTGGTTGTGTATTTGTACCTTACTGGAATTATGCGCTTAGTGAGTGCCTTTGTAGTTGAGTTTGTGACATGCACTTGTCTCTTTTTTGACAGGTGTCTGACACCAGTATCTTGGAGACTATGTACAAATACCACTCCAACCTGGAAACCATCTTCCGAATCATAGACACGGATCATTCAGGTCAGTAATCTGGATTCAGAATATTATCTCCACAGCTTTATTACAATGGCAGCACAGGCAGCAGTTTCTAAATCCTGGTTTTGATTACTTTTCCTTTTTAAAAAAAAAAAAAGTTCCTTCTCTGCTCCATTGCACCATATTGAAATCTGCATTATGTGGTTTCTCCGATCATACCCACAGACGCTTATGACTCTTTCAGAGTTGTTTGGGAGTCTTGGTGGCTTCCCTCACTTCTTGCACAGTCATTCAATTTTGAGAATGGCCCCCTCCAGACAGATTTACCATATATCAGAATAAAAAGTCTGTGGGACATTGAGCTTGATCTCCATAGAGAGATAAAGCGGTCAGATTCTGTAGAGACATTCAAGTCCAGACTTAAGACGCATTTATTCTCCGTCGTATGGGCATACTGGCACAGTATGGTACTATGCTTCTTATCTCTTTAGATTAATTTTATTAGCAACGGCACAGGCCTCGGCCTCACTTCATCAGGTAAATGGACTGCATTTATATAGCCCTTTTCCATCTGCATCAGAAGCTCAACATGCTTTACAATTATGCCTCACATTCACCCATTCACATTGACATACTGATATCAGGGTGTTGCCATGCTAGGCGCTCACTACACAGTGGGAGCAACTAGGGGATTGAACCGAAGATCCTCTGGTCTGAAACCCAACGCTTAACCATTAGACCATCACCTCCCCTTATATATGTGACTGCAATTTATGTATTAATTTAAAGTACACAGCCTTTGCAATGGTGAAGCTGCAACCTCGACAATTTGCGAATCTGGGTTGTATCCAACAATCGCACCTCAGTATGATTCTTGCGTAAAATAGAGTATATTTTAAAATAGGAGTATATTTTGTCCCAATAAAATAAGTACAAAAAAGTCTAGCAAATCTAACTCTAGCCCTTATTCTATTTGAGCAACTTGATTTAACTCCATGATAGATGTGATTTAACACTATAATACAGTTTACTTAACTCTGTTGTGTGGGACCAAATGTACTCCCAGCAGAGTAAAATTGACACTGCAAAAAGTGTGTAGGTGTCCTATCAAGGTTTTTGTAGATTTTCATGAAACACCAAAGGAGTGCATGTGGGCGTGTCCATCTAATGTTGCATATCTTTGTTTCACTTTTGGCTGTTGTTCAGCTGAGGCCTCTTTCTGCTCAAATTCTTGTAGGTCTAATCTCGTTTGAGGAATTCCGTCAGACCTGGAAACTCCTGAGCTCCCATCTGAAGATAGACATAAGTGACAAGGCCATCTCAGACCTGGCCCAGAGCATCGACTTCAACAAGGACGGGAGCATTGATATTAATGAGTTTCTGGAGGCTTTTAGGCTGGTGGACCTGTCTGCCCATATGTAGACCCACCCTGAAACCAGAACCTCACCTGGAGTGTTGGACTTTTGAATATGTAACCTTGATGGATGAAAAAATGTTCATTCATATTTAATGTTTGTATTCCTCCTGTCTTCTTATTGAGTTTTTTCTTTAATTTAAATGATTTGAAGGTGTGCATTGAGTGCAGCCTTTTTAGTTTCACACCTATAAAGAAAAACTAAAAATAAATACTATTGTTTTTCCTTTCATGCTAAATGTACTGTTGACTTTGGTTCAAAATGCAAGGCAAAAAAATCAGCATACAGGTTAGTGAAGATGTAGCATTTTGCGTAATTCAGCCTGATAAATTACAGGGTTTCAAACCAGAGTTTTTAAGCGCACCGACAGCTGTCGACCAGCTTACCGTTTGCACCTGCATGCGTGTGCTTGTGGGAAGATGAAGTAAATATTTCATACATTTCCACCAAATTTCTTACATTCCTGCTCATCCAAAGATGAACCCATGACATTTTCACGTTCAGGGGTCAAATGTCATGGTCAGAGCACAAAGTCAAAATATTTTGCCCAATGCAAATTCATAAGGGGAACATTTTTTCAGTCTTGTAACTCATGAATCAGTCATATTATTCCAGGTATTTTTAATAAAAGGCTCAAAATGACAGACACACCTCCACAAAACCTAGCGGCTGCATTAAGTGACCTCTGAACTGAGTCAGAACTGCTCGCCTCAGCAGCTGTCACTCAGCGCAACGACACCCCTAATTATGTGTGACTTTATGGCTTAAAACAAGTGTGTGTATATATATATATATATACATACATACATACGAGGTCTATTAGAAAAGTATCCGACCTTATGTTTTTCAAAAACCATATGGATTTAAATCACGTGTGATTGCGTCAGCCAAGCTTGAACGTTCGTGCGCATGCATGAGTTTTTTCACGGCTGTCGGTTGCGTCATTCGCCTGTGAGCAGGCTTTGAGTGAGGAGTGGCCCACCCCTCTCGTCGTTTTTTTCATTGTTTAGGAATGGCTCAAAGACTGCCGCTTTGCTTGATCAAAATTTTTTCAGAAACTGTGAGGGACATCAAAGTGGACACCATTCGAGAAATTCAGATGGTTTTTGGTGAAAATTTTATGGGCTTCAGAGATTACGGAGTGTTACTGTCGCTTTAAGGACGGCCCAGAGCGACTGGTGGTGCGCCGCGCTCCGAAGCCGCCATCGACAGGCTGAGCGACCGTTTAATTTCTAAACGGATGGCTGTATGGATCCGTGACCATCGTGTGCAATTTCTCTGGTTATCACAAGAGCTGGACGTCAACCATTTTCTGGCAGATTTCACTTTTAACAAGAGATTTTGTCATGGAAAGCCGAGCGGAGGCTTCGCGCGTCACGATGGATTCACTACTGGAACGAGACAAAACCACCTCCATTTTGGTCTCACAGGACGGCTTTGAGATGGCGTTCAGACAGATGTCGGTGGTTTTTCCATCGAGTGATTATCCGAGAAATTGTGGATGTGCCTGGACATGCCAGAACATGTCCTGTGAGGCTTCATCATGGCGTTGCTTTGCACCATGCTGCACCGCTGCGACGCACGAAGCCTCCTCGCTTCTTTCCATGACAAACTCCTGTAACAGTGGAATGTGCTGTTCATTTCCAAACGACGCTGTGTTTTATCTGGGATGTCATCTGGCTAGCACAGGAATTGTGAAAAGACGTGGACATCAGCACTTTTTCGGCACATTGAGACAGACGTGCGGAGGAATTCCGCTCGGCTTTCCATGACAAAATCTCTTGTTAAAAGTGAAATCTGCCAGAAAATGGTTGATGTCCAGCTCTTGTGATAACCAGAGAAATTGCACACAATGGTCACGGATCCATACAGCCATCCGTTTAGAAATGAAATGGTCGCTCAGCCTGTCGATGGCGGCTTTGGAGCGCGGCGCACCACCAGTCACTCTGGGCCGTCCTTAAAGCGACAGTAACACGCCGTAATCTCTTTGAAGCCCATAATATTTTCACCAAAAACCATCTGAATTTCTCGAATGGTGTCCACTTTGATGTCCCTCACAGTTTCTGAAAAAATTTTGATCAAGCAAAGCGGTAGTCTCTGAGCCATTCCTAAACAATGAAAAAAACCACGAGAGGGGTGGACCACTCCTCACTCAAAGCCTGCTCACAGGCGAATGACGCAACCGACAGGCGTGAAAAATCTCACGCATGCGCATGAAGGTTCAAGCTTGGCTGACACAATCACAGGTGATTCAAATCCATATGGTTTTTGAAAAAAATAATAAGGTCAGATACTTTTCTAATAGACCTTGTATATATACAGTTATGCTAAAAAAAAATTTTTACATACCGTGACAAAAGTTTAGACTTTTTTGGCCATTTTTCAGAAGATACAAATAATAACACAAAAATCTTTTTTCCCCACTCGTGGTTAGTGGTTGTGTGAAGCCATTTATTGTCAAACTACTGTGTTTACTCTTTTTTTTAATTGAATTGAATTTATTAGGCACATATATGCTTAACAAAAATACCTTGTACACAAACAAACAAAACTCGTAAACAAAGTAGTTAAAAGAAAGAAAAAATCATAATGATAACAGAAACTAACCAAATAACCCTGAGCAAAAAATTACATACCGTGGTGATTTTGATCTGATAAAATGGACACAAGTTGACACAAACGGATTTGAATGGCTACAAAAGGTAACCATCTTCACTTGTAATCAGTGTCTGTATTAAAGGACAGTGAGTTTCTGGGCTCCTGACATACCCTTGCATCTTTCATCCAGTGCTGGACTGATGCTTCTGGTTTCTGAGTCATAGGGAAAGCAAAAGAATTGACAAAAGGGAAAGTGATGGTCTAGTGGTTAAGCGTTGGATTTGAGTCCAGAGGATCCTTGGTTCAAATCCCAGCCTGTCAAAAATCACTAAGGGCCCTTGGGCAAGGTCCTTAATCCCCTAGTTGCTCACGGTGTTTAGTGAGCGCCTTGTATTGCAGCACCCTGACATCGGGGTGAATGTGAGACATTACTGTAAAGCGCTTTGAGCATCTGAAGCAGATGGAAAAGTGCTATATAAATGCATTCCAATTACCATTTATATATATATCTAATATTATGTATTTTGTTTTATATACTGGCACCAGAAGAGCTGCTAAACTGCCTTTCACAGTACAATATTGCTTGGCACTGTTTTTACAGAGACAACAAAGATCTGTTCTGTTCTACTCTATTCTAGTCTAAAGGTATAATGGTTTAGTTTTTGTTGTATATCAGTTGTTTCTGGTTTTCCTTTTCAATTATTTCATTTTCAAAAATTACAACGTGCTTTCCTTTTTGAGTAAAAAAAAGAGGGGGGGGGGGGTATTCACACAGCAAGAATACACTAGGTGTACACCACAGAGATCTAATCTGTCTGAGAGCTGCGTAATCATTTCAACTGTCAGTCAGTATTTTGGGGATCTGAGTCCATGAATCCTATCAACTCAAGCCTTTCTCTGACAAGATGTTGAAACCAGCCTAAAACATTTACCGCATTTTAGCTCACGAACTCTGCAAACACACTGCAAATGACACAGATGTTTGTCCTGAAATCTGCACCATTAATGCTCTCTTGCCTTCTCTTGTGTATCAAACTTGTTACCCAGCATGAACAACCAGTAGACAGTGTATAGGGGAGCAACCACTAATTCCTCTTTTGTCTTCAGTCTTCTGGTTGAGCTGCAAAATATTAAAAGTGAAGTAATTATGTCCCTTTTCAGCTAATGTACTAACATGAAAATTCAGTAAGGTATATCTTATATATTATATTCCAATTCTAAGGTGGAACTATGCCAGTATACAAAGGTATATATAAATATCTAAAAAGGAAGAGTAAAATAGGAGAGTAGAAAAGAGTAGAGCCACTTAGGTGCCTGGTCTTGAGAACCAGGGATGGTAGGTTAAAAAGCTTTTTTATCCCATGGGAACTCTCCCTACACACCCAAGCAGCTCAAGAAAAAGGTATATACTTGTATAATAAGTAATAAGACATAAGAAGGATACGACATCACAGGAGAAGATTGTTATCAAACAAAGGAACCAACTATTTTGTAAGCTACGATGAACGTTGCTAAGGCCGGCTAGATAAGCTAACGTTAGCTGTTATGGAGACATAAGTACATAAATTTGCAGCTGCTAGCATTACACATCTTGTTTCTTCTTCAACAAAAAGGTGGTCTCTGACGTGGCCCACTCCAAAGTAGATATGAAGGGCTCATTCTAAGATTATGAAAACACATTGATTCACTAGTGCAGGTAATTATTATACAAATAAATAATGTTTATGAGTTCAATGGTATAAATATTTCCTGCCATGTTTGTTTTTAAGATGAGCGCCGTTGCCGCTAGTGTGAGCATGCTGTGTTTGCGGTATGCAATAGTACAAAACGAATAGAACCAAAATTGTACGGTAAATGGAACAAAATGGCAAATGGTATGAATGATCCAATATCATGTGGCATACAAACCACCAATCAAATGACAAGGATCTATTAAGATGTGATATAAATGTAAATGAACAAATGGTTTTGAGTGCTATATCCCACTTATGTAAATAAGCACATATAAATCCTACACACTAGCTTTAACAAACTTAGAGGGGGGAAAAAACTATTATCGTATGAAAAAAGGATTACATTTCAATTTGAATACAGTCACTGTCAAACAGATGTATTTAACAAATAAAAGCTTTATTTACATGTCAGTCTCACACATTCAATCACGCAGGCTGTTTACAAACCGCTCACATTCATCATCTCTTAATCTGATTGGACATGAGCAAAAGAAGTTATTATTAACCACCGTTGAGCCTTTCTATCAGCCCCGCGGCACCTGAATGGAAAGCATAGATTAGCCACTCATTGTTTACCAGCTACACTATTACACATCAACACAGTTGTAGACCTGTGCATGTAAGCAGTGGTGGCCTTGGTGGCTGCCAGACCTGGCCTTCATAACTGAGAAAAAGACATGTGACAAACAAGCTTATTTCAAGCTGTATGACATCAAACATACCTCATGCATGTGACGATAAGACCCTGCAAGCCCAGATATGTCCAGCAGGTGGCAGACAGGTCTATGGAATGTTATATATGCAAGTCTAATTTGCTTTTTGGATTAATCTGATGCATCAAACTTAACCAATGTCTATTCAGTTTATCCTCATTTTATGCTTTTTTTTTTATTTAGTGAGTCACAAGATGTTGGCATTTTATCTAGTCATTCATGGTCAAAAGTTTTACTGTGACAGACAGGGTGAAAGGTGGCATTCTACCTAAAGCTAACTGGGATAGGCTAAGTGGTGAAGTTACACATCATGGAAGTCATTTACAGACATTGTACATCTGAAATAGATTTGTATCACATGTGACCAAGATAAAAATAACCAATCCGCACTTGTTGGATCCTGAAGCAAGTCTTCTGATAAAATGATATAAAGACATGCGTGAAAGCAAACACTCAGATCACCACAAAGAAGCTTTGTACAATTTGTGAACTTAAGCTTTCCGTGAGTAATGAAGCTAACTGTTGCCACAGAAAGACGTGCAGCGGCAGCATTCAGTTCTGAAGAGACAATACAGTTAGTGCTAGTGGCATGCAAATTGTTTTAATTGTTAAAATGGTAATGATCTACTGAAGAGGCAGAGTGAGAAAATTAAACCAAATAGGCCCCGTAACTCAACCTTGTGGAACGTTGCACAATACATCAACACTTCAGCTGATTAACAGAAAATAAATAAATAAACCCCTGATGGAAGAAGTTTAAAATTACTTGGCGTGCACGTGGCAGGCAACATTCATAATGTTTCCATGTGTACTGTGACGTGTGAACCTTTGTAAGCTTGTTTCAAATATTTTGCCCCACAACTCTTTGCAGATTTTGGAATGTGAAATGTATCTTTTGAGGTGTAATTCCCATGGGCACATTTTTGATATTCCACAATCTGCTTGTTCAAGTTTGAAAAAGAAATGTGGCAACATTTTATTACATGTACGAAGGCGTAACTGACTTTGTGTGAAAACTCCCTGCTTTTTATGTTGAAATGATGTGAAGAATGTCCGCTGTGTTGTCGAACATCTGCACCACGTAGCCGCCACACTGGATAAAGAGTCTTTGTGATAGTTCAGGATCGGGCCAGGAGCAGCTGCTGGGAGTGTCTGATGGGATACGTCTGGGTCTCAAGGTCGATGCTCATTTGCACCTGATTGCAACAGGTCCGAGTGACCTCAGCTCTCTGTCTGCACCTTTGGGTGCACTCTGCAATCATTATTCTTTTGCTGATGCACCCTTAAAAAAAAGAAGATATAAATCTTAGCTCCTTTCCAAACATATAATTACTTCTGTTGGGACCTGACTGTAATCTGAGATGTTCAGTTGGGAATTTTGTGTTGTTAAGACCTGTGGCAGTGCTTGTGCAAGACCATTATTATGATTATTATGATGGATAACTAGGTTGTTGCTTAGGACACAGAAGTACCAAAGAAATTAAAGGACCAAAATAACAGTCCTGTATATATGATACTGATTATTTTATCGTACCACACATCCAATAAACGACTAATGCAGAAAATTTACATCTCTGCTTTAATTGGTAAATGATCTGTGGGTCTGCATGTCAGGTATCAACTATAGGTATGAATATGTCAAAGATCTTCAGCTCAGAGTAACAGACCACATGTTGCATGTGGGATAAAAGGATGTCTTGGCTAAACTTGTAGCGAGCATTCCTGAGCCACTATTGATGGATTATTATGTTTTCATATTTACTCTTTGGCCATCTGGAGCCAAATAATAGAGTCGTGTATTTTAGGCTGCATGGGAAAGTTTTGTTGGAACCCAGTTGAAGCCACAATGAGATGGAGACTCTGAAATTCAAATATTTCATGCAAATCTGCCACCTGTGTTGGTTTAGAAATCTAAAAATGCTGCTGAAATGTTCACACTCAGATTCCAACATCACCTGCAGCACTCATCGGTGCTCTGAGGTACACTTATTCCAGCTTGTGTCGCTAAATTGAACTGGATTTATTTTTCAGTCTTCAAACAGGGATTCGTTCATTATGGACACATCTACAAATTCATAGCATTTGTCTGTTTGTGGGTCTTCTTCACTCCTCTCAGTTCTTTTGGCTGATTTCAACTAAATTTGATATGGGAATGATGGTTAACCACAGAGTTGCCCTTAAAGGGTTTGTATTGGCAAACGTCAAGTTCATTTGTCAAAGTCAGCTTTATTGTAAAATATGCTATAAAATGCTTGACATACAGCACAGATGAAATTTCAGTCCTCTCAGATCCACGGTGCAGAGTATAGAATAAAAGCTACTACTAAGCTAAATAAAAAAAATTACCTTAAATATTACTGATTTATGGCTTAGTGGTTAGCACTGCTGCCTCACAGCGAGAAGGTCGTGGGTTCAATTCCCGTGGCCTTTCTGTGTGGAATTTGCATGTTCTCCCCATGTTTGCATGGGTTTCCTCCGGGTGCTCCGGTTTCCTCCCACATCCAAAGACATGTGGGTTAGGTGGATTGGACTCTTTAAAAAAAACTGTCCGTAGGTGTGTGTGTGGGTGTGTCTGTGTTTGTTTGTCTATTTGTGGCCCTGCGACAGACGGGCATCCTGTCCTGGGTGTACCCCGCCTCGCGCTCTATGACTGCTGGGATAGGCTCCCCCGCGACCCTTAATTGGACTAAGCAGTAGAAGAAGAATGAATGAATTACCAATTTACAAAATAAAAATAAAAATAATATAAAACAGTATAAACACTGTAGGTCGTGTAAGTATAACAGTATATTGTGCAAATGGTAAATGGCAAAAGTGTACTATTGTAAACAGTATGACATTAAATACGATAGTGCAATAACAGTGTAATACAGTATAATACAGTGGTGCAAGTGGCAGTATGCTAATGATAGTGCATTTGGGTAAAAGATCAAACTTTAGAGTTTATATCTGATATCCACAAAACCTGCCACACATTTGTGGGTTCTGTAATTAGCAGGCAAGTTCAAATTTGACAAAGAAGTCCATCATTGGGGCAAAGGTCATGTCTGCCTGTTTGTTGGCCGACTTCTCTCAGGTCCTTTTGCTGATTCCAACCTAACTTGGTATGACAATGAAGGTTGATCCTGAAATTGCTCTTAAAGAATTAATTTTAGCAATGGTCAAAATCAAGGAATTTTATCTTCAACTTAATTTGGACCAAATGTGGCACACTGATGTCCACCAATCTTGGCGTGCATATGTAGGTGGGTGGTGGAATTGCCCAGGTAAGATCAAGTTAACCAAAGGTCAGTCATTGGACTCAAGGTAATTGGGTTCAAAGGTCAAAATTTAAGTTTCTCTGCTCCAATGTGCACCAAATTTGGTGGGTTGAAAAACTGACCTGACCAGAGGAACTTTACCAGATTTAGATGCTTGTGTCAGAATTTGGCATAAACAACATAAAAGCATGAATCCATCCTGGCCTGTATGAACAACTGAGGCTACATGTGGAGGCATAATGTGAACATGATAAATTTACAGTGATGCCTCACATTCACTCATACCAGTGTTAATGTGCGGCCATGCAAGGCATGCATAACACACCAGGAGCAACTTGGGGATTATGGACTTTGCCCAAGGACCCCAGGTGATTTTCCAGTCTGACAGGGATTGGAACTAAGCATTCTGTGGTCACAATCCCACTGCTTTAACCACTTGACCATCACCTCCCAGCATGGACCACAATCTCTGTGCAAAATTCACCTTGTAACTTAAAACCATTAAGGCAGTTCTGAAAGCAAAACATGGTCCATCCCAGGACAAGCAAAGTGTAGCTAATGAAGCGACAGCAGGTGACTCTCTCCACTCCTGTGGTGCTGTTTTGTTGGAAGCTAAAAACATATTCATTCAGATTATTAACACGAGAACATTGTCAGTATTTTAGTTTTTTTTTTTTTTTTTTTTTTTTGATGAATATGCCCAAGTTTGAAGTTTTCAAATACCACTCAAAATGAAATGATCCAAAAATCATTTGTATCTGACCTCTTTGATTTTAATCTTTTTTTTTATGTCACTCCCCTTCTCAATCTGTTTGTCTTCTTGTATCCATCCTTCTCCACTGGATAGTCCTCGTTGTACTGTTTCACACAGAACAGGCGACAACACAACAATGTTAAATATCTGAAGGCCAAACTGAGACAAAGGAAGATAAAGACTCAGGTTCCCAGACCCTGAGAAACAATACCTAACACAGCATCCCCGTCTAGATCTGCTCCTGCAAGCAGACAGACAGAAAAAACACCTGCCGCATCATCCTGCTAACCTAAGATAACAGAAAGTCCACACTGACCGTCCTCAGCCTGCACCATGTCTTGTGCCGTCTTTGTCACGGTGATGCTTCTGGGCTCTTCAGTGGTGACTGCATTTGTCCTGCAGACATCCAGAGAAGAACCTGCAGCCCCTGATGACCCTCCTGCAGCCCGACACAACAGGTTAGTGTCAAATATGTTACTTAACTATATGAAAGTGAACTTTTTCTGATAATGTCTGACTGTAGCTTTTGTTAGCAGTCAGCAAGAACATTTAAAGGAAACGGCTTCCAAAGATTTCAGCGTATCTTAGATTATGGAGGTCATTCATGTGAAATATTGTCAGTGCTGCAGACTTTATCATATCACATTGTGGCTGCGTGCACGCTGAGGCCTTTGGGGGACAGTGATTGTGGGTGCTCTGTGGTTTTCTCAGAATAACATGCAGAGATGTAACACAAGTGTTTGGATCCACTTCTGCAAAGTCATCAATCACTCCTCAAAGCAACGACGGAGCCAAAAGTGTGTTAAACATCACTTTGTGTTGCTTTCTCTGAAGAATTTCTGTTTTCAAATACAGGGTGACCCCCCTCCCCTAAAAAAAAACTAGAACCCATAAAAATTGTAATAAATCCTACAAAAGTCTGTGTACAATCATTCCTCAAAGTTTGGGGAAAACTATTGTTTCAATCATCTTCCCCAACATGTCTTGGTCAACCAAGAAAAAGATATTATACCTGGAGGCCTGTTTCACCAACAAATCATACTATTTGGAGCATAATTTTGAAAGAACATGACTTTTATGCAAAGTGACCAAAGCAACTGAAACTTTGGGGAATGATCACACAGTTTAGGATTTATTACAATTTTTATGGGTTCTTGGTTTTTTTGTTTTGTTTTTTGTTTGTTTGTTAGTTTTTATTTTTTGGGGTCCCCCTGCATATTTATTTATTCATTCGTTCATTTCAAACATGTTCTATCATCAGCAAAGTTGACTACACTTACAATATCCACATCCTCACATTACCATGTTTGAATATATATATATATATATATATATATATATATATATATATATATATATATATATATATATATATATATATATATATAAAACTGGGACCTGAGTACTAATTTTGTATCATTAACATGTAAATGTGACTTGGCATGACAACTAAAGTTCCTAGAACCTTCAACCTTGAAAAGGAGTAGGCAGAAGTATAAACTTACATTACCCTACCCCATTTCTACAAAGACATCACTGATGCTTTTCAACTTCTGATATATCCCTGATTGCTAGAGTTGCTAAGGCCCATTCAGTTTAATGTATACCTTACAATCAGACGTCCATGTTGACTGTATTTTCTTCTGTTTCCTCAGTCAGTAGTTGTGCCTATCTTGCAGTATCTGCATGTTTTTGTTATTATGTGTTATTTTACATAGACATTAGTCCCTTTCAGCTTTCTTCCCTAATCAGTTCTTTTTTTTGTTTTCTATTAATGAAGCAGATAACAACTGCAGGTTTTTCATTTTTATTCTCTATATCCTTACTTCCTATCTTTATTCCCTTGCTGGCAAAGAAGGCAATTACTTATTCTAAGGGGATGTTCTTGCTCCGGTGGGTCCCCAGTTTCCATTGCTGTAACCCTTGCATATGAGCGGTGTGTGGTTTCCAGTCCACTGATAATCACATCATTCATTCTGGAGTATTGTTCTAGATCTGTCACTCGAGAGTCTAAGTTTCTTATCCTTTTCCTCATTTTGTTTTTTGAGGTTTTTAATCTCTCCCATTAGATCCATAATCACTTTTTGCTGTTTTGAGTTTGTTACCATTTCTTCAGACATGAAGTTAAGTGACTTCTTTATTTCTTCAAGCTCCTTATCTGCGATAACATTTCTTTTAGGTGGCATCTTGTAAACAGCTCAGCAGCAGAGCACCCAAGGTGAGATACGCCCTGGAGTGAGATCGTGTGATCCCGTTGTGACGGACACGATTGTTGCATAGACATTCCACCTTGACTAGAGGAGCGCCCTCATCATTTACTTTCATGGGTTTATTTATTTACCCTCAAATTCTTTCTTGCAGGTCACACTGGTGAAATGTGGGAGAATGTCATGCCATTGGTGTGACAGTGTGACATGTTTAATTGCATGTGTTTCACACCGAATGCGTGAGACCTGACCTGAATTTCAATTTCAATTTCATTTTAATTTATATAGCACCAAATCACAACAAGGTTGCCTCAAGGCGCGTCACACAAGTAAGGTCTAACCTTACCAACTCCCAGAGCAACAGTGGTAAGGAAAAACTCCCTCTGCGGAAGAAACTTCAAGCAGACCAGACTCAAAGGGGTGACCATCTGCTTGGGCCATGCTACAAACACAAATTTCGAATGCGTGAGAGTTGACAGGTGTGCACCAGTGACAGAGGAGACCATGTGGCTGAGAAGTTGTTGTAAAGTTAGCCTAATGGCCAGTCCTGGTGGTTGCTGCTGCTAGGCCTGGTGGTAGCTGAAGCCTAGGCCTAGTGGCGGGTGGTTGTAGCTGGAGCCTGGGCCTGGCGGCAGGTGGCTGTAGCTGAAGCCTGGTGGCTGCCGCTGCTGCTAAGTGCTGTCGCTATATATTGGTTAGTTTGGGTTGAGGTGAGCTATGTGTTGTGTGCAGGTTCCAGTCGTAGCACTCCATCAGGAAGAGTCTGCTTGAGGCTCTGAACCTGCAGATGGAGCCACAGCTGGCTGCTGGTGAACTGCACAGTATCAGAGAACAATGGAAGAGCAGCTTCAGGAACGTCGATCATCGAGCCAAAGACACTGCAGGTAAGTGGGACCTGAGTCCAAAACTCAGAACCAACTCAAACCTGCACCTGATTGAACAGAACGCTCACAGACAGACTGGACTGAATCTGGATCCACTTCCTGTTACTGATTGTTTATGTCCTTCCCGTTGCAGCGCTCTCTGGGTTCTCAGTGTCTCCTGATGCTGCAAACACAACAAGTCTGACATGCTGCTCCACCGCCTCAGAGATCTTCATGAATGGTGCACAACAGTTCCTGTGTATGTGTGTTCAAAACAAAGCACAATAAGTCATGTGATCGCGCTTGTTCTGTTTGTCAGATCTGGGCTGGGACAGCTGGGTGATCTATCCTACCAGCCTCACCATTGTTCAGTGTGCACACTGCACACGTGAAGGCAACACTGTGCAAAACCCAACAACCCACACCAATGGTGCATGTGCACAGGTAGAACAAAATAAATGCAAATTACAACAAAATGTTCAAGTTCTCATGCAGAGTGAAAAAATTCTGGAAACTGAAATGACCTATAATTGTGGCTGTTATGAATGTGAAGTAATTGCCAGTAGGTGAGTCTGTCTAAAAAAAAAAAATGCAGTGTAGCAGCAGATTAGAAAACAGAAGCTGTCATGGAAATATTTGTATAAACAGATTCCTACATTGAATTTTCTGAGCTGTGGCAGCATTTTAATTTTCAAAGTCAGTAGTAGTGTTCTGTTTATACTGTTGTATGTATGTTTTTATATATAGCTTCCATTTGACAGCCATTAAAATCAAAATAAGGAATAAATTATTTGTTTTCATACAATTTCAGAAACATTGGTTAAATGTAAGACCCTTTGGCTGTTCCCTTTTGATATCTTCTATAAGACAGCCATTAAAATCAAAATACTGAATAAATTCTAGGTTTTCATACAAATTCCGAAACATTGGTTAAATGTAAGACCTTTTGGCTGTTCCATATTTTTTCACTCAGAGTCACCACAGCAAATCTGAGGTGAATCTGCATGTTGAATTGGCACAAGTTCACAGCAGATGCCCTTCCTGACGCAACTCCACATTATATGGAAAAATGTGGTAGGGGTGGGGTTAGAACCGGGAACCTTCCGCACCAAAACCAAGTGCACTTACCACTTGGCCATCACCTCTGCATATTTCAGTCATGGCTTTAATTTTTTGTGCTTTTGTGGTATTTTTAATGAGAGAGCAGATTATGCAAACACCATTAATAATCTGTGCAGGTTCCGTGTTGTCACTCCATCGCCCCGGAAATGGTGCCCATCATCTACATGAACAAGTTCAGCAGCATCGTCATTTCGTCCGTGCAGCTGACTCGAAATTGTGGCTGTGAACCCGATGACCTTCAGCAGCTCAGCCACGACTAAACTTTGTTTTATAGTATACTATCTGCACCTGGTACACACAAAAACAAAAGAAACAATGAAAATCATGCAACTACAAGCTGTCTTTATGCTGCATTTAATCATTCTATAATTTTTGGTGTATCATATTTCTTTAATTTAGAGTATGCATGAAAAAATATGCACATAGTTTTAGAAAAAAATCTACTTGATAAAGAGCTATTAAAATCACTGAGGTTAATCACATCTTAGTAGTACTCTGTCTGTACTCGTGTTGTTGTGGGTTATAACAATATTATGAGTCTCTCATGATAAAAGTTTATTTTTAAATAAATCTCACGACTGCTGCTGAAAGTTTCTGCACATCCAGAACCAAATCTTCTCCACGTCCAGCTGCTTCTTCTGTGATGTGTGATTTACATACAGAAGTCCCTTGCATTGAAAACACATTAAAATCAAAATGTATTTGTTTCTGAAAAGTATTAATTGTACAACATGTTGTGTGTTTTATTTGCAATGAGAACTCCACAATATCTGAGCTGTTCCATCAGTTATTCTTGACTTTCTTATCTTAACTGGTAAAATAAATAAATGGATAAATAAATAAATAAATTGAAATACACTCTTTCTGTTTTACAATTTTTCTCTCCTCCTTGTTAGATCACACTTTTTACTGTGATATATGTGGGTAAAAATAGTTTTAAAAAATCATAACAGAAAAATCAAAGACTTTTGCTCTGACAGTATGGATTATTATTATTATTATTATTATTATTATTGCAGTTGTCTACGAAAATGTAGCATAAAACAAAACTAAGCAGCCACGGGTTTTTTGTTTGTTTGTTTGTTGTTGTTGGTGTTGTTTTTGCCATTTTGAGTGCTATGAGTTTTGTTGTGTTTTGTTGTACATGACTTCTCTCACTTATAATTACCTCAATATTTCAACAAAGTTGCTGATGGAAAATACAAAGCTTCTGTTTATCCACAATATTTGAAAATTTGTGTCACGTCAACTTAATTAATAAATTTTTATTAAGTACAAAATGTGTTGTGTTGGTGACTTTGATCTGTTATCTTTAAAACCTGTATTGTCACAATGACTATGTTCAGTAAAGGTTATTCAAAGCAGTATATTCTCACAGTGTGTTCATCACTTCCTTCTCATAAAACCTATAAAAGTGGTTTTGAAAAGATCATTATTTTCACACACATATTTGTCAGAGCCAACATTATTTAATTTGGATTTACAAATTTCATATCAGTCAAACAGCTATACGAGGTCTATTAGAAAAGTATCCGACCTTATTATTTTTTTCAAAAACCATATGGATTTGAATCACGTGTGATTACATCAGACATGCTTGAACCCTCGTGGGCATGCGAGAGTTTTTCACGCCTGTCGGTTACATCATTCGCCTGTGGGCAGTCTTTGAGTGAGGAGTCGCCCACCCTCTCGTCGATTTTTTCATTGTTTAGGAATGGCTCAGAGACTGCTGCTTTGTTTGATAAAAATTTTTTCAAAGCTGTAAGGCACAACTGAGTGGACACCATTCGATAAATTCAGCTGGTTTTCGGTAAAAATTTTAACGGCTGATGAGAGATTTTGGTCTGGTAGTGTCGCCGTAAGGACGGCCCACGGCGCCTGACGGCGATCTGCGCTTCGAGGCGGCAGCGTCTCGCCATTTCAAGTTGAAAACTTCCACATTTCAGGCTCTGTTGACCCAGGAAGTCATCAGAGAACAGACAACTTTCAGAAGAAGTCGGCATGAGGAGTTTATTCGGACATTCCATTGTTAACGGACATTTTGTAATGAAAGAACGTGGGGGCAGAGTCGCATGTCGGGCCGGACCCGACCGCGGGGGGTCGCGACAGGAAAAACACCTCCGTTGTAAAAGTTAACGGACAAGTTGGAACATGCCCAAGCTGTTAAACAATTTCTCAGTTACTCACTTGTTGAAAGCCATCAAAAGCCGCCTGAATTTTACAAATGGTTTTCAACACGGAGGTGTTTTTCCTGTCGCAGCGCACACAGATTCGCCGAGTCGTCACGGAAACGACTCGGCAAATTTGCACGCACGTCTTTCATTAAAAAAATGTCCTTAAACAGTGGAATGTCCGCATAAAGTCCTCATGCCGGCCTCTTCTGAATCTTCTCTGTTCTCTCACGACGTCCTGGGTGAATTAAGCCTTAAATTAGAATGTTTTCAGGTCGAAACAGGCCGACGTGGCGCCTGGAAGCGCTGCGCGACGTCCCGCTCCGTGGGAAGTCCTTACAGCAACAGAAACACCCCATAAGCTCTCATCAGCCATTAAACTTTTCACCGAAAACCAGCTGACTTTCTCAAATAGTGTCCACTCGGATATTCCTCACAGGTCCAGAAAAAATTTTGATAAAGCAACGCGCGCCGTCTCGAGCAGCGTGTGAAACAAAGGAATTCAGCCGAGAGGGCGGGACCACATCTCATTCAAGGCCTGCCCACAGGGAAATTATGTCACCGACGCGTGAAAAAACTCACGCATGCGCACGAGGGTTCAAGCATGATTGGTGTAATCGCATGTCATTCAAATCCATATAGTTTAAAAAAATAATAAAAGTGTCGGTTTCTTATCTAATAGACCTCGTATGTTCAGTTTTCATTGAAGAAGAAAATAGTTTTTTTTTTCTGCGTTATTTTGTTTTCTCCAATGTTGTATTCTGTAGTTCAGATCTCTTTCTATTTTGGTATTAAAAAGTCTTTTTGCTGATGTAAAAAAATTCATGTTATTCAGGACTGTGATACAATTTAAACAACAAAAGGGTTCATTTTGGCATGTATGCATGTATTTTCTGAAATAACTGATGCATTAAATTGTATGACTGGCAGATAGCCCTAAATACTGTTACACCGTCAGTGGACATAATGACACCAAGCTACCTGCTAATTAGTGCAAACAGTGCTAACATATAAATTAAATAATGTGAAAATTTCACTCACCAGAAATACTTGAGCAACGACTTGTTTGATGGTGCATTTATAACCGCAGCAAACTATATTATGTCAGATATTTGTCATAAAGTACTCAGAAAGGCCAAACAATCGACTCAACTCCTCAGCAGCTAGCAGCTACTTGCTAACGGAGTACTTTGACTCTGACACACAAGTTGCCACACCACTAAATATTCATAACTTTATTGCTTAAAGTAAATCCTTTCAGCTGCTTCCTTGTTTTCACTAGGGGTGGCCACAGGAGATCTAAGGTGGCTCTGCGTGTTGATTTGTCACAAGTTTAACACCGGATGCTCTTCCTGATGCAACTCCACATTACATGGAAAAATGTGGCAGGGGTGGGGTTTTTGAACTGGGAACCTTCCACAGTGAAATCAAGTGCACTAACCACTTGGCGTCCACCCCTGAATTTATGGCTTAAAGTAGCGTAAACTGATGAGCAATTTTTTAAACAAAGTAAGCCCTGTTATCGTGAATAGGAAAACTGCCAATTTATTTATTTATATATATTTTTTGTACCAGGCTGCAAACATGTTGATTCTGCTATAAAGTTGGACCTTTTGACATGGGATTCTACTGTATGAGGAGTGACTCAGTTTATGAGTCAGTCTCAAGTGGCCATTCAAGTAACTGCACAATTGTCACTTCCACAATGACTTCATTTTTCAGCACAAGAAGTTGGTGCTTGGACGAGCTGCACACTGGATGACAAGCAGACAGAGGAACACCAGGACCTGCAGATCAGCACGATCCATGCTGACAGAGAGCAGGGTTCAAACTAATATCATTCATATTTTAATAAAACATTTAACTTCACAAGCATGCAGTAATAAAAGCAGTTATTTTCTGTATTTCACACTTTACATGAGTGGAGCAGCAACATTTCTTGCACCTTTATATCTCCTGCTGCTTTTCAAACGGTCCCACATTCTGTGTGTGTCAGCAAACAAAGTCTTGTATCGACTTGAAGCGAGCGTTCCTGTGGCTCAGTTAATGACTGATGTTTGTACATTTCCTGCACGCGTCTGCACACTAACACACGCAGTGTGTGGATTCTGGCCGACACCACGGAGGTGGGTTGTGACGCAGTCGAGGCCTCACTGAGAACATGTGAGGTTCTGCATGTGGCTCACTGCTGTTGAAAACTGTGGATCCCTCCAAACGTTTAACACTGTGCTTTCAGACACAAACATCACCTGCAGAACACGTCGCTGCTTTGTGTTACACTTCGTACTTCCACATCTCACCCTTGAACCACAACAGCAGGAGAATGACTTTATTGCTGTTTGCCAGCAAAGAATTTTGCCTTTTATTAGAAGAATAAAAATTCAGAGATAGAAGAGAACATGAAGCGATAAGCTGAGGTGAATGGAGGCTTGTTTTTGACCGTTTCACAGTCTGCTACTGTAAACAGTGAGGCGGCACTCTGTGTTCTTTTCTTACATCAGTGGAATTGCAGGAAAACAGAAGAGCAGCTTCAGATGCTTCAGACACTCAAAGCGCTTTACAATAATGGCTCACATTCACCCAGATGTGAGGCTACTGCGTACAGGGCGCCCACTACACACCGGAAGCAATAGGGGATTAAAGACTGTGATTTTTCAGTCATCACTTCTGGAAGTGAGAGACATCAGAGGTCTGATACAGACCACTGACATATATATATAAGTTCATATTATGAATTATAAATACTTACTGTCAGCAATACATGCAGTGAACTTTCAGGGAGCACACAGTACAGCAAGTTTTTATTTTAACAGTAAATGATATATTATGACGTCTTTGTGACTTCATCATCATGAAGTTTCATACCAATAAATCACAAACATTTTACTGATCAATATGAGCTTGTGATTAGATGTGTAGCCGCGCTGGTAGCACAGATATAAACATGCTTTTTGGCTTCTTGACCTTTGACCAATCTGCTCCACAAGTGAATTTTCTGGACACATTAACCTGAGGAATACGTCTATGACGTTTGATTAAAATCAAGCAGATATAAAGTGTTTTCTGTCTAAAACCTCTGTATTGATGCACAGATTCCAATAGTGTGCTTTTTTTTATGAAAATGCTTCCAACTTTTTAACTAATCTTCAATTCGTGAAGATGGGAACCTCTGCCTGTTAAGTTAATCTTTAAGTCTAGAAAATTCTTTGTAGATGCAAAAGCTGACACAAATTTTAAGCAGTTTTAGTAATAATTTGTAAATCTGTGCATTTTAACATGGTTTTGTTATATATAACACAAAACTGAACAGTTTTATGAATAGGTGACCTTTGTTGTGACACAGTGTGCCGACATACATCAGTTAATGTCTGTGGTAAAAAAAAGTGTCCATTCTCTTATTCCCGCCTTTTTCCTCTGTCTTTATCTTTCGCCACTTGATCGTCCTCCTTACACGGTTTCACATGTGCCCACAGCAAAAATGTTGAATATCTCAAGGCCGAGCTGAGCCACAGGAAGATAAAAACTCAGGTTCCCAGACACTGGCAAATAATTCCACGCACTGCTTCGTCTGGTTACAATGATCTGCTCCTGCAAGTAGACGGACAGAAAAACCAGAGTCCTCATCCTGCTGCTAACCTGAGACAACAGAAAGTCCACACTGACCGTCCTCAGCCTGCACCATGTCTTTTGCCATCTTTGTCACGATAATGCTTCTGTGCTCTTCAGTGGTGACTGCATTTGTCCTGCAGACATCCAGAGAAGAACGTGCAGCCTCTGCTGACCCTCCTGCAGCCCAACACAACAGGTTAGTGTCAAACTTGTTTATGTCTTTAATGTGTGGTCAGTTTGGGTTGAGGTGAGCGATGTGTTGGGTGCAGGTTCCAGTCGTTGCACTCCATCAGGAAGAGTCTGCTGGAGGCTCTGGACCTGCAGACGGAGCCACAGCTGCCTGCTGCTGAGCTGCACAGTATCAGAGAACAATGGATGAACAGCTTCAGGAACATCGATCTTCGAGCCAAACACAATGCAGGCAAGTGGGACCTGAGTCCAAAACTCAGAACCAACTCAAACCTGCAGCTGATTGAACAGAACGCTCACAGACAGACTGGACTGAATCTGGATCTACTTCCTGTTACTGATTATGTCTTTCACGTTGCAGCGCTCTCTGGGTTCTCTATGTCTCCTGATGCTGCAAACACAACTCTGACATGCTGCTCCACCGCCTCAGAGATCTCCATGAAAGGTGCACAACAATGCGTGTGCCTGTGTCTGTGTCTTTATTTATTTTAAAGCACAATAAGTCATGTGATCTCTCTTGTTCTGTTTGTCAGATCTGGGCTGGGACAGCTGGGTGATCTATCCTACCGGCCTCACCATTGTTCAGTGTGCACACTGCACACGTGAAGGAAACACTGTGCAAAACCCTCCAACCCACACCAACGGTGCACACGCACAGGTAGAACAAAATAAATGCAAATTACAACAAAATGTTCAAGTTCTCATGCAGAGTGAAAAAATTCTTGAAACTGAAATGACCTATAATTGTGGCTGTTATGAAAGTGAAGTAATTGCCAGTAGGTGAGTCTGGTGCACGCGCACAGGTACAACTCTGACCTCTGTTTTTTTCCTTTTTCAATCATAATTACTCACATTCAAAATGTTGCCTTAAACAAAATGTCTTCAGTTCAGGTTGAGCCAGAAAAAGAAAGTTTTCAAATAGTCTAACTTTGGAAGATCTCACTGACATTTTGGACCTCCTATAGAGGAGTTATGCAGCCTATAATTGTGCTTCTGCTTTTTCAAGATAATCAAGTAGTAGAATAATTTTGTGTCATTTAATAATGTGCATCTTATTTGTGCCGTATTTTGTGTGTGTCTGGCTGTGTGCGTACATGTGTATTTCAGTGTATTAATCACCCCTCTGACTGCCTGCAGGTTCCGTGCTGCCGTCCCACCTCCCGTGACATGGTGCCCATCGTCTACATGGACGAGTCCAGCAGCATCGTCATTTCGTCCGTGCAGCTGATCCGTAACTGCGGCTGTGGACCTGGTGACCTGCAGCAGCTCGGCCAAGACTAGACTTTGTTTTGTAATGCTCTGATTTCTTTTACACACTAAAAAAAAAGACAGAAAAAAGGTTATAAAAGTTGACTTTTTTCTATTTCTAATACGTCTCTTGCTTTATACAGAGTGAAAACATGAGTGAAGTGCAACTGCCAGCTGTTTCTGTTGAAACAGATCTCATGAACACAGTTATTTATAACAGCTGAAGGCTACTGAGTGTTCCTTTGAAATATTTGTGCCTGTCCAGAGCCAAAATCCTCTCAGCGTCCACATGAGTTCAATAACTGCAAGAGAAATTCTGTTTGCAGTTGAAGTTTAAAGCAAAACAGAAATTTGTTTTGTCATTTTCATGATCACATCATCATTGTAAATTGAGTATCTGCAGTATTTGAGGTTGTTGTGGTTCAAACGAGCCTAAGAGCAGATTGTTGTCAGCAACTAAACTCACTGCAGTTGGAACACCATCTGTGCTGAGATTTTTTTCCCCCCCGCGGTGTCCACTGGCTTCATTTTCACTTCTGCTATATTCAAAAACATCACTAAGACTTTATATATTTGTGTAATATATCACATTTTACAACATTAACACAAAACTTGTTTTCTTGTGTGCTACATATATCTACTTCAAAATGTTTGTTCACGAGTCTGTTTATTGCAGTAAAACTTTGTATCACCTAAACTTCATCAACAAATGTAAACATCGATCATTCTTATGATGCTGTTTTTGAGTATTTGTGTCATTCCATTTTTCTTTGCACCCATTTTTTTTAAATCAAGGTTTCTGAGCTCCATGTGCTGTCATCTGATATGTTCCTGTTTTTTTTTTTTTTTTTTTTCATGTAAACTGCCAAAAACAAATAAAAAAGCATACAATATTTGAAACAGTTAGTTTGATTTTGTGTACCTGGCAGAATGTGCAAGTGAACAGCAGAGGGAGAACTTTTGGCAGAGTGCTGCAGAAAATCAAAAACTTGGCAGAAGACCATCACACTGCGCACTTGTGAGAAGTCTTCCACACTTTCAGCTGCGCTCCATGTGTTTTAACTCCCACATTGTTTAATCTTTTCTGGACCGCTGTGGAGTCTTTGGATTCTGAGACAATAAAAGCTGAAGATCTGCTGTTTGATTGCTGTTGGACAGAATGTTGGGCTCGATCACTGCATGGATTACTTTTTGCACACTGTTTCCCTTTCTGCTGGCTGTGGGAGCGATTGAATGCACAGGGACGGAAACTTTACTGAGGCCGATCCCTAAAACAATAAAACAACCTACGGAATGTATGATGGAATGCGCCGGGATGATCTTCATCCAAAAACTCCAACTTCAGGATAAACGGAATATACGCGTCAAAGATTCCACAGAAGGTAAAAGAGACACTTAATGATGTTTTCAGCTCTTCTTTGTGTTGAAGAACTATTCATAAATACAGCCGGTCCATACGTAATTGGACAGTGACACAATTTTTGCACAACCCCAGATCAGAAAAAGTTGGGATGAAATGGAAAATTCAAATGAAAAAAGAAACTAAATTCAGAAACAAAACAAAACAGTGATTCTTACATATACTTTGAATTCTATTTCACTGCACAATATGAACGTGAGACATTTTATGTTTTCTGTGGTCAGCTTCATTTCATTTGTTAAAATAAATCCTGCAACACATTCCAAAAAAAAAAAAGATGGGGCAATTTATTCTAAGAATTAAATAATCATGTTTCCAGCATGTTTTTGTCAGACAAATCAGGGGATGGACACATGAAAATTTCCAAGTCACTGAATACAATAAATCTGCATCAAGCAGCCCATTCTCAAAAACTGAGTGACCGTGCTGGAAGGACACAAGTGAGGAAAGCCACTGATTTACATCTGTGGTTATGGTTGGAGAAACTGAGCAGAGTGCAATGTTTTGCAACTGCTGCATTCTAAAAAATTCAAAAAAATATAATGCAATGCTAAAATCCCCTCGGCCATATGAACATAAAAATAGGAAACAGAATGTGACCTTTTGACCTTTTAAAAGAGGTCAAGGTTAAGCATCTTTGAACTTGTCCAAGGTCTGTGTCCTAAGAATCTTCCCTTTGAATTTGAAGACCCTGGCAGTAATATGACTGGACTTAATAAATAATAACTGGACCATAAATAATTGGGTAAACTGATTCTTTTCAATGCAAATTGTCCCTTTTACCGCCAGCCCAATTAATTATGGACTCTGAATATGGATGGACTGCGTATACAAATGGTGGTAATTTTTAACTGATTTGTGTAATATTTTTGTTAAACCCCCTGAATAATAGCTGAAAAGCACATCTTGATTATTTCATTTCAACTTCATTGTAAAGGTGTAGGTGGCACGGTGGCTTAGTGGTTAGCACTGATGCCTCACAGCAAGGCCGTGGGGTCGCTTCCTGCCCTTTCTGTGTGGAGTTTGCATGTTCTTCCCATGTTTGCGTGGGTTCCCTCCGGGTGCTCCAGGTTCCTCCCACATCCAAAGACATGCAGGTAGATTGGAAACGTTAAGTTGATCGTAGGTGTGAGTGCATATGTTTGTCTGTCTATATGTGGCCCTGCGACAGACTGGCACCCTGTCCAAGGTGTACAAGTTCAATTTATTTAGTTTATATAGCACCAAGTCACATCAAAGCTGCCTCAAGGTGCTTCACACAAAGGAAGAAACCTCAAGCAGACCAGACTCAAAGGGGTCTGGTCTGCTTGAGGTTTCTTCCTTGAGGTACCCCACCTCACTCCCTATGACTGCTGGGATAGGCTCCAGCGACCCCTTCGTTGGAGTAAGCGGGTTTAAAAAATGGATGGATGGATGTAATGGTGTACAGAGGCAAAATCACAAAAAAAAAACATGTGTCAGCGTCCAAATGTTTATATGCTCCAAAGTCTACAAACCATTCAAAAAATGTGTTTGTTTTTGTCAATAATTCAGTGTTCTCTATAAATTTGTGTCTCTCTCTGCAGGAGAGGCAGGAGAATACTGTTGGTCTACAGATCTGCAGTGCAACATTGGAGAGACTTTTCACCGCGCCTTCATCGTGCTGCCTGTAGACACATCTGCCGTCACACAAGAGCAGGTGGAAGTGAAATCCGGCGCCGCCACACTGCACGTACACACCGGCCCCACCATAATCGCAGGCAACTGTGGCCTCCGCTATGACACGACACACGACTTCCAAACCACAGAGAATACTGAGACATTATTCTGCATACAGATCACTGCTCAGCAAGATCTCCAGGTGGACAGTCTTCTGAAATGTCCACCACATCTGGTGACTTTCTGGCACAGAAAGCAGCCCACACCAGAAGTGGGTGGATAGAAAATGATAAGAATGAGGGTCATCTTGCTTTGTTGTGTTTTTAAAAACATGATTTAAGGCGCATCTGAATGTATAAGCAGTAGTGGCATGGCAAACCTACAATTTAGCTTTGACAACCACCAATCCACTAACAGAGATGTTAACTGTGATAATGTGAAACCAATAAAACAGTAAAACATTTAGCTGAAGCTCCCAATAACTGCTACCCACTAACTTTTATAATATGAATTTAGCTTTGGCTTGTTTCCTGTAAAACCCTAAAAAAAGACTTAAAGAGTTGAAATTTTTACATGTTGCATAAACATGGAGGTTCCCCAAAAGGTTTTACATGCCAAGAACAAATTAAATTAAACAGTATTTTCCATTCAACATACATTTTATTTGCAGTTTAGAAAGTATAAAACAAATAAGAAATATTAAGAAATTAAAAAATACACATGAAAAATAACTTTAACAATATAGGAGTATGGGGTACTGGGTCTGCTACAATGCGTGATCTGGACTCTATGCAACCAAAGTACAAGCTGTGTCTACAATTTGATATTTCATCAGATCTGTTCCCAGTGAATGATGGATTCCACCAGTGCTGTCCATTGTCACCAGTCTTGTTCATGATGTTCGTGGACAGGATTTCAAGGTGAAGTCAGGGACTGGAGGGTCCCCAGTTTGGTGACCTCAGAATTACATCTTTACTTTTTGTAGATGCTGTTGTTCGGTTGTCTTCGTGAGACTGTGACTTCCACTGTGCACTGGCTGGGTTTGAGGCAAAGTGTGAAGTGACTAGGATGAGAACCAGTACCTTCAAATCTGAGACCATGGTCCTTTGTTGGAAAAGGTGGATTGTCCCTTCTGGATCAGGGGAGAGTTATTGTTCCAAGTGGAGGAATCTAAGTATCTCAAGGCCTTGTTCACAAGGAGGGGAAGTAGTAGTGTGAGATTGACAGATGGATTGGGGCTGTGTCTGAGGTTCTGTAGATGCTGTACCAGACCGGACAATTTGTGGAGAAGAAAGAGCTGAGCCAGAAGGTGAAGCTCTCCATTTAGCAGTCAATTTATGCTCCTATCCTCCCCTATGGTCATGAACTTTGTGTAGTTACAGAAAGAAAAAGAATGTAGATACAAGTGACAGAAATGAGGTTCCTCTGCCCGGTATCTGGCTTTTCACTCAGGGTGAGAAGTTTGAATATCTGGGAAGGAACTTGGAGTAGAGCCACTGCTCCTTTGCATAGGAAGGAGCTAGCTAAAGTGGTTCAGGCATGTGGTGAGGATGCCACCGGGTTGTCTCCCTAGGAGAGGCTTTCAAGGCATGTCCAATGGGGAAGAGGCCCCAGGGAAGACCCAGGACACATTGGAGGGATTATGTTTGGGAATGCCTAGGGATTCCCCAGGAGCAGTTGGAGAGTATGGCAGAGGATAGGGAAGTGTGGGATAAGCTGCTTCCTCTGCTGCCAGCACAACCCCAAACCTGGAGTGCAAGAAAATTAATAAATGAATGAATGAATGCATTTACTCTGGTTTGACCTCCTGCTCCTACAGTCTCCTCCACATGATGCTTGTTGCCTTCATGTGGTGTCAATATCTCTAATTGGATTAGCATAAACTCCAACAGGAACAAGCATGTATGACTTTTGGGTTTCCAAACATTTTTGACCAATAAACGTGATTTTATTTTTTTTTTTAATGCTAGCTGACTTCAAGCTAGCTGAACTAAATTTAGTGGAAGTTAATTAGTTTGCAAATGGTTTTCAAAGTTAGCTGAAAGCCAATCCTCATGCAAACAAAGTTATCTTTGCTAATTAGCTGTTAGCTGAACAGTGCCCACCACTGCATATGTCCTGTTTGTATTATAGGTAATTATATCACTATATATGTCTTTTGTAATTAATTATACAATGTGTATGACTGGTTTGCACAGCTTAGTTAGAATTCTTGTAAATAATAATAATAATAATATAGGTCCAGAAAAGATAAATGAATGCAGACCCATCTGGAGTCTTTTTTGAACGTGCACAGGTAGTCCCTCATTTATTGGTGCACAATGGTGAGTTTTATTAAGACAAATTGCTACTACTTTGTACAATTTCATCTACTTTTGTTGTATTTGCATCATAGTCAGTTTCCATGTGTGGGTCCAGTTGTCGAGCACAAAGGAATACTATATATGCACAACTGGACTGTGCAAACAAGACATTATTAATATGCAGCTCAAGTTTGTGAGGAACTGAGAACTATCTATTAATCACTTATATCCTCTTATCCTGTTTGAGAGTGTGTCAAGCATATCCCAGCAGGTGAAAGGCAGCATGAACCCTGCACAGGTCTTCAGTGTAACGGTGGGAATAATTCATATTTATATACATATTTTTAGATCTAAACCTGAATCCAATTACAGTTCATAAGCGTACATAAAAATAATCGCTGAATTTTTATTAAACTGAAATCTCTGTACAGCTTTGTTTGACAAAGTGAGATTTTGCCACTGTGTACAGTGTGTATCCATGTCATTTACAATATGCATTTGTGTTGTTATTGTATAATATTAAGTTTCCATCATTAGAAATAAAATGAAAAGTACTTGGTAATGTGGCCTCCGAATATCTTACATTCTACTCTGTTGGCAATATATTGGTGCCTGTAGTCATTTACACCATCCAGTCTCTGGATGGCGTACTCACCACATGACAGTAGTGAATGTTACACAACCAAAATGCTGTTTTTCCACAAACAAGTCTGCTCAACATAATTTGTAAATGTGTGCAAGCTGGGAACTGAACACTACAAATACAATCACAAATGAAATACACATTATGAATTTTAACACAAATATGTGCTGAATAAACACCAATGACAAATAAATTAACAATAGCATTATTTTGACATCTCAAAAAACAAACACAACAACCAAAAACAAAACAAAAAAAAAATAACAAATGTGTTATCAAAGTGATTTTACCAAATCAAATCCAATAGTGACGAAAGTCAGAGGTTTTTGTTTAAATAAATAAATAATAACAAAAAATAAATAAATAAATCATTGAACTTTTTGTTTTATAATTTACTTATCATCAGAATAATTGCAGCAGGAAATTGCATGTTACAACTGCATAGAAAAACAGAGGCACAAGCAAACAGGAGGAGCAGTATACAAGAAAAATAATCACATAATATTAGGAATAAGATGAACTATATATATATATATATATATATATATATATATATATATATATATATATATATATATATATATATATATATATATATATATATATATATATATAATAGGTACAACAAATTTCTGTGAAATGACTGAAGACATTTTCACAAGATGCTCGCCAATATTGCACATAAGGGAGTAATTGAATAACTCTGTTATGTATTCATCCTGCAGAAGGGGGAGGAATTATAGAGTCTGATTGCCACAGGTAGGAAAGACCTCCTGTGACGTTCTGTGGTGCACCTCGGTGGTCTCAGTCTATGGCTGAAGGTGCTCTGACAGTACATCAGTGTGGCGTGAGGTGTTGTCTGGGATGCTGCGCAGTTTCCTCAACATCCTCCTTTCTGATACCTCCAGCACCAACTCCAGCTCAACCCCCATGACAGAGCCAGGTTTCCTGATGAGTTTGTTGTGTCTGTTCATGTCAGCTGCCTTCAGCCTGCTGGCCCAGCACACTATGGCGTAGAAGATGATGCCAGAGACCACCGAGTGATAAAACATCTGCAACATATTTTTGCAGACATTGAAAGATCTGAGCCTCCTGAGGAAGTAGTCAGCTCTGACCTTTCATAATAAGAAAATAAAAAGCTAAAGCACCAAGCCTGAATTACTGCACATATGACAAGCTGCAGACATGTTATTATTATATATTTGAAAAACATAAAGGGAGTGCTGATGATATACACTAAGTTAATAGCTATTGTGTGCATAATTTTTTTTCATTGTTTTATTGTTATCAGGAAATTAAGGGCCTTCTGGCATGGGAATATCAATGGCAGGTAACCCGGGGGGTGATTCATCCTGGGATTTAAATAAAAAATAAATTCAAATTAATAATAAATAAATCTATATATACATTAACTTACATTTGAATGCCTTTGGTGGCCGCATTTCATGCTGGTTTGTACTTCTTTTCCTTGTGCGTAACGAGCGATGACGGCATTTTTGTTATTTACAACCTGCAAGTTGAACCGGAACCCCTCTGAGTATGGAGCTTGACTTTTCAGTTTCAAAATTTATTTTTTCAATCTTTTTTATTTTCAGATTACAAAACTTTTGGCCTGGATTTAGCTCCATATCTAAGCACCCAAGGGATGATGGGACCTCTAAAGACTCTATTGGCAGTCGCCATGTTTATGCTCAGTATTTGCATAAAACAGACATCTGGTCTATTTTGGCCCCGCCTACCTGGAGACAGAGCAGCCACTGTCTCTTGTCCTGCAAAATGCCCACTCTGATTGAAAATGAATGACAAGTCTTTGTCGCTTGCTGCCACTTGTAGCTAATGTGACTGTACGGTAAATCTCACCTGACAATAAATGCCTCTTGAAGAGGATAAACACATATATAAGTCACATTTTTATGCAATGTTGGAGTTTTTATTATTATTGTTGTTATTATTATTATTATTATTATTATTATTATTATTATTATTATTATTATTATTATTATTACCAGCATTTATTCTTTTATTATTGGAATTTATTTTGTTTAGTGCTTTGATCCCTGGAAACACCTATACAAATATTATAATTGCTAATATTAATTACAAACTTGTGATTTTTTTTTCCACGATATAAGTGGCACCAGAGTCAGAGCCTCCAAAACTAGCAAAAAAAAAAGGAAAAAAAAAGCGACTTATACTCTGGAAAATATGGTATATTGTACTGTTAAAGGTACATAAAAAATGAACATGCCTGGTTAATTTAAGTAAAATTACTCTTTAAAACATTTTTCTCATTTAATAAAACATAATAAGTGAATTAAAGTTTCATGCACTAGTTTTCTTGTATGAATTATTATAATATATAATTTATATAATATATTTATTATTGTTTTCATTTTTTAATTATTTTTAATTTATTTTTATTTATATAATATAATTATATAAATTATAATATATAATTTATATAATTGTTGTAACCAAGTTTGAAATGTATCTGAAAAACTAAACTACTGACCGTACCATGTCGTTCAAGAAGGGGTATTAGCAACAGTTAACAGGCAACAGTTAAAAAAATAAATAAAAAAAATGAAAAATGACGGCATTGCTCGTTTCTCAAATTTTCTCTGTGTTTCCACTCCCCAGTAGTAACACAACCTGTTTATAAACCTTGTTTTCTAAAAGTTTTTTGTGCTGCGTTGAGTGGCTAAAGCTGAGGTTTGCTCCCCGGTGGCTGAACACAGTAGAACAGTCCAGTAGAGCAGAGTGGACAAACCCAAAACACGCTCGGATTAGCAGTCAGCTGTCAGAAAACAACAGCCTGACACTCATTTAATTGAGTAAATTATTTTCCGCCGGTAAACAATGTGACCATGTGAGAAGAACCCTTTGGTGAGGACTGTCACAAACACATGACAACCAGCCTGGTTGTGAGAGGAGCACCATGGCATCCCAGCCGAGGTAAGGCAGCAGCAGCGGCTAACTGCTAACTCAGTGGCGCTTAATAATGTTACGAGATAAAATAAATGCTCACAAGTAGTGCCTGAAAGAGGAATTTAAGTCTGAAACTGTGTAGACGTATGCTGTAGTCTGGGCCTGTTACTTTTGTGTGGTTATTTTAAAACTTTATAGCGTCCGCGTGTGTATCTTTTTTTTTTTTTTTTTTTTTTAAAGTTCCGTCAGGAGGCGGAATCAGCTGGAAAAAGCTACCAGCTGCTCCACAGGCTGCCCTGTTTTTAGAAGTTATTTAGCCTCTAAATGTTACACTTTCAAGATATACCTTCTAACACGTGCATTTGTCAACTTTGGCGAAAGTTTTAAACAATTTTCCTGAATTCTAAAATATGTAATAGGAAGATTGGCTGCATATGCAAAGGTCGACAACTCCGCAGTGTGTTTTTTGTTTGTTTGTTTGTTTTTGGGGTGGGGGGGGGTGGAATGTGGAGCTGTCAAGCCATATAGGAAATGCAATTATCTGGCTCGGGTCTGTTTTTGCAATTGGACACACGAACCATGGTGGACAAGTGGTTAATGCGCTTGGTTTCAGTGCAGAAGGTCCCGGGTTCAAATCCCACCCCTGCCACATTACGTGTGTACATTACACACGTAATGTGGGCTTGGGTCAGGAAGGGCATCCAGCGTAAAACCTGTGCCAATTCAACATGCAGATCCACCTTGGATCTGTGGCGACCCCGAGTGCAAACAAGGGAGCAACCGAAGGGACTTACTTTTACACACGAACCATATCTGAATTCCGATCCTTTGCATGTCTTCCTGTATTGCGCAATGTTGTGAACATCCAGACCTCTTCAAATAAAATGAATAATCATAAACAATGGTTCCACCCTATTATACATTGTACTGTAATATAAGGGGCACCTGAATTTTACATATTTTACAGAAGATTTTACATAAACCTATCATCCCTGGTTCTCAAGACCAGGCACTTAAGTGGCTCTACTTTACTCTATTTTACTCTTCCTTTTTTTAGATATTTGGATATATCTTAGTATACACTAGTAGAGTTCTACCTTAGAAATGAAATATATTCTAGAAGACATACCTTACTGAATTTTCATATACAGGGATAACAAACTGTGATCCAATAAATCACAGGAGGCCTCCCATCTCGCCATCTCAGATTTAGATTTAGAAGTTTATTCATCCGTTGGCAAGACTCCCTCATGGAAATTGAGGTTCCAGCAGAACTGTACAGCGGTACACAAGAAAATAAGCACACAGAGTATCAAAAGTGAAAGTAAAAACATTTTTTAAAGATAAATACTAGAAAAACTGCTTGCTACTGGTTTACTGGCTACTACTGTTCCTCTCCTTCCCGTCCCCTGTCTTTCTGTTACTCCTCCTCCCCCGAGTGAGGAGTTGTACAGTCTGATGGCATGAGAGACAAAGGAGTTTTTCAGTCTGTTGGTCCTGCACTTGGGAAGGAGCAGTCTGTGGCTGAAGAGGCTCCTCTGGTTGCTGATGATGGTGTGCAGCGGGTGACTGGCATCGTCCATGAGGTCCAGCAGTTTGTACAGTGTTCTCTTCTCTGCCACCATCGCCAGAGTCCAGCTTCATGCCAACCACAGAGCCAGCCCGCTTGATCAGTTTGTCCAGCCAGGATGTGTCCCTCTTGGATGCAGCACACCATGGTGTAAAAGAGGACACTGGCTACCACCGACTGGTAGAACATCCACAGGAGTTTCCTGCAGATGTTAAACCACCACAACCTCCTCAGAAAGTACAGCCTGCTTTGTCCCTTCCTGTACAGGTCGTTGGTGTGAGTTGTCCAGTTTACTGTCCAGCCACAGCCAGAGGTACTTGTAGGAATCCACAGCCTCCACCTCAACTCCCTCGATCAGAACTGGTCACAGTCTTTTTCTGGACTTCCCAAAGTCAGTGACCAGCTCCTTTGTCTTTGAGGTGTTGAGCTGTAGATGGTTTGTGTGGCACCAGGCAGCAAAGTTCTTCACTAGGCTCCTGTACTCCTTCTCTCAGTCATCCCTGATGTATGCATCAATGGCTGCGTCATCTGCAGACTTCTGGATGTGACACAGCTCAGAGTTGTAGCAGAGGTCCGAGGTGCACAGGGTGAAGAGAAGAAGAGCCAGCACTGTGCCCTGAGGTGCTCCAGTGCTGCTGATCGGTGTCAGACGTGGTGTCCCTCAGGCTGACATACTGCAGCCTGTCGGTGAGGTAGCTGGAGATCCAAGTGACCAGGCAGAGGTCCACTTGCATCCTGTTTAGTTTGTCCTGAAGCACAAGGGGCTGGATGGTGGTGAAGGCACTTGAGAAGTCCAGGAAGAGAATCCTTACTATGCTGCTTCCCTTATCCATGTGCGAATGGACTCTGTGTAGCAGGTATAGGATTTGCTTCATATTTTTCACAATTTAATGTTATTACTCACAGTCAACAACATGCAAAATTGCAGTCTTAGTTTTTGTTCTTGAGTTGTTCTTAGGTACAGTAGTGTTCAGAATAATAGTGGTGCTATGTGACTAAAAAGATTAATCCAGGTTTTGAGTATATTTCTTATTGTTACATGCGAAACAACGTACCAGTAGATTCAGTAGATTCTCACAAATCCAACAAGACCAAGCATTCATGATATGCACACTCTTAAGGCTATGAAATTGGGCTCTCTTTGGTGCTCCGGCTTTCTCCTACATCCAAAACATGTGTGTTAGGTGAATTGGGAGCTTTAAATTGACCGTAGGTTTGCATGTGGGTGTGAATGTGTTTGTCTGTCTGTGTGTGGCTCTGCGATAGATTGACATCTTGTCCAGGGTGTACCCTATGACTGCTGTGCTACTATACCCCCCAATCTGGTGACCCTCAGTTGGAGTAAGATGATATAGCAAATAGATGGATGTAGTTAAAATTCAATCCCAAAATTGTATCTAAGAGCTAGTATTTGTAGCTTATGTCTAAATATTCAGCTTATTTTTATTCTGCAAGTTTTACCATACCCTGCTGTACAATTTAACCCTCTGGGGTCTGAGGGCATTTTTTTGGACAGTTCACTCGCCTGGCATAAATGTTTTATTATTGCTGTTAACAGCTCTCCCTGCATCCCACAATCAGGTTTTATGTCTCTTTTCCTTTCAGGACAACCTGTGCTTTCATAATATACGAGGTCTATTAGATAATAAACCAACCCTTTTATTATTTTTTTTAACTATATGGATTTGAATGACGTGCGATTACACCAATCATGCTTGATCCCTCGTGCGCATGCGTGAGTTTTTTCACGCGTGTCGGTGATGTAATTTCCCTGTGGGCAGGCCTTGAGTGAGCTGTGGTCCCACCCTCTCGGCTGAATTCCTTTGTTTCACACGCTGCTCGAGACGGCACGCGTTGCTTTATCAAAATTTTTTCTGGACCTGTGAGGAATATCCGAGTGGACACTATTCGAGAAATTAAGCTGGTTTTCGGTGAAAAGTTTAACGGCTGATGAGAGATTATGGGGTGTTTCTGTCGGTGTAAGGACTTCCCACGCAGTGGGACGTCGTGCAGCGCTTCCAGGCGCCGTCGTCGGCCTGTTTCGACCTGTTTCGACCTGAAAACATCCTAATTTAAGGCTTAATTCACACAGACGTCGTGAGAGAACAGAGAAGATAAAGAAGAGGCCGGCATGAGGACTTTATGCGGACATTCCACTGTTTAAGGACATTTTGTAATGAAAGAGGTGCGTGCAAATTCGCCGAGTTGTTTCCGTGACGACTCGGCAAATCTGTGTGCGCCGCGACAGGAAAAACACCTCCGTGTTGAAAACCATTTGTAAAATTCAGGCAGCTTTTGATGGCTTTCAACAAGTGAGTAACTGAGAAATTGTTTAACAGCTTGGGCATGTTCCAACTTGCCCGTTAAGGTTTCCAACGGAGGTGTTTTTCCTGTCGCAACCCCCCGTGGTCGGGTCCGGCCCAACATGCGACTCTGCCCGCACGTTCTTTCATTACAAAATGTCCGTTAACAATGGAATGTCCGAATAAACTCCTCATGCCGACTTCTTCTGAAAGTTCTCTGTTTTCTGAAGACTTCCTGGGTCAACAGAGCCTGAAATGTGGAAGTTTTCAACTTGAAACGGCGAGACGCTGCCGCCTCGAAGCGCAGATCCCCGTCAGGCGCCGTGGGCCGTCCTTACGGCGACACTACCAGACCAAAATCTCTCATCAGCCGTTAAAATTTTTACCGAAAACCAGCTGAATTTATCGAATGGTGTCCACTCAGTTGTGCCTTACAGTTTTGAAAAAAATTTGATCAAACAAAGCAGCAGTCTCTGAGCCATTCCTAAACAATGAAAAAATCGACGAGAGGGTGGGCGACTCCTCACTCAAAGACTGCCCACAGGCGAATGACGTAACCGACAGGCGTGAAAAACTCTCGCATGCCCACGAGGGTTCAAGCATGTCTGATGTAATCACACGTGATTCAAATCCATATGGTTTTTGAAAAAAATAATAAGGTCGGATACTTTTCTAATAGACCTCGTATATGCTTTTGTTGTGTTTTATAAGTGTAATAAAGGTTTACAATCAGAAATAAGAAAGGAAAAAGTAAAGCGGAAATAATTTTCCACACACATTTATTTGAATTTCATATTATGTCAGCTTGGTTAAATTCCACACTTTAACTAGTTGTGTTCTGATCATTGAACAAATGAGCTTTGTCTTTTTTGGATTGATTTTTACCATTTTTATATGGGAAGTGCGCAATGCATGATTTTGAGAATATTTTTCCATTACTTGACAAAGTTTGAAGGTGAGTGAAAGCATGGTGAATGCCCCTAAAAATGGCACCTTGGCACCAAAAATCTAATTTATGGTACAGACACGTGTAATACATCAAATAAAAGATGTTACTCTGTAGAAGTCAGAAATGCATTTATTTTATAAATCAGATTTAATTTTCACTATGTAAATTCAGTTTGAAAACAGCAGGTTTCACATTTCAGTGATGACGAAAATGGTATATTGACAGCTGACATATTTGTGTCTTTACACAAACATACGAGATATGTCTTTTTCACATTTTATTTTTATTCTATTTTTATTCTGTTCTGTAAATGTCAAAAATGGACATTTAATAAACATCTATTAAAATGAGGTAAAAATCAGAAAATCAAGGGTTTTTTTCAATTTCATGGCCATATAAAACCAATTTTTATATAATATTTGACATTTTCTTTACTTGTGTCATAGCTATGCATTGCATTAATCAAGAAAAAACAGTTGAAGGGGATTCAAAATAGAAATTCAAGGTACACAGTTAAGTCAAAGTTTGATTAAAATATACATTTTTATAAAATATTGGCTTGTGAGCCATGTTTACTAACTTGATATTAAAAAGTGGAGCTTTCTGTTATCATTTTTTTTCCAGTTTTATTTAATGAAAGTAATAAATATTTTCAAAATTTGACTCATTTGTGATGGTTTAAATAATTTGGAAAATATAAAAGGTCAAAAATTGACAAGAGGCTAATTTTCACCATCATGTTGACATAATACATTTACATTCAAGCCTGACTCAGCAGGAATAATAATAATAATACACAGTTTAAACTTTTTTGCTGTTGTTCTAGGTCTTTGGTAATAGAAAAGATGATTTATTTAATACTACTAAGGTTTTCTTTAAAAATATCAATACAAATGCTCCGAAAAATGGACAGACACCGGGTCATCCACCTTTGGATGCATGGCTTTGCAAAACTTTCCATTTTTTTATGTAGTATATTCCAAAACTAGTGCTAAACTTATTTTTTTGCAGCAAAATTGATATAATAAACACAAATTTGCCTATTTACCAGGCTTTTGAAGCAGCATCTACTGCAAAATCCAAAAAGTGGTTACAAAACAGCACGTTTCAAACCACAATGGCTGCTCCAAGGGAATGCTGGGAAGTCTGCAGTGGTCAGTTCAGTAAGACTGGTGGACACAGCAAACAACTGCTAGCAGCTGTCTGACTTACTATTACCATCATGACAATCAACCAATTTTGGCATAACAGCAAAAGGGCCACTGGTTACATGCTAAAATGAACCAAATATGCTACATTCAGAGAGCCGTAATTTTCTTATTAATTGTAGTAGACCTCTGAAACTTTCACAGATTACAGAATATGACCAGTGCGTATTGAATCAATTAGAATGAGAAAATATACCTCCATAAGTAAATGCAAAGGGCATAAATTTACTTTCACCCTTCAAAAATCAATTGGGGCGTTCACTGTGCTTTCACCCAGTTATTTTTGTTTGTTACTCAGTTTTGTGTGTGTGTATGCATGCGTGCCATTGGGGGTGGTATTGTAATATGAAAGGTTTTGAAATGGTAAAGTATGTTGCTGCTTTCACTGGGTAATGTGTGCTAGTGGTTTGGCCAATTTCTGCCATAGACTGTAGAATATGTTCACGTCAGGGGTGGTGGTTAATGTGCTTGGTTTCAGTTCAGAAGGCTCCGGGTTCAAATCCCACCCCTGCCACATTTCTCCATGTAATGTGGAGTTGTGTCAGGAAGGGCATCCGACGTAAAACCTGTGCCAATTCAACATGCAGATCCACCTTGGATTTGCTGTGGTGACCCCGATTGCAAACAAGGGAGCAGCCGAAGGGACTTTACTGTAGAATATGTTCACATGTGTTTGGCGTATTCTCTGATTTTTACTGCCCTGCCTGTTGCCATCACAACCTCCCATGGGGTGGCTGTCACTGAAGATAGTGCGATTTTTAGACAAAAAGGTATAAGAAATGTAGATAAGGTGTAAGTATGCTTAAATGTATTTAAAATATTAAATTGTGTCAAACTCTGTGGCTTCTACAATAACCTCTACTTATTAACATTTCACAGAACAGTGTTAGCACTTGTGGCAATTATCCTTTTGATTGCATATTATCTTTAGGGACAAGAGTGAACAGATGTGACTGTTGAGGTGAATCCTCATGGCATCTTACCTGACTTGCATGTAATATGATTGGCGCCATCTCTGTCATTGGAGAGCATTGCTGTGCCTCTTGGGGTGCTGACGTTTGTGACCAGGTGGCTGCCATTCGCTTTACTGTTTCCTAAAACTCATTTCTGCAAAACTGTTGATGTTTATTGGCTTTATAATTCAGGGTATATGTTTAATTGTCCAAATTATTGTGCAGTTGTAATGCACTGTACAGGCTATTTTGCAGCCTGGCATAATCTTTGTACAGGGGATATTGTTGCCAGTCTTGGTTTAAATAGTAGTCATAGTGGTCTTTAAAATTGAAATATCATAGTGGGAATATTGCAGCTCTGATTTTAATTAATCACAATGGGAGGGGTTTTATTTATTTATTTATTTATTTTCATTGGCTTCTCCAGCAGCTACAATGAAGAAAGGAACCTTCTTCGAATGCAAGCCTGGGAGCAAAGGAACCAGGAGACCATCCAAGCCAAAGAAGCAAAGCCTCAAAATGTGCCACTCTTTGGGGAGCCATACAAGGTGATGGAAGAAGTTTAAAAATGGATTTGTGTTTGTTTTTTTTCTTTCAGGTCATTTAGGTGTCAACAGTGACGTAGCCTCAAGCAGCAGAACTTTTTACTGAAGATTTTATGGATAAGTACTAGGAATGTCTTGACCACATATTTGGACTCTACTCCCAGGGCTTTAACATTTGGTATCTGCTGGAGTCCTATAATACAGGAGAGAGACACACCTACACAAGACATTAAGATACTTCATGTTTTGCCTGGTCAACTTAATCCATAGTTCACACGGTCTGCAATGAAACAGAAGTCAAAGCAAATGTTAAGATCACTGTGGGGGTGTTCCCCACCCAGTATCGCCCCAACTTTTTCTGATTTGGGTTTGTAATTATGTTAGAGCAGTATGTTAATGAATTTGAACTGCAGATTTATGTTGGTCAGGGCTTCTTGATTAAATAATAATGGCTCAGTTCATTCTAATTTTGAAATGTTTCCAGAAGTAGATGTAAAATATGAATTTAGCATTAATGTGGTAATGTGAAAAGTTGATGCTGTGATGAAGTGAGTACTTTTCTTTGGATGTTCATTTTTTTGTGTGTGAGATTGTAGTTAAGGTACAGATATAGCTGGACATGGACAAAGTTTTCTCGCTTAGCTATTTGTCACATCATATTAGACTTTAAGGTAAATGGTGAATATGACCTCATCGTGCAGACTCAAATTGTAGGATAACTTAATCTGAAGTGGGTGAATATGTAGAGATTATAGCACCTTTTCTGTGTGGGTCCCACCACTTCAAGTCTTGCATCCCTTAGGAAATCCAAGTGTAATGTAGAAAAACCAAAACTGAACCAGATTTCCATGCAGTTTTCCTCAAATGAAAGCAGACTGTGTGCACTGTGAAAATGAGTTGAATTTAGCTGATTCAGTGTAATTTGAAAGGACACAATACACTACTTTGCCTTTTTTAACACAAATATTTTCTTAAAACACTTGGTTGTGGTGTGTCTCCATTAAATGTTCTTTTTCATTTTTAGACAAACAAAGGTGATGAACTCTCTAGTCGAATCCAAAGGATGTTGGGAAGTTATGAAGATGTAAATCATCCGTATCGTGGATTGGACAGCCTTGCCACTGAGCCTTATACCCATATAGCCTTGCCACAGTCACATCAGGGTCCGCCTCATTCAGCTAAGTCAAGCAAGCCTCCATTCTGTAACCAGGTCCATCACATGTCCTCACAAAACCTAAGAGGCCCCTCTCATAGTAATTCCTCCTCACAGCCAGTTATTGGGTCGGCTGTCTCTTCTACCCCGAACCACAGCGGACATTCTTCCCTGAATGACGGTCGCATTAGTCACTCTGTACATCAGCAGAAGAAGGCTGAAGCCCTGCCTAAACTGTCTGCTAATGCTGAGCAGCATCCCTCTTTACATTCCAGTGAGCAAAATAACAGAGACCCTAAAAGCACAGATGGCAATACAGATGGGCATAAGAACCAAGAATTCACAGGTCATCGATCTGAGTGCGGAACCATCAATGATACCATCACCTTGGATCCTCAGCTCGCTCACAAAGATTTATCTCTCTCCCAAGCCAACAAGGGAAACTCACTACCTTCACAAACCTTCCCTCCACTGCTCTGCTCAAAGGTGCCCACCATAGTCATGACCCAGAAACCGACAGCCTACGTGCGGCCCATGGATGGTCAGGACCAGGTGATCAGCGAGTCACCTGATCTTAAGCCTTCACCAGAGCCATATACACATCTACCAGAGGTAATCACCAACAAGCCTAACCTGGATAAAATGAAGATGCTGCCAGAAATTTTGGAGGTGAGCATGTTACCTTGGAGCTAAATAATTGCAAAACCGTTTGAAATTGTGATGTAACAGAAGTCTGATTTTTATCAGTAACTAGGTATGAAATATTGATAGACATTAACATGCATCCTTACAGAGATTGTGCATCTAAACAGTACATTTTGGTATATATGGGCAATCTGTTTTATACTGTAAAATGGTGTGGCAAGTTTGACATTCTATGCCTTATATATTTGTTTTTAAAAATTTTTGTTCCAACACATTGAGCACATTAGTAAGCATCTGTCAGTATGGTCCTCCCTCATTTGTGTTTTTGTGTGTCTGCTGCTCACACGCTTCATAACCTGACACACCAGCTCACAGACACCTGCAAGGGAATGTGTGTCACAGATGGTTATCTGTACTGGCAGTGTAAAAGATGACACACAAAAGACAGAAGTAGTGTTCAGGATATAAACTTTTCAACTATTTGTAAATAATTACTCAACTTGATCATTTTGAATTGTTTTTCTCAAGGTTTCACTCGAAAAAATTTCTTGACCATTGCAACAGTTTCTGTGACTGCCCCCCAAAGGAAAAATATATACCTGTCCTTTAAAAAAAAAAAAAAGACCACTCCAAAATGAAAAAAATATTCTTGCATACACTTGGGAAAATAAATCTGAAAGCAAAGAATGAAAGTTGAAATGCTATTTCACAATATGTGAGGCTTCACACTGCCAATGATCTGTTCCTCTACATCACCCCCTGTCGAGGTCGTGCAGCTGGCGTAACAACTTTAGCAACCGTTGATTGTCTGCCATGTTGGGCGACGTTCTTACCAGCTGTTAGCAAAGTAACTGTAGTTTCCAAAAGAAGATTTTAGTTCACACCTACTGGTTGCTTAATCATTTTGTGCGCAAATCAGAAAGTGGAAAAGTCAAGTATGTGGCTTTGTCACTTTCCAAAGAGCCCTGAGCAGAAAGTAAACTGTCTCGCCAACAGTCGCAAGAGAAAACTGTGTCCATGCCATCTGGAGAGATATGTGTCAAACGTTGCCTTCAGGGTATGTTGTTTCTCTGTTATTGTGGTTGTGATGGTAAACGTAGATCAAAGGCATTTATATATATATATTTTTTTTTTTTTATGTGGACTTATTTGCTTCTATGAACTGTGAAATGTCAAACAATGACATGCCCATATTACTTAGTCAGGAAGTGCCAGGTGTAGACATTTGTCAAAGTGATGTCACAGAATGTAATACTAATACAGCAGTTATCCTTTTTTTTTTCTTTTTTTCAAATCACCTTCATACTACGTTAAGATTAATTTCTGTTTTTCAAGTTGGACTTTTGTTTCTCTTTTGCCCTTTTCTCTTGTCTGTCTCACACTCCCACATTGCCTGTTATGATTAAACAACACAAGTATGTAGTTCTGCTGACTTTAATTTGTAGGCTTCATAAATACTTTATTCTGCTGGTATGCGCTCCACACAGTGCAGTGTACACTGTGTGTCTTGAACACTGCACCCTGTGTCTTTGTGCCAAATATGATGGAGTGGTCCAGATATTTCTCATTCCATTTCTTAATCATGGCACAACTGAATTGTGTCCCATTCCACCGTCTTTAATATGTGGATTTATTTAAGAGTCTGCATGTTGCAGAAGATGAGCAGAGGGAAGGTGCTGACATTGAACAGGTCACATCATTTAAGAGACTGTATCAGCAGAGGACTGGTCTGGAAGCAGGGAAAGTTTTTCCCCTTACCACGGTCATATGTGCTTGCTCAGGGGGGTTGGTAAGGTCAGACCTTACCCGTGAGAAGCTCTTAGGGTGACTGTTATTTGGCACAATATAAATATATTGAATTGGGAGCATGTGCCGGTGCCGCATGTCCCCGCATCCACCACCAGGGGAATAACTAGTCTATTCCCGCTTCTTCAAGGTAACCTTCTATCTGACACAGCCAGGTGAAAATGTCAAATCAATTTAATTTATATAGCGCCAAATCACAACAAACAGTTGCCCCAAGGCGCTTCATATTGTAAGGCAAAGCCATACAATAATTACGGAAAAACCCCAACTGTCAAAACGACCCCCTGTGAGCAAGCACTTGCTGACAGTGGGAAGGAAAAACTCCCTTTTAACAGGAAGAAACCTCCAGCAGAACCAAGCTCAGGGAGGGGCAGTCTTCTGCTGGGACTGGTTGGGGCTGAGGGAGAGAACCAGGAAAAAGACATGCTGTGGAGGGGAGCAGAGATCACCACTAATGATTAAATGCAGAGTGGTGCATACAGAGCAAAAAGAGAAAGAAACACTCAGTGCATCATGGGAACCCCCCAGCAGTCTAAGTCTATAGCAGCATAACTAAGGGATGGTTCAGGGTCACCTGATCCAGCCCTAACTATAAGCTTTAGCAAAAAGGAAAGTTTTAAGCCTAATCTTAAAAGTAGAGAGGGTGTCTGTCTCCCTGATCTGAATTGGGAGCTGGTTCCACAGGAGAGGAGCCTGAAAGCTGAAGGCTCTGCCTCCCATTCTACTCTTACAAACCCTAGGAACTACAAGTAAGCCTGCAGTCTGAGAGCGAAGCGCTCTATTGGGGTGATATGGTACTATGAGGTCCCTAAGATAAGATGGGACCTGATTATTCAAAACCTTATAAGTAAGAAGAATTTTAAATTCTATTCTAGAATTAACAGGAAGCCAATGGAGAGAGGCCAATATGGGTGAAGCATGCTCTCTCCTTCTAGTCCCCGTCAGTACTCTAGCTGCAGCATTTTGAATTAACTGAAGGCTTTTCAGGGAACTTTTAGGACAACCTGATAATAATAATTACAATAGTCCAGCCTAGAGGAAATAAATGCATGAATTAGTTTTTCAGCATCACTCTGAGACAAGACCTTTCTAATTTTAGAGATATTGTGCAAATGCAAAAAAGCAGTCCTACATATTTGTTTAATATGCGCATTGAATGACATATCCTGATCAACAATGACTCCAAGATTTCTCACAGTATTACTAGAGGTCAGGGTAATGCCATCCAGAGTAAGGATCTGGTTAGACACCATGTTTCTAAGATTTGTGGGGCCAAGTACAATAACTTCAGTTTTATCTGAGTTTAAAAGCAGGAAATTAGAGGTCATCCATGTCTTTATGTCTGTAAGACAGTCCTGCAGTTTAGCTAATTGGTGTGTGTCCTCTGGCTTCATGGATAGATAAAGCTGAGTATCATCTGCGTAACAATGGAAAATTTAAGCAATGCTGTCTAATAATAATGCCTAAGGGAAGCATGTATAAAGTGAATAAAATTGGTCCTAGCACAGAACCTTGTGGAACGCCATAATTAACCTTAGTCTGTGAAGAAGATTCCCCATTTACATGAACAAATTGTAATCTATTAGATAAATATGATTCAAACCAGCGCAGTGCCTTTAATACCTATGGCATGCTCTAATCTCTGTAATAAAAGTTTATGGTCAACAGTATCAAAAGCAGCACTGAGGTCTAACAGAACAAGCACAGAGATGAGTCCACTGTCTGAGGCCATAAGAAGATCATTTGTAACCTTCACTAATGCTGTTTCTGTACTATGATGAATTCTAAAACCTGACTGAAACTCTTCAAATAGACCATTCCTCTGCAGATGATCAGTTAGCTGTTTTACGACTACCCTTTCAAGAATTTTTGAGAGAAAAGGAAGGTTGGAGATTGGCCTATAATTAGCTAAGATAGCTGGGTCAAGTGATTGCTTTTTAAGTAATGGTTTAATTACTGCCACCTTAAAAGCCTGTGGTACATAGCCACCTAATAAAGATAGATTGATCATATTTAAGATCGAAGCATTAATTAATGGTAGGGCTTCCTTGAGCAGCCTGGTAGGAATGGGGTCTAATAGACATGTTGATGGTTTGGAGGAAGTAACTAATGAAAATAACTCAGACAGAACAATTGGAGAGAAAGAGTCTAACCAAATACCGGCATCACTGAAAGCAGCCAAAGAGAACGATATGTCTTTGGGATGGTTATGAGTAATTTTTTCTCTAATAGTTAAAATTTTATTAGCAAAGAAAGTCATGAAGTCATTACTAGTTAAAGGAATACTCGGCTCAATAGAGCTCTGACTCTTTGTCAGCCTGGCTACAGTGCTGAAAAGAAACCTGGGGTTGTTCTTATTTTCTTCAATTAGTGATGAGTAGTAAGATGTCCTAGCTTTACGGAGGGCTTTTTTATAGAGCAACAGACTCTTTTTCCAGGCTAAGTGAAGATCTTCTAAATTAGTGAGACGCCATTTCCTCTCCAACGTACGGGTTATCTGCTTTAAGCTGCAAGTTTGTGAGTTATACCACGGAGTCAGGCACTTCTGATTTAAGGCTCTCTTTTTCAGAGGAGGTACAGCATCCAAAGTTGTGCTCAATGAGGATATAAAACTATTGACGAGATAATCTATCTCACTCACAGAGTTTAGCTAGCTACTCTGCCCTGTGTTGGTATATGGCATTGGAGAACATAAAGAAGGAATCATATCCTTAAACCTAGTTACAGCACTTTCTGAAAGACTTCTACTGTAATGAAACTTATTCCCCACTGCTGGGTAGTCCATCAGAGTAAATGTAAATGTTATTAAGAAATGATCAGACAGAAGGGGGTTTTCAGGGAATACTGTTAAGTGTTCAATTTCCATACCATAAGTCAGAACAAGATCTAAGGTATGATTAAAGTGGTGGGTGGACTCATTTACATTTTGAGCAAAGCCAATCGAGTCTAACAATAGATTAAATGCAGTGTTGAGGCTGTCATTCTCAGCATCTGTGTGGATGTTAAAATCGCCCACTATAATTATCTTATCTGAGCTAAGCACTAAGTCAGACAAAAGGTCCGAAAATTCACAGAGAAACTCACAGTAACGACCAGGTGGACGATAGATAACAACAAATAAAACTGGTTTCTGGGACTTCCAATTTGGATGGACAAGACTAAGAGACAAGCTTTCAAATGAATTAAAGCTCTGTCTGGGTTTTTGATTAATTAATAAGCTGGAGTGGAAGATTGCTGCTAATCCTCCGCCTCGGCCCATGCTACGAGCATTCTGACAGTTAATGTGACTCGGGGGTGTTCACTCACTTAAACTAACATATTCATCCTGCTGTAACCAGGTTTCTGTAAGGCAGAATAAATCAATATGTTGATCAATTATTATATCATTTACTAACAGGGACTTAGAAGAGAGAGATCTAATGTTTAATAGACCACGTTTAACTGTTTTAGTCTGTGGTGCAGTTGAAGGTGCTATATTATTTTTTTCTTTTTGAATTTTTATGCTTAAATAGATTTTTGCTGGTTATTGGTGGTCTGGGAGCAGGCATCGTCTCTACGGGGATGGGGTAATGAGGGGATGGCAGGGGGAGAGAAGCTGCAGAGAGGTGTGTAAGACTACAACTCTGCTTCCTGGTCCCAACCCTGGATAGTCACGGTTTGGAGGATTTAAGAAAATTGGACAGATTTCTAGAAATGAGAGCAGCTCCATCCAAAGTGGGATGGATGCCGTCTCTCCTAACAAGACCAGGTTTTCCCCAGAAGCTTTGCCAATTATCTGTGAAGCCCACCTCATTTTTTGGACACCACTCAGACAGCCAGCAATTCAAGAACATGCGGTTAAACATGTCACTCCCGGTCCGATTGGGGAGGGGCCCAGAGAAAACTACAGAGTCCGACATTGTTTTGGCAAAGTTACACACCGATTCAATGTTAATTTTAGTGACCTCTGATTGGCGTAACCGGGTGTCATTACTGCCGACGTGAATTACAATCTTACCAAATTTACGCTTAGCCTTAGCCAGCAGTTTCAAATTTCCTTCGATGTTTTCTGCTCTGGCCCCTGGGAGACAATTGACTATGGTTGCTGGCGTCGCTAACTTCACATTTCTCAAAACAGATTCGCCAATAACCAGAGTTTGATCCTCGGCGGGTGTGTCGCCGAGTGGGGAAAAACGGTTAGAGATGTGAACGGGTTGGCGGTGTACACAGGGCTTCTGTTTAGGACTACGCTTCCTCCTCACAGTCACCCAGTCAGCCTGCTTTCCCGGCTGCTCGGGATCTGCTGGAGGGGAACTAACGCGGCTAAGCTACCTTGGTCCACACCAACTACAGGGGCCTGGCTAGCTGTAGGATTTTCCAAATTGCAGAGCCGAGTCTCCAATTCGCCCAGCCTGGCCTCCAAAGCTACGAATAAGCTACACTTATTACAAGTACCATTACTGCTAAAGGAGGCCGAGGAATAACTAAACATTTCACACCCAGAGCAGAAAAGTGCGGGAGAGACAGGAGAAGCCGCCATGCTAAACCGGCTAAGAACTAGTAGCTGCGCTAAGCTAGCGGATTTCTAAAAACACGCAAAGTGAATAATGTGTAAATAATTTAGAGGTGATTCAGCAGAGGGAGTGCTTTAGTTAAGGCACTTGAAGATTACACTGTGAAACAAATCGTTATCTAGTTAACTAGCTCAATCTAACTGCGCAGATTAAACAGCTAACAGACACAGCAAAACACGGCTGTGCTCCGGAACAGGAAGTGATACAATACCGCAGTGGAGAGCCAACCACCAGTAGAGGCAACCAACAATCCAAGGTGGATCTGCATAAATCTGACATCTGACATAAATGTGTGCTTTCCTCATGACCTTCTCCACTTGCTGGGGTTCACAAAACTTAGGCACCGACATGCTTGATCATGCTGTGAGAAACGTCCCACATGGCCACAATGTCATAGTTAAGTTTCCTCACAGTAAGAGTAGTAATCTTCATCTGAGTCCTAATAAGTAACCATTTGACAAAAGTTCAATTTAATTTTAGTTTATATGGCACCAAGGCGCTTCACACAAGTAAGGTCTAACCTTGCAAACACACAGGCGACAATGGTAAGGAAAAACTCCCTCTGATGGTATTGAGGAAGAAACCAAGCAGACCAGACTCAGAGGGGTGACCCACTGCTTAGGCCATTCTTAAAAAAAAAAAAAAAAGGGTTATACAGAACACAACACATCACAACAGCAATTAATGAGAGTCCATGCAGGCGCCCAGGCCATTGTTGGGGGAGCATCGAGCCACTCAGTGGATCTGTTCTTGCAGGAGAGAACGTTATACGTCTGTTATAGAAATCTTCTAATCCAGCACGTGTATCCAGCCACATCTGGGACAGAGAGAAAAAGAAAACAGAATCAGTCAGCCAGAAAAAATAAACTTGAGATATAATTTGTCAGCATTAAGCAGCAGGAAAGTAGAAGAAATAATAAGGTGATCGCCAGCCACTATCCCTAAGCTTCACTAACAGACCCAGACTTTAGATAATGTTGAGGCCGAGACCCATTCTGTTTATGAATAAAATTAATTTAGAAGGGTTGGATGCCTTGTACCATACTACGCCAGTATACTAGCCATACAAAAGGGAGAATAAATGTCTTAAGTCTGGATTTCAGTCTCCACAGAATCTGACTGTTTTATTGACACAGGGAGATAATTTCACAAAACAGGGGCACAATAAGAGAAAGCTCTGTGTCCTGCAGACTTTTTATTCCCCCTAGGGATTCAAAGTAGTCTTGCACACTGAGAACACAGAGCCTGGGCCAGGACGTAGGGCTTGACTAGATCAGCTAAGTAGGGAGGAGCTAGTTGATGAATAACTTTAAAGGTTAATAGCAGAACCTTAAAATCCAATCTCGCAGAGACAGGAAACAGACGCCAAAATGGGTGTAATGTGGTCAAACATTCTGCTTCCTGTCAAGAGTCTGGCAGCAGTGTTTTGAACCAGTTGGAGACCCCTAATGCTGAATTGCGGTAAACCAAATTCATTCCAAAGGTACCCAAAGATCCATACAAAGAGATCCATTACCAAAGGCATCTAGTCATCATCTTAGGTCAGTGGTCAGTACCACTATCAGTACCATACAGTAAGACAGGAAGCCCCAAAACCAAAAAGCCGTGGACCTTCCTTCTCCTGTAAAGCTGCCGGCATTGCTAAATACCTCTGCTGTGAATTGAGAGACACAAATGTCACTGTCAAGATAAATGAAAGTCTCTAAATTCACTGCTTTTACCACACTGATACACTTTTGGTGGCGGAGTCCAGGTGGTCATTGAATGCCTGGCTCTTAGTCTTGATCCAGGACAATCGCCAACCATACACACTGTGTGTGGACTCAGAAATATGACTGTCACTTTTGAGATAAGTGGATTTCTCAAGAAGTGTGTTGTGTCACCACATAGTGATTGTGGATTTCTCAGTCATTGAACTTTAGCTCTTCTTAGTATTTATCTCATACTATTGCAGACACTCCAACTCCTCACTCTCATATGATTCAGAGCATCCACTGATTTGAAAAAGATCATAGACTTCATGGATGATGCTAAGTAAATAAAGCTTTGCTCGCCAACATACACACCTAAGCCTCTGGTTTACACAACCCTACCAAAGAACCATGAAAGTATTGAACTGTATAACAGCAAGAACACATCCCTGATGAATGCCAGTATTGACTTGAGGGATTCAGATTCCGTCCGTGCTCCCCCACAGTACTTGCAGTACCTAGCTTAGGATGGCTGTGAGGTCCAGCAACATCTTGGAGATCCTGTGAATTTTCAGGATGTTCTGGAGAGCGGCCTGGTCAACTGAGTCAAAAGCTCTGCGAAAATCACCGTAAGCTGCAAAGAAGCGCTGCCAATATTCAGTTGCATTCAATGAGTACTTGCAAAACTAGGGTCAGAGTACACAGAAATTTTGAAACTGTAACTCTAAAGCTCAAATCTCAAACACTGGCTTGTTAACTTAGATGCAGAATCTGATTTACAACTCACAACATATAAGTTTTACCCAGTTTGCAGCTATTTTTGAAGTTAGATGAGCCATTTTTAGTGTCTCTTCAGATGGTGACTCCTGTGCCAAATTCACATTTTTAAACTAACTCGAAACGGTAAATTCTGAAACAGGTTTGGCTGCACTTGGATATGAGGAGGAAGTGTATTGTACTAGACAGGTTATTTACATTAAAGTTGCTAGTTATCACAACATTGTGTATGCAGACTTATTTTAATTTATCAGATATATTGTAGTGCAGGCCAAAAGGTTGCTTGTGTCTCCTGAACTTCAGGTCTTAGGAAGCTTGTCACTATTTTGACGTTCTTGCACTTGATGCATAAGCAGCCTTGAACTCTAATTATAAAAAAAATTACAGTAAACTCTTGGTTTAACACTAGACTTAGAAACCTGTGTTTACAGTAACACATTGTACCAAACACAGTGTACACTACAAAGATGGCAGTTCACTGGGTGCAGTCCCAAATTCAAAACAAATATTTCTTGGCTCGTAGTGGCAAAATGAAAGTGTCACTGTGTTCACTGCATTTTGTGTGTGAGAGAGAGCAAGACCTCAGCTGCCTTTGATAACTTCAGCAGAACAATAAATGAGCTTTGTCACCAACTTGCGTAACTGTGTTGTGGGCCTGTTCACTCTGCCCTCATCTCAAACGCTGTATTTAGAAGGAAAAGCAGCCTGAAATGCAGCCTGTTGTGTAACTCATTCATGTTATTTATCTGATCTGTGTTGGCTTGTTTCATATTTGGTATTGTGCTGCTTGAGTCCAGTCGTTTTAGGCTGAAGGAAGTATTTTCTATTGTGCCTTCAGCCTTATTAAATGTCACAACTGTCTAGGAATATAAAAATGTATGTTCCTTTGGCTAACCCTAACCCTTGATTTGGCACAAGTTCTACACCGGATGGCCTTCCTGACACAACTCCACATTACATGGAGAAAGGTGGCATGAGTGGGGTTTGAACCTGGAACCTTCCACACTGAAACCAAGCATACTAACCACTTGGCCACTATCCCTGCCCAGAGGAATATATAAATAAAAGATTATTAAGAGAGTGCGAGGTCTGTATGGGAAGATATCAGACTGAGGCGTAAGTAAAAACACTGCGAAAAACACTGAGGTCTGATAATCCCGTACAGACCAGGAAAGCAAGGTTAATAATCTATATATTGTCCCAATATGAAAGCTACTTACGGCTCGTAGTCGGAGACCTGTTCGCTTCACCTCCATAAAGAACTTGCTAGAAGATGGTCCGGACATTAGCTGGGAAGCTTTCAATCTGTGTTTTTTCTGATGCTGTTTAAATATTTATGGAGTATGTTCATGTCTGACTTGGTTTTTCTAATCGTGTTCTTAGCTTTCTGGTTTGCAACGAATGGGATACACATGACCGATTGTCATGGTAACTGTTTGGATATGAGAAAATATCAGACCAGAAATCAGCCAGTCAGACCACGCATAGTATTGCAGCCATGTAATAACCATTATTATTCAGTGCAGTGATATCACTTTCTGATCCTGAATATAAACTCACTGGCCACTTCTTGGGTGCACCTGTTCAACTGCTCATTAGCCTAAATCAAATATCTAATCTGTCAATCATGTGCAAGACAGTCAGTGAATTTAGGGAACTAGACATAATCAGGAGATCTGCGGAAGTTCAAAGCAAGCCTCAGAATAAGGAAAAAAAGGTGATTGATTAGTTTAATTTTTGTGAATTTGAACATGGCATGGTTGCTGGTGCTGAATGGGCTGATTTGAGTGTTTAAGAAACTGCTGATCGGGTGGGATTTTCATGCACAACAATCTCTAGGGTCTACTGACACTCTTCTGAATGAGAAGGGACATCCTATGAATGGTGGTTATCAAATAATGTTAATGCAAAATACACAACAGATCGAAATTTGAAGTAGATGGGCTACAGCAGCATATTACACTGGGTGCCACTTCTTTTGCCATTGCACAGAAAATGAGGCTACAGTGGGCACAGGCTCACCAAAACTGGACAATGGAAGATTGGGAAAAAATAAAAACTTTGCCTTTGTTGAAGACTCTTGTTTTCTGCGCTGATATTCAAGTGGTAGGAGGGTCAAAATGTGGTGTGAAGAATGTGAAAACATGGCTCCTTCCTGCCTCATATAAACTGATGGTGGCATAATACTGTGGCAAGGTGTCAAAATCCAACTCTGCATTGTGACACCTGGGCTATAAAATCAAGTAGGGGATTGCCTGTTATGTGTACGGTGGTGGACCTTGGGTGCCCTGTGGCCATTACAGTAGGTGTGAAAGCTGAACAGGAACCCTGCACATGAGAAAGCCAGCTGGGCTCTGGTGAAACAAGAAGTCCTCAACAGTGGGTCAGGCGGAAGTTGTGATGGCTTGTGACCTAATACTTATGAAGGCTGCACCAGGTCCTTGGCCCCCAGTTGTCTGGCATTTCCCTGCCATCAAATCCGGCTGAAGGTCTGTCAAGAAACATGCATTTGTTGAATGCAGTGACATTCCCATGTTAAACACCACGGGTATTTCTTGATTAGTCCTGGATGTACAGTGAGGTAAAAAGTATTTAGTCAGTCCCTGATTGTGCAAGTTCTCCTGCTTCGAAAGATGAGAGCAGTCTGTAATTTTCATCATAGGTACACTTCAACTATGAGAGACAAAACGAGAAAAAAAAAATCCAAAAAATAACATTGTAGGATTTTTAAAGAATTTAATTGTAAACCATGGTGGAAAATAAATATTTGGTCACCCACAAACAAGCAAGATTTCTGGCTCTCACAGACCTGTAACTTCTTCAAGAAGCTCTTCTGTCCTCCACCTGTTAATGGCATCTGTTGGAACTCGTTATCTGTATAAAAGACACTTATCCACAGCCTCAAACAGAGACTTCAAACTCAAGACCAAAGAGCTGTCGAAGGACACCAGGAAGAAAATTGTAGATGTGCACCAGGCTGGGAAGAGTGAATCTACAATAGTCAAGCATGTTGGTGTGAAAAAATCAACTGTGGGAGCAATTGTAACAAAATGGAAGGCATACAAGACCATTGATAATCTCCCTCTATCTGGGGCTCCATGCAAGATGTCATCCCGTGGGGTCAAAATGATCATGAGAACGGTGAACAAAAATCCCAGAACTACATGGAATGACCTGCAGAGAGCTAGGACCAAAGTAACAAAGGCTATGCACAGAGGGACTCAAATCCTGCAGTGCCAGGCGTGTCCCCCTGCTTAAGCCAGTATGTGACCAGGCCCATCTGAAGTTTGCCAGAGAGCATATGGATGAACCAGAAGATGATTGGGTGAATATCATGTGGTCAGATGAAACCAAAATGGAACATTTTGGTAAAAACTCAACTTGTCATGTTTGGAGAAAGAAGAATGCTGAGTTGCATTCCAAGAACACCATATCTACTGTGAAGCATGGGGGTGGAAACATCATGCTTTTGGGCTGTTTTTTCTGCAAAGGGGACAGGACGACTGATCCGTGTTAAAGGAAGAATGAATGTGGCCATGTATCATGAGATTTTAAGCCAAAACCTCCTTCCATCAGTGAGAGCATTGAAGATGCAACGTGGCTAGCTCTTCCAGCATGACATTGATCCCAAACACACCACTCGGGCAACAAAGGATTGGCTCTGTAAAAAGCATTTCAAGATCCTGGAGTGGCCAAGCCAGTCTCCAGACCTCAACCCCATAGAAAATTTGTTGAGGGAGTTAAAAGTTCGTTTGTCCAGCAACAGTCCCAAAACATCACTGCTCTAGAGGAGATCTGCATGGTGGAATGGGCCAAAATACCAGCTACAGTGTGTGCAAACCTGGTGAAGACTTAACAGGAAACGTTTCACCTGTCATTGCCATGTAGAAGAGACCGTTCCTATATCAGCCTCCACTCAACAGGAGAATGTCACCCACTCACTCACCAACTCAACTGTGGAGGAACTGCCTTTGCCTGGCTTTGCACCCCTGTTTTCAACAATGGAGACCTTTGACACAAGAGGTAAATACTCATAGATAAAGCCATCATCATGTCAACCCTGCTGTGCAGATCAGAGCCCTGGACCACCTATCATTGCCACACGAAGACCCTTGAGTGATTCCACCAATGCCGCCTCTGGAATGTTCTTCGCCTCAGGTGGGAAGACTGCTGTACCAACTGCAAAGTTCCAGGGCAGCAAGTGCATTATCACGAATCAGGGTTCGGTGGGTTGGTCACATCATTAAGGATGGATGGCAGCTGATGTCCCAAGCAGATCTTCTCTTTTTTTTTTCCAGTTGAATGAAGGAAAATGGCCCAGAGGACGGCAGAAGAACCTCAAGAGCTGCTCTATCAACTGGAATACTTGGAAAGAACATGCGAGCTAGCTGGTGAGCAATGATCCACACAGGATTGTAAGTCTGAAAAAACAAAATGTATATGAACAACACAGAGGAAAAAGGTGAAGTAAAGAGGGCAAGATTTGACCTGCCGACGCTTCCTGTATCAACAATGTGCAATGTTTGTCAGAAAAGATGTGCATCAAGACTGGCTTGTTCAGTCATCTCCGCAGCCACTATTTCATCCGAGAATCGACTAAGGGACCACCTTCCTCGCCACCAAGGAATTGCCAGAATGCTGTGGCAGCACCATGATGCCATCATGTCAGTATGGACCAAGTCCTCAGGAATGTTTTGACCACCTGGTTTAATCTGTGCAACAGAGTTAAGGCAGTTCTCATGGCAACAGGACTCTGGAATTGCAAAGGTGTACCTAATTAGGTGGGCAGTGATTGTAAATTTTTGTTGATTATGAGACAAACCAGAACTGAATCAATCCGCAACAGACTGGTTGAAAGTCACTAGTACAACCCCTGGCAAAAATTATGGAATCACCGGCCTCAGAGGATGTTCATTCAGTTGTTTAATTTTGTGGGAAAAAAAGCAGATCACTGACATGACACAAAACTAAAGTCATTTCAAATGGCAACTTTCTGGCTTTAAGAAACACTATAAGAAATCAGGAAAAAAAAATTGTAGCAGTCAGTAACGGTTACTTTTTTAGACCAAGCAGAGGGGAAAAAAATATGGAATCGCTCAATTCTGAGGAAAAAATTATGGAATCATGAAAAACCAAAAGAATGCTCCAACACATCACTAGTATTTTGTTGCACCACCTTTGGCTTTTATAACAGCTTGCAGTCTCTGAGGCATGGACTTAATGAGTGACAAACAGTACTCCATCAATCTGGCTCCAACTTTCTCTGATTGCTTTTGCCAGATCAGCTTTGCAGGTTGGAGCCTTGTCATGGACCATTTTCTTCAACTTCCACCAAAGATTTTCAATTGGATTAAGATCCGGACTATTTGCAGTCCATGATATTGACCCTATGTGTCTTTTTGTAAGGAATGTTTTCACAGTTTTTGCTCTATGGCAAGATGCATTATCATCTTGAAAAATGATTTCATCATCCCCAAACATCCTTTCAATTGATGGGATAAGAAAAGTGTCCAAAATATCAATGTAAACTTGTGCATTTATTGATGATGTAATGACAGCCATCTCCCCAGTGCCTTTACCTGACATGCAGCCCCATATCATCAATGACTGTGGAAATTTACATGTTCTCTTCAGGCAGTCATCTTTATAAATCTCATTGGAATAGCACCAAACAAAGGTTCCAGCATAATCACCTTGCCCAATGCAGATTCGAGATTCATCACCGAATATGACTTTCATCCACAGTCCACGATTGCTTTTCCTTAGCCCATTGTAACCTTGTTTTTTTTTCTGTTTAGGTGTTAATGATGGCTTTCGTTTAGCTTTTCTGTATGTAAATCCCATTTCCTTTAGGCAGTTTCTTACAGTTCGGTCACAGACGTTGACTCCAGTTTCCTCCCATTCGTTCCTCATTTGTTTTGTTGTGCATTTTCGATTTTTGAGACATATTGCCTTACGTTTTCTGTCTTGACGCTTTGATGTCTTCCTTGGTCTACCAGTATGTTTGCCTTTAACAACCTTTCCATGTTGTTTGTATTTGGTCCAGAGTTTAGACACAGCTGACTGTGAACAACCAACATCTTTTGCAACATTGCGTGATGATTTACCCTCTTTTAAGAGTTTGATAATCCTCTCCTTTGTTTCAGTTGACATCTCTCATGTTGGAGCCATGATTCATGTCAGTCCACTTGGTGCAACAGCTCTCCAAGGTGTGATCACTCCTTTTTAGATGCAGACTAACGAGCAGATCTGATTTGATGCAGGTGTTAGTTTTGGGGATGAAAATTTACAGGGTGATTCCATAATTTATTCCTCAGAATTGAGTGAGTCCATATTTTTTTTTTTTTCCCCTCTGCTTGGTCTAAAAAAGTAACCGTTACTGACTGCCACAATTTTTTTTTCCTTGATTTCTTATAGTGTTTCTTAAAGCCAGAAAGTTGCCATTTGAAATTACTTTAGTTTTGTGTCATGTCTGTGATCTGCTTTTTTTTTTTTTTCTACAAAATTAAACAACTGAATGAATATCCTCCGAGGCCGGTGATTCCATAATTATTGCCAGGGGTTGTATAAATTGCCGTTCTGTTTCCAGGTGGTAGTTCCCATATAGTATGTCACACCATTTATTTATTTATATATTGTTGTTGTTAACAAATTATATATAATATATATATGTATTATTATTTTTTTTTCCCCGGCATATGTTGCAGGATGGAAAATATGTCTAATTTATAGGCAGTTAAATTTCTCCCCTCCCTTCTCTTTACAGACTGGGACAAATGAAGCACAGCAGTGTGTGGAAGACATCTTGAGGGTAGGTTTGACTGTACAGTTTGAAATTCTGTTGTGCAATTGGCCTCTGAGTGTAATTTAGTATATCAGTATGGCCAACACACACTATATTCATGCTTTTGTAAATTAGCAATTTCTTGTGACAAATACCATATTCCTAACATTGATAGCTGTGGTCCACCATAGTGGCACGTGTGTGTGTGTGTGTGTGTGTGTGTGTGTATGTGTATGTGTATGTATATATATATATATATATATATATATATATATAATGCACATGAAAGAAAAATTTATCAAATGTATTACTTTACAGAAAGTGAAGAAAAAGGAATATTAGGTTGTTCAAAAAAAAAAAAAAGCAGTGTCTGCATTTTTCTTTACAAACTCAAACATTTACTGTATGAAGTGAAAAATACTTGAAGATTTAGCTTTCCTGTAAATCACTGAGCTAATATTTAGTTGTATAACCACTGTTTGAGAACTGCTTCACATGTGTTGCATGGAGTTGACCAACTTCTGGCACCTGTGAACAGGTATTCCAGCCCAGGATGATTGGACTACATTCCACAATTCCTCTGCATTTCTGGTTTTGCCTCAGAAACAGCATTTTGGATGTCAACCCACAAGCTTTCTATTGGATTAAGGTCCCAGGATTGGATTGGGCTGGCCACTCCATAATGTTAATGTTGTTGGTCTTGAACCAAGATGTTGCTCACTTGCTAGTGTGTTTCGGGTCGTGGTCTTATTGAAACGGGTATTTCCTCTTCTCCATAAGACAACATGATGTCTTCAAGTATTTTGATGTATTACCACCACAATCCTTGGTTTTGGATAAATTGGCCCAACACCATATCATGACGCTTGCTCCACCATGCTTCACCGTCTTCACAGTGTACTGCGGTTTGAATTCAGTTTTTGGGTGTCGTCTGACAATCTGTCTGCGGCCCCTAGTCCCAAATAGAACAATCTTACTTTCATCAGTTCATAAAATGTCGTACCATTTCTCTTTAGGTCAGTCAGTGTGTTCTTTGGCCAATTTGTAACATCTTCAGAACATGTCGTTTTTCAACAATCTGACGTTGTGGGGGCTTCTTGCCAATAGCTTGGCTTCACATAGGTGTCTTCTAATTGTTACAGTACTCTAACTTCAGACCTTCTTTGATCATCTTGGAGCTGATAATTGGCTGAGTCTTTGCCATTCTGGTTGTTTTTTGATCCATTTGAATGGCAGTTTTCCATTTTCTTTCTGGTTTTGGTTGCCATTTTAAAGCATTTGAGATCATTTTAGCTGAGCGGCCTATCATTTTCTGCACTTCTTTATATTTTCCACTCTCCAATCAATTTTTCAATCAAAGTACGCTGTTCTTCTGAACAATGTCTGACATGACTCATTTTATTCAGATTTTCAGAGAAATATGCTACAACCAGCAGGTACAACAATTGTTGCCTTCATCCTTAAATAAGGGCCAACTGTAAGGGTGTAATAAGGGTCACAGAAAGAAAAATGCTGATGCTTTTTTTTTTATATTTACATGATATTTTTCTTCATGTTTTAATTTGGAATGTGCAGTTTTCCCACTGCATTTGCGTGAGTGGAAATAAAAGCTATTTTGAGCTTCACTCACTTAAAAAAAAAAAATACACTGCTATTATTGCAAAAACGATTGTAAGTTTTTGGCAGATGTGAGGATGTGGTCTCATCACACTTGGAATTTTTCCCTTTTCTAGGAAATGACCCACTCGTGGCCCCCTGTCTTGACAGCCATTCGAACACCAAGCGCAGATGAGCCCTCCAAGTCCACTTTATTGCCTAAGGTACAAACTTATTGTAAAGGTTGAAGGGTTAAATCTGCTGTTGGTTTTACGCTCACAGCCCATATGTGAAGAAAGCCTTCCTTCATGAAGTAATGTAACAGTGGAAGACAGTCCTTGCAATCCAGTCATATTCACATGTTACGGGGATTTTTCTTTATTTTTAAAGAATGAAATTTGGATAAAATGTGCAAAGCAACATGCAAAAATCCAAACCCAAATTTCAACTTGCTTTTTCTTTTGTATTGACAGGAAGCAGAGTGTCTCTCTTCAGCATTTACAGAAAAAAGTGAGTGATGTTTTAACATAAACTTCAGAACTAAACTGTCTCCGGAGGGTCGTAGAAATCCTGCGGGTCTGTCCATGCATCCCTCTGACATGTTGCACTCCCTATAATTTGTAATACATTTGAGACAAGGTTACCAAATTTGCAGCAGGGATGCATCCCTTGAAGGTCTAGGTCAAGTTCAATGATGAGTGATCTTGAACAAATGTTGAAGTTCACAGAGCTAAAATTAGTGTATATGTGTGATGAAGACTCCACTGTCAGTAACCAATCAAGGATTTTAGACTGGTTCATCAAATTTATGGCAAACATGCATCATTTAAGTTCTAGGCCAACTTCAGTGACTGCTGATATTGACCTACTTTTGAAGGTCATAGGGCCAAAAATATCCACAACTCTGTACTCCAAATAATCTTTCAAAGAAATAGCACAGGTTTACCAAAATGACAGACACATCTCTTGAAGGTTGAAGTGAAGTTTTATTATGAATGGTACATGGACCCAAAATTTGTGTCCATGTACCATGACCACTGACCTCTAGGGATTTTATTTGCAGCAAGGATGCCTCCTTTGAGGTTCTAGGTCAAGTTCCTACTCCAGCACTGTAGCCATCATGCCCTTTTCACTCAAACATCCACACCTTTTCCAGATCAAATCATGACTTGCACACAAATTGTTCCTAGTTGCCTTTTCTCTGAATGTAGTTTTCCCCTAATAAAAACTTGGAAACTTGTCTCCACAGTGGTTTGATGTTGCTTGGTTACGTTCTTATTGTCATGACATGGTTGTATTCTGTAGTGTAGCTGTTTTGTTCAGTGATTTAACATGATAGTAGGTTTTGACTGTTACGTTCTTAATTAACCATTGTGATTTGTGCTTTACTAGTTGCTGACAGTTCCCTTTCATATTCATCCATATGCTTTGTGACCTCTGGCACCAGAAAATCATTCTGTGGCCACAACTGGTCTCACAATAGCTTCTCATAAACCAAAAGTCTACAGTGCTGCACCCAAAAGAAACAGCTTCAATCATGAATAATCAGCCTCGAGAATTCCGATTCGACTTAGTTCCTGCTAAAAGCTAACTGCATTTTCCACCACAATGTTTGATTGTTGAACATCTATACATTTTATTTGATAAGGTTGTGAAGAATATGTACATATCTTGAAATAGATAAAATATCAGGTGTTTTTTTTTTTTGTTTTTTTTCTTCTTCAGTTCCTATGAAAGTAATGATCCCTTTGGCTTTTATATGACGTTTATAAATCTGAAAATGGAGCTTCTTTAAACAAGCATGCTAATTTGTTCTCTACTTCTGTTTGCTTCAGAAAAATGTAACTCTTATACAGATTCCTCTGGTATTGGCCTTCAGAGCTTTTCATCGTAAGTGACTTGTCTCTAATCTTTTGTATTGTTCTGGTCAAAATTATTGGCAACTTAGAATTTTAAGTATAAAATTTAAACAAACAGTTTGGTACTATATGCAAATCTGTCTGGAGCTGGCAGTTCTCAAAAATGAGTGACAAGTAGATTAGTTAGAGAAGCCGCCGAGATGACCTTGACAACTTTGAAGGATGTACACTCTAGTAAAATTGGAGAAATTGTGCAGAGATGTTGGAAGTCATTAATATGTCATTAAGTGAAGTCTTGTCCCATGCACTTCTGCTGTGCTTCACCACATCCACAATACCACAGAACTCCCTTGGATCCTGGATAGCAACTACCTAGGCAACCTATTTGCTGGATCATGCATAGAGAAATGTGACACATGGCCAAAATGTCATAGCTTACATCCCCTCAAGTGATAGCCCTCATCTTAGTCTCTCTACGTAACCGCTCTTTTAATCCAAATTCTTTCCAGCAGTTCCCAGGGATCTTCCGGTATGACAAGGTACTAAAGATAGCCATTTGTCATCTTACTTCAAGGGCTTGCGTTAAAGACTCCCAATCATACAGGAGGCACAGAACCCTAAAGATGTGGACCTTCGTTTTCCTGCAGAGATACTGGATTGCTAAGTACTTCTATCCCATGACCTCCTCACTCCACAGGCTCTTCGAAGGTGCCTTTCAATCTCAAAGTCTGAGGACCCAGAGACATGAATGTCACTGTTGCGATAAAGTGAACATCTGTAATTTCAGCACATTTTCCGCATGCAGATACACTTCTGTTGGTCGAATCCAGGCAGTCGTTAAAAGTTTGGTTCTTAGTCTTCATCCAGGACAATTACTAATGCAGACATACTGATTCCTCACTGATTGCACAAAGGTCACTGCATCATCAGCAAAGTCGGTAAACCTTTCCTCACCAAAAAAAGCACCTGCATCACTGGTTTCCAGGACCTACCCAACACCCAGTCCATACAAGCAAAGAACAATGTAAGAGCCAGAACGCAGCCATGAAGAACACCAGTTTGCAATGGGGGAGAACTTGGTCTTTGCCTGTGCTTCGTAAAACACTCACTGTATATGTATAGGCTGGCTTCTTTAAGAAATGTAGGGGGGAAAAACAATCAAAAGTGCAAGAGAGGTGTGGACATAAGAGCCACTGACATTTTGTGGACTTGGGCTGTTTCATATGGATAGTTTCTGTGCTTTTTTTTTTTTAATGTGATGATTCTTTTAACTGCATACAGTAATACTGGACTTGTCAGATCCTTTGGTATAATTATTAGAAACTGTTCACTCCAATTTGTTGTGAATTTAATAGTTACCTGTTGTTGTTAGTTGTAGTATTTTTGTTAGTCTGCTCCTTGGTTTTACTATTATTTAATTCTTTATCTGGTCCAAAACATGAGAAAAAAGACCATCACATTTTAACAGATACCAGTGTGATATCTTTGAATTACTCGTTTTGTCCAGCAAGTGGTCCAGACCCCAAAAGATTTGATTTAATGTGATAAACTCTGTAAATTCTTATTTGAAAACCTGAAGCCAGTAAAGTTTGTATTTAATCATTATTTATTCATTTGCTTATTTTTAATTTTCTCGGACTACTGTTGTGGTGCTTTATTTCTCTTCTGGTTGTAGTTTGCCTGAACCAGTACATTCCAGTGGGGGAGATTCTGCAAGCTCAGGTGGTTCAGGGAGTAGTTCCAGATCAGAGTCAGACAGTGAAGGTCCTGCTGTGGAGCCACAGCTACCTCCAGTAAGCAACTCAACTAATAGTAAGGTACTTCACTGCTTCTCCTTTTGAATACAAAACCATGCAAAGTCACAGATACGCAAATAAATTTTCAGATTTTTTAATATTTACTCTTATTCATTTCTTTGTTACACTTTTCTTGTTTGCTTTTTTTTAATAGCGTGATGATCCTGCAGTGGTTTGTGGTGATTGGCAGTTGGGCAACTGGATCAAGTTCAGTCAACAGAACTCTAGTACTGAAAGTCAAGCCACTGCAGATGCCTCTGATATTCCCAGTTACAAGCAGCTACTGTCCTCTCAAAGCTTCCAGCATGCCACCGCAGACCTGGTCAACCCCACCCCAGAATCAAAGCCTCAGCTTTCTTCTCACCAAAAACAAATGAGTGGTGACCTTTCAGAACCTCAGCAGCACAGTGAAAATTCTCAGATCATCCCTGGGCAGGGAAAAAGTTCACAGTTTCTGTGCAAAGATGTGAACAGCTGCACTCTTACCACAAAAACATCTGAAAACACACACCCCTCAAAACCAGCCAAGATCCCATTCTCAGACCATAGTGTAGCAGCTCACAGTGTTCAGTGTGAAGATGTTTTAGCTCCACAAGACAAAGACTCGTGTTTCACAGATGGGCCAAAGGTGAAGACGAAAACAAGACGTGACAAAAAAAGCAATGAGAGCAGTGACTGTAAAACACACAGTAAGAGCACTACAAAACACAGGTCCCGGAACAGGTGGAAGGTTGGATCTGAGCCGGGGAGTGAAGTTTCACTGGTCCTGTATGGTCACTGTTCATCTTGTGGAGTCAGATTTCCTAGTTCTTGTTCATGTGTCACTCAGCAAGACCAGTTGTCCCCTGCCCCACCAGTAAGGGTCAGTTGTAGCAACACCAAGAAAGAGACTGTCAACCAGAAAGATATCAAGACACCCAAAGGCTTGCAGCCTGCAACCCACAGCCTGCCAGCGAAGGCTGAACACAAAGCCCAAGTTCCAAAGGACCTCCATAGGATTACTGGATCCCTGTTGGTGAAGATTAATCTCAGTCTGCTCTCAAGAGTGCCTCAAATCTCAGGACTCCACCAGGAGATATCCAGCAAAGTGAAGCAACCTGCATTTGTTGTAGACAAAGAGGGAGGTGGCAGTGAAGCACAAACAACCAAACTTGTGAAAACATGCAAAAAGAACAGACCTATCAAGAATGTGAGGGTCTAGGTTATTCTAATTAGAATGCATATTTATAAGGAAAGATGTTTTGTCTTAAGTATTTAATGTTGGTGTGTTCTAGGTTGAGATAGACTGTAAAGCTCTACCCAGGAAGAAGCAGAGACTGGAGAACCTGACTAAGAATTACCTACCAGCTGATGCTTCAACCCAACCACAGTAGGTCGTCTCAGTCATTTTGGGTATAACTTTTATTATAATTCTACAAATGGATAGATCAGGTAATTTCTGATCTGGTAATGTGCAGAAATTCCAGAAATCCAAAAGAGGACTGGGGAAGAAATAAGGTCAAGAAAAAGCATGGACATCTACAACAGTCCCTTAAAGAAGCTGTTAAAGAATCAAAGCCACACAAACGCTGCTCTGACGAGATGCGGGAATCCAGTAAAGTTGTTGCAAAAAGCAGAGATGGCCATAAGCACAAGAAGAGTTCCACAAAGCACTCTGGCCACTCAAAACCTGAAAAGGTAAATAACCAGACTTTCACAGTTTTTACTAAGAATAATCATTCATACAATCCTAGCCTAGCACACAGTCCTGTCATCGTGTAGTGCCCAGCTGACATAAAAAGGCAGTTCCACATTTTTCAACCTGACACCTTTTTTTGGGGGGGGGGGGGGGTGTACTGACGCCACGACGCCCTATGTTGTGGCATGTCATCCATTGTAGTCATTGGCATCATTGTCATCCATTTATTGCAATATCTCAAAAGCTAACTTTTTTGTGACTTGGCAAGGGTGTTATATGGGTCATTGACATTGTGCCCATCTAAAAATCATAATTGTAGATTCATTTGTTTTTTAAATGGTGGCCCTTTTATGCCAGAAACAGCCAATTTGGGTATTTGGACCCAATTGTCTCAAAAACTGTCCGATAACTATTCTTTTAATTTAACAAGGGCACAGTATTGGTCATTGACATTGTTCCCATCCCAAAATTATTTGCGTAGATTTATTCATTTGGAAATGGTGGCCATTTTTATGCTGAAAATGGCCATTTTGCCTTGGGCTTTAATTGAGCCCGTAACCCCAGGGCCCTTGGCACCCCAGTTATTGGACGTTTTGGAGTTCTGCTTTTTTTCACAAGTTCAACTAAAAACACTTGGTAGCCCACTTCTTATGATGAAAACAGGCAAAGATGTCAGATGTGTCTGGTAGTATGGCAAAGATCCCTACAGAGGTAAAGATTTGCATGTTTACCTCACTACATATAAGGAATTTTACCAATTATACAATTAGCTGCTTACTTTAGCATAGCTTCCCTATTCTGGTCCACTCTGTGATTACAAGTCAGCTGGTTATTTCAATTTTCAATTTTTTTTCATTTATATAGCGCCATATCACAACAGAGTTGCCTCAAGGCGCTTCACACAAGTAAGGTCTAACCTTACTAGCCCCCAGAGCAGCAGTGGTAAGGAAAAACTCCCTCTGAGGAAGAAACCTCAAACAGACCAGACTCAAAGGGGTGACCCTCTGCTTGGGCCTTATTCTGGACGACACAGCCTCTCATCAGCATTAACCAAGAAAAACTGCCCAATTTTGACTTGGTGCAGCTCCCCACATTTGCTCATTTCTCATTTCAACATCTGTTGTTTTGGGCTGGGTTTTTAACTGCTCTACACCAAGAGGATGGGATAGGTGATTTCACTGATTAACTGATTCTATCTGCTCAAAGTGATATTAATCAGTAAAATCACCTGCTGGAGTGGGTGGTTGCAAAGAAAACCTGCACCCTCTCGGCCCTTTCTGGAATGAGTTGTTTACTGCAGGTATAAACTGATTATAAAACATTTATGATGCATTTAGGCATCAACTGAGTATAATTTGTCTAAATAGCAGTTAAAATATCTTTAAGGCCCTTTGCCTTTAATTAAAAGGCAAACTAAACTAAACTCATTAAACTGGAAAAGAAATGAGTTTACACTGATCTACACCAGCTGTTGTGTTGCTTTAACTGGGCTTTCAACCAGGTATTTTGTGTTTAAACTTTTCTGGAAGAACTGGTTTTGACTTGTCAAAAAAGCCCTGAATGTATGTATTTTTAGTCTCCTTGGAAATGACTGTTTTGACTGTTATAAAATTTTTATGATTAACTGATTTAAAATCTAGATTTGCAGTTTTATCGAGTATCACTTTATTCATTTAGAAAGTCTGTTCAGCTGACAAGAACATTTTTTCTGATCGCCATGCACAATAAAACTAATCAAATGTTTAATCTGCAATACTAGCAGAAGCCCCCAAAGAGCATGGATGCCATCCCATCATCTTCACAGCCCACCAGAGATGCCGGGAATAAAAGACCTTTGCTCAGAATTGAGGACAGGTAATGTTCTTAGACCTTCAGCTCCATGTTGTATCCAGTTGCCCTTAAGGTGTACTTATTTGTGCACACAACAGGGTATTTCTTTAGGTTTCAGATACTTTCTTGCTTTCCCGGGAGGGAGGAGTGAAGAATTCATGGAGAATTCTAACAAATGTAAATGTGTGCTATGCTGGTTTTGCCTTTTGTACAAGATCACAAGCTTGTTTTAAAATTAACAATCATTTTGATTGCCTTACTCTGAAAATGTGCACTTTAGTGTATATTTTTATGTATTTTTGGCAGTGTTTATATACATATGGTAGATGTGTGCATTCAGCCTCTTAATATGGCTATCTATGCACCTTCTGTGTCTTCTATATTCATGTTCATACATGACAAAATAGATTTTTTTTTTAAATTATTATTATTTTAAAGCAACATATACATCATAAAATATGGTGGATTCTAATCCAATTACATTTTTTTTTACCGCAAATCTGATTGGATAATCATGTGAGATTTCAGACCATAAAATATCGCATGGACAGTGGCAAAATATTAAAACTGTTTCACATTTGATGTATAACTCCGCCCCCTGACCACGTTTCTGCATAGGTATCACTAATGGCGCTGAAATGCGTGGATTTAATGGATTTAACTGGTTTGATTAATGGATTTAGTGTGGATTTAACTCAGCGCAGCTGCCGAGATGGAGAAATCTGTGTAGTGCAGCGGATAAGAGAATATTTAGAGGGGAATCCTGCAAATGGTGATAAAAGCATCAAATTCGGCAGAAATACTCCTCAGACACTCCTCTTTTGAAAAAAAACGATTGGCCACTTGAATTTTCAATCGGCGGTCAGGTAGGGATCAATTGAAGAATTACACAGAGGTCAAAATTAAAAGATGCTCCAATCATATTGAAAATATTCCACATTATTTGCCTGATCATAAAGATTCCAAAAAGGTATAGTTTGGACTATCTGTGACTGAATTCTATGGAGTTACAGGATAAAAACAGCAGGAATGGTGACAAAGGTCAGTTTCATTTTGTACAGGGGTCATGTGTTAAAGTTGCTCCAATTTTGGTAAAAAGTGATGCAAATTACTAGTTGAGTTAACACGGTTTTAAAAAGGAATAGTTTGGACCATGTATCATCCTTACTTACCACGTTACGGGGTAACATATGTCATAGAATCCAATAGACGTAGACCTTGTTTGACCTTTGGAGACTAAGCATTCAACACTGTTCTATTTATTAATCCTGTTAGCTCAATCCTTATGATCAGGCAAATGTGGAATAATTTTCAATTTGATTGGAGCATCTTTTAATTTTGACCTCTGTAATTCTTCAGTTGACCCCTACCTGACCACAGATTGAAAAGTCAAGTGGCTAATCATTTTTTTCAAAAGAGGAGTGTCTAAGGAGTATTTCTGCCAAATTTGATGCTTTTATCACCATTTGCATGATTGTTTGACTTATCTGCTGCACTAGTGGGTCTGCTCACAGAATTTCCAGTTTGGCATGAACACACTGTTGATACGGTAAGCTTTGACGAGCCGACCACACCCTTTCACAACAATTTGCCGACCAAATTGCTTACAGAAAAATAAGTCGTGCAAATGATGGAATTGGATTAGAATGGGAATAACCCTGTTGTGTCTGATTGATTTACGGATGTTTGTGCTGAATTACGGTTGCAAATCATCAGACACAACAGGATTATTCCCCAATTTTATCACTATATTAAATGCCCTTTAATAATTTAAGATTGGCATTACCTTAATGGGAAACTGAAAGCTGTTCTGTTGTACTAAAGAGGTGAAATTACAATAAATCATTAAGAGAGGTGTTTTAATTCTATACCAAATGTTATTTTAATGAATCAGTATTGAGACTGTTATTAGATTTGTTAATGTTGAATATCTTTTTTTTTTGCACCCCCCCAGGCAGTACCCAGTGAAGCATTACATAAAGGAAGCCAAAAGACTTAAGCACAAAGCAGATGCAGAGGTAGGTTTCTTTTTTGTGTGTGTGTTTGAGTGTGAACAAAATGTTTTCAGTCAACACATGACTAATAATTCTCGTCACTGCTTGTGTTCTCTCCCTCTAGTCAGATAAGCTCAGTAAAGCGTTTAACTATTTGGATGCGGCCATGTACTTTGTTGAGAGTGGAATTGCCATGGAAAAAGATCCACAGATTTCAATGTCTTCCTACACTATGTTTGCAGAGACAGTGGAGCTCCTCAAGTAGGCACCCACTGTTGTTCTAGACTGCCTGCATTTAATTTTAATATATCCGTAGACAGAACTTAATTTGATTCCATAAGCTATACATGTTAGGTTTTTTTTATGAAAATTCAGTAGGTATATCTTACATATTATATTCCAGTTCTAAGGTGAAACTATGCTAGTATACTAAGGTATATCTAAATTATCCCATGTCCACAGGCAATAAAAGTTTTGCTTTGTTGCATTTCATGCTTCAGTGCAACACCCATTGGGCATGATTAATTTAAAAAGTTTATTAAAGCATATAGATGCTACAAAAATAATGAAAAGCTCCTAAGTAGCAAATATTTCCAATTCGCGTGCTAAGGATTAAGACTAAAGAAAATATGTTGTGATTGTGCTTTAAGAGATGACTGAATTATTTTTGGGTGAATGCATTAGTTTCTATAATATAAAATTTGAATTGGAAATCAAGTTTTTACGCTTACTCACATTGTAAAGAGGAAAAAATGGAACATTCCTGCAGAAACAATAGGGCGCTAAGACTTTTTCAAAGTACTGGATAACAAAGGCCTGGCTGCACAGGAGAAACTGATCAATGCATTTATTTTCCTGCTACATTCTGCTCTCAGGTTTGTTGTGAAACTCAAAAATCCAGTGGACCCGTCTGCTCCACCCTCAGAAAAGGACTTTTTAGTTCTGTGGTAAGGTGATGTTTCTTCATTTAAAAAAAAATGCCTCATGAGTTCCAACTAGCATTTCAAAAAATGTGAACTTGAAGCTACTGTAATAATCACTTATTTGGACTGAGAACTCTTGGGCTCAGCTGCAGCATAATAGACGCTGTTCTGATTTTTAATTGTACCATGTCTCGTAGCATGAAGTGCCAGTCCCTCCTACAGATGGCCATGTTTCAGTACAAGCAGAAAACCGCACGCACTTGTTCAAAGACGCTCACCGAACACTTCATTGTGAGTATAAAGTCACCAGATTCGACGTTACGGTGCAGTTTTGTTGTTGCTCCGTGATTTCAACATATATATGATCGCGTACCCCAAAATGGAACATTAAACTGTATAGATGTAAGTCTTTGTTGTTAATTTTGTATATGTGGTATGTACATTTGTATTCCAGAACTCTTCTCAAACAACACACGATCCTTCTGCCTGTTTGTTAAAGTACGTAATGCTGTCTACTTGCTATATAATCACTATTTGGATTGATTGTACAAGGTTGTCAAAGGTGTAGCATGTTTACTTATTTCTTTCATTGTGTCCTTTTACTTCAGAGGCTTCAACACTTCATCTGTTACGTCCTCTCCAGCAAACACACCCACCTGCTCAGGTCCTGGCTCCGGCCACTGTGAGGGAGGAGGCGGAACAGTAACAGTTCCTCGGGCTATTGAGCAAATGGCACTCGTGTATGTGAACATCACTTCTTTAATCTTGAGCGCTCATGACGTGTGGGAGCAGGCTGAGGAGCTGGCACACAAAGGCAGTGGTAAGAGACTGTGTAGGATGAGAGATCATTCCAGGTTGTGGTTGCAGCTCTTCATGTTTGTGATCAAATGTCTTTTTCAGTAATGTGAAATTGTAAGGTGAGTGCGGCATCATGAATCAGAAAAATAGTCTTGAAAATGCATTCAGTATGGAAACAAATCATCTACTTGTTGTAACATTTGCTTTGAAAAAATTTAAGACTTGTACAAAGAATTTTTATATTGCAGAAGAGAATAGGGGCACCACAGTGGTGCAGCGGTTGGGGTTCAAAGGCCACTGATCTGCCAATCACCATGTACATCTGGAGTTACATCAAGGGGGACATCCAGAGTACAACTTATGCCAAATCAACATACAATCTGTACTAGATAATTGTGGCAACCCTGAGCAAATAAGACAAACTTAAATGATCTACTTACAATTATAGTGCAACTCTGTATGAAAATGTAACAGAGCTTCCAAACATAAAAACCATTTGCTTTATTGAGGTTTCAGTTCTCGCACAAATCTTGCAAAATCTCAGAGAGGTGGTAGCCCCACAAGAATTCAACAACGTGGTAAACTGCTACAAGACGCTCAGATAATGCTGCAATTTAAGCGTTGCATCAACATCGCATAGTAAACTTTGTTGTGCCTAAAATTCTCATGAATAAGGTTATCTAGGTTTTTAGCTGTTATTGTGGTTGTATTATGTAAATACGTGAGAATTTCAAGCAATTTCACAATTATTTGCATTGGGAATTGCCTTGAGCCACAATCTCATCTTGTTCTTGTCATTGTGGTGCAAAGTGAAGTTTGCTCTCTTCACAACCCTGCTTGTCCTTTACAACACTGTTTGTGCTGTTTGTTCCAGAGTAATATATATGTCTGAAATTCAGTTTGGGTTTATGAAGTTCCATGCGGGTTTAAGTTAGCAGACACAGAATATTTGTTTTAGCAGGTTTTAGTGGTCTCATGTATGCAGTCTCTTATAAATGTTATGAAAGGCATAAAAATGTACATTTTGGTAGTAAGTTAATTTGCAATTGTCATGTTTCTCCATATTGTTTTGTTAGCACCACCTCTCTGGCATGCATGGGATTATGGAATACCTCATTAGGGTGAATGAAGGCAATTTTCTCCTAATTTGATACTAAAGTATCATTCAGCATTAATTTCATTTGTGTGTGTGAATTTATGCAAATCCTGATGTGCAGTTGAGCACCTTTTATGGCAGCACCCAGACGTGTATGTGTATCATCACTGTAAAGCACTTTGAGCTTCTGACTCAGATGGAAAAGTGCTATATAAATGCGGTCCATTTAACAATTCCGATAGTTTTCATGAGTAGAAGAGAATGGTTTGCTAAATAATAAAAAATAAAGTGTATTCATATAAATAAACATACATAATTTGATTTTTAAAATGGGATCTGATCACTTGTTTTCTGACGTGTGTTGTAAAAAGTGTCACTTTGGTAAAAGTCTGTAACGTGTGCTTGTATTTCAGGTATGTTAGCAGAGCTGGACACAGTTATGGGCCCACTGACCCTGACCTCAAGCATGAACTCTATGATCCGCTACACAAGGCAGGGTGTCCACTGGCTGCGGCTGGACAGTCAAAAGGTAAAGTGACCTAACAGCCTGGATGTCTGCAAACCTGTCGAGCTGCTTCCAACTACCTTGTTACCTCAGTGCATTGTGGGTAGGCCTCCTTGATAACACCCTGAAAAATCCCTCAGGCTAATTAGAATCTGTCACTTGAATAACTGTTCTGCCATTCATTTTCTTAATTTCACATGGACATTGTTTCATATTGTGCTTTTGATGTATCTATCAATGTTTTTCTTCTACCCACCAAAGATACAAATTATGTCCTTGAGAATCATTTATTTTGTTGAATTTGGTTCACCTGCACTATTATACAGTCAGACCTTTTATTTTAACTCTGTACATCACCGCAGTGGTTGAAATGAATCAGTCAAGATGTGCTTGTAGTCATTACTTCAAGGGGTTTAACAAAAATACATTGTATACATGCCTCAAATTTCAGAGGCCACAAGTAATCATTCAAACTAAATAAAATGGTTATTGTTAATACAAATGATCACTTTTACAGCCAGTGTTCTTTTGACAAGTCAGAAGATGGATACATGAACATTTCCAGGTCACTGAGTACGTCTGTCTTTATTTACATCGATCATTTAGAAATACGAACAGTATGGTAAATCTGGCTAGAGTTCGCCATTCTCAAAACTGAGCATGTAAAGAGACTAACGAGGGAAGCTATCAAGGAGTTGTCGGAGAAGGAAGTTCTGAGTTTGTGTATATGATTGAAGAGACGGATACTGCAACGTTTGCCTTTTGTATCACCAGTTACAGCTTCACAGCGGAGTGGTGCAAAGAAGGGTTGGTCTCCCATGTGCCTAATGGAAAACTGTAACTGAAATTTCTTTTCTAGAAAAGCTGTACTCTACTGTGAAGCTGCAGAAGTGGTGGTGCAGCATATAGAAGTTGCACTATGCAGTTTTTCCAAATGCAGCCACACAACTGTATAACTCCTGACTTGTCATGGGTGACTTCCCTCACTAATCTCCTTTCTTAATGTTTGATGTAAATGAAGTACAAAACATATTGTGACTTGAAAATGTTCATGTATCCATCCCCTGACTTGTCTGATGGAAACTAGCTATAAAAGTGATGACACTACAGTATTGGCAATAATAAAAAATGTTTAATTCCTGATTGGTTAGTGCAACTTTTTTGTAAAACCCCCTTGAATTAAATCTGAAAGTTTTCACTCAAAGCACATCTTGATTTTCATTTCATCTCCATTGTGGTGGCACAGAGGCAAAGCTACAAAAAAAGCTGTTCAAATACTGCTGGACCTGATTGTACTCATGTAAAATTATATATGTGATATATTCCTCTTTTTTTTTTTTTTTGTCTTGCAAGATTTATCCTCTTTGCTTATCAACCAGGTGGTATCGTAAAATAGTCAGCAAGTCAGGGTCTTTATTCAGGAGTCACCTGTAAAAATGAAAATGCATCAAATATGCAAGGATTATGAGGAATGCTCTTGATTTTTTTTTTTTTTTTTCTTCCCCCACCAGGCATTACTACTACGACTTCTGTTGTATTTATTGGTGTGTGTGTGTGTGTTCGTTCATTGAGCAGTAATGGCGGAAAGAAACGCTGTGGGCTTTGGATGTATATTCCTGGGAAAAAAAAGCATAATGCACTTCGATTACCATGTAAAAGTACACTTTAGAGTACATTCTTGAAATAATATTGTAACACATTAATTACTTTAAAATGCACTGGATTTTTTTTTTTTTTTCTTCCTATAAATCCTTATTATAGCGTACTCTCACATTACTGATGTCTGGAAAGTTATGAAGCCTCCCACAGGTCTAATCTTACCTACGTAGGACGCATCTAAATCTAATGCAAAGAAATAAACCCGCTGAAATGTAAAGTCACAAATGGTGATATTAAATCAGCATTCAGTCATTTCAAGTAATCCCTTTCTTTGGCATCTTTGCTTCATGGTATCTGTAAATCCTAAATCGCTGCTATTTCAGAAAGGATGAAACACTTTTGCAATGGTTAGGAACGGGCAACAAAAAAAGGAAAATGTGGCTCACTGTAAATGTGTAACATGACATTTGTTTGTCGGGCCAGACAAAATAAATGTTGAAAGTACGAGGGTAGGCTGAAAAGTTCTAAGTACAGAAACAGTTAATGCATTAACTGCATCATAGTGAGCCTTAGAACTTTTTAGCCTACACTCGTAGGTTGAATTTTGTAGATCATGGTGTGCACCATATCAAATAAAAAGCTTCAGATGCAGAATTTTTCTTCCACATACAATCTTTACAACTTAAAAAAAATCAAAAGAAGTTTCTGCCTTAATTTATTCTATAGTTTTCAAAGGTTTCTTAAACCAGTCCTGATGGAGAGGATTAAATTTGAGTTTTAAGAAGATAATGTAAGTACTGGCATGTTTCCTTGTGAATAACAGTGTCTTTTATTCGGTTTAATTGATGCTCCTTTTGATTATTGATGTTCATGTTGACTACAAAAAGTCATTTCATTTGCCCTTACTGTATTGTTTCAGATATTAATTAAAATTTTCTCCTCATGCTGATTACAAAATGTTTGCTAACAATGTGAGAATAGGTCAAACGGCCAAAGAATAGGTTACAAAAAAGATCCACTTTGTGCGTTTTATTGGCCAGAGTGTGATATACTGAAAAACAGCAGGAAGGTAACGAACTCTCCCAAGTAATAAAAATCTGATTTGTGGTTTAAAATATTCAATGAGGTAACAGCATAATTTCCATACTGTAATTTTGCTTTCTGGCAGAAATCTTGTAAGATGATGTAAAGAAACAAACCAGTTGGTTGTGCGTATTTCTCATAGGAAGTGAATTGGCACGCTTTACATTTCGAGATAAGGGCTACACAAGGATCACAGTGTTCCTACCGTATTTACTTAACTGATTATTTTTGGAAACCGATGTGCCATGGTGTGTTTATGCACAGTTTGTGAAATGATGATCTTTCGCCTAATGTGAAGCAGCATCTTAAGCACCTGACAGTCAGGTGATTCTGTTTGTGTTTTTCATTTTTGTTTTCCAATCTGTGGGTTTATCTCCAGGCATTGCTTCATTTATCATTTACTGTGCAGAAATATTTCTGAAGGATTCTTTGTTTTTTTGGTTTTTTGCAAAGTGTGTAAATCTGTTTATAAAGATGAATAAACACTGGAAACTCATTTGTTTGCTTTTTATGAAGCAGAAATTGCACATTTGGATATATCCATGAAAAGGCTCTTAAAATGTTTTAATTTATCTTTCTTAGAATTTGTAAACACTCTTGCACTGCAAAAAAAAAAAATAAAATTCAAGTGCAACACAGACAAGAACATTCAAACTTGTGGTTGTGTAATGAGTATTTACAACCATTATGCTTAATCATAAAAAAAAAACTGATACTCTTTTATACCACAATAATGCAGATTTCTTTATACAAATCAGTTTGGTGTGCTCAGTGAAACTTTAATGACGATTCATATGTCTGATTCTCCTGCAAAGTTTGGGTTGGTGAAGGACGGCTGCAAAAAAGAAACAACAGTATTTATGTGCACTTTTAAGAATTGAACAGTGTCTTCTCACTGATCACTTACCACATCAACTTTACTGGATGTATTTGTTAGCAGGCCTGAGCTTTTTATTTTATAGCCACGCACTCTGAAGACGTAGTACAGCCCCGCCAGGGCCAAACAGATCAATATGACTCCACTGACCGCGCCGACTATTACACCAACTGAACAAGAGAGAGAAACATGGAAACACTATTACTGCTTATGTCTGGCTTCTGATAGTCTGTGTGGACACAATAACTCATTTCATACATGGCTGATACTTGCAGTACATTTGCCCTATTAAGGTTTCAAATCCACAAAACTTCGAAGAGGTCGCTGCGCCGCAAGACATTGAGAACATTGAGAGATAACATTGAGAACTGCATTAAGACGCAATGATCGGGCTTCACTTTAACCGCTGCACACGGGCAACACCATTAACACCACAACGTAAAACTATTTTTATATTGTGCCTAAAACTCTCATGAATATATTCTCTGGGTTTATAGACGTTATTGTTTGTTTTATGTAAATGTGAGAATCACAGGCTGGCTGTCCGTTATTTTCAGTGGGAGCTGCTGTGAGCTACGCTCGCTTCCTGATCATGTCGGGAAAATGAAGTTTGCTCTTTAACGTCTTGATTGTCCTTTATAACACTGTTTGTTGTCTTTGTTCCAGACTAATATATATGTCTGAAATTCAGTTTGCATTTATTAAATTCCATGCAGATTAAACGTAGCAGACAGATTATTTGTTATAATTGTTTTAGCAAGTTTTCATGGTATCATGCAGCAGTCTCTGATTAACGTGATGAAAAGCATAAAAAATTACATTTTTGTAGTATAATCATTTACAATTGTCATGTGGATTCTCTGTTTTGAATGCAGTGACTGTGTGGCGCGCAAGAGATTATGGGATACGTCAATAGGGCGAATACCCCTATAGATAACCTGGTTAAATATTTACAGTATTTCATGGTAATTATAGATTCCCCCCCCCCCCGTTTAGCAACAGGAGGCTATCCACTGTCTGTAATGGCCAATGGGTTTTTCACATTCAATTTTTCTTTTTTTTTTAGATGCAACTGTAAACATTTTAATCGGACTAATGTCCTATTGAAGTTTTAAAAGTATTTTAAACACAAAATATAGGGGACATAATGTGCCTGTGAATCATTAATCACAGGAAACGCATAAACAAGACGGAAGACTCCTCTAAACGGCTCATGGAAACGCAGTCATCTAAATATGGTTTTATTCAAAATAAGGTTAAAATTTGATTATTGGTGCAGATGTAAACAGTCACATTCAGGCACTGCACCATTCTCGATAATCACCGGTCTGATAGCGCACCAGAGTACTGCCAAATATCCATGAATTTGGAAATCACTAATCGTTTTGACACGTCTGCTAAACAAATCTTTAAATATTCATACTGTCTGCAATTAAATAGATGTCAACAGGTGCAATTTATACTGTGGTGTAACTCACGCAGTTCTTCATTTTTTTATTTGAGTTATATAAAAATGACAAGATATGCTAGTCCTCCAAAAACGTGTGTGTGTGTGTGGGGGGGGTAATGGTGATTATAATAATAATACAAATAATGAAAAATACCATGAAATTAATTTGAGGTCATATCACTCACCCCTACTGATTTTGACACTTCATACTTACTGATTACAGGAGGATGAACAGTTGGCACAGTGATGGGTGTCTCATCTGTTGTGTGATCTGAAAGTAGGAGAGAGAGGGAGGAAACTTTTCTATCAGGCTGAGAAATGGACAAAACACACCAAAGTCTACACTGGAAGTTCATAAGTGGTAGAAGTGCCAATCTAAAAGGAGCCTTACCCTGGCGGCGACGGCACACAAAGCCTCTCTCCTGCAAGCAGTCATTGTCGTTCCATTTGCCATCATGGTACATCTCCACACACTTCTCAGGTGCTTCTCCAGGGTGATAGGACAGACTGGGTTCCCCGGCAGCCCAGTTCACAAAGCCCACAGACGTCTCGTCTGTCCAACCCCAGGCAACTGTGATGCCAAATCAAAAGGTGAATGCACACTGATTCAAAGATTGGTCTGAACTGTAAACTAGGTGTCTATAACTATCTGTTTGCAACTCACAGTAGTTGTCCCTGGTGAGGCCAATCCAGAGGTTGTGATCCTTGGTTTTGTCGAGGTTTCTGATAAACTCCACCTCAGCTCTGCTGTGGACAGATGCCAGCTCTGCATCCAACACTGAGCACTTGTGTCTAGAATTCGGCCATGAATAGCCAACCATGCCATTGTACACATGGTAACAGTACTGGCCGTATGGGACGAAGCTTTTCAGACATTTCCCATTACCAGGGGCAGGAGTCGGTGGAGGTGTCTCTGATGAACAGCATTGCTCTCAGTGAGTCACTACGCATACATATCAAATGCTAAGAAACCCATATCTACAAAAAAACGGGTAGAAAATCAGGGAAAAAAAACCCTTCTAGTTTTGATATATGTTATACCTGTGGTGGTCTTGCAGATGTAGTTTTTAAGTTGGTTGCACTCTGTGTCGTTCCAGGTCCCGTGAGCTAATAGGTGACCGCGCATAGTGACACAGCCCTCATCCACTTCGTTGCTCGGTTCTCCTGGTCCCCACTCCGTGAAAAGAACTGGCCAGCCATCCGACCACGTGTAAGTCGTGTTGTCCTGCAGTAAAAACAGTATGTATCACTTAATGCAATGTTATTGAGTTGACATTTAGATTTTGAGCCAAAGGGGTTCAATATCTAATCTAATTTCTAACCACTCCCCAAAAAATGTACCTTGCGACTCAGACCAATCCAGACATCAGCGTTGCCCTTCAGCACCATTAAAGATACGTAGGCCTGCTCATAACTCGTGTCTATGCTGGCCAGATTGGCTCGCTCCTTCATGCAGGCCTTTTGAGCCTCTTCCCAAGTCGCTGGTTCCTCCACTAGCTTGTAGCAGTTCTGGTACCACGGTGTGTAGCCTTCTTGGCATGGATTCTGTGTCGGTGGTGGCGTGATACTGCTTGCTAAGGTGGAAGAACACGTAAAATATCTGAATCAAGCTTGAACAGTAGCTTTTCAAAATATAACCCATTGGTCATCAGACTTTTTTTTTTGTTTTTTGTAATTATTATGTGTATAGGCACAACATAAACGTGTCGGCACACTTAAAGTTACAAGGTTTCACAAAGTTTTGTAAATCCTTTAAATATGCAATCGAAGTAGAATGCTAAACCGTTTAAAATGTGAATATGAACATCTCTCATCTTTTAAATCTTTGAAATCCCATCTAGTTGGATAATGTTTGGACAACATAATTTAAAGTAATAGTAATAAAAGTAAGGTTACTGGGGTAATAAATAAATGCATTTTTGTGAAATGCTAAATAGAACTTTTGATTTAAAAACCTGCATATCTTTCAAGTTGAATCTGAACCTGCAACAAAAATTCCCACATATTTCTTCATATTACCAACTGAGCTATTGAACACAAATGACAGTTTTTAACATTCCTGTTCCGTGCATAAAAGCAGCAGTGGACTTGATGGCCATCAGACCAAAGCTTTGGAAATAACAAAAAGTGACAAATGAACTTATTTCAGTAGACATGCAACTTCATCCACAGCTGCTCCTAATTTCCATCATGAGATATTGTATCCAGCAGGTGGCAGAGAAGCTATATGCAAATTCAATTACACCTGCTAATAATTTTCATCATCCATCCAGCAGGTGGCAGACAGGATGACACTAACTCTGGAGTATAATTTGCACCTTTTTTCTGTACTATCAGTTCTTTCTATTGCCACTTATTATTTTTCTTTTTTTTTTCTTTTTTTTTTTTAGTGCTTTTATTCCTAGGAAATTCTACTATAATTATTTACTACTAGCATGTTGCCTGTGGGGATCCATGGGCTCTAGATTGTGTAGTGTTTATAAAAAAAGTTAGCTGTAATTTTTCAAGGGTGGTAATAAATTGTGCAAAGTTTCTATAATAAGTTGGAATGGCGTTTGATTCCACAATGTTTTTACAACCTTAGACCTCAACAACTACTCAACCTTTTTTCCCTGTTAATTGTGTAATATTTTTAATGTTTTTAATTTATGTTCTTGTAAAAATGAGGTGGGCTTCATAGATAATTGGCAAAGCTTCTGGGGAAAACCTGGTCTTGTTAGGAGAGACGGCATCCATCCCACTTTGGATGGAGCAGCTCTCATTTCTAGAAATCTGGCCAATTTTCTTAAATCCTCCAAACCGTGACTATCCAGGGTTGGGACCAGGAAGCAGAGTTGCAGTCTTACACACCTCTCTGCAGCTTCTCTCCCCCTGCCATCCCCTCATTACCCCATCCCCGTAGAGACGGTGTCTGCTCCCAGACCACCAATAACCAGCAAAAATCTATTTAAGCATAAAAATTCAAAAAGAAAAAATAATATAGCACCTTCAACTGCACCACAGACTAAAACAGTTAAATGTGGTCTATTAAACATTAGGTCTCTCTCTTCTAAGTCCCTGTTGGTAAATGATATAATAATTGATCAACATATTGATTTATTCTGCCTAACAGAAACCTGGTTACAGCAGGATGAATATGTTAGTTTAAATGAGTCAACACCCCCGAGTCATACTAACTGTCAGAATGCTCGTAGCACGGGCCGGGGCGGAGGATTAGCAGCAATCTTCCATTCCAGCTTATTAATTAATCAAAAACCCAGACAGAGCTTTAATTCATTTGAAAGCTTGACTCTTAGTCTTGTCCATCCAAATTGGAAGTCCCAAAAACCAGTTTTATTTGTTATTATCTATCGTCCACCTGGTCATTACTGTGAGTTTCTCTGTGAATTTTCAGACCTTTTGTCTGACTTAGTGCTTAGCTCAGATAAGATAATTATAGTGGGCGATTTTAACATCCATACAGATGCTGAGAATGACAGCCTCAACACTGTATTTAATCTATTATTAGACTCTATTGGCTTTGCTCAAAAAGTAAATGAGTCCACCCACCACTTTAATCATATCTTAGATCTTGTTCTGACTTATGGTATGGAAATAGAAGACTTAACAGTATTCCCTGAAAACTCCCTTCTGTCTGATCATTGCTTAATAACATTTACATTTACTCTGATGGACTACCCAGCAGTGGGGAATAAGTTTCATTACACTAGAAGTCTTTCAGAAAGCGCTGTAACTAGGTTTAAGGATATGATTCCTTCTTTATGTTCTCTAATGCCATATACCAACACAGTGCAGAGTAGCTACCTAAACTCTGTAAGTGAGATAGAGTATCTCGTCAATAGTTTTACATCCTCATTGAAGACAACTTTGGATGCTGTAGCTCCTCTGAAAAAGAGAGCTTTAAATCAGAAGTGCCTGACTCCGTGGTATAACTCACAAACTCATAGCTTAAAGCAGATAACCCGTAAGTTGGAGAGGAAATGGCGTCTCACTAATTTAGAAGATCTTCACTTAGCCTGGAAAAAGAGTCTGTTGCTGTATAAAAAAGCCCTCCGTAAAGCTAGGACATCTTTCTACTCATCATTAATTGAAGAAAATAAGAACAACCCCAGGTTTCTTTTCAGCACTGTAGCCAGGCTGACAGAGTCAGAGCTCTATTGAGCTGAGTATTCCATTAACTAGTAATGACTACATGACTTTCTTTGCTAACAAAATTTTAACTATTACAGAAAAAATTACTCATAACCATCCCAAAGACGTATCGTTATCTTTGGCTGCTTTCAGTGATGCCGGTATTTGGTTAGACTCTTTCTCTCCGATTGTTCTGTCTGAGTTATTTTCATTAGTTACTTCATAGAAACCATCAACATGTTTATTAGACCCCATTCCTACCAGGCTGCTCAAGGAAGCCCTACCATTATTTAATGCTTCGATCTTAAATATGATCAATCTATCTTTGTTAGTTGGCTATGTACCACAGGCTTTTAAGGTGGCAGTAATTAAACCATTACTTAAAAAGCCATCACTTGACCCAGCTATCTTAGCTAATTATAGGCCAATCTCCAACCTTCCTTTTCTCTCAAAAATTCTTGAAAGGGTAGTTGTAAAACAGCTAACTGATCATCTGCAGAGGAATGGTCTATTTGAAGAGTTTCAGTCAGGTTTTAGAATTCATCATAGTACAGAAACAGCATTAGTGAAGGTTACAAATGATCTTCTTATGGCCTCGGACAGTGGACTCATCTCTGTGCTTGTTCTGTTAGACCTCAGTGCTGTTTTTGATACTGTTGACCATAAAATTTTATTACAGAGATTAGAGCATGCCATAGGTATTAAAGGCACTGCGCTGCGGTGGTTTGAATCATATTTGTCAATTTGTTCATGTAAATGGGGAATCTTCTTCACAGACTAAAGTTAATTATGGAGTTCCACAAGGTTCTGTGCTAGGACCAATTTTATTCACTTTATACATGCTTCCCTTAGGCAGTATTATTAGACGGTATTGCTTAAATTTTCATTGTTACGCAGATGATAGCTTTATCTATCCATGAAGCCAGAGGACACACACCAATTAGCTAAACTGCAGGATTGTCTTACAGACATAAAGACATGGATGACCTCTAATTTCCTGCTTTTAAACTCAGATAAAACTGAAGTTATTGTACTTGGCCCCACAAATCTTAGAAACATGGTGTCTAACCAGATCCTTACTCTGGATGGCATTACCCTGACCTCTAGTAATACTGTGAGAAATCTTGGAGTCATTTTTGATCAGGATATGTCATTCAAAGCGCATATTAAACAAATATGTAGGACTGCTTTTTTGCATTTACGCAATATCTCTAAAATCAGAAAGGTCTTGTCTCAGAGTGATGCTGAAAAACTAATTCATGCATTTATTTCCTCTAGGCTGGACTATTGTAATTCATTATTATCAGGTTGTCCTAAAAGTTCCCTAAAAAGCCTTCAGTTAATTCAAAATGCTGCAGCTAGAGTACTAGCGGGGACTAGAAGGAGAGAGCATATCTCACCCATATTGGCCTCTCTTCATTGGCTTCCTGTTAATTCTAGAATAGAATTTAAAATTCTTCTTCTTACTTATAAGGTTTTGAATAATCAGGTCCCATCTTATCTTAGGGACCTCATAGTACCATATCACCCCAATAGAGCGCTTCGCTCTCAGACTGCAGGCTTACTTGTAGTTCCTAGGGTTTGTAAGAGTAGAATGGGAGGCAGAGCCTTCAGCTTTCAGGCTCCTCTCCTGTGGAACCAGCTCCCAATTCAGATCAGGGAGACAGACACCCTCTCTACTTTTAAGATTAGGCTTAAAACTTTCCTTTTTGCTAAAGCTTATAGTTAGGGCTGGATCAGGTGACCCTGAACCATCCCTTAGTTATGCTGCTATAGACGTAGACTGCTGGGGGGTTCTCATGATGCACTGTTTCTTTCTCTTTTTGCTCTGTATGCACCACTCTGCATTTAATCATTAGTGATCGATCTCTGCTCCCCTCCACAGCATGTCTTTTTCCTGGTTCTCTCCCTCAGCCCCAACCAGTCCCAGCAGAAGACTGCCCCTCCCTGAGCCTGGTTCTGCTGGAGGTTTCTTCCTGTTAAAAGGGAGTTTTTCCTTCCCACTGTAGCCAAGTGCTTGCTCACAGGGGGTCGTTTTGACCGTTGGGGTTTTACATAATTATTGTATGGCCTTGCCTTACAATATAAAGCGCCTTGGGGCAACTGTTTGTTGTGATTTGGCGCTATATAAAAAATTGATTGATTGATTATCATATACACACTATTATCAGTATTATTATTATTTTTAAATGGACCACAATGGAAATAAGGGTTTTCACTTTGTTGTATATTTAATGTACTTACAATTTATATTATGTACTGACATTGAACTTACTAAATAAAATCATGCACTCATGCTTTTAATATAAAGATGATCTATCGCCCCCTGTTGGAATGGTGTGTTAGTCCAGAATGTAATTAGCAGCATTAGCTAATATCCATAGTCTCTCCAAAAATATTAGTCCTATCAACGTTTTGTTTTCACAACGTTCATCCTTGACCCAAAATACATAAGCTTACCAAATGGCAAATCTCAGCTGTCCACAGTTTATCCGTGATTTAAGTTATACACATACGCATGGAGAGCTTTTTGTCTTTTCCGCATGTCCACAGTTTATCAGTGATTGAAGTTATACACACATGCATGGAGAGCTTTTTGTCTTTTCCGCATTCTGTTGCAAGCAGGTACTTCTATTTTAGCCATGCACAAACAGACTGTGGTAGCAGACATCAAATGCAATACACTTTTCATGCATGGTACTGGCAACATGAAACTTAACTAAACAGACTAAGCCAATTGAACTACAAAAATGCAGTAAATCAATAATGCTAACAACACTGTTAAACTAACATGAACCACAATAACATTTAAAACCCCAAACTCCCATGGTGCATTGCAGCACATACATTGTTTACTTGTTAGCTAAAATCATTCATTTTGCCAAAAATATTTGTCATATCAACTTTACATTTTTGCAGCGTTCATACTTGACCCAAAATACATAAGCTTACCAATCTGGAAATGTCAGCTCTCCCCGATTTCTCCATGATTGAAGCCTTACACACACGCACGCACACAGAGGCCACTTGACTATTGTAATACCGATTTATTATTATGGAAAAAATGCCGCAGGACCTCCCAACTCAGTAAAAAAAAAAAAAAAAAAAAAAAAAAAAAAAAATGCAACTTATACTCCTAAATATCCAGTACATAGAAAGGAACTTGTTTTTTGTTGTTCTTGTAATCAGCGTTCTAGCAACGGTGGGTGGCACCGGGCGATACCGCCCAGCACTGCAAATTTCCTCCCAGGTCTTGGGTTCAAATTTCCTCTCCCGTCCAGCACAGATTTTCCAAAAAATGAACTGAAATGTTGCTGAAAATAAAAATGTACCAATTTGATCATATTTCAAGCTTATAGTGTTGTACTTTTGTTTTATTTTGCAATTTCAACCAAATAAAGACATAAATCTATTTCTCATTTTCTTCATATCTCCACCGCAAATGGCAGAGTTTGCGGCAGAGTTGAACAGAAGAACGGCTTAAAACAGATCAGAACAGAGACGCTGTGCATCTCAATCCACTCTGATTTAAAAGGAAAAAACTCCATTAAAAAGTTTTATTAAAATAATCCAGTGTCAAGTCAAGTGTCAGTGTTGACACATTCAGAGGTTTAAGGTTTATTTTACAGTTTAAAGGCTCCCGTTTCCAAAAAGCTTGGAGGAGCGGTGAGAGCGGGGGGAAGCCCTCATTCAGCTCTTGTTCAAACAAGACAATTAATGGTTATATATATATATATATATATATATATATATATATATATATATATATATATATATATATATATATATATATATATATATATATATATATATATATATATATATATATATATATATAATTTTTTTTTTTTAAATAATGCTATCCCACTCATATGTTGGGGAAAAAAACTGCAATAACAGAAAAACTCTGCCTGCTTCACTGGATTAAAGAAGAATAGAGCAAATACTATATGCCCATCAAATATGAATGTGGTTTTAACCTTTTCAATGTTATTTATTTTATTAACTTAGACGTTGACAGAAACATTTTAAAAAGAACTTTAGTATTACAGATATTACAACATAAATGTCTTTTTTTTTGTCTATTATTCTTGCTTTCAATGTATCTAAAACCACTCAAAATTGGTTAAATAGGGCTTGCCAATAACATTTTAGAGGTATAAAAACCTATAGCTTCAGGAGGCTTTTCCCCCTTGACCCTGCAGGGGAGGCCCTGCACCCCTGGCCGTGAGCCGCAATCACGTAATTTAGCCGGCACTAAAATGGTACAATCCTGCTTGTAATGTAAAGAAATCTTATGATCCCCAAATAGAAATAAGACGTTTTCAGGATGGCGGCATTTTATCTGTATTCACTGAGTGTGATTCATAACCGCTGGAGTGCTCACTGACATTTTATCTTGTAGCAGACGAAGCTTCTGTTCATGTGACAGGCGTCATCGTTCCACCTTCCCGTCACTAAATGGTTGTGAGTCATCACCACACAGTGCTCCTGTTGAGAAACAAAAGATCTGAAAGCTGTTTAACTGCATGTATAAAACATCACGTTGGGAACAAAAGTTGCCATGTTTCACTCCTGTCTCTTTATTTTAAATGGCATTCGTTGTGATGTAACCTCACCCCATCGCCTGCATTGTTGGGCTCTTTCTCAGCCCAGTTGGTGTAGAGCACCGGGTTTCCATTAGCCCAGGCGAACTCGTTCTCGTGCACAATGTCTGACATTCCGATCCACGCAGGGAACTCCAGGTCCCTCAGGTAACTAGCCACAAAGCCTAGAAGATGCCATCAAAGAGAGCAGCCTTTTTTCAGCTGAAGCCCGTGAACCATTGATGGATAACTGTTTTTACGATAAGACTTACTGTTCTCGTAGCTTTCATCAATAACTGCTAAATCTGCACCTTGTTCTTGGCACCAACTCCGGGCAAATGACCAGTTACCTTTAAGATCATTTTTTTGCCCTTTGAAAATGAAGCACTTGTTTTTATAACGGTTCCACTCTGCAAGAAAGGAAAAAGGGACAGCAGACCTGTTGGATATTTAGGAGCAATGTTGGAATCCAACCTGCCCATCCTGCTAAATTAATGGCTGCATGGCTTTTGACATTAGCGCCTAAAGAATTTTGCACACAGCTTTACCTCTGTTATCCATTACATATGAATAATTTGAATTTTTCCTTTGCACTCCTGATGAAAATCATTTTAACCAGCTTATTGTCATTATATTCCCCTTTTTAAGTCCATGTTAAAAAAAAAAAAAAAGCCTCTATTGTTAACTGGTGGATTCAACAAATACTAGGGGAGCTACGACCACTACCTTTGCACCCCCCCCCTCCCCGGACTAAACAAACCAACTTTTTTAGGTTCCTTAGATGGCCCCAAAACACAATCAGGATGTTCCCAAAAATAAAAAATGGCCTCAAGCCAGTTATCCAAGATGGCATCCAAGATGGCCACCAAAATAGGGTTTTTCACTAAAACATCTTTAAACAACATATAAACAACTTAAATATCACAGAGATTCAATGATAAGGGTCTATTGGCGGCCATTTGACACCATTTTGAATCTTAAACCCATGAATGAATTTAGTTTAGGCACAAATGAGTTTGCTGTGACCTGCAATGGTCTTCCAATTGAATCTCTGTGATATTTAAATTGTTTATATGTTGTTTAAAGGTGTTTTAGTGAGAAACCCTATTTTGGCGGCCATCTTGGATAACTGGCTTGAGGTCAGTTTTTATTTTGGGAACATCCTGATTGTGTTTTGGGGTCATCTAAGGAACCTAGAAAAGTTGGTTTGGTCCCTAGTAAAATGTCACTTTTGTTTATTAATTGTTTACTATTTACATATAAATACTGTTTACTGTAACTCTGTCAGGGAGATGGCTATTTCATGTTCACTTTCTTCAAATACAACATCATTAACCCATAGATGGTATAATTAGTACTAGAATAAAAGGTGTGTGTGTGTTGGTGTGTCACCTGCAGGGCAGTAACCCTCCCAGGGCTGTGTGGGTGGGGGCCTGGTGTGGGTATCTCCAGGGTACTTTTTACAAACGTAACCTGCTATTGCACGGCCACAGTTGCTGTCCTTCCATACACCTTTTTAAAAAAAAAAAAAAAAAATCAATCAAAAGTCCTTCTTAGAATCTACAGCAGGCAGTTTGTTCAGTTTTTGACAAAAGCAGTTAATTTCATTGCAGACAGTCTTAAAGTGTAATGAAGGCCATTTAAATACCGTGCTGCCTCTGCATCTGTATGCACTGCTCCTCCCCGTTGGCATCATCAGGCTCACCTGATGCCCAAAATGTGTAAGTCACAGGGGAATTGTCCACCCACCTGCACACATCGAACACAAAGTTTGGCACAGATCTTGTACACGCACTCTCACATGCACATCAATGCCAGATGTTTGAACGGGATGAAAGTTTACCACAAAATATGTCTGCAAGAAAAAGACACACCCTAAAGGTGAAATCCAGCTGTACTGTTTCATCGTTTCACCAACAGAGTCTCTCGCTACAGATCTGATTTGGTCAATTCTAAAACATGTTGTCATTAGTCTGTCCGCTCACATCCAATTACAATTTGTTTTTTTTTTGGGGGGGGGGGGGGTTCTTTTTCTTTTTACACTGTAGACCAGGATTTCATAATCCTGGTTCTGTAGACTCACAGGTGATTTAAAGGAAGAGCCAGCACAGACCTTTTGTCTCCGCTTTATTAAGAACCACTGACTATGGGTAATAGGTCGTCATAATGTACAAATCTGGTTCAGTATACGTCAGATTAAGTCCAAACAGGTATGATCATCTTGTCTTTTCAACCCTTGTTTGTAAACAAATGTTGAAAAGACAAGTGTGTTCTTGATTTCTTTTTTTGGTTGACCACTGACAGATGGGTGAAATTAATAACACTGATTATCTTGTTACAGTGGGACCTGCCAATGGTTGGAGTATGTTAGGCATCAAGTTAGCATTTTGTCCTCAAACTTGATGTGTTGGAAGCAGATAAAATGGGGACACTTAAAGATTTGAATGACTTTGACAAGGGCCAAACCGTGATGGCTAGACAAATGAGGTATTCTCCAGTCACTTAAAGAAAAAAACCTACTTGTATTGTCCACTTGCAATGCCGAACTTCCGCATTCCGATCCAGGCTGCTTGATTCTTCCCCGTACCCACCTTGAAACACAACAGCATACAGAAATAACATCTACCTCTGAAGCTGCGCTTCTGAGAATTTTTCTAAATGCACTCTAAAGACGTAAAGGAGTATACCATGCTGTTAACGTAGGCCTGTTCTTCTTTGTTCAGGATGGAGACCAGAAGGGCGTCCTCGGCATAGCAACGAGACAGCGCCATGTAAAAGTCAACTGTGTCGGTGTCGTTGTAGTAGTAACAGATGCCGTTGTTTTTCCTCCACCCAGGGTTTGTGCCACAATCTGGAGCTGAGACACAGAAACAGATGGAAATGACCCACAGACTCAGCATCAATCATATTTACTTCCGAGCTATAATTTAACCAGACAGACTGACCTAAAAAGTGAAATAGTACAAAACCGTTGCATTAGAACTAAATCTAGCATAAGGTCATAAGGTCCAAGGTGTATTCAAGCTGCCAATAAAGGTCTAGAAGTTTGAAATTTCTTTTAAAAAACAGTTGTGCCCCTCTGGGAAACAGGATCATTATGGGAATGTTTTACCTGGCACAGGTGGTGGGGGAGTTGGAGGCACAATGGGGTCCTTGGCCTTGGATATCATACATATCCAGTCCTGGTGAGCATCACAGTTCAGGTCATTCCACCAGGAGGAGTTCCCACTGACGGAACTCACCATCTCAACGCAATCCTCTCGGCCCTCGTAGTTGTCAGGCTCCCCGGGACCCCAGTTAGTGTGTGACAGCGGTGTGCCGTCACTCCAAGAGTAGCCTAGAATTTAGGAAAAGGGAGCCAGGTTTTCATAGCCTTGTTTCAGAACCTAATAATCATCTGCATCTAATGTAAAATAAGATGTAAAAATTTAGGAACAGCACAAATTGCAAATATTTTTTGATAAAAGTGTGAAGCCCTATCAGTTACGTTAAAACTTTTAAGGTGAGCCGTCAAATGGGTTCTGTTTGTTTTTGTCGCAATCATGCAGCCTGTGCATTCAAGTGATTCTTTTTTTTTTTCTTGAAGTGTGTTCTTACTTTCTTTACTGAAATCTATGAAATAACTTCTCGAAATGGTCCAATTGGGTCTTTTACTGACATAGTATTAAAAAGAATACATCAAAACTCACATATACAATATTAGGCTATTTAAGACTTTTGCACTTTTATGGTACATTAGACAAAATATTGTACATATTACCTTTACAATTCCAAAATGATGACAAGTCCAAACATGTCAATTTAATGAACTATTTTATCACCTCAAAATACACCACTAAAGGAAATTTTTCTTTACTGTGATGTGATTCATCTCAGCTATAGTTATGGTGATACTAACAGTCCTAATGTTACCATAAGTGGTCACTGTAACCATATTCTGAATGGTTATCTAAGGTCAGTGTGAAAACATGTGCTAATGTTGACCACTAAGGCCTAACTTACGTGCCTTCTCTCTAACAGGAAGACAGAGGATGGGAAGGAGAGGAACAATAGTAGCCAGAAAAGCAGTAGCAATCAGTATGTCTGGTATTTATATTTATATTTGCTAATTGTTTTTTATTTCACTTTTGATGCTCTGTGTGCTTCTTACCCTGTCTGCTGCTATGCAATGCTACTGGACCCTCAATTTCCCCGAGGGAGTCTTCCCAAGGAATTAATAAAGTTCTATCTAATCTAATCTAACACAGCTTGTGAGAAGTCAAACGCACTATGTCAATGTAATCAGGCATGAGTATTCCATGCTGGTGTCAGACATTGTGTGAGTCCAGTTTCCTGCCAGCTGTTTGATCCAATCACTACCTTGTAGCATTTTCCATTGCTGGATAAGACATGCGTTTTTCTCGGACAGTGTTGTTACACTTCAGTCAATCAGTATGTGTAGAACAACTGAACACAGTGATGACTGCCAACACAAACAGATGCACTTAGAATACATTACATCAGACAGCTGTTCCAATTATACAGATTTGCTGAAATGTAATGGTCAACCAATAAAATGAAAACTGTCACCCTGTGAGTGACAGGTATCTTGCCAAAGGATCAACAAGAGAGACTACCACCAGGAACGACCACCATGAAGAGGGACTGACAAGTTCTTTGACCTCCAGGTAAACCCTGAAGATCAAGGTCAATCGCTTACCCCAGGTAATAGCTTATGGGCAAGACCATTCTCCATATTCATGTGAAATATTGACGCAAAAAAAGCACAAATTGCTACCAAGAAAGTCTTTTGGGTGATTTTAGTGTTTGCCCTTAGTGTGACCTTGACCTCTGACTTGACTTTACATTTTTCACATGCCTAAAGAAGTCTTCAACTGTCCATTTGTCTGCTTTGAAGATGAGCTACATGCATTTTCATACCTTTAAAAATCTAATTTTTCACATTTTCTCATCACGACGCCACCAAATGATGTCATAATGCAAAACTGTTGATATATCCTGAACCCTCTCGTCAAGCCCTTTAATTAAGTGTATTACACAACATATTTTACTCAAATATGAAATTTGACAATTGTTGGCCATCTTTGACCTCAAGGCAAACCCTGAAGGTCAGGGTTGATAGCTTATCCCAGGTAATGGCTTATGGTTAAGGTCATTCACTATATTCATGCCAAATTTGAAGGGAAAAACAGCACAAATTGCGACCAGGAAAGTTGTTTTAGTGATTTTAGTGTTTGACCTTCCTGTGACCTTGACCTTTTTGTGTGCTGAAAGGTATCTTCCTAGGACTGCTATATGTGAAGTTGCAAGAGTCTGCAATATAAACCATGTTCTCCAGAGTGAGTTAAAGGTGAAAAATGCAGTGATTACAAAAAACAAAAAAAAAAAACAAACATGCATACTACAGTAGTGTTCAGAATAATAGTAGTGCTATGTGACTAAAAAGATTAATCCAGGTTTTGAGTATATTTCTTATTGTTACATGGGAAACAAGGTACCAGTAGATTCTCACAAATCCAACAAGACCAAGCATTCATGATATGCTCTTAAGGCTATGAAATTGGGCTATTAGTAAAAAAAGTAGAAAAGGGGGTGTTCACAATAATAGTAGTGTGGCATTCAGTCAGTGAGTTTGTCAGTTTTGTGGAACAAACAGGTGTGAATCAGGTGTCCCCTATTTAAGGATGAAGCCAGCACCTGTTGAACATGCTTTTCTCGTTGAAAGCCTGAGGAAAATGGGATGTTCAAGACATTGCACAGAGGAACAGTGTAGTTTATTAAAAAGTTGATTGGAGAGGGGAAAACTTATACACAGGTGCAAAAAATTATAGGCTGTTCATCTACAATGATCTCCAATGCTTTAAAATGGATTTAAAAAAATCCAGAGATGTGTGGAAGAAAATGGAAAACAACCATCAAAATGGACAGAAGAATAACCAGAATGGCAAAGGCTCACCCATTGATCAGCTCCAGGATGATCAAAGATAGTCTGGAGTTACCTGTAAGTGCTGTGACAGTTAGAAGATGCCTGTGTGAAGCTAATTTATTTGCAAGAATCCCCTGCAAAGTCCCTCTGTTAAATAAAAGACGTGCAGAAGAGGTTACAATTAGCCAAAGAACACATGGCCTAAAGAGAAATGGAGGAATATTTTGTGGACTGATGAGAGTAAAATTGTTCTTTTTGGGTCCAAGGGCCGCAGACAGTTTGTGAGACAACCCCCAGACTCTGAATTCAAGCCACAGTTCACAGTGAAGATAGTGAAGCATGGTGGTGCAAGCATCATGATATGGGCATGTTTCTCCTACTATGGTGTTGGGCCTATATATCGCATACCAGGTATCATGGATCAGTTTGGATATGTCAAAATACTTGAACAGGTCATGTTGCCTTATGCTGAAGAGGACATGCCCTTGAAATGGGTGTTTCAACAAGACAATGACCCCAAGCACACTAGTAAATGAGCAAAATCTTGGTTCCAAACCAATAAAATTAATGCCTCGCAGATGTAAAGAAATCATGAAAAACTGTGGTTATACAACTAAATACTAGTTCAGTGATTCACAGGATTGCTAAAAAAGCAGTTTGAACATAATAGTTTCGAGTTTGTAGCGTCAACAGCAGATGCTACTATTATTGTGAACACCCCCTTTTCTACTTTTTTTTTTGCTAATAGCCCAATATCATAACCTTAAGAGTGTGCATATCATGAATGCTTGGTCTTGTTGGATTTGTGAGAATCTACTGGTACTTTGTTTCCCATGTAACAAAAAGAAATATACTCAAAACCTGGATTAATCTTTTTAGTCACATAGCACTACTATTATTCTGAACACTACTGTACGTAACAGATCTTGCAAAACTCTGTTTTGGCAAGATAGAAATGGCCCGTGCATCAAGAGGGATCTATGCAGCATCACAAAATGCTGCATGGATCCCTCTGTCATAACTGGTGCACATAAATTCAGTTGTTTGTAGCTCTGCAGAGAACTCTCAAGCCTCATGTAACAATGTCTAGTATAAACACTGGTACTCTGCTAATTTCCTGAACTCTTTCATCTGTACATCAAAACAATTTTTAGTATTGTGTAGTGAATATTGTATAATGTATCGCAGTACCTGTTTCAAGCTTAATACCTGTCTGCCCAAAGACCACATTGCAAAAGTCTTTTACCTCCTTCGGTAGGGTTGTGTTTAAGCCCGATCCACTTGCTGCTGCCCTTGCTGTACTGAGAAAGGAATACTTCTGCATCTTGAAAATGGATGCTGACTAGATCAGCTCCTCTCGAAAGACAGTCCTCTCGTGCTGCTCCCCAGCTCTTCTTCATGGACAAGTCCACGTTGTGAAATAGCTGCAACAAGTCAGCAGTGTCACATTGACATCCTTGCTGTGAGGTGAACAACTCTCCTGTGACTACTCCGCCTTTACTTACCTTATAACAATTTCTGAAATTCCCCAGAGATGTCCAGCCATCTGCACAGTGTATTGAAGGTGGTGGAGTGGGAGGCAGAGTGGGAGGAGTGATGTCTGGTCTGGATTTCTCACAGATGAAAGAAAATTTCTCTAAACAGGGCTTATCATCCCAGAAACTGCCAACTGTTTCTGCTGACATAGCCACGCAAGTACCATCTCCATTATCTACGGGCAGAAAGTTGACATGGATTTAATGTTTTTTGCTTAATCAGCTGCCTGTAAAGATGTAGTCACACTATGACAAATTGAGTAACTGACTAGTAACGGATTGAAATAATTGGTCGGTGGCAAATCTTGTTTCGCCTGTTTGTCTCCGGTAGATTTGAGGATCTGATTGACTGACTGATGAAATTACATTTGCACTGGCATTCAGCCACATTCAGCAGAGCGATTTTCCTGGTTTAAAGACATGCACATTAGTGGAGCTGGATTTGAGTGGGATTCACTGACGTCTCAACACAAATGTGGCTAGAATCCAGCTAGCTTGGGAATCATGATGTTATACTTCCTGACTACATTCATGCGCTGACAGCATCCTGTCCACTGTGCCGGCATTCAGTGTTCAGACAGCAAACAGTCTTTCTCTGTGGCACCTTCTCGCCAAAAGAATCTGCTACGTGTGCTCTGATGTTTAGATAGGAATGCACAGTGTTGTTTTTTTTTTTCCTTGGGCCTGACCTTGGCTAAATGAACAGCCGCACTGCATGTTGCGACATCAGGAACTGTCCTGTCTCCCCTGGTGCTGAATTCACACCCACGCCAAAGCTTTGGCCAATCAGAAGTCCAATCTGAAGCATCAGACAACCACAAGATATGAATGCATGTGTATCGCAGAAGTAACAAGTAGACGACAAAACTGGACACAAATGTGCAACCACTGGGAAAGTGCTCCATCTAATGTCTGCTCAAAGTTTTGAGCATGCACAAAACTTTGACTCTGTACATCAGCTGAGAAGGAAAGCATTTAATGAATGGGAAAAGAACTTGTACAGAACAAAAATGGACATGAATATATGTTACTCATATGCTTCCTCAATCCGTCATAGTGTGACAGACACTCAAGGTTAGTTTAAAGAATGCACCTGGCTGGTCTTGGTCCCAGTGCGTGAAGCTGAGAGGTAAGCCGTTGTCCCAGATATAGTCCACCCCTCCACTTGCTCCACCTTGGGCACGGAGGCCAATCCACCAAAGTCCGGACTTTTCTGAGAGTGCCACGGTAAAATAGGACTGCTCATTGCTGCAGTCGAACACAAGATTTTGGACACAACTTTACGTGTCAGTAAACCAAACAAAACTCCAAGATTCTTTATTGTGACTTGTTCTTATTGTTCCCGATCATCATAAAACAGTAAAACAGCATAAAACTTCACAACTTTAACTGACATGAATTACTCTCATCTGGCTTTAAAGTTTAGATTTATGTAGCATTCATTAGAGAACTACAACAACAAAAAAACTTTAAATTATTGCATTTTCTTTGCTAAGTGTTTGTTGTTGTTGTTAAAATAATGTTGGGGAAAAAAATATTGCATTTCCTACAATAAAGGTATGTCCTGTGCCCTGCTGCTAACTCAAAAGAATTTGCAGGATTTACATCGTTATTTTTTCTCTCTCTCTCTCTACAAGTCACAAAATTAATTTTGACACTTTTTTTTTTTTTTTTTTTTCCCCCCCCTTTCCCTTTATATGAGTTATTTCATGCGGAAACAAAGTGCTGAAAATGCCTTGTGGTACAATGTTGACATCCTTTTTTGGAACTGGAGCTGAACATAGTGGGTTCTTTTTTTAGTCCATGCCCCGCCCCTCCCCTGGCCAATGGATTTGTCAGTAACCTTGGTGAAGAAAAAGACTTCAACAGCATTCATGAGCAATGGAAACAAGTCTCAAATGACAATGTGAATTATATATTTTTTTCAAAAACTAAGTTGTACTTGTCAAAGGAAATTGCTGTTGTCCTTCCTTCCGTCCATCCACTCACATTTGGTTTTATGAAAAGTCATAATTGGACATTTCTTATTGGGGGGGGGGGGATCTGATTGATGCCATTGTAAAACCGCAGGTCAGACCAGAAAGTTGTGCGTCAGCCTCAGGAGGTTAAAGGCTGACTGGGCAAAAATTGGGGGGTGGGGAATTGAGTTTTTTCACTCCTAAAAGTTCAAACTGAGGAATGTGTTGTATCCCCCTGCAGATAAAAGTTCAAAGGTGTAGATAGAAGATACTCTGAGCGTTCTACTTCAGTTACAACATTATGGCCATGTGGTGCTCTTCTCGGGTCATGATTCGGCACGTGGGTGCCCCAGCGACTGGAGAAGGCCAAGGACACGTCCATGTTTCACCTGGCTGCAGCAGATAGAGGGTTCGGATGGACTGGTTGTCTGCCCTGGTGGTTAGAACCAAGGCAGTTCCATAGTGTGCTGGATGCAACAATGCGTAGCTTAACCCGTTAAGCCCAACTCGTCCAAAACTGCAACTTCATACAATGGTGGCAACACGGTATAAAGATTCAGGAAAATAATGAACAACTTCAAAGGGAGATAAATGGACCTTTACATTTACCTCATGCATCACATGAAGGTCAGTTTTAATACATCGTATTTGTCAGTTACATGTCCAAACAAGTTTTCTACCACAAACATAATATATGAAATTACTGTGCAAAGCGGGAACTGTGGGCTTGATCAAAGCTGTCTAATGGTTGTTTGATTTCACGTTGCAGTTATTGTATTTGAGTGCGCCAAAGTTTGTCTGCCTACATGTGGTCCTGCAAGACTGGTGTCCAGTCCAGGGTGGACCCTGACCCCTATGACCCGTAACTGGAATAAGAGGGTTCAGTGAATGAATATGCAAGTCCTGTCATCCTCGTCCACATGGGTTGTAGCTCCCTGTGCTTGCACTTGATTTTGTAGATGAACATGTCTATAACTGCATCATCAGTTCCAATAGCATCACCAGGTCCATTTCTATAACTGCATTATTACTCTATTACTACCAGCAGCAAGCGCTTCACATGTAACACTTATTCCAATTGCTCAAATGAACAACCTCATACAAAAAGAAAAAAAAAAGTGTTACTGACAAGAAAGGAGACTATCAGTGAGTTGTGACTGTTGCATTTTAGGAGGCCGATAAGGTAAAGGCAGCCTACTTTGTTAGAAATTCCTGTAATTAGTCCTCAAGACTGAATCAGCCAAAAAACATGCTCACTCACAGATTTCCAATGTGTAGCAAGAAGGCGTCCAGCCCCTTGCAGTGGCTCTTGGCTTCAGACCAGGTCTTTGCAGTCTCCTCCATCCAGTAGCACGAGTAGCCGTAAGCATCCCAGCCCTGACAGGTTTAATACACCGCACTGAGTTGTTGCAAAAAGCACAACAATGATGCAGAGGCTTTGACGGAAAAACAGTGTGCCTGGCTGTGGTACCTGAGGGCATCCATACACAGTGGGTTGTACAGAGGGTAGCGGGTAATGCCCTTTGGGCTTTTTGCATATGTAGGTATTGAGTTCTGTGCAGGGCACGTCATCCCATCGACCAGTCTGCAACACAGATGTCAAAAATAACCACAACCTACTACAGAGGAGCTCCAACTGTTCATGTTGGATTAACTGTCACTTTGTAGTCTATGTAATCAAGGCAAGTAACTATTACTAATATTACTGCTTCCCACCTGATGTATCATCTCCACACAGTCCTCGTTGAAGCCAACATGGTTTTTGGGTTCTCCAGGAGCCCAGTAGGTGAAGGTCACCATGTGATTGTCACTCCAAGTGAACATACCTTGCAGCGTCAGGTCATTGAGGCCAATCCAGATGTCACTGGTGGCTGCAGAGATCAGAAAGTGCATCATTAGAATAATACATTTAATGGCACCTCCACAGTGTAGTGCAGGTCTTGCTTTCAGTCCTGCTTGCGAACAAAATAATAAACCTAATGTTTTGATCCAGTGTGGACCAAACGTGTTGGAATGATTGAGAATTAACCAAGTGCAAAGTGATATGATTTTGAGGAGGGGGGGGCAGCAGTCAAAAGACAGTCACAGGCTGTGGTCAAACCTTTGGCCCAGTTTCTGTGTAGGCTCTCAGTTGTCCAGGTGGTTTCCATAGTAGAGAAGCTTGAATCTTCGACTGGACTGGGTTGCTTGATGTGAGGACGTTTCGCTTCAAATCACAGAAGCTTCCTCAGCTAAAATTCTTGCTCTGGTAGTCTGACTTCTGTTTTGACTCTTGTAGAGAAGAATAAACCAGAAGCCAACAAAAGCTGGAGTTTTTAACCTAACCAGACCCCTCCTACCGAGAGGCCGACTGCTATAGGCTAGTGACTAAATAGCTCTAATTAGCACCTATTGTGCACTCTCCTAATGATGGGATGGAAGCCTCCCCTGATGGCTCCCTTGATGACTCTCCTGATGACATGAATGACTTATTACCATGAACAAAAGACTGAAACTGCTTTGACCTGAGTACCCCATTGTAAACAGGGGACAAAGCGTGTCTGAGACCCGCTCCGCGGTTAAGGCTGGGTTTCATCTGTTTTACAAAGAATGCTTCCTAGACACCTCTCTCCAACCATTTCTTCTCTCTGGCTAAGATTTTAACTTCCTTGTCCTCAGACATGTGGTTAGTGTCTTTCAGGTGGAGATGAACTGTAGACTGAGGTCCACTGGCGACCTCTCTGAGGTGCTGGTATAACCTCTTGTTTAAAGGTTGCTTAGTCTCACCTATGTAGTGTTCATTACAGTTTTCCTGACATCTGATATAATACACTACATTGCTCTGTTTGTAACTAGGGATCCTGTCCTTAGGGTGAACTAATTTCTGTCTCAAGATGTTAACCGGTTTAAAGTAAACTTGGATTTTGTGCTGTCTGAAGATCCTCTGTAGTTTTTCCCCTACTCCTGCTAAATAAGGGAGAGACACTCCTCTTCTTGTCTCTGTCTCCTGTCTATCTGGTCTCTTTGTTTTCTGGGACTTCTGCACTTTGTCCAGGGACATCGTGGGTACCCACATACTGTGAGGGCTTTCCGTACAAGTTGTTGTTCTTTAGCCCTTCCTTCTGCAGTTGTGGGCACCTGTAGGGCTCTGTGTTGAAGAGTCCTGATCACCCCGAGCTTGTGTTCAAGGGGGTGGTTTGAGCCAAAGAGCAGATATTGGTCAGTGTGAGTGGGTTTTCTGTAAACCTCTGTCTGGAGCTGCCTGTTCTCTCCAATTGTAACATCACAGTCCAAGAAGGCTAAATGGTTGTCTCTGGCATCCTCACGTGTGAACTTGATATTGGAATCCACCGAATTGATGTGTTCTGTAAAGTCCTCGACCTCCTGTTGCTTGATTTTAACCCATGTGTCATCGACATATCTGAACCAGTGACTGGGAGAGATGCCCGTGAACGATGTCAAGGCTGTCTTCTCCACTCGCTCCATGTACAGATTGGCACTAATCATGGTGTCTAATCAGCATCTTGATATGGCACACCTGTGAGGTGGGATGGATTATCTCAGCAAAGGAGAAGTGCTCACTATCTCAGATTTAGACTGGTTTGTGAACAATATTTGAGGGAAATGGTGATATTGTGTATGTGGAAAAAGTTTTAGATCTTTGAGTTCATCTCATACAAAATGGGACCAAAACCAAAAGTGTTGTGTTTATATTTTTGTTGAGTGTATGTAGACTGGTTGTTCATATTCCCAAAACCCCTCCAGTATCCTTGTGAGGGTAAAGAGCTGTCAGGGTGTTTATTTATATAGAGAGCATATTTAAATGGTTATTTAGAAGAATTGGTTAAAGATGCACCCATGATTGCTATGAAACATTAATATTAAGCCATATGTCACCTTTCTATTGTTCAATTAACCTTTGACCTTGGAAGGTCAAAGACAAGGTTAGTGTTTAACTCAAACAGCTTGGAGCCAATATCACCTTAACACAGTAGCAGGGGTGGTGGCCAAGAGGTTAAATGTGCTTGTTTCCAGTGTGGAAACAAACCCCATCGCTGTCCGTTCTCCATGTAATGTGGAGTTGCACAAGGAAGGGCATCCAGCATACAAATTGGTCCAAATCTACATGTATACCTTGGATGTGCTGTGGTGACCCTGTTTGAAAAACAAGCGAGCAGCCAAAGGGACTTACTCTCAACTACACGTGGTGGAAGGGTTGCAGGTTAGTTGAGGATAAAGTGTTTCAATTTTGGCTATTCATTCATTTATTTTCTGCTGCTTATGCAAATCTGGATTGCAGTGATAGTACACCACGCAGCTCATTCCACACTTCCCTATCCTTAGCCAAGTCCTCTAACTCTTCCTGGGGGATCCTGAGGCGTTTCCAAGCCAGCTGGCAAATATACTCCCTTTAGCATGTCCTGGGTCTTCCCCGGGGTCTCGTTTTTGGACAGAAATAGCAAGGCCACATAGAAGCAAATATTGTGGTATCACTAAACCAATAAAAAATAAAAAATAAAAAAATGCATGAATCAATGTCAAACATGACACATGGGTCATCTTGTTAATTTTATTGAAAATCTGTATGTGGACAAAAAATGTTATATGAAATATGTGTATCAACAAGTATCATAATCATACCCATGTAAAGGTAACTTTCTAGCCAGCTCTGCTCAATCATTGACAGGATGGAGACGAGGTCGGCGCCCAGTTTCTTGCAGGTGCTCAGAGCATTGTGCCATGTCTTTTTGTCTCCAAAGGGCTTGTAGCAGAACTCTCCAAATTCGTACCAATCAGGCCCGGCACATCTCAGGACTGTAAATAAAGGTAAAAAACAACTTTCTTTTTGTTTGCTTTTTTTTTTTTTACCCCAAAACACTTTGCAATGTTTTATCAAAAACGGTGCTGTCAGAAGACTGCAATCTTAACTCACCGCCGTCTGTAAACTCGTAAGACACTGAGTAGCTTTGGTCGTATCTGCAGAATGGAAACATGTTACTGAGCCAGCCTGTAAGGCTGTTGCACACCAAAATAAGAGGAGGGATTTGGGTGGAGTCCCAGCCGCTTACTGTCTGGAGATGATGCCATTTCTGGTGGAGCCGGCGTAAAAGCTCTGTCCAGGTTTTTTCAGCAGAGTGCAGTCTCCGCCGACGTCATTCAGGATCACTCCTGCATGGATGGCGGCCGCACAGATGTTGGAGTCCTGTTGGTGGAATTGAAGCACAAAGAGAATAATACTTTTGCATTATTTAAAAAAAAAAAACTTAATTCCCATGAAGATCAGATAATATCACGTACCCCACGATATACATCTGTGCCATACACATTGTAGTTGACTCTGGCGCAGCCTGCTGGACAGTGAACACTGGAAGACACAAACATCAGACTGTATAATGAAAGAAACTGTAAAAAAAAAAAAAAATGCAAATTATTTAAAACCTGACTTACATTATTGCATCTTTGGTAACGTTCAAGTTGGGCTTGTCAGCGCATGTGATTGCATCTGTTGAGACACAATATCAAATCTGTCAGAGCAGGAATCACATCAAATTTCAAAGTGTTGTTGCCACAGAAAAATTATTTGCTCCACTTTATGTTAAAATCTGATAAAGCTTCACGTTATCAGCTTAAAGGTTTCACATTCTAACATGATACTACTGAGCTTTTCTTTTTCTTTTCTCTGGTATGGTAGCGGTACGCGTCATGCGTCTATACAAAACAGACTTAGGAGACCAGTAAACAAATAATTTGATCAGTTTCATGTTAAAATGCAAAGAGTTTGATGTTATAAAGCAAAATGTTTCACACTATAACATGATACAGAGGATTTTTTTTTTTTTTTTCTCCCACCCCTGGTCTGGTAGCAATGCAATTTCCACTACCACAAAAAACAGACTTAGACTAGTTATACAAAAAAAAAAAAAAAAAGCTCAGTTTAAATCAAAACATACAACATTTCAAGCTATAATGAAAAGTTTTCCATTATAATGCGATACTGAACTTTTTATTTCTTGTTTTTTCTGGTGTGGCAGTAATACGCTTCCATAGAAAACAGACTCAGACCAGTAAAAAATTTCGCGTGGATTCATGTTAAAACACAAAAAAAATTCAAGCTATGATGCAAAAGTTTTACATTATACTATGAAGCTGAACACTTTATTTTATTTAAATTTTTCTGTCTGGTGTGGCAGTAATACGCTTCTATATGAAACAGAATGAGACAAGTGAAAAATTTGTTTTGATTCACCTTAAAACAAAAAAGTTTCATGTTATATTGCAAAACTGAGCCATTTTTTTCTGGTCTGGTGGCAATAATCTGCAGTACAAAATAGATTTATGAGACCACTGGATTTAAAAAACAAATTAGCTTACTGTTACAACATGAAAAGCTCTTTTTTTTATGATGTGGCAGAAAATAGACTTTGGAGAGCATCTCATCTCATCTTCAACCACTTTTCCGAGTTCGGGTCATGGGCTTGGGAGAGCATCCATCCATCTATTTTCTATACTTGCTTACTCCAATTAAGGGTCACCCGGGGGGGAGAGAGAGGCTGCAGCCTATCCCAGCAGTCATAGGGAGAGAGGCGGGTTACATCCTGGTCAGGACGCCAATCTGCCACAGCGCCACTTGGGAGACCAGTAATTTAAAAACAAAAATAGTTTGCTTACAGTCAGGTGTGCATCCTAAGACGTCAAAACGAAGTCCTGCGCGAACTTTAAACTCCAGTGGGGTGATGCGGATGTACTGCGCGGATACAGGAGTACCCAGCAGCTGAGTATTAACACTATCTCTGTCTGTTGAGCCTGGAAAATACTAAACACAAATTCAGAATGATTATCTTTATTTCAGTTACTGTATACACTCTCCTCCATTTTATAGGCTTGTTTGACCTCTCGATGACTCACCAGCCCGTCAGCCGTGTAGTCGCTCCACTGTGTTCCGTCCCTGCTGTGCTGGATTTTAAACTTGGTGATCCAGTAGTCATTCTGAGGACAACCCTGCGTAACGATCCCAGTCACTTTCCTCATCTGACCAAGATTGACCTGAATCCAACTGGAGGTAGCTGCAACATGACACCACATTTAAACGAGGATACCAAACGTTTCCATGGCAGCAAATTGGGGTTCGTCAGATTGTCTTATAACAAATCTAAATGGTGGTCTTGGTACATACGGTTTCCAGAGGGAATCCAGCAGGAAGTGCTTTTCAAACGGGCTTTGTCCGGCGTGGAAGACCCCAAAGATGACGAGGCGGAGAGCTGGGAGTTGGAGATGGTTCCGTTTTCGACACCCAGACCACCTAGACACACTGTAAGTGAGAGACAAAGCACACTGAAGCTGTGTTTTAACAATGCACCGGCATTTTATGGCAGTGAATTAGGGAAGTCTGAGGAGTTGGGAAAGAATTCCTGACATGAAAAAAGAAGAAGACATCAAGTCATGTTTCACAGAATAAACTGTAATTTCCGTCTTTTTATAGTCTAATTTGGTTTTAATAACTTGACATTTGACCCGTTGTTCTCCACTTGAGGGGTGGAGACAAAGGCAGAGCCACAGAGCCTTCTAACAGCTGATTGGCTCCTGTTGAACCCCTCACTGTTATAAAGCCACTCCAAAATGTACAATAGAAGGATGGACAATAATACAACACAAACAGTGAGTCACTAACTGAGAAGTCCGTCTGTGACCCGAGGCATGATGGGAAGGAGCTCAGAGGTCAGCATCACCAGGTCCGCTACATTTTGATCAGAAGACTTTTGTTGTGTAAAATTTGGTTTACATTTTACAGTTAAACATGTTTGGAGCTTCATGTCAAACATCCCGAAAATCCAACAACTGTCCATTTACAGACTCTCATCTCTAAACGTAGACCTGAAACGGCTCGTTTTAGACGAGACGTATGTTAGCTCCTGCACATCACCTGGCAAACTTTATCTGAAGTTTCACCTCATGCTGCGTTTGCACATAACAACAAGTCACGTATGCCACGAAGTATACATTCTTGGCCGCTGATCACAAATGTGATGATTTGCGGCGTCATGTGGCCTCAAGAACTGCTGCAACCTGTTACCACACGTTACGATTAATGGCACGTGTTGCTGGAGAATTATCAGGAACCATTACGCAAGGTCAAGAATAATGTTCTGCGTTGTTGCATGCTGTTGTGTGATATCGCGCATAACAGCGCATCATTAACTTCTGTCACGTTGTGAATGAGGCAGATTGTCTCCACACACACACACCCCCATATTCATCCAACTGTCAGTTGCTGAATAATTCAGATCGCTCCAGTTTGCTCCTCAGCATCCAGAGCAAAAGAACTTTGTGATTGCATGCTTAGTTGGGCTCTGTGCCATGGAGTGATGCAGAAAGGAGGAGGAGACGGAGAGAGCCAGATGTGTGGCTCCACGCGGCTCTCGTCTCGTTTGTTTTCCCAAACATCAGGCACAGCAGCAGCAGGTGGAACACCTGAAGGAGCACGCTGAGGAGCACTGGAACGAGACTTTTAGCCGACTTGGCGTCACTGTCCTTCTTCAGCATACTACAGCAATGAAACTGAATGCGGTTCAGCAGGATTTAATTGTGCGCACATCAGAGAAGAACGCTGTCGGGCTCTATTAAGGATCACCACTAATCAAGACAGATCAACACACTCAGTTGCAATCTGAACGACATGAGGCAAAATGAGGGTGGTGCGTGACATTCGTGGAAGATTTTTTGACAGCCAAAAACATGCTCCACGAAAGTCACGAATATCACGCACCAACATGCACTTTTAAGAAACCTATTCAGATGCATTGTCACGTTAAGAATGTCAGGAATGTGCCAAGAATGACGCAAATATGGCATTCATAACACATCCTGCCTATGTGTAAATGTAGCATTACGAGAATCCTTCTCTGGGTTACTCCACCATGAAGCTGCACAACTGGTGATGCAACCGACAAAAGTTCTGTGATGCACAATTTCTCCATTCACAACCACAGAAGCCTACACCTCCTTCAGATTTGTCATGGGTGTCTTGGTGGCTTCCCTCACTTGTCTCCTTCTTCACTCTGTTTTTAAAGCTACATAATGTCAGGAAAGATGACTTTAAGCTTGCTTTCAGCTTGTTTTCATCTTGGAATATAGTACGTGCCATTGGATTAATATACATGCTGTTGGATTAAACTGGACAGTGTTTGGTACTTTCCCGGAGTAAGTGAGGTCATACCGGACTTTTCCATTACAAATGGGGAGGCCCATGGAATGAACTCAGTGGTGAAGACGATGGAATATGTCTAAAGATGATTCTAAAATGACAAAGTATGATCAAATGAAGTATTAATGTGTTAAAAATTAAGAGTTGATTAGAAAAGGTATTAGAAAAAGTATGTTATAAATAAGTGAAATGAATGATTATATGAGTTGTTTTTCATAAAGAGTGCAGAGTCAGAGAAGAAAGGGGAAGTGATGTTGCAACAAGGCAAGAAAAGCTGATGATAAACAACTGATCAAATGATTAAGATGTGATAAATTATGAAATAAATAATAAGGAATGAAAATGTTTGTATCAATCAATCAATCAATTTTTTTATATAGCGCCAAATCACAACAAACAGTTGCCCCAAGGCGCTTTATATTGTAAGGCAAGGCCATACAATAATTATGTAAAACCCCAACGGTCAAAACGACCCCCTGTGAGCAAGCACTTGGCTACAGTGGGAAGGAAAAACTCCCTTTTAACAGGAAGAAACCTCCAGCAGAACCAGGCTCAGGGAGGGGCAGTCTTCTGCTGGAACTTGTTGGGGCTGAGGGAGAGAACCAGGAAAAAGACATGCTGTGGAGGGGAGCAGAGATCGATCACTAATGATTAAATGCAGAGTGGTGCATACAGAGCAAAAAGAGAAAGAAACAGTGCATCATGGGAACCCCCCAGCAGTCTACGTCTATAGCAGCATAACTAAGGGATGGTTCAGGGTCACCTGATCCAGCCCTAACTATAAGCTTTAGCAAAAAGGAAAGTTTTAAGCCTAATCTTAAAAGTAGAGAGGGTGTCTGTCTCCCTGATCTGAATTGGGAGCTGGTTCCACAGGAGAGGAGCCTGAAAGCTGAAGGCTCTGCCTCCCATTCTACTCTTACAAACCCTAGGAACTACAAGTAAGCCTGCAGTCTGAGAGCGAAGCGCTCTATTGGGGTGATATGGTACTACGAGGTCCCTAAGATAAGATGGGACCTGATTATTCAAAACCTTATAAGTAAGAAGAAGAATTTTAAATTCTATTCTAGAATTAACAGGAAGCCAATGAAGAGAGGCCAATATGGGTGAGATATGCTCTCTCCTTCTAGTCCCCGTTAGTACTCTAGCTGCAGCATTTTGAATTAACTGAAGGCTTTTTAGGGAACTTGTTGGGAAAGTGTAGGAACACGGACCCACAACAGGGGGCGCAAATGAACGGACAATGGAGTAAGTCAAATAACAACGCTTTACTGTTGTGAATGTGCACAACGAATACAACCAATCACAGAAATGGACAACAGTCAATTCACAAAAGTGTCGTGTGGGCAGGCTCGAAGATAGGAGACGCCTCTCCAAGGTAAGACCGGTACCACACGGCTACCTCCGCCACAGGACCCCGGGAATACTGGAGCCGCCAAGTCCCGAACTCCCAGGTGGCCACTGCCTCCGCGTGTCGGACCTGGTACTGCTGGCGAGGAAACAAAGTACAGTCAGATGGGGGCGCGTTTGCACCCAGGACTCCGAACAGCAGGAAAGTTACCTCCACCTCTCGTTGGAACAGTAATCCAAATACCTAGCTCAATCCAAAAAGATACACTCTGTTAGCGTCAATACGTTACCTCTCCGGTAAGAACGATATCTCGGCGATGAGGTGGAGATGCCGTCCTGCTGATATACCCCACTGATGATTGCCGTCAGCTGTCTCAGGTGATGGTGACAGCTGTTACCGAGGCTGCTCCTGTGGGGCGGCGGCGCCCTCTGGTGCCTGGAGCCCGCACTCCAGGCAGGGCGCCCTCTGGTGGTGGTGGGCCAGCAGTACCTCCTCTTCAGCGGCCCACACAACAGAACTTTTAGGACAACCTGATAATAATGAATTACAATAGTCCAGCCTAGAGGAAATAAATGCATGAATTAGTTTTTCAGCATCACTCTGAGACAAGACCTTTCTGATTTTAGAGATATTGCGTAAATGCAAAAAGCAGTCCTACATATTTGTTTAATATGCGCTTTGAATGACATATCCTGATCAAAAATGACTCCAAGATTTCTCACAGTATTACTAGAGGTCAGGGTAATGCCATCCAGAGTAAGGATCTGGTTAGACACCATGTTTCTAAGATTTGTGGGGCCAAGTACAATAACTTCAGTTTTATCTGAGTTTAAAAGCAGGAAATTAGAGGTCATCCATGTCTTTATGTCTGTCCGTCTCTTTTTTATGTGAAAGAGAGTTGTAATGAAATGATTGAATATGATTGATGTGATTCTAAAGACATGATTTAGAAAAACGAATTCTCAGAAAAGCTGAAGTGTTAACAGAAAAGAAGAACTTGAGAAATAAGTTACTGGCAAAGGGCTGAAGATGGCTTCCAGTAAGGGAAGGAGAAGGGAGGAGGTTTTGAGTCACCAGCATCCCCATGGTAACCAAGATCATCTGAGGACAACAAAGAGTCAAGCACATATATAAACTGTGAAACACCAGGAAACAGGGTTATTCTTCCAGGGAGAGGTGCTGTTGTCACTTCTCCCCTGCTACGAGGAGATCACAAGACTTGACCATCTTGTGAGCAGCAATTGGAATCGTGGAGTGAGAGGATTGGAGCCATAAGAGATCATTTGAGAGAGTTTTCAACTCCCACTCAGGCCGTCCAGTCACGGAGTAGCAGAGCATTGGAGAATAATCACTGGCCTTAAGTCTGAGTGAGGAAGGTTCAACGTTTTCTCTCTCAAGGAACATCACAGCATACCAGAATGGATTAGCTCAACTTTTGGTTGATTGAAGAAGGAATAAACTCTTATGTGGATTAATTTCCTGAAGGATTACAACATCACACAAGGATCGTGGTCAGCAAACGACTAATAGCTGATGAAGAGGAAATCAAGTTCATCGAGCTGGGGACTTTAACCTCAAAAACCTCCCTCCCTCACTCCTAGAAAAATTAAGAAGTCAATCCAGTCCAGTCAAAGTAAGATCAGACAGTATTATTGAATCAAAAACAAAAATCTCTGCCAATCATTATTCTAATTATATTTGAATTACTGTTGTGAAATTATCATCATATAACCTATTTTGATTATGTTGTCGGCACTTGCAAAACCTGCAATAAATTTCCAAGCATGCAGTTAAAGTGTTAAGGCTCGGACATTGGATTTATTGATGCTTCTTAAGGTGTAAAAGTTAAAGATTATTGGGTGTACAACATCAAAAAGTGCTCTAAAAGGTTAGTCTGGTTTTTAATGAAATTAACACATCCTGGGGACTCGCTGTACGAGTCACTAAATTCAAAATCTAGCAACATTCCAAGAGCCCTGATCCATAAGAGGAGAGCTGCCGTTAACGGGCGTGGCCGGTTCGTATCCTGGTTCCAGAGAAGGCTATTCGACCGGGGTGCGAGATCAGCGTCAGCGGGGTGGACGTCCGGATGGAGGCAGTGAGCGGCTAGACGAATCTCCTCACCAGCAGCTTGAACAGCCTTTGTGAAGCCCTGCCGGGTAATACCCGTGGAGACACGAAGGTCGGACCCCAGAGACGGAGAGCTGGTTTTAGTACACAAACACACTCATCAGAGGGTGAGCGTGTGCCGTGTGTCTAAAAAAAATAACGGGATCTGACAATAAGCTTTGGAGTGTCTTTTTGCACAAGTAGAATATAGCATTCAGTGTGCTTCTGAAAGCTTACATAAGAGTGGGCCCCCTCATGGAGACCGCTGTGTTGATACAGTGGCCCAAATGGGACAAACTTACTCAACCTTTAGCATTTTGTAGCACAGCCAGAAGACTGAAGAAAAAATAAGAGGACTCAGCAGTTGCTCCCCTATTCACTGTCTACTGGATGCTTGTGCAGTTGGAGAACCCTCACTTTTGTAAAATAAAAGATTGTACACATTGGTTATCTCAAGCATGAATCATCACCACCAAAGAAGAAAAAGGGAAATGGTTTCGTGACCACCAACAGCACGACGCACTCTGAGACCTCACCACTAGACGACACTAAATCCTACACACTGTAACTTTAAGAACGGCCTACTCCAGACATATTTAACAGAATGTACTGTTTGGATCGCTTAATGATCGGCATGTGTTTAAATAACAGGAATTTAACACCACAGTGTTCCCTGAGAAATGCACATTACACCTGATTCCTGAAGGAGTCACCTTTCTGTTCACAGCTGTATGTGATCTGTAGGTATTTAGTGACGTTGGAGCAGGGATCGTTTTCCATGTGGGCGTACGCGATGCAGAACTGTTGGTTGTTGCACAACTTTCTGATGAGGGGAAGAACGCCATCCACCATGCAGGGTCCTGCAGAACAGTGATCAGTTAGTTCAGCGAACACAGATCCGCGAGTTGCACAGGTAGGAGGAAGGATGTGTGGCTTTTGTGCAGTACCGCCAATGGATCCATCTATGTCGGGACAGATGTTGTCGCTGTTTCGTCCATAGAAAGCAGACTGGATGTCGATGACGCTCTCCTTGGGACAGTGAAGGACGACTGAGGAATCCTGGCACGCCAGCGCCGTCATATAACCTGCAGGTGATTCACACGTGCATGAAGCAAACCGATCGAAATGATCTGTTACATGATTAGAGATCACACAGAAGTGACTGGGACATGTATCAGCCGGTGGAGTGTCATCGTTACCGTCATGAGGTGGAGGAGGTTCTGGGGTTCTCCCTATGACAGGAAACAGCAGTATGGCGTGATCGGTATGTTACGACACTTTGGGTGTTAAATCGTTAAGTGTCAATAAGGACTGCGTCTCACCGCGTCTCTTGCAGATGTATCCTCTGTTGTAGTCGCAGTTATCATCATTCCAGTAGCCACTGTTGATGAGTATAGACAGGCAGTCTTCACCGTAATAATCGTCTGGGTTTCCTGACGGGAAAGAAAAGCCGACATCAGACTGATTACGGAGCCGGAGATTTCAGAGGGGCGGGTCTTTTAACATCAAGAGTCGACCTTCTTGTTGGTTGTTACCAGTTGGTGGGCACAGTTCAGCTAATTTTTCATTGGCGGATTAGCTTCTCAGCTAATTTTGAAAACCATTGGTGGACCAATTAGCTTCTGCTATATTTGGTTTGGCTAAGTCGGCCAACATTTTATCCTCAGTAAACTTTAACATTCAAAAACGTACAAACAGAGCTCTCAAGTTGAGATACGCTCAAGGAGTTATTTTCCACCAAATCTTGTCTTGTAGGTCATAGCGGTGAAATGTTTCAGTCAGAATGTCATGCATTAGCATGAGAGCGAGACATGTTGAGTCTCACGGCAAATGTATGAGACTTGAGAGCTCTGTATAAACCCTAAAATCATACATTTGTTCCTGGGGTTTTTTATATTAATATTGTTTGTTAATATCACTTATTCATTTAATATTTTCCACATTGTGAATAAACTATGTTGACTAGAAGCTACTGTTGAATTTAATTTAATTTGGTCATTTAATTATTTATCTTGATCATCATTTGATCTTGGCATGCTAAACCTTTCTGGGATCCTGCAGGTTTACACTTAAACATATTTGAATTTCAGCTCTTAAGTCAGTTTTTCTGAGTTTCAGAGTAAAAAAAAAACAAGCTACTGTTGTATAATAAAAGTTAGTAGCTACCAGTACCTTCGGCTAAATGTTTTAGCGGTTTAACGTTATCACAGTTAAATTTTCAGCTCGTGGGTTAGTGATTATCAAAGCTAATGTTTAAGCAGTGGTGGATCTTCAATAGACTTTGTCAGAGTGATAAAATGTATTTTCATTCCTGTTGCATATATTTTACAAAAATATTGCCAATTAAGGCGGCACGGTGGATTAGTGGTTAGCACTGTTGCCTCACAGCAAGATGGTCATGGGATCGTGTCCCACCTGGTCTTTTCAGTCTAGATTTTGCATGTTCTCCCCGTGTTCACCCGAGTTCCCTCCAAATGTTCCGGCTTCCTCCCACTTCCAAAGACGTGCAGGTGAATCGGTGACTCTAAACCGACCGCAGGTTTGAATCTGTGTATGTCTGCAATAAACTGGAGCTCCTGTCCAGGTTGGACCTTTCCCTTTCACCCTGTGACTGCTGGGATAGGCTCAAGCAGTCCATGACCCTTAATTTAAGCAAGTAGGTAAAGAACATGAATGAATAAATAATTCCAATTATTTATTTTTCACATTTATTTTTTACAGCCATGAAACAATTTCTACAACCCCTGGCAAAAATTATGGAATCACCGGCCTCGGAGGATGTTCATTCAGTTGTTTAATTTTGTAGAAAAAAAGCAGATCACAGACATGACACAAAACTAAAGTCATTTCAAATGGCAACTTTCTGGCTTTAAGAAACACTATAAGAAATCAAGAAAAAAAGATTGTGGCAGTCAGTAACGGTTACTTTTTTAGACTCCCTTCTGTCTGATCATTGCTTAATAACATTTACATTTACTCTGATGGACTACCCAGCAGTGGGGAATAAGTTTCATTACACTAGAAGTCTTTCAGAAAGCGCTGTAACTAGGTTTAAGGATATGATTCCTTCTTTATGTTCTCTAATGCCATATACCAACACAGTGCAGAGTAGCTACCTAAACTCTGTAAGTGAGATAGAGTATCTCGTCAATAGTTTTACATCCTCATTGAAGACAACTTTGGATGCTGTAGCTCCTCTGAAAAAGAGAGCTTTAAATCAGAAGTGCCTGACTCCGTGGTATAACTCACAAACTCATAGCTTAAAGCAGATAACCCGTAAGTTGGAGAGGAAATGGCGTCTCACTAATTTAGAAGATCTTCACTTAGCCTGGAAAAAGAGTCTGTTGCTCTATAAAAAAAGCCCTCCGTAAAGCTAGGACATCTTTCTACTCATCATTAATTGAAGAAAATAAGAACAACCCCAGGTTTCTTTTCAGCACTGTAGCCAGGCTGACAGAGTCAGAGCTCTATTGAGCTGAGTATTCCATTAACTAGTAATGACTACATGACTTTCTTTGCTAACAAAATTTTAACTATTACAGAAAAAATTACTCATAACCATCCCAAAGACGTATCGTTATCTTTGGCTGCTTTCAGTGATGCCGGTATTTGGTTAGACTCTTTCTCTCCGATTGTTCTGTCTGAGTTATTTTCATTAGTTACTTCATCCAAACCATCAACATGTTTATTAGACCCCATTCCTACCAGGCTGCTCAAGGAAGCCCTACCATTATTTAATGCTTCGATCTTAAATATGATCAATCTATCTTTGTTAGTTGGCTATGTACCACAGGCTTTTAAGGTGGCAGTAATTAAACCATTACTTAAAAAGCCATCACTTGACCCAGCTATCTTAGCTAATTATAGGCCAATCTCCAACCTTCCTTTTCTCTCAAAAATTCTTGAAAGGGTAGTTGTAAAACAGCTAACTGATCATCTGCAGAGGAATGGTCTATTTGAAGAGTTTCAGTCAGGTTTTAGAATTCATCATAGTACAGAAACAGCATTAGTGAAGGTTACAAATGATCTTCTTATGGCCTCGGACAGTGGACTCATCTCTGTGCTTGTTCTGTTAGACCTCAGTGCTGCTTTTGATACTGTTGACCATAAAATTTTATTACAGAGATTAGAGCATGCCATAGGTATTAAAGGCACTGCGCTGCGGTGGTTTGAATCATATTTGTCAATTTGTTCATGTAAATGGGGAATCTTCTTCACAGACTAAAGTTAATTATGGAGTTCCACAAGGTTCTGTGCTAGGACCAATTTTATTCACTTTATACATGCTTCCCTTAGGCAGTATTATTAGACGGTATTGCTTAAATTTTCATTGTTACGCAGATGATAGCTTTATCTATCCATGAAGCCAGAGGACACACACCAATTAGCTAAACTGCAGGATTGTCTTACAGACATAAAGACATGGATGACCTCTAATTTCCTGCTTTTAAACTCAGATAAAACTGAAGTTATTGTACTTGGCCCCACAAATCTTAGAAACATGGTGTCTAACCAGATCCTTACTCTGGATGGCATTACCCTGACCTCTAGTAATACTGTGAGAAATCTTGGAGTCATTTTTGATCAGGATATGTCATTCAAAGCGCATATTAAACAAATATGTAGGACTGCTTTTTTGCATTTACGCAATATCTCTAAAATCAGAAAGGTCTTGTCTCAGAGTGATGCTGAAAAACTAATTCATGCATTTATTTCCTCTAGGCTGGACTATTGTAATTCATTATTATCAGGTTGTCCTAAAAGTTCCCTAAAAAGCCTTCAGTTAATTCAAAATGCTGCAGCTAGAGTACTAGCGGGGACTAGAAGGAGAGAGCATATCTCACCCATATTGGCCTCTCTTCATTGGCTTCCTGTTAATTCTAGAATAGAATTTAAAATTCTTCTTCTTACTTATAAGGTTTTGAATAATCAGGTCCCATCTTATCTTAGGGACCTCATAGTACCATATCACCCCAATAGAGCGCTTCGCTCTCAGACTGCAGGCTTACTTGTAGTTCCTAGGGTTTGTAAGAGTAGAATGGGAGGCAGAGCCTTCAGCTTTCAGGCTCCTCTCCTGTGGAACCAGCTCCCAATTCAGATCAGGGAGACAGACACCCTCTCTACTTTTAAGATTAGGCTTAAAACTTTCCTTTTTGCTAAAGCTTATAGTTAGGGCTGGATCAGGTGACCCTGAACCATCCCTTAGTTGTGCTGCTATAGACGTAGACTGCTGGGGGGTTCTCATGATGCACTGTTTCTTTCTCTTTTTGCTCTGTATGCACCACTCTGCATTTAATCATTAGTGATCGATCTCTGCTCCCCTCCACAGCATGTCTTTTTCCTGGTTCTCTCCCTCAGCCCCAACCAGTCCCAGCAGAAGACTGCCCCTCCCTGAGCCTGGTTCTGCTGGAGGTTTCTTCCTGTTAAAAGGGAGTTTTTCCTTCCCACTGTAGCCAAGTGCTTGCTCACAGGGGGTCGTTTTGACCGTTGGGGTTTTACATAATTATTGTATGGCCTTGCCTTACAATATAAAGCGCCTTGGGGCAACTGTTTGTTGTGATTTGGCGCTATATAAAAAATTGATTGATTGATCATATCAGATCTGCTCGTTAGTCTGCATCTAAAAAGGAGTGAACACACCTTGGAGAGCTGTTGCACCAAGTGGACTGACATGAATCATGGCTCCAACACGAGAGATGTCAATTGAAACAAAGGAGAGGATTATCAAACTCTTAAAATAGAGTAAATCATCACGCAATGTTGCAAAAGATGTTGGTTGTTCACAGTCAGCTGTGTCTAAACTCTGGACCAAATACAAACAACATGGGAAGGTTGTTAAAGGCAAACATACTGGTAGACCAAGGAAGACATCAAAGCGTCAAGACAGAAAACTTAAAGCAATATGTCTCAAAAATCGAAAAATGTACAACAAAACAAATGAGGAACGAATGGGAGGAAACTGGAGTCAACGTCTGTGACCGAACTGTAAGAAACCGCCTAAAGGAAATGGGATTTACATACAGAGCTAAACGAAAGCTAAACAAAAGGCATCATTAACACCTAAACAGAAAAAAACAAGATTACAATGGGCTAAGGAAAAGCAATTGTGGACTGTGGATGACTGGATGAAAGTCATATTCAGTGATGAATCTCGAATCTGCATTGGGCAAGTTGATGATGCTGGAACTTTTGTTTGGTGCCTTTCCAATGAGATTTATAAAGATGACTGCCTGAAGAGAACATGTAAATTTCCACAGTCATTGATGATATGGGGCTGCATGTCAGGTACAGGCACTGGGGAGATGGCTGTCATTACATCATCAATAAATACACAAGTTTATGTTGATATTTTGGACAATTGAAAGGATGTTTGGGGATATAATTTTTCAAGATGATAATGCATCTTGCCATAGAGCAAAAACTGCAAAAACATTCCTTGCAAAAAGACACATAGGGTCAATGTCATGGCATAGGGTCAATGTCAATGAGCAGATCTGATTTGATGCAGGTGTTAATTTGGGGGATGAAAATTTACAGGGTGATTCCATAATTTTTTCCTCAGAATTGAGTGATTCCATATTTTTTTCCTCTGCTTGGTCTAAAAAAGTAACCGTTACTGACTGCCACAATCTTTTTTTCTTGATTTCTTATAGTGTTTCTTAAAGCCAGAAAGTTGCCATTTGAAATGACTTTAGTTTTGTGTCATGTCTGTGATCTGCTTTTTTTCTACAAAATTAAACAACTGAATGAACATCCTCTGAGGCCGGTGATTCCATAATTTTTGCCAGGGGTTGTATAATCCCTGAGCTGTGATGCTTCCACACAGATGAGAGCTCTGTTTTATCCAATCAGACTTCCCCCTGCATATGTGACCAGTCTTCATTGTGCTTTGTTTTATTTTCTTACTGGTAGTATAGCTAAAGCAGATGGTCACCCTACTGAGATGGGTCTGCTTGAGGTTTCTTCCTATAATCAAATGTAAAAAACAGCTGGGGGAGTATTTCCTTGCCACTGTATAAATAAATTGATTTTAAATAGAATTTTATTGAATAAAGTTAATTACAAAAATTTGCCAGAGGAATCGTGCAGTGCGTCTTGGTCTACCTGCATTCCAGTTGATATATCTGAACGGAGAGCCATCTGTCCATTCCCAGCCGCCTTCAGTGATGGAGTCGTGACCACCCATCCATAGAGAAATCCCAGTGGGAGCCGCATGGACCACACCTGAAAACAGAAAAAACCCATTTGATTCTTTTATTATTATCATTATTAATTTAAAACAAGATGCTGAACTTGCATCTGCAGGTTAATGATACATAAAAGTATAAAGAAATTAAAAATAATGATCCATATCATAAAAGGCAAGTGGCCTCTGTGTGTTTGTGTATCCGGAGCATCAACTAAAATCCAGAAAGAGCTGACTTTCATCCTTTGGCATACTTATGTATTTTTTCATGAGGATTCAAATCGTGAAAACAGCAAGGTGATCAAACCAATATGCACTTCCACAATAAGAGCCTATATTTCAAAATAAAAGCCTGCAAGGTTGCTGCAGACCTGAGAGAATTCATCAGTCTGTCCATCCTCTAACATCTCAGACAGCAGATTTAAATCTGGACATTTTCTGTATGCATGTGACCCCAAACCGAGAATTAATATGTTCATACTCCGAACAAAACCGCAGAATTGTGTCTCAACAGTGTCTCACACAGGCCAAAAAAAGAAAAGAAATTTGATGTAATGTGAACACTGTCAGTGCAAATGAAAAACTATTTTCTTTGTCCTGGTTAAGCAGCTTCAGAAAAGCTTATTGATGACAAAAATTAATTTTAGGAAACTGAATACAACTTAAACCTTCAATAAAGACTTTCATAAAAGCCAAGAAATGTTTCTATTCAATATTTAAAAAAAAGTAGCACAACTGTAAACAGATTTCCCTCAAAAGTCAGCGTTCCTCCGTATATAGACCACATCTACTAGAACCCGTGGTTCCCCACAGGGTCAACATCCTAGTAATATAAAATTACTTATCAGGAAAAAATAGGCACAGTACCCTTAATGAAGGCTTGTTCCATAGGATCAGTGATACTAATGAGGTCTCCGCCCTGATTAACGCAGTCGGCTCGGGCCTCCGCCCACGTCCTCATGGACAGGTAGTTGAACAGGTAGCAGTAGTCATTAAACGGGTCGGGCATCCAAGAACCACATTTATCGTTCCAACCTAAAACAATTTTCACATCCAGATAAATATGCAGCATTTATCACTTCCATATAAAATCTGGTCCACAAATATTTAGACAGTTCACTTCTGTATTTTTGCCTTCTGTATTTCTATTTTTTTGTCTCTGTAGGCCACCACAATGGAGCTGAGATGAAACAGTGGAGATGTGGTTGCAGTGTAGACTTAAAAAATATTGCATTATCCATGTATACATTAGAGACACTATTGTACACATTCTCTCCACTTTCAGTCGTTAGTAATGTGACAACAAAAATATAAAAAGTGCTGTAAAAAATTAAAGGAACCTGCACCCGACTGGCACCCCATACGCACATACTTATACAGACAGAGTCATGGTGGATTGCGACAGAAGGATTTTCTTAGAGGACATGAAATTTGCCAGAAGGCACATGGAAGACTAAGCCTAGACTTGATCTATTATCTTGTGTGAAAAATCTTTCTGTGTGCCACTCCACTGTGATGCTGTGACTGGTGGTGCAACAGACAAAACTGCACCATACACAGGTTTTCCCAAACACAGCCACAGAAACCTTGGTGGCTTCCCTCACTAGTCTCCTTGAATGATAAGCCATGTTTTGAGAACTGCCTGCTTCAGACAGATTTACCGCACAGTGCCATACTGTTTGAGTTTCTTAATGATTGATCCAAATTAATTCACGACATATTCAGTGATTTGGAAATGTTCATGTGTCCATCCCCTGACTTGTCTCAAGAAAACTGGCTATAAAAGTGATGATTTGTGTTCGAAATAACCCACAGATTTAGTTTGTCCACTTATTTATTGCCTCTGAAAATGGAGAGAGTGTGTATGAAAATGGCTGTGAATCCTAAATGGTTAATGCAGTAATTTTTTGTTAAACCCCTGTTAATTAAATCTGCAAGTTTACACTACAAGTACATCTCGACTGTTTAATTTCAACTTCAACTGTGTGTACTAGTAGTTATATGAAAGTAACCTGGTCCGGTAGTAGGAGGCTGAGGTGGTGGTCCTTGTTCTTTGGCTGTGAATGAACAGCATAACAGTTAATGATACATGTTTTCATTATTAATGAATAATAAAAGTATGTACCATATTTTCGGGACTATAAAATGCAAGACTATAAGGGTTGTTTCTTTTTTTTTTTACTTGCTTGGCTGGTCTGGCAACTTATATTTCAAAGCAACATATAAAAAAAAATACTGTATTGTCATCTATTGGCAGCACAGTGACTTAGTGGTTTGCACTGTTACCTCACAGCAAGAAGGTCATGGGATCGATTCCCACCTGTAGTCTTTCTGTGTGGAGTTTGCATGTTCTCCCTGTGTTTGCGTGGGTTTCCTCCCACATTTAAAGACATGCAAGTTAGGTGAATTGGAAACTTTATAACTATCCAGGTCTTGATCTCAATGGGACTAACCTGGTTAAATAAAGATTAAATTAAAGTAGCCATAAGATGGTACCATCCACACGGATGACAATCTGTTCCTGTATACTGATCTGAAAGAGGTACAGTGACTCACAGTCCAGAGCAGAGGATGGCAATAACTGCCATAAAAAAAAAAACAGGAAGAGAAGGAGGTGCTAGGGTGGAGAACAAAGGAGGTTAATAAATCATGCTTTCAAACTAAAATACCTCAATATTAAACTAGAAGCCGCTCAGAAATCGCATACAGTGGGGCAAAAAAGTATTTAGTCAGTCCCTGATTGTGCAAGTTCTCCTACTTAGAAAGATGAGAGAGGTCTGTAATTTTCATCATAGGTACACTTCAACTATGAGAGACAAAATAAGGAAAAAAAAAATCCAGGAAATCACATTGTAGGATTTTTAAAGAATTATTTGTAAATTATGGTGGAAAATAAGTATTTGGTCAATAACAAAAGTTCAACTCAATACAAAACATAATCTTTGTTGGCAATGACAGAGGTCAAACGTTTCCTGTAAGTCTTCACCAGGTTTGCACACACTGTAGCTGGTATTTTGGTCCATTCCTCCATGCAGATCTCCTCTAGAGCAGTGATGTTTTGGGGCTGTCGCTGGGCAACATGGACTTTCAACTGCCTCCACAAATTTTCTATGGGGTTGAGGTCTGGAGACTGGCTTGGCCACTCCAGGACCTTGAAATGCTTTTTACAGAGCCACTCCTTCGTTGCCTGAGCGATGTGTTTGGGATCATTGTCATGCTGGAAGACCCAGCCACGTTGCATCTTCAATACTCTCACTGATGGAAGGAGGTTTTGGCTTAAAATCTCATGATACATGGCCATGTTCATTCTTCCCTTAACACGGATCAGTCTCCTGTCCCCTTTGCAGAAAAACAGCCCCAAAGCATGATGTTTCCACCCCCATGCTTCACAGTAGATATGATGTTCTTGGAATGCAACTCAGCATTCTTCTTCCTCCAAACATGACGAGTTGAGTTTTTACCAAAATGTTCTATTTTGGCTTTATCTGACCACATGATATACTCCCAATCCTCTTCTGGATCATCCATATGCTATCTGGCAAACTTCAGACGGGCCTAGACACGTATTGGCTTAAGCAGGGGGACACGCCTGGCACTGCAGGATTTGAGCCCCTCTGTGTGTAGTGTGTAGTCTTTGTTACTTTGGTCCCAGCTCTCTGCAGGTCATTCATCAGGTCCCTCCGAGTAGTTCTGGGATTTTTGTTCACCGTTCTCATGATCATTTTGATCCCACGGGATGACATCTTGTGTGGAGTCCCAGATCGAGGAAGATTATCAATGGTCTTGTATGTCTTCCATTTTCTTACAGTTGCTCCCACAATTGATTTATTCACACCATCCTACTTGACTATTGTAGATTCACTCTTCCCAGCCTGGTGCACATCTACAATTTTCTTCCTGGTGTCCTTCGACAGCTCTTTGATCTTGGCCATGGTTGAGTTTGGAGTCTGACTGTTTGAGGCTGTGGATAGGTGTCTTTTATACAGATAACGAGTTCCAACAGATGGCATTAATACAGGTAACAGGTAGAGGACAGAAGAGCTTCTTAAAGAAGTAGTTACAGGTCTGTGAGAGCCAGAAATCTTGCTTGTTTGTGGGTGACCAAATACTTATTTTCCACCATAATTTACAAATAAATTCTTTAAAAATCCTACAATGTGATTTTCTGGATTTTTTTTTTTTTTTTTTTTCTCAGTTCGTCTCTCACAGTTGAAGTGTACCTATGATGAAAATTACAGACCTCTCTCATCTTTCTAAGTAGGAGAACTTGCACAATCAGGGACTGACTAAATACTTTTTTACCCACTGTACCTCCACCGAGGCCACATATGTTCTGGAAAATATGTTCCAGAGTGACTTCAAAATAAAATCCCTAATTTTCTATGACATTATCCATATGCTCACCAGATTTCATTTAACATCCCCTCACAACTTCTTGAGTCAAATGTTACTATGTGCCAAACACTCTTCTGGATCTCAGTTCCATAATATTTTCCAGCTCCATAACTGGACCACCTATTCCCCGGGAACATTGTCTATGGGCTCACCAAATTTCATTGAAATGCGTTCACTACTTTTTGAGTTATCCTGTTAAAAGTCAAACAAAAACAAGGAGACAAACACCAGTGAAAATACTACCTCCTTAACAGATATAATAAAGAGAGGGATTATAAATTTCATAATTCTCTGCTCTCCACTTGTTATCAGTTTGTAGGAAACAGCCAGAACAGGACAGTCATTCTCAGGTAAGGCTAACTGCTACATTTTAAAAATGTATAAGAGTTTCAAAATGTTTAATTACATTTGGTGAAGTAAACATGCACACATTTACTTGAATTCTTTGTGCCGCGTACAGTAACATTTTTGAACCGTTAACTTGTGCTCACTAACGTGGTGTGTGTGTGTTCTAAATAAATAACGCAGCAGTTAAATTCACTTTGTTTCTTGTTGCACAAATAATAGCACCATGTTTCAAAAGTAAATAAAATTTGTAGGCCGGAGCAACTTGTGTTTTTTGTTCTCTTTATGAAGTATTTTTGGACAAATGAGACTAATACACTGGTGCAAATTTTAGTCCGGAAAATACAGTAAGGATAGTGTTATTTGATTGTGTCAGACGTTTTTTGCAGATGAATTCTTTGGTGGAGGTGCAGAAGTCATCATTGAGAAGTCCTGGTTCAACATGGTTCATCCCTCTGAGGCTCACACAGTGCTCGTTACCCTGCCAGTTGTCTGGCTGATTCGGCGCCCACGGCTGAAAATCCTGATGGACACAAAAAAAATTCAGACCAGAGTGAGACATGATTCTTTATCATCTTACAACAAACCTCATAGGATTTGAAATAACTGGAATCACCATTTTCCTTCATATTCTTTCACTAAATGTTCTTTAGTCACTTACAAAAGCAGTTCCATCGCTGTAAACAAATTGGTTTTCATTTTCTTTGTCGTTTAAACCCACCCAGGCTTCTGCTGGCATGTGAGCTGCACATAAAAAAAAGAGTAAATCTCTTCATTTAAATTTCCCATAGAATTAAATGTTGCATAATTTATTTAGTGATGCTGGGTACCGGTCAGGAAGCTGAGCTCCTCCTGCGAGTGGATGCTGACTAGGTGACCCTGCTGTTGTCTGCACTGATTTTCAGCGTCGTCCCAATTTTTCACCGTCTCGGTCTCAAAATGATAGCAAAAGTTTCCAAACAGCAAATATCCAGGATTACAGTGGGAATCTGAAGTGGAGAAAAAGGATTGAGATTGATGTCTGTGTTCTTTGACGTGGACACGGGGTGTGACGAGAGGGCAGGGGCCTGACCGGGAGGCGGAGTCGGCCTCACGTTCTGTCCGCCGGTCATCTCACAGATATATCCCAGGAGTTTGAAGCAGTTTGTTGTTTCCCATTTGCCGGCATAATTTCCTGAAGGAGAGGAAATATATTCAAGTTCATATGGTAAAGTAAAGGAACTGCAATAAAGTGTCTTTGTCAGCTGTTGAAACACCAGAGCAGCTTGTAAAAATGTTCTTATGTTAGCTGTTTTGTTGGTGGTGGAGTCTTAAATAACAATCCACAACTTAATGCAGCAGACAACTGAAACAATCCTGCAAATGGTGACAGAAGCACCAAATTCAGCACAAATACACTTTAGACATTGCTCTTAAAAAAAAAAAAGAAAAAAAAAAAAAAAAAAAAAAAAGTGGCCACTTGAATTTTCAACAGGCAGCCAGGTAGGAGTCAATTGAAAAATTACACAAGGGTCAAAATTAAAAGATGCTCCAGTCATACTGAAAACTATACCACATTATTCCTCTGATCATACAGATTCCAAAAAAGTATAGTTTGGACTATCTATGACTGAATGTTCTGGAGTTATGGGGTAAAAACAGCAAAAATGGTGACAAAGCTCAATTGCAGTTTGTACAGGGGTCAAAAGTTAAAGTTGCTCAAATTTTGGTTAAAAAAAAAAAGTGGTGCAAATTATTGGTTGAGTTAATAGGATTAATAAATGGAATAGTTTTGACTGTGTTGAATGTTCTGTCCCCAAAGTAAAGTTCAAACAATGTCGACGTCCACTGGATTCTATGACATGTGACATATGTTCCCCGTAATGGGATAACTAAGCATGACATGGTGCAGACTCTAGAAGCAATCAAAAAGCCTGCACTGGCATTACTCTGTGCCACCAGAAGGTGGCAGTGCATTTTTCGTTTCTCTTATTTTCAGAAAAAAAAAGAACAGAGTGTTGCACTGTTTAATGACGTTGAAGTTGTTGTATTATTGTTGTTGTTGTTCTGTTATTTCCCCAAAAATTATGTTTGCACTTTACCTGAAATAAATGTTTCACCATAAATTCTGTTATGTGTCTACCATTATACATCATGCACTCAAGGACGTGCACAAAATTTAAGAATCTCAAAGTTAGAAAAGAGCAGTCTTTAATATCTTTAATATACATGCATTCGCCACCCAATTTGCCACTATCTGCCACAAACGTCAAACCACAGTGTGTGGGAGAGACACAGTCATACAGAGCGCAGCGGGCATGTCTCACACAACAAGGAGTCCAGGTTAGTGTTTCTGTGACATACATCACAGAAGTCTGAAACAAGTCATTTTCAAACCTAAATCTTGTTTATAACAGGGCAGTTTCTACGTGCATGACACAAAATCTGTGCAACTTTGTGGTTAATATGAAATTCCTACAATATATTTAACTGTCAAAGATTTTTTTCAACTATTTTATACAGTATTATTCAAACATAATTTTTAGAAGATTATTTTTTCTTTAATCTATTTCTGGCCTCAAACTTATATCTTGTTTTAAGACAAATTCTGCAGGTTAATGAAAAGTCATAATATAACCACTTTAAGGCTTTACATCACCCATCTTTATCAAAAACTGTCTGTTTCTGTAAAGAATCCTACCTGTGAATATCTGTCCACAGTCCCAAAGTCCTGCTGTGTTTCTGGGCCATCCAGGACCAAAGTTGGAAAAGGTAATCGGGCTCCTGTCCACCCAGGTAAATTTTCCATCCTCATACTTATCTGATTGAAATACAAGCCCCAAAATACACTCATCCTAAATCAAACAAGGCACATTTTCATTTGTACAGGACATACATTAAATATGTTACATTGTATGGATTACCTGATAATCCAATCCACATGTCCGGAATGTCTACCTGATGGAAGTCTGGGAGTTTTCCGTTGACGAAGTACTGCTCTTCCTGACTGCACAATGTGACACATTAATGGTAATGTTAAACTCGTCTCGACTCTCTCTCTCCACTCGTACTTGGGGCTGGTGCAGTCTTCCTGACCTGCTCCTTTTACACAGAAAGGTGTTTTCACATCCCTTCTGCATCCTAGTAAATTTTGAGGATGCATAACGGACACCATCCTGTGTAAAGGGGCCTTTAGTTAACCCTAGGCTGCCAGGGGACTTGCTTTGATGCAGTGGGCGTCTCTCTCCTCTTTCCTTCCTCTTTCTGTCAGACCAGCTGTTTAAGACACGTGGCCCCTCAGTAGCATCTGATTAAGTTCAAAGGGAGTTTTTCTACATTACTGTGGCCTTGTGATGGCACTTAGGTTGGGTGTTTATAATACTGACTACATTTTAGACCTGCTCTGTGTGTCAAGTGTCTTGCAATCACATCTTTCACAGTTACACATCTCACAGCCCCCAAAATCTGCATGACAGCAGCTACTGTAATAGGTTCCAACTGACGTATAGGGGAAAGATGTTGGACGAGGAGAGATGAGATAAGGCTCACAGAATTGTACCAGTTTCTCCAAGAGTTCCCGCTTTTTCTCCAAATGCATGTGACGTATGTTAGTTATTTTTCCTTGATATTGCCACCCTACATAGCGTTTGTGCCATACAATGGACGTTTTCTTTCTTCTAGCTGCACCAGATTCCTCACTAAGAGCATCCATATTTATTGTTGTTGTTTGGGTTTCCCCATGATGTCACTGGGGATCCCCTTGATATTTCAGTAATCTCCACAAAGAGAACAGTTCTGGCTATATTTACATACACCATCATCCACAAAACCAGGTGTAGACTCAAACATAAGACTGTGTGGTTTCTCTTTCATAAAAACACCATGTCGATTTAAATCAAGTTACAATTTTCCATCACCAAGTGATGGGTGTCAACATCAATCTCCAGTCTGAAGTCACCAAACTCTTCCATGTTTGCCATGTTGTCGTTCCCCACCTGTTTATTCTCAGCAGCTCGGCTCCCATGCTGGAGCACTTATCCTGAGCTTCGTGCCACGTGGTTAGCAGGCCGGTGTTGCTGACCGTCCAGTAGCAGCTGCCATTGAAGCCGTCCCATCCAGGAGGGCAGATGGCTAAAGGGGGATCGGATGATAAAGTAAGAGCAGGTAAATCCCAGTGTTGGGCACAGGCCAGCTAATCAGCTAAATAATTAGGCTAACATTTCCTTAGCGGCTTAGCTTTTCAGCTAACTTTGAAAACCATTAGCGGACCAATTAACATCCACTAAATTTAGCTAATATTTTTTCTACACACTTTAACCATCATTAACATTGGTAAACCCTACAATTATATATGTTTGTTGCTTTTGGAGCTTATACGCTAATTCAACAAGTAAAATCGACCCATAGGACTGTCTACACCAGGGGTGCCCAAGTTCAGTCCTTGAGATCTACCTTCCTGACACTCTAAGTTGTCTCCCTCCCTGTTCCAACACACCTGAATCCAATGAAAGACTTGTTAGCAGGCTTTTAATGAGCCTTTCATTGGATTCAGGTGTGTTGGAACAGGGAGACAACTAAGAGTGTCAGGAAGGTAGATCTCATGGACTGAACTTGAGCACCCCTGGTCTACATTGATGTCGGTGTTGATTTGCCCAATGTGGTAAGCTATGGTATTAACCATAGACTGTAGGGTGTTAACGCAGAGCTCTGGCATTTTAAGGTATATAAACAATAGCGTACAGAGTATCAGAGGTAGCGAAATGGACATGTAATAAAATAGGATTGATGCCCAGATGGTGGTGCAGGTTCACAGGTGGCACATAGAAATATTAACTTTCTACTTTAAGCCAGCCTGACCATCCTTCGTACCGCTGCTCTTGCTCTGGTTTACTCTGCATCAGAATTTGCCGCCCAGCATGGTGCCTTCATTCACATATGAAGAAGCTTGACACTTTGCGCAACAACACCCTCAGAATTGTTACCGGTTGCCTCAGATCGACGCATACCAAACATCTCCCTGTTCTACCTCACCTTCCCCCTGCGTCTCTTCTCAGAGAACAATGCACTCGTAGACTCACAAACAAGACTCTGCAGGATTCAAGACACCCTCTGAACAACATTACAGTGAAAGCTCAACAATGCCTGCTGTCTCACCGCCCCTTCTCACACCACCTCTCAAACGTCGAGAACTGACTAGCAGCAAACACTTTGTCCTCCTCAGTTTACCGTCATCCCAGAGACTAGGTCACCACCAGGTGCAGATCTTCCACGCAGTGGGTCACACTGAACTGGTTACAGACACGTTTGAGCCAATTCAATGCCAACATGCCCAGCTGGGGTTTACACGCACCTGCAACCTTTCACGAGGAGCTGCAGAACAGAGTCCACTGGCCAACCCACCCATTGATCTATCCAACATACACCCCAATACTGTGAGCTCGCTGCAAGGCCTGTCTCATCCTGCACAGCCTCATAGGCAAGAAGAGAAGTAGCATTATTTCATTAAAATGATTTCCCATGTGTATTTTTGTTTAATATTCTTCATACCTTTAACACTTTCTGCACTCTGAATATACTCTTTGTTGGATGGAAACTACTGCACATCTTGATCATCTGATCGTAGCATGTTAAACCTTTTTGGGAATGTCCACATTTATGCTTCAACATATTAAACTTTCAGTTCTTTCTGTCTTTTTTTTTTCAGGGTTGTAGATAGCAGATTAGTTGTTACTGTGCCCACCACTAGTAAATCCAAATAATATCACTGTCAAAACCAATAGAAAGAAGCATTAATTTTGGATATGTGGTAGAAAAAAAATAAAAAATCAAGCTTACCGTTCAGTGGTCGTTTACACATGTAAGGACGCTCGTGTCTGCACACATGACTCCTCCATTTTCCGTAATCATCTCCTGCTTCTTTGATTATCGCAGCACACGAACCCACCAGCGTGTAACTGTTGAAGAAACTGCGTATGTAAACATGCTAGCACAGGATTTTGGTGGAACTGATACATAGGATTCGATCTCTTACTTGGCTGGTTCATCCTGGCCCCAGTTTGTGAAACTGATGTTCACACCGTCAGACCACCTAAATTCATCGTTTCCAGCACTCACTTGACACGATAATTTTGTGCATATCTGAAGAAACATTTGCTGTCACATCCCGTATGATGTAACAAAGTATCTCACTGTGCTTTGAGTCTCACCAGCGTGGAGAATCCAATCCAAAGGTCATAAACGGAATCGTCCAGTTTTCCAGTCACGTACTGTTCTTCTCCTGCTGAGGTGATGGACACCAGATCTCCTCCTTCCTCAACGCAGTCGTGTCTGGCCAATGTCCAGCTCTTCCTGGTGTCTGCCTTCAGCTTGTAGCAGTTGTCGGCATACTGCCTCCAGCCATTAGCTAAGTCACACTGTGGTGTAGGATTAGCTGGAGAGGAGTAAAAACAGCTTAAAGTTGAATTAATCAAAGCTGAAGTAACATCACAGCTGAAGGTGAAGGAGGTACTGAAGGACAGCCTTTGTCTCTTCCTTGAAATAGCTAATCGAATTTTAACTAAAAGGTCAAAGAATCTATCATGATACTTATTGACAAAAAAGTAAAAGGTCACCATTCTGAAACCTTACAGACATTACGACGTTAGATTATCTTCAGGTCACGTTGCGATACTCTTGTCCCACACTTTGCCGGCTCTACCACATTATGGAGCCACCTTGGGATGGACCATATGTCTGACTGGGTGGCAGATAACCAGTCCATAACCATGGATCATGCCTTGAGAAATACATCACATGGACATGTGTCTGTGAAGGCTTTCAGTTGTCCAGGTGGTTTCCATAGTAAAGAAGCTTGAATCTTTGACTGGACTGGGTTGCTTGACTTGACTCTTGTAGAGTCTTCTCTACAAGAGTCAAGACAGAAGTCAGACTACCAGAGCAAGAAATTTAGCTGAGGAAGCTTCTGCGATTAGAAGCGAAACGTCCTCGTGTCAAGCAACCCAGTCCAGTCGAAGATTCAAGCTTCTCTACTGTCACATGGACATATTGTCACGGCTGACGTTCCCTCACAAAGCAAGTGGTATTCAACTTAGCCTCCCTAAGTAACTGTTCATTTGACACAAAGTCATTCCTACAGTACCCAGAAGACCTCTTACCCAAGACATCATTATGTCACTGGTTATTGTCCACATCTCAGAAACATGAAGACAGACAGGGAGCATCAAGAGTTTGACCTTTGTTCTCCTCCAAACGTATCAGAATTGCCAAAGATCTCTGTCTAGCAACCTCATGACTCCTTGAGGACCCAGAAACATGAATATCACTGCTGAGGTAAGTGAGTGTCTCTTCAAGTTCAGTGCCTTCACTATATACATTTCTATTGACCGAGTCCAGGATGTCAGTGAAATCTATATGATACTCAAAATACAGGACCACCACAAATCCAGATACTGTGATTCCTCACTCAGTTTAGTAAGTACTGCAATCAGGGTATCCATTATTAATTCCCAAAAGATCACACCACCGTCCCCGAAGTTCAATAAATCCTTCCTCGCCAATAAAGACAACTAAACCAATTTCAATTTTCAATTTCAATTTATTGTGCCAAATCACAACAGAGATGCCTCCAGGCGCTTCACACAAGTAAGGTCTAAACTTACTAACCCCCAGAGCAGCAGTGGTAAGGAAAAACTCCCTCTGAGGAAGAAACCTCAAGCAGACCAGACTCAACAGGGTGACCCTCTGCTTGGGCCAACCACTGGGCTCCACAACTCTACTCAACATCCAGTCCATTGAATGGTGTAGGAGCCAGAACATAGGCCTGATGAACACCAGTTTTCACTGGGGAAATTTCAAAGATCCTGCCCAGTTCCACACAGCATTCCCAAAACCTGTGTATATGCTGGCAATGACATCCAACTTCTCAGGGATCCAATGCTACTTACAAAAGCATAATTTCAACACAATATCTTCATTATAATAGCAATAGAATCTATGGAATCTGCGGCCTCTCGCCCGGGCCTGACAGTTGGCTAATGCTCCAGCTCCTGTCAGGATGGCGCTGGTAAATGTGAGATCGCTAGCCAACAAAACCTTTATCCTGAAGGATTTTTTTTATGGCCCGTGGATTGGATTTTCTCTGTGTTACTGAGACTTGGACGACTGCTGGTGAGTCTAGTGCTTTCTGTGAACTTATGCCACCCGATTGTACGTATTTTAACTCTCCGAGAATGTCAGGACGCGGCGGAGGCACTGCGACTGTTTACAAAGAACAATATAAGTGTAAACGGGTCAATATGGCAACATCTTATTCCAGCTTTGAGTCTCACTTATTTGAACTTCGCTCTGACCTCCCGGTGTTGTGCACTGTTGTTTACAGACCCCCTAAGTATAACAAAGATTTTATCAGTGATTTTGCCGATTTTCTGTCACAAATAATGCCAAACTATGATCTGATTTTAATAGTTGGTGATTTTAATATTCATATTTGCTGTCCTCTGAAGCCGCTGGCCAATGATTTTTTAGATTTGATTGATTCTTCTAATTTTGTGCAGTCTGTGACTCGTCCGACACGGGAACATGGGCACATTCTTGATCTCGTTTTAACTTATGGTTTTACTGTTTCTAATTTAGAGGTTTATGATGCTGCTTTTTCGGACCATATGCCCATTGTTTTTGACATGCCTCCGTTTTGTCATATGGTGAAATCTTGTGCTCCTACTCAGCGCGGTCGTGTTCTTAATTCTTCCACTGCTGCTCAGTTCTCCACTGCTTTTAACGCTGTGATCAGCTCTTCTGAGTGTCTCGGTTTTAATTTAGATGTTGGCTCCTTCACCTCTGAATTCAACTTGATCTGTCAGACTGTCTTAGATACTGTAGCTCCATTGAAACTTAGATCTTCCAAACGTCGATCTGAGCCTTGGATGAATGATGTTACGCGCACTGTCAGGCGCGAGTGTAGGAGAGCTGAGCGAAAGTGGAAGAAGGACAGATCTCAGTTGTCCTTCCAGTTACTGCGTGACTGTTGGCGTTTTTATCAGAAAACTATGAAGGCTGCTAAATTAAAGTACTTTTCTGATGTTATTGATTCGAACTGTCACAATCCTCGTGTTCTTTTTAAGATTGTAAATTCTGTTTTAAGTGCACCACAAATGGATTGTCTCGAGAGCTCCACTGAATTGTGTGAGAATTTTCTGAGTTTTTTTTCTTAAAAAGGTTGCTGGTATTAGGGCCCTCATTAGTTCTCCTGCTTATGACCCTTCTATCTCTGTGACATGCTCAGCTGTTTTTGACCAGTTTGAGTCTGTCAGTTTGCTGTCTTTGAGAGATATTATTGCTCATATGAAGCCTGCTGGTTCTCCAAATGACCCTTTGCCACCTCGTCTTCTTAAAGAGGCTTTTTCCATGTTGGCACCGTATGTATTGAATATTATTAATGGGAGTTTGGTTAATGGTATAGTGCCTACCAGTTTCAAAAATGCAGTGGTGACCCCACTTATTAAGAAATCTGGCTTGGATTCTTCTGAACTTTCTAATTTTAGGCCAATTTTCAAACTTCCTTTTCTCTCTAAAACTTTGGAGAAAACTGTATACTGCCAGTTGAGTTCTTTTTTTAAATAATCATGACACCCTGGAGTTGTTTCAGTCTGGTTTTAAATCCAGTCACAGTACTGAGTCGGCACTGCTGCGGGTTTTTAATGACATTTGTATAGCTACTGATTCTGGTCACTGTGTTGTTTTGGCCTGTTGGATCTAACAGCGGCCTTCGATACAGTGGACCATCAGATCCTCTTGTCTCGCCTGGAAAACTGGGTGGGTATTAAGGGTGTTGTTTTAGATTGGTTTAGATCCTATCAGAGAGAGGTTTTTGTGTCCGTATTGGAGCTGCTGAATCTTGTGCAGCGCCCCTTGCATCTGGGGTGCCTCAAGGCTCCATACTTGGTCCGCTTCTTTTTTCTTTGTATCTACTCCCAATGGGATCAATTTTTAGGAGACATGATATCGCTTTTCATTTTTATGCTGATGACTGTCAAATTTATTTGCCACTGAAGCAGCAAAATGCATACTCTGCGAACCATCTCCTAGAGTGCATTGGTGACATTAAGGCATGATTGTCCATAAATTTTCTACACCTGAATGATAAAAAGACTGAGGTGTTGCTGTTTGGACCTAGTGACACTTCCAAAATCAATGTGGATATGGGTCCCATGAGTCAGTATCTGACACAGACAGCAATAAACCTGGGTGTAAAACTGGACAGTGATCTTAAATTCGATGCTCAGATTAGGTCAGTGGTCAAGTCTAGTTTCTAGCAACTTAGACAACTGGCCAAGGTGAAGCGATTTCTTTCATGGCATCATTTTGAGATTTTAATTCGTGCTTTTATCACTAATCACCTGGGCTTTATACTGGGCTGAATCAGACGCTGCTTACCCGCCTACAGATGGTGCAAAATGCTGCTGCTCGACTTTTGGCTGGTGTTAGAAGGTACGAGCACATTACACCGGTTTTGGCCTCACTTCATTTGCTCCCCGTTCGTTTTAGAATTGATTTTAAAATTCTTTTATTTGTTTTTAAATGTCTTCATGGCCTTGCCCCGCTATATCTGTCTGACCTGCTCCATTTATATGCCCCTTCACGCTCACTCAGGTCAGCTGATTTGTCACTGTTGGTTATCCCAAGGTCAAAGAGAAAGCGTAGAGGTGACCGAGCTTTTTCAGTCGTTGCCCCAAAACTGTGGAATGATCTTCCTTTGCACATTAGGCAGGCTGATTCTCTCTCTGCTTTTAAATCTTCTCTTAAAACACATTTCTTCTCTTTGGCTTTTAACGCAGTTTGACATGTTTTTTGTTTTTTTTTTGTTTTGTTTTTTTTAGTGTTTCTGCTTTTAACTGTGGTTTATTTATTTATTTATTGTAACTTGCCTGTTCTTGTTGTGTACAGCGCTTTGGTTGTTGGTATGCATTTTAAAGTGCTTTATAAATAAATTGAGATTGAGATAGAAGCAATAAAAAGGCACTACAACTAGTTTCCCCGGCCCATCTATTTTTCTGAAAACACTCTAAAATGTTCAGACACAAATTTCTCATCAAATTTCATGAAAAACCATTTGCATTAAATTTGACTCCTGCCAAAAATTAGATTTTGCTTTCTGGAGATCTGCACCAACATTAAATGTTTTTTTCATCTGGCATTTCGCAAAACTAGTTTGAAACACTGGCACACATACTGCTGAGATATCTGCAGATGTATTTGTTTCCAGTGTTGCAGTTAGCATCATTCCATTGGCCTTTGCTGCTCCCAGTCACTTGACCACAGTGCTCATTGCCCTGCCAGTTGTCAGGCTGTCCACTTCTCCAGTATCTGAAACAACAAAAAAAGTACAGGTAAGCTTTAGGTAATCTACGTTTTATCTTCTGACGATGAAGTAGTAGTAAAGATCACATACTCCAAGAACTCTAAATAAGGACTCCCATCTGACCACTCCCAGGTTCCTTCCGTGACTCTGTCGTTCAGGCCGATCCAGTAGATATCGTCATCGATCTGTGTGCTCACCCAGAGCTGGAAATGTGAGAAAATCACATCAACTGTAAAAACATGGAGAAGCTTTGACCAGATTTCATTTAGGTTATGTTGGCAGCTCGTGTAGGTTGTCTCACCCTCTCATGGATGTTCTGAATGCTCATCAGGTTGGCATTACGGCCCAAACAGTACGCATTTGCCTCTAACCACGTCTTTGCATCAGTGGAAAAGTAGTAACATCGACCCTCGTACAGTCTCCAACCTTCCTGACATTGGCAATGGGCTGAAAAAAAACCCCAAAACAATAAACTGTCCATTTTAATGTACAACTAGCAGTTCAACTGGTTGTGCTTTAAATGAGGAAAGGACACATACACACAAAATTGCTAAATATATTCCTCCTCCTTCAAAATTCATTCCCAAGCCCATGTAGCATGTTTGGTTTGGTTGACACATCAAAACATTGCTGAGATATATGACCTCAGGTCCTGTTTGGTAGCTTCGACTGTACAGCGTGTCTGCTTTGAAAAATCCAAAAGCCATAGATACAATTGGGAGGGTTAGTCTAAAGATCAACCATAGCAGTTTGTTGTTTTTTCTTTTTTCGTACTATCCAATATGGTGGAAAATCTGGTATGGTAGCACCTGATGTCATTGGATGCATTGAACTCAACTTGTCACCTCCCTAACTAAAGCCCTTCTCCCCTGGTCACTTTAGATGGGCGGCCAGTTCTAGGAAGAGTCCTGATGGATCTGAACTTCTTCCATTTACAGATGATGGAGGCCACTGTGCTCATTGGGACCTTCAAAGCAGCAGAAATGTTTGTGTACCCTTCCCCAGATTTGTGCCTCAAGACAATCCTGTCTCAGAGGTCTACAGACACTTATTTTGACTTCATGCTTGGTTTGTGCTCTGACATGCACTGTCAACTTTAGGACCTTATATGTAGACAGGTGTGTGCCTTTCCAAATCATGTCCAATTAGCTGAATTTACCCCAGGTGGACTCCTATTAAGCCGTAGAAACATCTCAAGGATGATCAGTGGAAACAGGATGTACCTGAGCTCAAGGCTATGAATACTTATGTGATCTTAGTTTTTATATATAAATCCATTTTCTTTCGCTTTATCCGGAGTCGGGTCGCGGGGGCAGAAGCTCAAGCAAAGCCGGCCAGACCTCCCGATCCACACACACACCTCCCCCAGCTCCTCCGGGGGAACCCCAAGGCATTCCCAAGCCAGCCAAGATATGTAGTCCCTCCAGCGTGTCCTGGGTCTTCCCCAGGGCCTCCTCCCAATGGGACGTGCCCGGAACACCTCTCCAGCGAGGTGTCTAGGGGGCATCCGGAAAAGATGTCCGTACCACCTCAACTGACTCCTTTCGACGTGCAGGAGCATTGGCTCGACTCTGAGCTCCTCCCGAGTGACCGAGCTTCTCACCCTATCTCTAAGGGAGCGCCCAGCCACCCTGCGGAAGAAACTCATCTCGGCCGCTTGTACTCGTGATCTCATTCTTTCGGTCATGAGCTAAATCTCATGACCATAGGTGAGGATTGGAACATAGATCGATCAGTAAATCGAGAGCTTTGCCCCCCTACTCAGCTCTCTCTTCACCACGACGGTCCGATACAGCGACCGCATCACTGCAGACGCTGCACCGATCCGTCTATCGATCTCACGCTCCATCCATCCCTCACTCGTGAACAAGACCCCGAGATACTTAAACTCCTCCACTTGAGGCTAGGACACTCCACCGACCTGAAGAGGGCAAAGCACCTTTTTCCAGTCGAGAACCATGGCCTCGGATTTGGTGGTGCTGATTTTCATCCCGGACGCTTCACACTCGGCTGCAAACCGCCCCAGTGCACGCTGAAGGTCCTGATTTGACGAAGCCAACAGAACCACATCGTCCGCAAACAGCAGAGAGGAGATTCTGTGGTTCCCAAACCAGACCCCCTCTACACCCTGGCTGCGCCTAGAAATTCTGTCCATAAAAATAATGAACAGAACCGGTGACAAAGGGCAGCCCTTGCGGAGGCCAACGTGCACTGGAAACAGGTTTGACTTACTACCGGCAATGTGAACCAAGCTCCTGCTGCAGTCATACAGGGACCGGATAGCCATTAGCAAAGGACACTGGACCCCCCCCCCCCCCCCCCCCCAAGGGTGCCCCGAGGGACATGGTGGAACGCCTTCTCCAGATCCACAAAACACATGTGGACTGGTTGGGCGAACTCCCATGAACCCTTGAGCACCCAATGGTATGGTCCAGTGTGCCGCGACCAGGACGAAAAACACACTGCTCCTCCTGAATCCGAGGTTCGACCATCGGTCGAATTCTCCTCTCCAGTACTCTGGAATAGACCTTACTGGGTAGGCTGAGGAGTGTGATCCCCCTATAGTTGGAACACACCCTCCGGTCCCCCTTCTTAAACAGAGGGACCACCACCCCGGTCTGCCAATCCAGAGGCACTGTCCCCAATCGCCACACGATGTTGCAGAGGTGTGTCAGCCAAGACAGTCCCACAACATCCAGAGACTTAAGGTACTCAGGACGGATTTCATCCACCCCAGGAGCCTTGCCACCAAGGAGCTTTCTAACCACCTCGGTGACTTCGGCCTGGGTAATGGATGAGTCCGCCTCTGAGTCCCCAGTCTCTGCTTCCTCTTCGGAAGACGTGACGATGGGATTGAGGCGATCCTCGAAGTATTCCTTCCACCACCTGACAACATCCCCAGTCAGGGTCAACAGCTCCCCACCCGCACCGTAAACAGTGCTGGTGGAGAGCTGTTTCTGCCTCCTGAGGCGTCGGACGGTTTGCCAGAATCTCTTTGAGGCTGACCGATAGTCCTCCTCCATGGCCTCCCCGAACTCCTCCCAGACCCAGAGTTTTTGCCTCTGCGACCGCACGGGCTGCGGCACGCTTGGCCTGCCGGTACCTGTCAGCTGCCTCCGGGGTCCCACCTACCAACAAAGATAAGTAGGACTCCTTCTTCAGCTTGACGGCATCCCTTACTTCCGGCGTCCACCACCGGGTTCGGGGATTGCTGCCGCGACAGGCACCAGAGACCTTGTGACCACAGCTACAAGTGGCCGCATCGACAATGGAGGTGGAGAACATGGTCCACTCGGACTCCATGTCTCCAACCTCCCCCGGGATCTGGGAGAAGCTCTCCCGGAGGTGGGAGTTGAAGACCTCGCTGACAGAGGGTTCCGCCAGTCGTTCCCAGCAGACCCTCATGATATGTTTGGGCCTGCCAGGTCTGACCGGCTTCCTCCCCTCCCAGCGGATCCAACTCACCACCAGGTGGTGATCGGTCGACAGCTCTGCCCCTCTCTTCACTCGAGTGTCCGAGACACGTGGCCGAAGGTCAGATGATACGACTACAAAGTCAATCATCGACCTCCGGCTCAGGGTGTCCTGGTGCCACGTGCACTTATGGACACCCTTGTGCTCGAACATGGTGTTCATGATGGACAAACTGTGACTAGCACAGAAGTCCAACAACTGAACACCACTTGGGTTCAGATCAGGGAGGCCATGCTTCCCGATCACCCCCCTCCAGGTCTCACTGTCACCGCCCACGTGGGCGTTGAAATCCCCCAGGAGAACAATGGAGTCCCCAGTTGGAGCGCTATCTAGTACCCCTCCCAGGGACTCCAAGAAGGTTGGATACTCTGCACTGCTGCTCGGCCCGTAGGCCGAGGCAACGGTGAGAGACCTGTCCCCGACCCGAAGGCGTAGGGACGCGACCCTCTCGTTCACTGGAGTGAACTCCAACACATGGCGACTGAGCTGTGGAGCAACAAGCAATGCGACCCCAGCTCTTCACCTCTCCCCGTGGGCAACGCCAGAAAAATGAAGCATCCAGCCCCTCTCCAGCTGTGCGTGGAGGTGAGTCGACTATCTCTCATATATATATATATATATATATATATATATATATATATATATATATAATAAATTTGCAAAAATCAAAAAAAAAATTCACATTGTCATTATGGCGTATTGTGTGTAGAATATTGAGGGGAAAAATTAATTTCATCCATTTTGTAATAAGGCTGTAATAAAAATGTGGAAAAAAGTGCTGTGAATACTTTCTGGATGGACTGTAATGCCCTTCTTACACCATAGATGAACTGCAGTGTCTAAGAAGGAGGGAGGAAAGAGGTGATTCTTACATAATGGGCCAAGAGGAGAAGCAGAAACACATTTGATGTGAAGTCAAAATTGATACTATATTTTAAGAGAGGCAAGTACAGCAGGATTATCTGCGTACCGAGACAGGGACATGGGGAGATATTAGGTATTAGAGGAGGTGATGGTCTAGTGGTTAAAGCGTTGGGCTTGAGATCACAGGATCCTTGGTTCAAATCCCAGCCTGACCGGAAAATCACTAAGGGTCCTACAACTAGGGCAAGGTCCTTCATCCCGTAGTTGCTCCCGGTGTGTAGTGGGTGCCTTGCATGGCAGCACCGTGACATCAGAGTGAATGTGAGGTATTGATGTGTAAAGTGCTTTGAGCGCCTGATGCAGATGGAAAAGCGCTATACAACCCTCTGGCAATAATTATGGAATCACCAGCCTCGGAGGATGTTCATTCAGTTGTTTGATTTTGTAGAAAACAAGCAGATCACAGACATGACACAAAACTAAAGTCATTTCAAATGGCAACTTTCTGGCTTTAAGAAACACTATAAGAAATCAGGAAAAATAATTATGGCAGTCAGTAACGGTTACTTTTTTAGACCAAGCAGAGGGGAAAAAATATGGACTCACTCAATTCTGAGGAATAAATTACGGAATCACCCTGTAAATTTTAATCCCCAAAACTAACACCTGCATCACATCAGATCTGCTCGTTAGTCTGTATCTAAAAAGGAGTGATCACACCTTGGAGAACTGTTGCACCAAGTGGACTGACATGAATCATGGCTCCAACATGAGATGTCAACTGAAACAAAGGAGAGGATTATCAAACTCTTAAAAGAGGGCAAATCATCACGCAGTGTTGCAAAAGATGTTGGTTGTTCACAGTCAGCTGTGTCTAAACTCTGGACCAAATACAAACAACATGGGAAGGTTGTTAAAGGCAAACATACTGGTAGACCAAGGAAGACATCAAAGCGTCAAGACAGAAAACTTAAAGCAATATGTCTCAAAAATCGAAAATGCACAACAAAACAAATGAGGATCGAATGGGAGGAAACTGGAATCAACGTCTGTGACCGAACTGTAAGAAACCGCCTAAAGGAAATGGGAATTACATACAGAAAAGCTAAACGAAAGCCATCATTAACACCTAAACAGAAAAAAACAAGGTTACAATGGGCTAAGGAAAAGCAATAGTGGACTGTGGATGACTGGATGAAAGTCACATTCAGCGATGAATCTCGAATCTGCATTGGGCAAGGTGATGATGCTGCAACTTTTGTTTGGTGCCGTTCCAATGAGATTTATAAAGATGACTGCCTGAAGAGAACATGTAAATTTCCACAGTCATTGATGATATGGGGCTGCATGTCAGGTAAAGGCACTGGGGAGATGGCTGTCATTACATCATCAATAAATGCACAAGTTTACGTTGATATTTTGGACACTTCTTATCCCATCACTTGAAAGGATGTTTGGGGATGATGAAATCATTTTTCAAGATGATAATGCATCTTGCCATAGAGCAAAAACTGTGAAAACATTCCTTGCAAAAAGACACATAGGGTCAATGTCATGGCCTGCAAATAGTCCGGATCTTAATCTAATTGAAAATCTTTGGTGGAAGTTGAAGAAAATGGTCCATGATAAGGACCCGAAGGCGTAGGGACATGCAATGTACAATGGTACATGCAAAGCTGATCTGGCAACAGCAATCAGAGAAAGTTGGAGCCAGATGGATGAAGAGTACTGTTTGTCACTCATTAAGTCCATGCCTCAGACTGCAAGCTGTTATAAAAGCCAGAGGTGGTGCAACAAAATACTAGTGATGTGTTGGAGCGTTCTTTTGTTTTTCATGATTCCATAATTTTTTCCTCAGAATTGAGTGATTCCATATTTGTTTCCCCTCTGCTTGGTCTAAAAAAGTAACCGTTACTGACTGCCACAATTTTTTTTTTTCCTTATTTCTTATAGTGTTTCTTAAAGCCAGAAATGACTTTAGTTTTGTGTCATGTCTGTGATCTGCTTTTTTTCTACAAAATTAAACTGAATGAACATCCTCTGAGGCCGGTGATTCCATAATTTTTGCCAGGGGTTGTATAAATGCAATCCATTTAAAATGAGGAAATTAAATATTTTCTGCTCTACAAATAAAAGGGTGATTCTTTAACTACGGGCACTATTGGCCTTGTAAATGTAATTTCCACCACACCATTGCCTTACAATATAAAGCGCCTTGGGGCAACTGTTTGTTGTGATTTGGCGCTATATACATGTGCTCTGATGTTACTGTTTATCTCCATAGAAACTACCCACACAATCTTTCATACAAACTTTTTAAAGGGACATTATTGTTGTGGTGGAAATTACAGCAATAGTGTGGGACAACTACATTTTGTTTAAAAAAAAATCACAACAGTTGTATGACATTGAATACCCCAATTATGTTTTGATCATTTTACTGATATTTTATTGAGATATTTTAAAACATTAGAAAAAACGTTTGTTTACTATTCATTTTTATCATTGAAGATCATAAGTCTGGGTGTGGGACAAGCACAAAACGGCAATATTTGCATATAATGATGCTGAAAAAAGGTGAAAAAGTCATCATAGACTACTAGGACAAATTTCTTAAAACACTTTCATTGTAAAGATAACTATAAAAGTGTGAAATTTCCCCCTTTTTTTTCATAAAATATGATCAAGGGACATAAAAGTGCCCGTAGTCTAAGAATCACCCAAAAATGTTGAACAGTTCATATATAACTTCAAAGGGCGAATGAATCATCTATATGTGAATCAGTCATAAAAGTCTCATGACAGTTCACAATGTCCAACTATGCCAGTACATGCTCAGTGTTTTCACATCAGTTTTGGGTTTAATGTTTGACTTTAACAGTTTTTCCAGACATGACAACGTCACGCAGTTTACACAGAGCTGTATCGAGGTGAATGACCACAAGAAAGCAAAACTATTTACTGTATTGTAAACAATTTTGTGATAGAAATAAGGCAATTGTCCAACCTTATGTTCTGTTGGGGTAATTTAGAAGTAGTACAACCCCAAATCAGAAAACGTTGGGATGGTATGGAAAATGCAAAAACTACTGATTGCTACATTGACTTATTTCATTGCAGATCGTCTGAATCCAAGATATTTCATGCTGAGTGTGGTCAACGTAATTTCATTTGTTAATGTAATCCATTCCTGCTTTTAGGGCCTGCAACACATTAAAATAAAAGTTAGTTGGGATGCTGAACCACTTCGCAATTTTGCCATTTGACATTGAGGATACCAAGCAATGGAGTATTTCAGGTATTATTTTGTCTGTTTGTCATAGATACATATTTTTTTCCTTCAAAATCCTCCATACATTCTCTACACGAGCCAGTCCAATACCCATAACCTCTTCTACTGTAGCCATGCCTTTGTAATGTGTGCAAAATGTGGTTTTGCCCCAAGGGCCTGATCTGACCTACAACAAAATGTAAAAAAAAAATCCCACAAAATAGCTTAAAAAAAAAAAAAAATCAAATCTGGCTTAACACCACTGCAATGGACTAGCACCCTGTGGGGCATGCCACCTGTCACCCAATAAAAATTGAGATAGGCTCCAGCACCCCAGCTACCTTTTAAGTGGAATAAGCGGGTTTAGAAAATTAATGGATGGATGGATGCCCCCCCCCCCCATTTTAAAATTATACAATGGGATAAATTTGATTTTTCATATCGGTCAATACAAATAAGTTAGTTCAATCACCCGCAGACACCAAAAACGGTCTTAAAATATGACTGAGCTGGAAATGACTCAAGTACCAACTCATTTTCTCTGCAGAATATTCAACTTGTGATTTGACAAAGGAGAAAACAAAAAATAAAACATACCACCAGCAAGAAGGGCAGCAAGACCGAGCAGCAGCAGCAGCAACATTCTTTGTCTTCTGTCCATCAGCTTCTTGACGTTTCTGCTCTTAGGGAGGATTTCTACGTCCCATCAACGTCAAGGTTTTCTGTAAACCTTCCTGAGCGTGTGATCTGTTCTATCTGTTTACAGACGTCTGAGCATCTTCTGTTTGGTTCACTTCTTTTTAGCATCCGCCCATAGTCCAAAGACTAAAAGCAGTAAACATACACCTTTTTTTTGCAACATGGTATACTGCAAAGAAAAATATAGCTGACTGAAATACTATTTTAACCGCACCGAGGTACTCGTGGCCGACGCGGTGCGAGGTGGACAGCACAAGGCTCTAGTACATACTAACTCCAATAATAATAATAATTAGCTTTCTTCAACATCACAATTAATGGCTATGAAACAATTTTTTTCAGTCATAAAACTCAGTGAAAACACAGTCACAAGTTTATAACAGCCACACGCCAAATGTCAATAACCGGCAGTTTCAATTTGTTACTATTTAACTCAGTTTAAGAGATGAAAAACACACTTGAAATAATCACGTTCTCATTACTGCACATACTATAATTACATAAACTCTGTGAATCTGACAGGAAACAGAAGCTTGTAAGTTAAAAACAGGTTTTCCTTCATCCACGTACATTTACGGTCAAAGCAAACCATAAGAGAAATGCCAGAGTGCCATATATGACAGCCATATATGACAATGAGCGGCAGGGAGGTTCCAAATACTAAAATTTACACAACTTTATTATATCAACTGATACCAACACCAGATAGATAAAAGCAATCGGAAAATACAGCAGTTTTACAAACAAAAAAGTCTTAACTTTAAAAAGATGGCATCTTAAATCAACTTTAAGAAAAAGATACAGTACGTTTCTAACACTGCACGACTATCAACAATAGAACATAAAATCCACAATATTTAACTTGCATACCATGTATATTGCATTTTAAAACCATCATACTTCCTTTAAAAAACCCTAAGCAGACCTGCATGTTAAATAAACATCTCAAAACTTGCATATAATATGAACAACATGAAATTTATCACAAAAATATATCCAGGGTTCACATCTATTCTAGGAAAATAGTGCACAGCAACCAGTTAGATAGTAAAGTATAATACCAAAGATACACAGGTTTTATGATACAAAATCTCTGTATATTAAAATAGAACTGAACCATTTGCAGAGACAAATCTCGGTTGAATCTCACATGTGTGATTCGGGCCTCTGACAGTCCAGCTATCATCAAATATTCTGTTTCAAAAAAATCCTTTTGTGCCAGTTTCAACAAACTTTTAGCGACATTGTAAAAATTAATTTGAACTGGAGCGGTGATCTGTATTGCTCTGATCAGTTTAAAGCAGCAATTCAGGTTTGAGCGGGGGGTTGGACCAGATCTGGGTCCCATTGTCCTACAATTACTGACGGCCTTTACGATATTTGGCACCTGCAGCGGTTGTGAGAACTGATTGGTCCAATCGGCCGCAAATGATTGTTTGTACACAATTATGATCAGAAACATCACCTTCTCTGATGCTGTTTGATCAAATAAATTGTCAACACTGTGGAAAACGGTTTCAGAAGAAAAAAAAAACAACATACTGGAAAAACCCAAAAATCTCCATATTGTGAAAACAACTGCAGCCTTAAAGTGTTTGTAATAACTCTGAAATTCTGAATTTAAATTCAGCTCTTTTGCACCAGAGTCCAAAAATTAAAACAAAAGAAGATACAGTACAAAAATACAGCGTCACTGACAGCAAGTTATAGCAGCAAGAGTGGAGGGAGGAGGCTTAACATGTCTCATTAGACGGCTCAGAAAAAAAAAAAAAAAAAAAAAACGCCAGTCCTCTCAGACGTCAGTCAAACCGCTGTCATATTGATCAGGGAGCGCGTGCAGGCTGAATGAACATCAACATGTGGAACCAGTTACACTGACTGCACCGTCTGTCACTGACTGTGTGCTTCGTGTTGTGTGCAGTGTTCTCGTCTGATTGGTGGCCTGACAAACAGACAGTCACATGGGAGGCGGGCCGCCGATCACATGCAGTTGACCACATTGCTGGAGCCTTGGCCGACGTCCCTGATCTGGCTCACGTGAGACGAGCACACGGCTACCCCGGCTCCAGCGCGGCAGTGTGACACCGAACCCACCAGCTCCCATCTGGACAGAAAAACAAAAACACAAAGGCGGACAATGTCAGTGCTCAACAAGGTTTTCCTACTAGCCTAAAAAACTGTTCACAGACTGGCACCTTCCTACCTGGCTGACTTAGTAAAACCCTACGTCCCGGTCGAGGCCTTGCGCTAGCAGGATGCAGGACTATTTTGTGTTCCTAGGGTGAATAAAAGGTCTGTGGGGCAAAGAACTTTCTCCCTATCATGCCCCCTTCCTGTGGAACTGTCTTCCAGCATCAATAAAGCAGTCCGATTCTGTGGACACTTTTAAAGCCAGATTGAAGACGCATCTGTTCTCCCTCTCATTTAGTTAGCATATTTGTCACAATGCTTTTTATTGTTGTCATTATGCTTTTTATTTATTTTAATATTTCTTTTTTAATTGTGTCTTTTAATTCATTTTAATTATTTTTGCGTTTTGTGTGAAGCGCCTTGGGGCAACACTGTCATGAGTTGGCGCTCTATAAACTGAATAAATTACAAATAAGATTGTGAAGAAAACAAGTGATACTTGCGTTTTCCTGTTTTATTGAACTGCATTCTATTGTCAGTACAATATTCACAACACGCATCACAACATGACTTCATGGTTACATGCACAGTTTGTGGGCTTCTCCAATTTATTAGATATTGTTTATTTGCATTGTTGCAATAAATTCTCTCCAGTGAAACTTGCTTCTACTCATACATCGCACATCAAATGTGAAATAAGATTACATTTTTATCAGTGTTCTCACCTGTTCATTCGAGGTTCAAAAGCCTCGACAGTGTTCAGGTAGATGTTTCCGTTGTGGCCTCCGACTGCGAACACTCTCCCCATCACTGTGGCCACGCCGACTCCCCCGCGTGGCGTGGTCAGCTCGGACACGTACTCCCAGCGGTGCATCCGCGGGTCAAAGCGCTCCACGGAGCTCAGGGGTGAATTGTCATCGAAGCCACCTTCGGGAAATAGAAGAGCCAACTGAAAATGATCTGAAACCTACAAAAATACTGTAAGACAGCCTCTGAAAATCCGAAGATTAAAGGGTGCATGCAAATAGGAAACAAAATTCAGGTGCTCTTTGATTATGATGTAACTAACAGGAACAATTTATTCGATCCACTCTAAGACACAGATAAGCTTAACCAAATGTCACAATCGGAATGGTCTAAATTTTAATTAACCTTAAGAGACTTCAAACTGAAGTGGTGCAATAAAATGTCACCCTTGTGATTTCTCAGTAAATCAGTAACCAGACAGCTACCGATCATGAGCATTTGGTTTTCCTGATTCAGACATCAGGGTTTAGAATTATTTGTGTGTAACTCAGAAGCATGTGACAGGACGTTTCCTAAACATGATACCCAATAAAGTGGAATAATCACAAAAAAACAAAAACAGTATTTACAAGATTTTTGTTACCCAATACGCTTCTCTCTCAAAGAGTATTATTACACAGGATTTTTTCTTTGGTTTTTTAACCAAATAAATGATTCTGTTAAGGACATTAGCTCAGGAGAGCGTTTTATTGCTCAAAATTAGAGTTTCTCTTCTTACCCACTACATAAAGGCAGCCGTTGAGTTTGCTGACTCCGTTTCCAGCCCGTCGCTGACCCATTTCTTTGACCTCTGTCCACTTGTTGAGGTGGGGGTCAAATCTCTCCACACTGGACAGTGATGCCACACCATCGTTACCTCCCACAGCATACACATAACTCTGGGGAGAAGAGAGTAGAAAATAATGGCTTACACCAGCAGTCTCAAACCGGTTCCAGAAAGGGCCAAGAGGGTGCAGGTTTTCTGTGCAACCACCCACTCCAGCAGGTGATTTCACTGATTAACATCACTTTGAGCAGGTGAAATCAGTTAATCAGTGAAATCACCTGCTGGAGTGGCTGGTTGCACAGAAAACCTGCAGCCTCTCGGCCCTTTCTGGAACCAATTTGAGAACTCTGGCTTACATGCTTGACATTGAGTCTTCTTCGCGATTACATCAGATTCTTTGGGATAGAAGCAAAAACACACAGTGAGTTGTGCCGAGACAAGAATCCAACCTGCTTTGTGTCATGACACATTAATGTGTATTATCACAATAACATCGGATTGATTCCTTCCAGCTGATAGAAACTTGCTGTATAAATCACACTGACATGCTAACTGATTCTTTAGTCTAACCCCCAAAGCCACAGATCCCACTCCTCCTCGGGGTGTGTTCATTGGAGCCACGGCACTCCATCGGTCACTTTCGATGTCGTAGCGCTCCACGTCGTTGAAGCAGGAGTTGTCATCCAGACCACCAATAGCGTAGATGGGACCACCAAGAGCAGCCAATGCAATGCCCCTCCTAAGAAACACACACGTCGTCACTCAAAGCAGACGAGGCTTCTGCAAATTACCCAACGTACTCTGTGTCTACTTCATGTCACCAAGGAACGGTGCCAGCAGCTGGCTATGCCTTTTATGTGAGGTATTCATCTACAACCCCTGGGAAAAATTATGGAATCACCGGCCTCGGAGGATGTTCATTTAGTTGTTTAATTCTGTAAAAAAAAAGCAGATCACAGACATGACACAAAACTAAAGTAATTTCAAATGGCAACTTTCTGGCTTTAAGAAACACTATAAGAAATCAGGAAAAAAAAATTGTGGCAGTCAGTAACGGTTACTTTTTTAGACCAAGCAGAGGGAAAAAAATATGGAATCACTCAATTCTGAGGAAAAAATTATAGAATCATGAAAAACAAAAGAACGTTCCAACACATCACTAGTATTTTGTTGCACCACCTCTGGCTTTTGTAACAGCTTACAGTCTCTGAGGCATGGACTTAATGAGTGACAAACAGTACTCTTCATCAATCTGGCTCCAACTTTCTCTGACTGCTGTTGCCAGATCAGCTTTGCAGGTTGGAGCCTTGTCATGGACCATTTTCTTCAACTTCCACCAAAGATTTTCAATTGGATTAAGATCCGGACTATTTGCAGGCCATGACATTGATCCTATGTGTCTTTTTGCAAGGAATGTTTTCACAGTTTTTGCTCTATGGCAAGATGCATTATCATCTTGAAAAATGATATCATCCCCAAACATCCTTCAATTTTAAAAACATTCAACTGATGGGATAAGAAAAGTAAACTTGTGCATTTATTGATGATGTAATGACAGCCATCTCCCCAGTGCCTTTACCTGACATGCAGCCCCATATCATCAATGACTGTGGAAATTTACATATTCTCTTCAGGCAGTCATCATTATAAATCTCATTGGAATGGCACCAAACAAAAGTTCCAGCATCATCACCTTGCCCAATGCAGATTCGAGATTCATCACTGAATATGACTTTCATCCAGTCATCCACAGTCCACGATTGCTTTTCCTTAGCCCATTGTAAGCTTGTTTTTTTCTGTTTAGGTGTTAATGATGGCTTTCGTTTAGCTTTTCTGTATGTAAATCCCATTTCCTTTAGGCGGTTTCTTACAGTTTGGTCACAGACGTTGACTCCAGTTTCCTCCCATTCGTTCCTCATTTGTTTTGTTGTGCATTTTCGATTTTTGAGACATATTGCTTTAAGTTTTCTGTCTTGACGCTTTGATGTCTTCCTTAGTCTACCAGTATGTTTGCCTTTAACAACCTTCCCATGTTTGTATTTGGTCCAGAGTTTAGACACAGCTGACTGTGAACAACCAACATCTTTTGCAACACTGCGTGATGATTTACCCTCTTTTAAGAGTTTGATAATCCTCTCCTTTGCTTCAATTGACATCTCTCGTGTTGAAGCCATGATTCATGTCAGTCCACTTGGTGCAAGAGCTCTCCACTCCTTTTTAGATGCAGACTAACGAGCAGATCTGATTTGATGCAGGTGTTAGTTTTGGGGATGAAAATTTACAGGGTGATTTTTTTCCTCAGAATTGAGTGAGTCCATATTTTTTTCCCTCTGCTTGGTCTAAAAAAGTAACCGTTACTGACTGCCACAATTTTTTTTTTTCCTGATTTCTTATAGTGTTTCTTAAAGCCAGAAAGTTGCCATTTGAAATGACTTTAGTTTTGTGTCATGTCTGTGATCTGCTTTTTTTTTCTACAAAATTAAACAACTGAATGAACATCCTCCCCGAGGCTGGTGATTCCATAATTTTTGCCAGGGGTTGTAAAAATCAGTGAGTTTGCACACATTTGTAAAGCAGAAAAATCAACAAGTTTTGACAACTTTGTACACAAGGTGGGATTTCTATGTAATTAAGCACACAATTTGAACAAAAAGCATAAAACCATGAGGGCTGGCTGAAAATCTCTGCCTCCTACACAGTTTTTTCATTAACAAGCAAGATACTCACATGAATCATATCTACTTAAAGCTTGGAAAGGTCTCTACCAAGTAGTGTCATTACTTTGACACAGTCACCGTCCCTTACTACACACTTCTGCCAACGCCAGACACGTTTTTTTCCATACAGGGTCAAAAATATACAGACAACCTCTAATATTTGGTGAATATAACTCAGCAACTTTAACCAGACATGTTGGTAGCCTCAACAAGCTTCTGGCAGAATTGTGGTTGGACATTTGACCACTCTTCAATCAATCAATCAATCAATTTTTTTATATAGCGCCAAATCACAACAAACAGTTGCCCCAAGGCGCTTTATATTGTAAGGCAAGGCCATACAATAATTATGTAAAACCCCAACGGTCAAAACAACCCCCTGTGAGCAAGCACTTGGCTACAGTGGGAAGGAAAAACTCCCTTTTAACAGGAAGAAACCTCCAGCAGAACCAGGCTCAGGGAGGGGCAGTCTTCTGCTGGAACTGGTTGGGGCTGAGGGAGAGAACCAGGAAAAAGACATGCTGTGGAGGGGAGCAGAGATCGATCACTAATGATTAAATGCAGAGTGGTGCATACAGAGCAAAAAGAGAAAGAAACAGTGCATCATGGGAACCCCCCAGCAGTCTACGTCTATAGCAGCATAACTAAGGGATGGTTCAAGGTCACCTGATCCAGCCCTAACTATAAGCTTTAGCAAAAAGGAAAGTTTTAAGCCTAATCTTAAAAGTAGAGAGGGTGTCTGTCTCCCTGATCTGAATTGGGAGCTGGTTCCACAGGAGAGGAGCCTGAAAGCTGAAGGCTCTGCCTCCCATTCTACTCTTACAAACCCTAGGAACTACAAGTAAGCCTGCAGTCTGAGAGCGAAGCGCTCTATTGGGGTGATATGGTACTACGAGGTTCCTAAGATAAGATGGGACCTGATTATTCAAAACCTTATAAGTAAGAAGAAGAATTTTAAATTCTATTCTAGAATTAACAGGAAGCCAATGAAGAGAGGCCAATATGGGTGAGATATGCTCTCTCCTTCTAGTCCCCGTCAGTACTCTAGCTGCAGCATTTTGAATTAACTGAAGGCTTTTTAGGGAACTTTTAGGACAACCTGATAATAATGAATTACAATAGTCCAGCCTAGAGGAAATAAATGCATGAATTAGTTTTTCAGCATCACTCTGAGACAAGACCTTTCTGATTTTAGAGATATTGCGTAAATGCAAAAAAGCAGTCCTACATATTTGTTTAATATGCGCTTTGAATGACATATCCTGATCAAAAATGACTCCAAGATTTCTCACAGTATTACTAGAGGTCAGGGTAATGCCATCCAGAGTAAGGATCTGGTTAGACACCATGTTTCTAAGATTTGTGGGGCCAAGTACAATAACTTCAGTTTTATCTGAGTTTAAAAGCAGGAAATTAGAGGTCATCCATGTCTTTATGTCTGTAAGACAATCCTGCAGTTTAGCTAATTGGTGTGTGTCCTCTGGCTTCATGGATAGATAAAGCTGGGTATCATCTGCGTAACAATGAAAATTTAAGCAATACCGTCTAATAATACTGCCTAAGGGAAGCATGTATAAAGTGAATAAAATTGGTCCTAGCACAGAACCTTGTGGAACTCCATAATTAACTTTAGTCTGTGACGAAGATTCCCCATTTACATGAACAAATTGTAATCTATTAGACAAATATGATTCAAACCACCGCAGCGCAGTGCCTTTAATACCTATGGCATGCTCTAATCTCTGTAATAAAATTTTATGGTCAACAGTATCAAAAGCAGCACTGAGGTCTAATAGAACAAGCACAGAGATGAGTCCACTGTCCGAGGCCATAAGAAGATCATTTGTAACCTTCACTAATGCTGTTTCTGTACCATGATGAATTCTAAAACCTGACTGAAACTCTTCAAATAGACCATTCCTCTGCAGATGATCAGTTAGCTGTTTTACAACTACCCTTTCAAGAATTTTTGAGAGAAAAGGAAGGTTGGAGATTGGCCTATAATTAGCTAAGATAGCTGGGTCAAGTGATGGCTTTTTAAGTAATGGTTTAATTACTGCCACCTTAAAAGCCTGTGGTACACAGCCAACTAACAAAGATAGATTGATCATATTTAAGATCGAAGCATTAAATAATGGTAGGGCTTCCTTGAGCAGCCTGGTAGGAATGGGGTCTAATAAACATGTTGATGGTTTGGATGAAGTAACTAATGAAAATAACTCAGACAGAACAATCGGAGAGAAAGAGTCTAACCAAATACCGGCATCACTGAAAGCAGCCAAAGATAACGATACGTTTTTGGGATGGTTATGAGTAATTTTTTTCTCTAATAGTTAAAATTTTGTTAGCAAAGAAAGTCATGAAGTCATTACTAGTTAAAGTTAATGGAATACTCAGCTCAATAGAGCTCTGACTCTTTGTCAGCCTGGCTACAGTGTTGAAAAGAAACCTGGGGTTGTTCTTATTTTCTTCAATTAGTGATGAGTAGAAAGATGTCCTAGCTTTACGGAGGGCTTTTTTATAGAGCAACAGACTCTTTTTCCAGGCTAAGTGAAGATCTTCTAAATTAGTGAGACGCCATTTCCTCTCCAACTTACGGGTTATCTGCTTTAAGCTACGAGTTTGTGAGTTATACCACGGAGTCAGGCACTTCTGATTTAAAGCTCTCTTTTTTAGAGGAGCTACAGCATCCAAAGTTGTCTTCAATGAGGATGTAAAACTATTGACGAGATACTCTATCTCACTTACAGAGTTTAGGTCTCTTCTTGGCAGAATTGGTAGCATTCAGTTAAATCTGTTTGTTTCCTCAAAAGGACAGCAAAAAAGGAGAACCAACTGAATCTTGTTGTGGATCTGGATACCAGACAGAGAAAACAATCTGGCTCAGATAACAACTGGAACCTGGATAACAAGGTAGATCATTTAATGTTAAACTTTCTTTAATATTGTAAAATGAGTTTTCCAAGGATTTTGTCAATTTCTCATGAATAAATAAGACCTGAATCTCTAACAAGGAGTCAGCATGGTACAAATGTTTTTGATGCATCTCCAATAGTGCATATAAAATATATCAAAGCACAGATCTACATATGGTGGCAGGGAAGCCCAAGTTTTGGTGGCAATATGCACTTTGTGATTGTCCTAAAGTAGTTGATAGAGCATCTGTTCCCAGTTCATACAATTTACCCCAAATACAGTGTGTGTACGATCATCTGTGTACCTCTTAGTGTTCATGGAAGCTTTCATCATCCACTTGTTGGTGAGGGGGTCAAACATCTCCATGTTTCCTAGATGTTCATTACCATCATGTCCGCCAACAGCATAAACCTTACCTAGGCACACAAAGATCACGCAGTTGTGAAGCAAGTCTGCACATGAGTGTAATCATCTGATGTACAACTTGTCAATGGCAGCGACAAGCAAAAAAAAAGATCAGATTCAGTATCCAACAATAACCAATGTGAACTGACAAATGATGGTTCCAATAATATATGGGTCTTAGTTGTACTGACAAGGAATACTGCATTAAAAACAAAACATGCTACTCATAGATAATATTATGGATTAGAAATACAATTAGGAGTGGAAGAGATAAAACTGATACTAAAATATATATGACAGAACAGTTAATCACAGTTCATCAATATGCTCAGCAGGAGTTTTTCTAAACCGGAAATAGGAGCGCCATTCTGCCTTGTTTCGGCTGTGCACCCCCTTGCCAAAATGTTCGATTATTTGCGGTGGCTGGGCCTAGACTTTGGAACTCTTTGCCCATTGAGTTGTGCTTGATAAGTACTCTATCTCTGTTCAAAGCTAAACTAAAAATCTATTTGTTCAGAGTTGCTTTTAGTACATAGTTTTATTGTGGCTGTTCATTTGTTGTTGATTTTATGCACTGATGTGAAGCACTTTGGTTCAGTAGTCACTGTTGTAAAGGGCTATACAAATAAAGTTTGATTGATTGATGTTGATTTTTTTTAAAAATTTTTCTGCGTTGTTCCTAGCATACAGCCTTCCCCTCTGCAATTGATTCTTCCGTAAATACATAACATCAATGACAGAAAATAGCAAGCCCATTTGTAATAAAAAGCGTATTTCTTTCCAAAATGCCATGCCATGACAGTAGGAATGCACAAACATGTCATATTTCACACAGCTCCCACGCTCAACACTAGTGACAGTAAAATGGATCAAATTTGTTCCGATCTGTTTTATTTCTTTATTCCAAATTCACATGATGTCTCAGCGGGCTGCACATTGGCCACAACACACATCAACTTTGGTCTGGAATTCTCATTCAATTGAGAATTTCACAGACAAGAACTACTGTAATTACTGAGACATCAACAACAGAAATATAACACAATGTTGTACAAGACAGCATACTTATCAGACAAGACCAACTAAAAATGTCACAGAGGGAAATGGACCTTGGCAAGGGAAGGCAGACATGTTTGTTGCCTGAGGATGAAGACTAAGGTCTGAGTCAGCACCTCCAGTGGCAAATTTGAAGGTCAAGGGACTCGGAGAGGGAAAAGAGGTGGGGATCCGTGTTTGTAAAAAGAGAAAGCTTGGCAAAACAGAAAAATAAAAATGAAATGGTGGCAGGAATGACAATTCTGTTATGCCATGAGTTGATCACACAGATGTACCAAGCCAGACGGGTAGGATCCAGGCAATGCAAAGTGGGGCCTTTCATAGAGTCAGGGGATTACTTTGTTGGATGGAAAACGTCATTGGATCTTTGAACATACGTGAGCTTCAACTGCTAATGAAGTGAATGAACAGGATGAGTAAAATAAAGGATTTTGATTATCATGTCTTAGTGGGTTTGTAGCTTTGAGGTAGGTCTCCAGACAGTGGAAAATTTGAGAACTCACTTTGCTGGATAAGGGGGTATTTTTTGGGGGGGAGAAGTTGAAGTGAGATATGGGGCATGTTCTACCTCAATGACAACATCACAACAAAATTTTTTTTAAAGCTTTTATGTTTTGTTGGATTGCACAAATGTCCAGTGACAGAATTAACTGATCATACAGACACCTCTGTCGAGCAGGAACACGGACCACAATCTCAGTCTACTATTAATTTAAAATTACAAAGTTACATGAATATTCATTACTCATTTCATGGATTAAAATCCAGCTTTTTACTGTCATATCCTCAAACATTGCCTTTGTGTTTTCTGCCAAAAACCTCTTACCTCCTACAGATATCACACCCACATGGCGCCGTCTGCTGTTCATCTCAGGTCCAAAAAACCAACTGTTCTTGGTTATGGAATAACACTCGATGCTACGAAATGGGTCACCAGAACCACCCCGGCCACCCACGCAGAACAAAACACCTACAGTAGTTAAACAACATTTCACAGATCAACAGTCTTATAAAAGGCATTTATTTTTTTTATACATCTTAAAAATACTGACAGGAATTCACGCATCAAATGTCATCTGAGCAAATCTGACAGCCATCATGTAAGTCCTACCTGCAGTGTGTTTTCGGGGTATGGTGCGTACTGAATACTCAAAGTCCGGCACTGGCTTGTTGCTGAGATGGAGGTGGTAGTTCCTCGCTTCATCCAGCAAGTCTCGACAACTCAGGTTCCCCTTGATCATCTCATCCTTAGCCACTGTTCCTGTCAGGAACTCCACGGGGAGCAGGGGGAGGCGCACCTGGGCACAAAGTGAATTGCAAGTTGTCAGGATCCACGTCACACTTTATAAACCTGACTAATCAGGTCTAACACACTGAAGGGTGCCATCTCTGACCTGAGACATGATCTGGTCTAGCCAGGCCTCGTGGTACTGGGGGTTAGCTTTCAGCCACTTGACTGCTGCATTGTACACCTGTGTCTCTGAATGGATGTTTAGATCACTGGAGGACAAAAGGGTACGCAGGTGTTGAGGCGACACACATGTGAAGTCCTCACACTCCACTACCTCAGTGAAGTGCTCGCATGCGTAGCGGTCAGCCATGTCCATCAGATCCACACGATTATGACTTTCGGCAAATGTACGAACTGCCAGGCAGTTGGTGGGATGAAAGTGGGCCTTCATGTACTCACAGCAGGCCCTCGCTACCAACTCCACCTAAAGAGTTCAGGCAGGAAAGAAGCCAGGCAGCTGATGTTATCACTACACTTTGAATTCCAAAATAACTGAGCACCACTAAGCTGCCCCTGTCACTGAATCCAATAAAAATGAAATCTATGTGAGCAGTGCTCACAGACTTCTGTGTGTTTGTGTACCTGAAGGATGCAAGCAGCATAAAGTAGCGGCTGAACATTATCCACAGTTAACGTGAGCTTGGAGGAGTAAGCAAAGTGCACCAGGTCCTGGATGGCGTCACCGTCAAAATCCTTGATCTCAATCAGTTCCTGTTTGGCCTCCGACATGTCAGACAGAAACATCGCCCTGTGGGAAAACACACACAAACCATTTACATTATGTGAAGTCACTGCATTACACCTACAGACTAAGTTCCACAAATTTTTAATTGATTCTAAAATCCCCTAATCCCCCCAAATAAATAAACCTCAGCACTGCATTAAAAGATGTAATCATTTTCCAGGTTCAAGAGATAAGAACAAAACATACCTGAAGTATGGGATAACACAAGCCAGCACTAGCTTGTGACATGGTATCAATCTGCTGCCAACCTACAAACACAAATATAGAATTATTAATTACCCAAGACAGCCCACAACACAGTAAGACCATGAAAATGGAATACTGCAATGTATGCAGCCAGAGAGGGTAAAGCAAATCTAAATAAACCAAACAAGAAAAATGTAATTACCCTCAACACTGAAGTTAGATTCCAACAAACTGCTAAACTCACACAGAAAAAACTGAATTCATCATTATAGGAGTCAATCAAACAACAGCAGTGAATAAAAATAAACAAAAAAATTTAAGGTTGGTTAAGTCATGCTGTCACTTTAGCAAAAAGAGCGACCAACCTTCAGCGTAATGTCACAGAGTTCCCCAACGTCGTAGAAATGTCTCAGGGAATTATGGAAGTCCTTCCACGCTTCATGAGCCTCAAAGATGAAGGAACCATCGGGCTCACAGTCTGCTTTCGAGCTCCTGCTTCCAGGTCGCTTCTCTTTACACTTCAGCTGCTTGGCATGGTCAGGAAGGACATCTCCTGGTGCCATAGCTGGCTACAGGATACAAAGCCTACAGAGAACGAGAGAGCGACACCTTATGAACACAGCAAGAAGGGGTGGGAGATGTGGGACACCCTGCAGCCAACGTCCCCGCCAAGTTACAGAGTTAATCGTTCAGAAGACAAGAATCACTGGCAGTGTTTTAATTGTGTAAGATTTCAGATGTACATTTTATTCAGTAGGTGGTGCTGCAGCTTGTTCTCTTGCTGCTGTCTGCAGTACCAAGGAACAAACCATGTCAAGGGTCACAAGTTCTTATTCAAAATTATTTGACAAAGTTCACTACAGAGAAACATGGCAAATTTCATGCAGATCTGTTCAGCAGTTTATGTTGTAGCTTGTCCTATATGATCCAGACACACGGACGCTCCAATTACATACTCCCACACTCTGTGGAGGAGGATTAAAATATTCTACTATAAACAGCGGAAAAACCCAAAATGTCTTTAGCATGTACGATCGCACAGAATGTGTTTGCACTGATAAGATTTTCACTATGAAACGCCAGCAAAGATAATACTGATTTATAGCCCAAAAGCACAGCTTAAATGTTAGATGTGTATGTGTGTGTGTGTGTGTGTGCATGATGTAAAAATAACTGTCAGTCATAACCTGATGTCAGCAGAAGAAAAGTGAAATTACACCACCTGCCAGCTGAGCAGGTTTGGATAGCATCCCCCCCACCCTCAGTGTTACTTCCCCTTTACTCACTCAGTAGCAAACGCATCAACATGAATAAAGACAGAAAATTTCTCTTCACACTTTCACATAATGATGAAAACACTGAGGGATGTCCTACCTCAGAGCTACTGTAGTCTGATAAATCTCCACAGATGAGACCTGAAGCAGGCAGCTGGAAGCCAAAGCTCCTCCCACACTTTACAAATGATAAACTGAGTTTGAAGCCGCCTCTGGCACTGAATAGACTCAGTGTATCGACCCCTCATTATTAGTCCTCTCAGCTGCAAGAGCTGATAACAAAAGTCTCATCATATGCATCAGCAATGAAAGGCTCATACCATGAATCCTGCTGAACACCATAAAAGGTTTATTTCCTCTTATCATTATTCAAATGTATGGAATTTATGCAAATTATTAGTTGAGTGAATAGGGTTTTAAAAAGGAATAGTTTGCACCATGTGTCATACTTAGTTATCATGTGACATATATGTTATTAGGGGTGCTGGAAAAAGATCGATTCACGTCCGAATCGTGATTCTTATTTATTAAGATTCTGAATCGATCCAAAATGTCCAAGAATCGATTTTTAAAAAGCATTTTTTTAAAACATTTTCTTGCTTACTCACTGCGTGTACTGTTTGTCAGGCAACGGCCTCCGTACTACAGCGTCCCCGTGAGGGGAGGGTCCGGCGTGCTTCAAACATTCGTGAGCTGCAGCTTAGCATGGCGGATGAAGAGCTAATTCAGCCAACACCGGCTTTGCTGAAGGCAAATGTTTGGGCGCATTTTGGATTTTATTATTTGCTGCGTAAGAAGGAGCTTGACATGACTTATGCAGTGTGCAAAATCTGCAAAATGAAAGTCAAGTACTTCGGAAACACTTTAAATCTGCAAGCCCACATGCTACACCATCACCCGGAGCTAAAAGAAGCGGAACAGCAGTCTCTGCTGAATACTGACCAGCGCACACTCTATCACTTCGCTAAACTGCCAGCCAACTCTGAATGAGCAAAGCAGATAAGTAAATTTACATCTTTAGAATCACTTGATTAACCTTATAAAGCTGCATTTTCTTAAACAAACATTTTTTTAAGTAATAACTATTTCTCAGAGTTCTTTCAATCAAAAATCGATTCTGAATTGAATCGTCACCCCAAGAATCGGAATCGAATTGAATCGTGAGTTGTTGTAAGATTCACATCCCTATATGTTATATGTCATAGAATCCAATAGACGTTGATTGTTTGACCTTCACTTTGGACAGTAGGCTAAACATTCAACATGGTCAAAACTATTCAATTTATTAATCTTATTAGCTCAACCAATAATTTGTATCACATTTTGCCAAAATTGGAGCAACAAGCTGAAATTGACCTTTGTCAACATGTTTGCTGTTTTTACCCCATAACTTCATAACATTCAGTTAAAGATAGTCCAAACTATACCTTTTTGGAATCTGTATAATCAGACGAATGATGCGATATAGTTTTCAATATGTTAGGAGCATCTTTGAATTTTGACCGCTGTGTACTTCTTCATTGACCCCTACCTGGGTGCCTATTGAAAAATCAAATGGATAGTCTGCTTTTTCAAAACTGTAATGTCTAAGGAGTATTTGTGCTGAATTTGGTGTTTGTATCACCATTTGAAAGATTTATCTGTAAATATTCTCTAATCTGCTGCACTATTAGTGGAGAGTTACCATGTCAGGAAAAAATTCTGCCTTCAGTTTTAGTCTGCCTTATGATCTTACAAGCCTTATAGCCAACCACTCCACCATGACACTGCTCGCTGATGTACTAATGCAAGGATATTAAAAAAAAATGGAATTGGAAAATGCACAATTTGGGGCTGAATACATAAAATGGGGCACACAATGCTGTGTTTCAGACCTTTGGGAGGGATGCATGTTAATAATTGCTCTTCCAGTCTTATGAAATTATTTTATTTCCAAAACAGACTTTGTAATATAGATTTAACTCAAAGATAAGTGTGGCCTTCAGACGAAAACCATTTGAGGACAGTGTTGTATTATTTATCATGAATAAACAGAATAACACTCAATTTATCACATGCACAACACTGCTTCTCAACTGTGCAAAGTACATCTTACCAAACAGGAAAATACTATATTTATTAATTTTCCATATTAAAAATGAACTTGCAAATCACGAAGAAAAAAAAAATCCTTCCACATTGGACTAGATTGGGAGACACGTCAATAGAAAGTGCAGCAAACTTAAGTTTCAGTTAAACTGGAGAGACACACCAGAACAGCATGTCAAGGTGTTTTTTTTTCTATTTTTTAAATTTGTGCATCTTTTTTTTTAGTGCAGCTGCAACTTTCACTCTGATTCACCTGTACAAAAAGGCCTTCAACAAGGCAATCAGAATGCAGCGCCTTACACAAATGTACACAGAGGGCGGATACACATTCAGTAGGACCTGCTCTTGTAATGATTTGGGGTGTTTTAAAATGGAAAACGTGAAGCGCTGTGAATACTTTCCAGATGGACCGTATATTAACTAATAGGTGCTCTGGTATAGAGCCCGACCGATATGGATTTTTGAGGCCGATGCTGATAATGATATTTGGATGAAAAAATTGCAGATAATTGATAAATCGGCTGATTTGCCGATAGACGATAAATCAGCCGATGATGTTATTATTATTTTTTTTTAATGAATAAAATGTTCTTTTTTGGACCCTTAACAAAAAAGGTATGAGCTAAAAGCTGAAGCTTTGTCCTCATATTGATTAACTTTATAACAGAGAACAATTTTCAAGTTCAAAAAATGCAATCAACCTTTGTGAAATTAGCAAATACATATCCTTAAAAAGAGTTGTGAAATACATCTGATCTTGTACCTCTTGTTGCTGCATTCTATCGGCAAAATTTCGGCCGATAGTGAGTACTTTGAAAAGGGCTTATATCGGCCGATAATATCGGCCGGCCAATATATCGGTTGGGCTCTACTCTGGTATGCCTCATGCGTCATCTGGAGTAATAAGATGCCAGAAATTTGTTTTACTTTCATCAGATCTTTATCTCATAAGGCACAAATTCTAATGAATGAGACAAAAGGAAAATAAACTGAAGACTTCTGCCACCAAAATTGCCCAACCCATCCCACCCCACCCATAAACCACTTTTTTGAGTATCAGCAGCATCAAATCTTTGCCCTTCTCTGTATATTAATACAGGCAAACAGATCACTACTGATCTTCCTTTTTCTTCCCATAAAGGTGATGTCGTGTGCAATGCTATATTTTATGCCACATTAGAAAATGCTGACTTAGTGGATTAGTCATTTGAAGGAAAATATATCACCTATTTTGCTAACTGATGAGCATGTATTAGTCACAAAGGCTGTTTATTTTGTGGTTCCAAGATGTGAAAAAGTGGTCATTTTTGCTGCTTGACATCCTAAATATGCTTCCACTACAGACCACTGGTCAAGCCATGCATCTACACAAGAAGGTCTCGAGGTCCTCAGTCAGGCAGAACATACTATAAATACTACCTTGCAGATGCACATTTAACCTTTCCTTCCACACATTTAATTGTACTTATATAGGAACTTATGTAGGAGACAGAGATTCCACCACATACTGGTTAGCACCACAGTTTCAATTTGTAGACTTCTGATGTTTAATACAGATAGTGCACATAATAAAATGACAAGTAGTCTTTTATTTCCTGGCATACCAAAATGTCATACTTTTGAAAAAACATACTTTGTTCAGAATAACAACAGAAGTATTCTCCACAGTATAGGAAGGTCACTGAAGCCCCCAAACAGACATCACCATTGAGGCCATGTCATGCTGTTAGGTCATTAAACACAGGGGTCAATTAAGGTAAAGTTTTTCTCCACTACTCATAACCAATCTCTCAGGTCTGAGAGCATGTAGTCCTGCTGTGCCATTCCAGCATTACATCACACTATAGAACCATCTTGGAACCCGGATGCATACGAGTCCATTCCTACCTATTAAAAGTAACCATTTGCCTGTTGCAACCAGCTGAAATGCAGGCATCCCCCGGACCTCTCCAACCACTGGTGTCCTCGGCTCTGAGGCACCTGCATGCTGGGTCATGACCAAAGCAATGCACCACAAAAGGCTCCATCAAAATGCTCTTTGTGACTATCCGTCTGCCACAATGACAGCTTTGATCCCACTTTGAACTTTAATAGAGCACAATATTCTTTAAACAAGGCCAAATTCAACAATGAAAGTGAATTATAATTGCAGGCCTACAACACTGACAATGGACAGATTGTTGCTCTCTGTATTGATCAGTCATGACAAAACCTACTTTGTCCAACTAAATGTGCAAACTTTTGGACATGGGCCTGACCAGTATCTGTTAAATGAGGCTTTTGATATCAGAACCAGGACCTGTCGTACTGATTTTCACCCTTCATCATTTATCAGACACTTTAAACGAAGTACACATATACTGTGACTGTGGATAAATAACGACTGTACGCTTCACAAATAGCTAGCATTTATTTAAAAAGAGCTTTTTGTCTGTTTATTGCTACAACTGTGTAATATTAGCTGTGTAAACTAAAATTTAACCTGCAACGTCCATATCTCGGAAACTAAAAGAACACACCTCTGAAATTAAGACATTCTACATTAAATTAGCAAAGTAAACACATTAGCATGTTTGCTAACATTAGCGCACAGGAAGGCTAACACACGGCGAACGCTGACAGGAAACCAAACACCGAAAATAGTGAACGTTCAAATGCACGAGACAACATAAACACAAGTTAAACGTTGTGATAAGTGAAATATAAATAATTTGGATACCTCATGTCGCAGCAAGAATTAACATCCCGGTTTCAATGAGAGAAATGTTTGGCACGTTTGTTGTGATTCCCGATGATTCATGGGTAATGTAGTTTTAGTGCGTGAAGCTGCTGTGAGGAATGAGGATAATAAAAGCTTCCAGTGTGAAACAGTAAAGTAGTCACATTTTTAACTAATTAATGGAAAAAAAATGCTTTTTTTTCTGGAGAGATTTTAACCTGTTTCTAAAATATCAGAGCTTGAGCACAGATCCTGATTGCAAAACTTTGATCTTGATTGTTGTCAAACACAACCTTTGGATGACCTGGAGCAGGATCAGGTCAGCCAATCACATCAAAAACAATCTGACAAACAGATCGAGGGAAACAAAAAGAAAACTACTTCTTTAATTTTTCCATTTGCAAAGTGAAAGTATTTAGTCTGAGATAGGGATGCACCGACCTGACATACCGTAGACTAATATTATTGTGATGATCATGTATCAGTTAGACATCCTCAAAAAATACAGTCAAATGGGATGATCAGATCAGATATATTGAAAATCAAGTTATCAAATAAAGTTATCATGGGCACTACAATTCAGTAAAATACGTGGTCTTCAAAAGGTCTTGTTGAAACTCAGTTATGCTCAAAATCAAATTTCCCGCAGATACACTTGCTTGGATCCTCCAGTTCAAATTTGGTGAAATTCAGATCAGTTTTGTTCAAGTTATTGCGGGCAAAGTAAAGTATGGTCAATGCATGGATGGATGGATGGAGTGTATTTCTACATCACCTTACTGGCCTTATGGCTGGAGAGGAATTGAACCACTGGTATTGGACTGATAGTTCTTATCCACCAGTACTCTTACAATTGAGGTACTGAAGGCAGCATCAGCAATGCCGAAATATTTGTGTAACTTACAGGAAAGCACTGTTCTCACACACACACACACACACACACACACAGATGTACAACCCCTGGCAAAAATTATGGAATCACCGGCCTCGGAGGATGTTCATTCTGTTGTTTAATTTTGTAGAAAAAAAGCAGATCACAGACATGACACAAAACTAAAGTCATTTCAAATGGCAACTTTCTGGCTTTAAGAAACACTATAAGAAATCAAGAAAAAAATATTATGGCAGTCAGTAACGGTTACTTTTTTAGACCAAGCAGAGGAAAAAAATATGGACTCACTCAATTCTGAGGAATAAATTATGGAATCACCCTGTAAATTTCCATCCCCAAAACTAACACCTGCATCAAATCACATCTGCTCGTTGACATTAACCCTATGTCATGAAATTGACCCTATGTGTCTTTTTGCAAGGAATGTTTTCACAGTTTTTGCTCTATGGCAAGATGCATTATCATCTTGAAAAATGATTTCATCATCCTTAAACATCAGAAAAGTGTCCAAAATATCAACATAAACTTGTGCATTTATTGATGATGTAATGACAGCCATCTCCCCAGTGCCTTTACATGACATGCAGCCCCATATCATCAATGACTGTGGAAATTTACATGTTGTCTTCAGCAGTCATCTTTATAAATCTCATTGGAACGGCACCAAACAAAAGTTCCAGCATCATCACCTTGCCCAATGCAGATTCGAGATTCATCACTGAATATGACTTTCATCCAGTCATCCACAGTCCACGATTGCTTTTCTTTAGCCCATTGTAACCTTGTTTTTTTTCTGTTTAGGTGTTAATGATGGCTTTCGTTTAGCTCTGTATGTAAATCCCATTTCCTTTAGGCGGTTTCTTACAGTTCGGTCACAGACGTTGACTCCAGTTTCCTCCCATTCGTTCCTCATTTGTTTTGTTGTGCATTTTCGATTTTTGAGACATATTGCTTTAAGTTTTCTGTCTTGACGCTTTGATGTCTTCCTTGGTCTACCAGTATGTTTGCCTTTAACAACCTTCCCATGTTGTTTGTATTTGTTCCAGAGTTTAGACACAGTTGACTGTGAACAACCAACATCTTTTGCAACATTGCGTGATGATTTACCCTCTTAAGAGTTTGATAATCCTCTCCTTTGTTTCAACTGACATCTCTTGTGTTGGAGCCATGATTTATGTCAGTCCACTTGGTGCAACAGCTCTCCAAGGTGTGATCACTCCTTTTTAGATGCAGACTAACAAGCAGATGTGATTTGATGCAGGTGTTAGTTTTGGGGATGAAAATTTACAGGGTGATTCCATAATTTATTCCTCAGAATTGAGTGATTCCATATTTTTTTCCTCTGCTTGGTCTAAAAAAGTAACCGTTACTGACTGCCACAATCTTTTTTCTTGATTTCTTATAGTGTTTCTTAAAGCCAGAAAGTTGCCATTTGAAATGACTTTAGTTTTGTGTCATGTCTGTGATCTGCTTTTTTTTCTACAAAATTAAACAACTGAATGAACATCCTCAGAGGCCAGTGATTCCATAATTATTGCCAGGGGTTGTAGACTTGTGACCTCACCAGTTGGACAGGGCTTTAAAGCCCTGCTTTTGCGGAGTAAAAGTACCTGATATTTTTCATTCATGTCCAACCTGGAAGGGGCAAAGAAACAGGAGAGGCTAGACTCATTTTTGGATTAGATCTTGAACGATGCAAGTGACGTTTAGGTCATTTTGCCTTTGTGGACCATCACAGTGGAGCTGAAGTAAAACAATTTTTTTTTTTTTTTTGTAGCATAGACTTTCAGCTTTAATTCAAGGGATTTAACAAAAATATCACATGAACTTTTTAAGAATTACAACCATTTTTAATAGAGTAAGGATCATAAAAATAATCAGTTACAACCAGTTTTCTTTCAACAAGACAGAATTCAATTTCAATTCATTTGATTTATACAGCGCCAAATCACAACAAAGCTGCCTCAAGGCGCTTCACACGAGTAAGGTCTAACCTTACCAAACCCTAGAGCAAGCAGGGTTAGAAGATGGATACATTAACATTTTTCAGTCACTGAGGGGTGGTGGTGGTGTCAGAGAGGAGGATGCTGAGGAAACTGCTCAGCCCCCTGGACAACACCTGAAACCCCAAGCACGCCACACTGACATCTTGTCAGAGCACCTTCAGTCGTAGCCTGAGAATACAGAGGTGCACCACAGGACGCCACAGATCTATCCTACCTGTGGCAATCAGACAGTATAATTCTGCACTCTGGCAAAATAATTTCCTTTGGGATAAATAAAGTTGATATGTCTTAGACTTAAATACAAACAGTACAGCACTGTATAATAAATCTGTTTATTGTAGACAGTTCGCAAAAACTGAGTGACTGTGCAAGGATGAGAATAGTGAGGGAAGCCACCAGTGACAACTTGGCAGGAGATATAGGCTTCCATGGCTGTGATGGGAGAGACTGGGAGCAGAGCAACCTTTGCCTGTTGCTTCGTCAGTTATAGAGCTTGATGGTGGAGTGGAACAGAGGAGGATTTTAAGAAGAAAAAAAAATTTACATCAAGGCTCTCGACTTCCGTGTGCATTCAGGCAAACTGTGGCTATCAAATGTAACATTTCTGCTTTCAGAAAATCCTTCAACAATGAAGCTGTACAAATGCTGATGTTGTAATGCTGCTCTGTAAGCTTCCCCCACTGTTTGAGAACTGCCTACTCCAGACAGATTTACCCCACAGTACCACACCATTTGTAATGGTTGAGGTAAATAAAGTCCAAGAGATATTCCATAACTTGGAATGATGAACATTTCCAAGTTACATGTCCTTAACCTTTCTAAACAAACTAGCTGTTAAAGAGAAAATTTGCATGAACAATAATCCTTCCAGTTAGTTTGTACAGGTATTTGGGGCATTGTGTCCTGAGTCTTATTTGCTGAAAATGAAGATTGTGTACCTCAGAGTTTAAGCGCATCGTCCTCGGACTCTGAACATTTCTGATCTGTGCTGCTTTTACTGGTAGTCTGGGCCCCAGGCACTGAAAATTTGAGAGGACCGGTCTCGACTTGCTACACTATTTCTTGCTTTTTTTTTTTTTCTTTTAGTGTGACCCCTAAGGACACCTGAATAAGTGGTCTGCTTTGCTGGAAATATCGCGAACTAAAACTGTGGCCATTTTTGTATATGCACCTTTGGTCGCTTCACCAAAAATAGTGAAAAATGGTATTTTCTCTTAAACTCTTTAGTGGGTTGGGTAGGCTACCAAAAAAATGCACCCCAGGCACACAAAATACATGTACTGACATCATCAAGTTCAAATATGCATTTAAAGAACATTTTTTTATTACTTATAACCAGAAAAATCTGAAAATGAACCCCAATTTTCATCATTTTCTCATAATTTTTCACATATACTTCATTTGTAACAAACTTTTCCTTTTAGTAATCATATCAAGCAATGTGTCATTCTTTCATGTGCAGAATGTAGACTCTTCTGTGAAAAAAATGTGAAAAATTGACAAAAAATAAAGGATCAGTGATGATTTTAGTGAGCCTCACCCTCAGACCTCATATTGCAATTTGACCAAAACTATTGCTGTTAAGAATAAATAAGAGAGGTAAACAGGAGAATTCCAGCTAATAAATAGCAATAAACATACATGAGAGCTACTTCAATGTAATACAAATTTGTATAAATTTAAAATATTTTATAATTATGGTATTTTTATGCTATTTACACTTGTTTCAGGAACTAGCAGCTACATATTGGAGACATTGTTTTCTAAAATACTACAGAATAGGCATGAGGCAAATGCCCTGTCTTCCACTTACCTTGCTAGTTACACTGTACAATGTACCTATAAAATACAATCAATTTATATATATATACTTTGTTGTGTTCTGCAGGTTTCTGGAGTTGTGCTGCAATTAGTGGTAAGAAACAGTAGATAAGAATCTGGCTTGCCTGTCTTATAATATTCACTCATTATATATTGCTGTTGCAGGTAATGAAGACAGGTGAAAATCTGAAGACCTGCTTCCTGAATCATGGAGCCCGAATTTTCAACAAAGCAACCAAAGAGAAAGCGGCCTGTTACAAATTATACTGCTTGCTTAATATGCCAGGAAAAAACAGACACTAACTTTGGACCCCTGCAAAAACTGACAGATGAAGGTTATCCTGCACTCTTATATGCTGTCACTAACAGGAAGGATGATGTCTCCTTCAGACTTGAAGATGAGCTAAAATCTCAATCTGAATTTCTCAGCAAGAATCCTGTGTGTCATGCTCGATGTCGTTCCATGTACACAAACTGCAAAACTGTTGATCAAAAGAAATTCAAGTTTGCAAAGCAAGCTTGCACCTCACTTACAGCAGGACAATCAACTGAACCAGATGGCAGTTATGCCCCAAGAATAACACGGTCTTTCACACGACAGCCTATTATCTACAAAGAGGAATGTTTCATTTGTGGAAGAGCCCGCACTACCAAGGGTGATAGATCCCTCCTGTTGGTTTCAACATTAGACAGACAAAATTCAGTCTGTGATAAAGCAAATGAACTAGGAGATGAAGATATGCTACGCAAAATCCGTGGTTCTGACAACAAATGCATGGACATGGTGGCAGAGGACTTTCGGTACCACAGAATCTGCATGAGCTCCTACTTGACCAGACATGCTCAAATACAGGTCAAGTCAAGCACTGACACAAGGCCATATGATGCTGCACTGAATAAGCTGGTATCTCAGATAGATGAGCCTCTTTTCAGACATGGAGCTGTTTTCTTCATTACAGGTCTGAGGAATGAATTCCGAAAGTACCTTGAAGAATATGGGGTGGACAATGCTCAGTCATACAGATCTCACTACTTGGCAGCCCGACTCTGAAAATACTATGAAGTAAATGGCAACTGCACAATACAGATTGTGCCACAGAAGGGATCTTCTAGCTTGGTATGCTCTATAGACCTGAGCATAGGCTGCCTGATGTCCAAATTACAGAAACGTAGAGTGTTGAAGAGTCAGAGTATGGAGAAGAAAGTGGTGATGAGATTGCAACTGATTCCATGATCTCCTCTTACTCTTACTACAAGTACACTGCAAAAATAATACCGAAGGAACTCAAGGATCAATGCAAGGCAGAGAAGGTGGCAATGAAGAGTGCCAGAGCAGGTCAGCCTGAAAGTGAGGATGAAGGCACAGCACAACAAATGGAAATATCATACATGGAGGCATCACAGAGTGAGTTGCAGCCTGTACAATCACTTGGCATGGTTATTAACGGATGCCTCACTCGAGGTGAATGAGGATGGTAGAGTGCATTTTTTTTCTGGCATATTAAGCAAGCAGTATAATTTGTAACAGGCCGCTTTCTCTTTGGTTGCTTTGTTGAAAATTCGGGCTCCATGATTCAGGAAGCAGGTCTTCAGATTTTCACCTGTCTTCATTACCTGCAACAGTAATATATAATGAGTGAATATTATAAGACAGGCAAGCCAGATTCTTATCTACTGTTTCTTACCACTAATTGCAGCACAACTCCAGAAACCTGCAGAACACAACAAAGTATATACATATAAATTGATTGTATTTTATAGGTACATTGTACAGTGTAACTAGCAAGGTAAGTGGAAGACAGGGCATTTGCCTCATGCCTATTCTGTAGTATTTTAGAAAACAATGTCTCCAATATGTAGCTGCTAGTTCCTGAAACAAGTGTAAATAGCATAAAAATACCATAATTATAAAATATTTTAAATTTATATAAATTTGTATTACATTGAAGTAGCTCTCATGTATGTTAATTGCTATTTATTAGCTGGAATTCTCCTGTTTACCTCTCTTATTTATTCTTAACAGCAATAGTTTTGGTCAAATTGCAATATGAGGTCTGAGGGTGAGGCTCACTAAAATGATCACTGATCCTTTATTTTTTTTTGTCAATTTTTCACATTTTTTTCACAGAAGAGTCTACATTCTGCACATGAAAGAATGACACATTGCTTGATATGATTACTAAAAGGAAAAGTTTGTTACAAATGAAGCATATGTGAAAAATTGTGAGAAAATGATTAAAATTGGCTGTAATTTTCAGATTTTTCTGGTTATAAGTAAAAAAAAAAAAGTTCTTTAAATGCATATTTGAACTTGATGATGTCAGTACATGTATTGTGTGTGCCTGGGGTGCATTTTTTTGGTAGCCTACCCAACCCACTAAAGAGTTTAAGAGAAAATACCATTTTTCACTATTTTTGGTGAAGTGACCAAAGGTGCATGTACAAAAATGGCCAGTTTCAGTTCACGATATTTCCAGCAAAGCAGACCACTTATTCAGGTGTCCTTAGGGGTCATACTAAAAGAAAAAAAAAGAAAAAAAAAAGAAAAAAAGTGTAGCAAGTCGAGACCGGTCCAACCCTTTTTTTTTTTTTTTTTTTAAGCTTTTGAGTCGGTGGGGCCCAGACTATGGATAACCAACATGCAGCTGATGTCCTGCATCCTAAGACAATAATTTACACATACTATCAATACCAGCGTGAGAATTTGAAGAAGCATTCTGTTTGAGGTATCCCCTTAAGGGGTAGGATCTGACCATGCTGCACCTGCTGTATGGGGTGCAACATGGTCAGGACCCACGGCAGGCCTTTGCTGGAGAAACACCTCCCACTCACACACCTTCTGAATTTTGTCAGGTTAAGTTTTTCAGTCTAGGAACAAAAATAACTAAATCCTCTTCAACCTATATTCAATTGAATACACCACAAAAACAAAATAATGTTCAAACTGATACTTTTTTGTTTTGTGCAAATATTTGCTCATTTTGAAATGGATCCCTGCAACACATTTCAAGTTTTCCCACCTACAAAGAATGTTGAGGTCTGTAATTTTTATCATAGGTACACTTCAACTGTGAGACAGAATCTTAAAAAAAAAATCCAATCATAAGATTTTTAAATAATTAATTTGCATTTTATTGCATGAAATAAATATTGGCTCATCTCCCAACCAGCAAGAATTCTGGCTCTCACAGACCTGTCCTCCTATTCTGCACTCTTTACCTGTATTAATTGCACCTGGTTGAACTCGTTACCTGTGTAAGACACCTGTTCACACACTCAATCAATCACACTCCAACCTGTCCACCATAGCCAAGACCAAAGCAGAGCTCTCAAGTCTCACAGTCCTGTCAGGTCTCACACACTCGGCATGAGACTCAATATGCTGTCATGCTAACGCACAACTTTCCACCAAAAATGACCTACAAGGCAAGATTTTGAGGAAAATAACTCCATGATTGTATCTCAACTTGAGAGCTCTGCCAAAGAGCTGTCTAAGGACACCATGCACAAGATCGTAGACCAATGTGCCAGATCAGTCCAAAAAGCAACTTTGTTCATTGACTTGCCTTCCCCCTGCCACTGGCTGGATGGTTGGTGGATCATTAATGGATGATGGAAATTAGGAGCACGAGTAACTGAATGAACATGCATCTAGTCTGCCACCTGCTGGACATGTCTGGGTTTGTTTTGGTGAATAATCTTACCCTGTGCACAAGCGATATTAGGAGCCGGTGTTATGAAAGTTACATGAAGCTTCAAATCAGCGTGCTTGATAGTTTTTCATTTCCAAAGCCAAAGGCTGCTGCTACTTGTTTTCAGAAGATGTTGAACTTTTTTCTTTTTTTAATACAATATAGCCAAAAAATACCACAGGTCTATTAAATTACATTAAATACAATTCAACATCAGTTTGCTGAAACCTCCCTCCCTGGTGTTTTAAAAATATTAATTCTTACAATATGACATTCATATTTCATCAGAACAGCAAATGACAAAGGCTTTAAATATGGATACATTTCTAAATGTGCAAAACAGAATATTTTTCGATGCATTTTGGATTGAAACCTGACATTCACCAAATCTTTGTATTTTCTTTTACAAAGACCTCATGTTTTTGTTGAATAATGTTCCACTGTTTCACAAACTTTGAGGATTCAGGAAAGTTACTACACAAAACAGTTGAGATAATGTTGATGCTGCAGTTGGGACTGACGTATGAAAACCTCCTGGGAAAAATAAAGATACTTTAATCACAAAAGATTAAAAAAAATTCTGAATCCAGATTGAAATAATTAGACTAAAATTCAGAAAATCATTACATTTATTAGAGAACAGTGCAAATGAAGGCAGTCTATGCTTCCACTGTAAATAATAAATCAGCCACGTGATAAATTACAAGCGAGTTGTAGGATGTACAATATTTTACACAGTCAAAGATCTGGTTTGGTGTTCGCAAAAAATCCAGGTCGCCAGCAATACTGCGAATGTAACTTTACTGCCTACTTATGCTGCTTCCTCTTTTTCAGGAGTGCATCACGCAGAGCAAGCTGGAAGACAAAAAAAAAAAGTCAGCTTAAATATTAATCAACAGTAGATTTCACCTTCAGTTGAATGCGGACACTCTCTCACCTGTTTTTCTCTGAAGGAGCGTTTGCCTTTGGTTCTGACGTTATGACTGTGTTTCATCATCATGAAGTTTTTCTGCCTCCTCTTTTCCTTATTGCTGGTGCTGGCATGTGGGTTCAGCTTGGTCCGCTTCTTCACAAACTCCTTTCTGTCACTCCGTCCTGCCTTTAATAAAAGAAAAAATAAATATTTGTTGCTCACAACTAAAGCCATCAAGTCATGACAACGATGCACTCTGAATGGGCATTTTGACAGGATCGTACAGAAGGCCCCATTGCCCGTGTCGCCGACCGAACGGTCCCCACTAAAACTTGGTCCGCCCTGTGTTCACTGCGCATGTGTAATTTCTGTGCGTCAGCCGCGGTTCACCTTGTTTCTGCTTCAAACTACACTCCAGTCATCATCTATCTCAGCGACAGATATCTGAAGCTTTTGTACAACAATCATTTCCACATAAATTCAGCATTATTTCACAATAAAAGATGGAGGAAGTGATCAGAGTGCCGCAGCCAGAGGAGCTGCACCTGCTGCGTTCACTGCGCCTCCCTCATTAGAGTGTCAGTAGCGACTCACAGATTATTGTCTCGTTTCTGCTTAAAATTTTCCTTAAAATGATTTAAGAGGTTTTACGTTGTCATATGATGGTTAATAATCACATTATTCCCTTAGAGACTCAGTCACAGAGGAGCTGCTGTCATCCGAAATGGCGCATGCGCAATGAAGGCAGGGAGGACCAATGTTTAGGGGGGGCCGTTCAGTCTGTGACACGGGTATGCACAGTACCTACATTACAAACAAGTCTTGGTGACATAAGACCACAACACAGCAGCTTGAGCATGTTCAAAACGTCTGCCATGTGGCTGGTGTCGTATTCCCCACATTATATCATGATGCAGTGTGGTGTTACATATTGTTGTTAGAAGCAGAAACACACACACACAACTTACTCACCTGTGGCTAAAGTCCACAAGACTTCCATAAAGAGTTTGTGTGAGGTGGAAATGCATATTTCTGTACTTAAATCCTCCAAATAAACAGCAGCCAGAAGAAAGTTACAAAAAAAAATTCAAGCTACGCTCCTTTAAAAGGACCTGATTTTCAAGGTGAGTACATGATCAGCTGCTGTTGGATCAGCTCCAGAGGACAAAACTGGAGAAAAGGAAAAAAAATGTTGCACCTGAAATTTTACTGCATGCACAAAACCATATAATTCATTTCCGTGTTGTTCATTTGTGTACACAAAGTAAATACTTCAATAATTCTGGCAGCGTATGCAGTGATGAGAAAAAGTGATGTACTGGCTCACATGCAGTTTTAACTCTGCAAAAAAATCTATTCTGTGCACAATAAATGTCTGTCTGTGTTAATTATTACCCACAATTTGGCATAGCACAGCTGCTCACACACAGTACAGAACACACAATTCTCCAATATGGACAAATAACAGATTAAATAACCAAAAATCACACCAAATGTTCCCTAATTTTGAAATCAAACATTACAGAGTAGCTCTTCAGTGCTGCTATGACCGGAGTCACAGATGGAGGTGGTCTGTGGGGCCATTCAATGCCCCCCCACACGTGTGCTCTGGTGAGTCAAAACACCTGTTAAAATACTTTTCTTAAAGCCATAATTTATCATTTTCAAAACAACACATAGCAGTCACGGAAACGGTTAAAATGACCCATGATATTTTGTGCTCTGACTCATTTTAAGTCTTACTCAATAATTAACACAGTCATAGACCTTTTAAACTGATAAAGCTGTAAAGTTCTTCCAACTAAATTTTAACTGAAGGCGCAGGTATGATAATGAAAACAGTCCAGGTTAAAATTATTATAGTGGTCATATAGTGCAAAACTTGATATAATATTGTCACTGCACCCCGCCTCTAATTAACAGGTTTATCATGTGGGCAGGAACCAATCAAATGCGGGAAATCATTGCATTTATGCACATACAGTACAATTTTTATTACTAAAATAAAACCTGGTGTTGTTATAAGGAGGCTCGTATGCAGCTCCTGCTTGTCCTTCGGTGTGTAAATACAGTTGCGCTGCGCAACATGCGCCGCACGTCAATAAGGTATGACCACATTGTACCATCGTGTACCAGAATTAAACAGCACCCAAGCTTCTGCAGAACATGCACATGAAGGAATTGGTGTACAGTTTACATAGAGGATTACCATTGCTGTTGCCAGTCGTGTTTCCTTGTCTGCTCTCGGTTTCTTATGCAGTTTTTCAATATGCCTCAATGTCAGCAGCTCCCCTCTGGAAAGTTTCAAAGATACATTACCCACTAATAACTGAACACCAAAGTGGCTATAATGGAGATGTTTGGTTGAGATGCTCCGACCTGCTGTCTCCCTCCTCATCACTGTCCACATTCTTCCTCTTCTGGCCTTTTCCTGGAGCGGCGTTGACCTCCTTGGACAACTGGGCCAGACGGATCTTCTTAAAATCGTCTTGAGTGAGGAGTCTACTGCCACTAACCGCTGCTGCCTTGGCTTTTCTTTCCTCTGCTGGCATACTCTGAAGCTTCTCTGCCTTTCACACGCAGAGACAACTTCAGATTAAAACAAACTTCTCAAAAATAATGATCATAAATCAATCAGACCACTGATGTTTCATTCTCACAACTTCTCCTGTGTCTTCGTCAGATGAGTGGTGAATGTCCACCCATTCACCGTCTTTGTTGTCGTCACTAATACTGGCAGTCTCCCAGCCATCTGTAGGGAAGGAAACTCATGCACTTTAGCCTGATAGCCTAGGTATACTACCTCTACACACACAGGTGCAGCTAAACTCAAAATCCATTCAAACCTTTGTCCTCCTCTCCTTTTTCCTTCTTCTCCTCCTCCACTTCCAGGACTTCAGCTCCAGGAATATAATCCTTAGCTTCAAGCTCCCCGTACTCTTTAATCTTGGCTTCCGCTGATGCCTCTGTGGGTTTACCCTGGACAAAAAGAGAGATGGCCCACATTATAGTGTGCTGCACTCTTCAGCAGAACAGTTTTCAGATGTTAAACAGATGCACCGTAGATTTGTGGTGACGTCTTCTTATAAGCACATTAGTGCAAAAACTGCAAATAAATGTCGCTTGTACTGTAATCAGCAGTGATCTGATAAATAATTGTGTATAACACTATAAACACAACTTTAGACTACTGTTGTGGACAATTGCGTCCAAATACTTCATATTTGGAATGCAGATGTTAATCAGGGCTGGGGGTGTAATGGGCAATGGGAGACAGGCTTTTCCCCACAGTGACAGATCTTAGCTGGGACACACCTGGTTAAATGATCAAAGCCATCAAACTTGTAACATGAGGCACTTAATGTTAGACGTTTGAACTCTGCTCACGTCTTAAAATGTGAGAATATCAAACTACAGCAACTACTGTGTTAACATAAGATGAAATATTGTGCCAAATTTAGACAGATTCAGATGCAATTTGTTTCTGCAGTCAACCCATCCATAATAGGATAAAATAAAAACAACAAAAAACCTTACAGAACATAATAAATGGTGATAGATAACTGTAATAATCTGACATGTTTCCATAGTAAGGCGATAATCGTAAAAACCCGGTGTCGCAGACTGAACAGTCCACCCCTAAAAATCGGTCCGCCTTTTGCATCTGTGCATGCGTCATTTCGGACCACAGCAGCACATCTGAGACCGAGTCTCTTCACCCAAAGCAATCAAATGGATTAATGGGATTATTAACTATCAGATGATAAAGGTAAAACCTCTTAAATCATTCTAAACTCAGTTTTAAGCAGAAACTAGGCAAAAATCTGTGACGCTTTGGAATGTCCGACATGCAGTGAACGCATCAGCTCGCAGCTCGTTTAGCCGCGGCGCTCTGATTGCTTCCTCTGTCTTTTCTGATGAAATAATGCTGAATTTATGTGGAAATGATTGTTGTACAAAAGCTTCAGATTATCTGTTGCTGAGATAGATGATGACTGGAGTGCATTTTGAAGCAGAAACGAGGTGATAATCCATGAACCGTGTCATCACGGGGTACCAATTTTTAGGGGGACCGTATGGTCTGCGACACGGTTTACATGATTTCAGTTCATGAATTGGATTTCTTTCAAAGTCGTGAAAGAAGAAACATCAGCTCCTGAAGAAAAAGCTTAGACTGTATTGAGAAAAAGACATCAGTCTCTCTCTTTCCCTCTCAGTCTCCTTCAGCAAGGAGGTGCACAGAGTTGATGTCCTTGTGCAAAAACAGTGAGGAAATATGACATCATCCTTTTAGCAAACTTCACTCAACTCTAATCATAGATCGCCAAGAAATTTCTTCTTTAAAACGCTGAAACAACACACAGGATTGTTGAAGCATCCTTGTGCATCCTGGCAATTTTTTTGGACATATAATGGACTGTCTGAACTTTGTGATCTGATAAAGGATGTAACTAGGCCCAATGAGACAGCAGTGCAGCTGGTACACATGCACAAATGTAGAAGAACAAAATAAATTTGATTAATGGTATACAAGTACTGAAGAAATCTGAGTATTGGTGAGAAATCCAGATGTATTAATCCAATTTCTCATAATCAGATAATGGTTATACCGGACAAAGCATATCAGATTTTGCGGTTTACATAAATCAAATCAAATCAATTTTATTTATATAGCGCCAAATCACAACAAACAGTTGCCCAAAGGCGCTTTATATTGTAAGGCAAAGCCATACTATAATTACGGGAAAACCCCAACGGTCAAAACGACCCCCTGTGAGCAAGCACTTGGCGACAGTGGGAAGGAAAAACTCCCTTTTAAAAGGAAGAAACCTCCAGCAGAACCAGGCTCAGGGAGGGGCAATCTTCTGCTGGGACTGGTTGGGGCTGAGGGAGAGAACCAGGAAAAAGACATGCTGTGGAGGGGAGCAGAGATCAATCACTAATGATTAAATGCAGAGTGGTGCATACAGAGCAAAAAGAGAAAGAAACACTCAGTGCATCATGGGAACCCCCCCAGCAGTCTAAGTCTATAGCAGCATAACTAAGGGATGGTTCAGGGTCACCTGATCCAGCCCTAACTATAAGCTTTAGCAAAAAGGAAAGTTTTAAGCCTAATCTTAAAAGTAGAGAGGGTGTCTGTCTCCCTGATCTGAATTGGGAGCTGGTTCTAGAGGAGAGGAGCCTGAAAGCTGAAGGCTCTGCCTCCCATTCTACTCTTAAAAATCCTAGGAACTACAAGTAAGCCTGCAGTCAGAGCGAAGTGCTCTATTGGGGTGATATGGTACTCTGAGGTCCCTAAGATAAGATGGGACCTGATTATTCAAAATCTTATAAGTAAGAAGAAGAATTTTAAATTATTCTAGAATTAACAGGAAGCCAATGAAGAGAGGCCAACATGGGTGAAATATGCTCTCTCCTTCTAGTCCCCATCAGTACTCTAGCTGCAGCATTTTGAATTAACTGAAGGCTTTTCAGGGAACTTTTAGGACAACCTGATAATAATGAATTACAATAGTCCAGCCTAGAGGAAATAAATGCATGAATTAGTTCTTAGTCATAACCACTTAATAATGAGATAACAACTAGTAATCAGGTATTTAGTCTGCACGGGGCCATTGATGTAAATTTCACAATTATTATACTGTATAAAGTGCCAATACCCTGAACTTGGAATACACCAATGTAACACCTTGTAGAAATACCGGAACCACAAACATAAAGCTGGCAATTCCAGGAAAACCTTAATGTCCATGTGGCTGGTTATAATTTAACAAAACAAAGTAAGAATTTGAACTTTGCTCACCCTGTCCTTCTTATGCAGCATCTGTGGATTAAGATTCCTGAACAGCTGGATCAGTCCTCTGGCAGACATCATCACATCTGAGCCACACACACATACACATATTGTGTGAACGAGCGACAACATGTTCATGGATTTATCATTGTTACAAAGGTACAGAAAAGCAATGTTACTCTTGTCTTTGTGCGTCTTATACTGAGCCAGATCCTGCAGCAGGTCTTCAGTGATGGCAAGTGGACAGCGTGCCGCCACCTCCTTGATAGCATTGATACTTGAGGACAAGAAGAGGTCACGTTAACCAAAAACAACAAAGATTTATACTGATTACCGTATTTTGTTTCTTAGAAAATGTACAGTTGTGCTCAAATAATGGCAGTGTGTTTAAAAAGTGAGTAAAGTGCAAAATCCTTATAATAGTTTTGATTTCCACACATGTAAATGTATTTGGAACACTGCACATTTTACTCCAAATCAAAACATGAAGAAAAAATGATAAAATGTGAAGAAAGTGAATTAAAGGGACTATTAGGCTGTTCAAAAAAATAGCAGTGTCTGCATTTTTCTTTCTGTGACCCCTATTACAAACTTACATGTGGCGCTTATTCAAGGATGGCAGCAAATGTTGCACATGCTGGTTGTAACGCATTTTTCTCTGAAAATCTGAGTAAAATGTGTCGTACAGCGTACTTTGATTAAAACGTTAATTGAAGAATGTGTGTGTGTGTGTATATATATATATATATATATATATATATATATATGCATGCATGTATAAGTGCAGAAAATGATAGGCCACTCAGCTAAAATGATCTCAAATGCTTTAAAATGGCAACCAAAACCAGAAAGGTGTGACAGAAAATGAAAAACAGCTATTCAAATGGATCAAAGAACAGCCAGAATGGCAAACACTCAGCTAATGATCAGCTACAGTGTGATAAAAGAAGGTCTAAAGATACCTGTGAGTACCGTAGTAAACAGAAGACACCTATGTGAACCCAAGTTATGGGCAAGAAACCCCTGCAAGGTCCCATTGTTGAAATAATGACATCTGCCAAAGAACACACTGACTGGCCTAAAGAGAAATGGCACATCATTTTGTAGACTGATGAAACCAAGATAGTTGTATTTGGGACTAGGGCCGCAGACAGTTTGTCAGACGCCCTGCAAAAACTGAATTCAAACCGCAGTACACTGTGAAGACAGTGGAACATGGTGGAGCAAGCATCATGATATAGAGTCGGGCGCATTTATGGCATACCAGGGATTGTAGTTCAGTTTGAATACATCAAAATACTTGAAGACATCATGTTGCCTTATGTAGAAGAGGAAATGTCCTTGAAATGGGTGTTTCAATAAGACAATGACCCCAACACACCAGCAAGAGAGCAACATCTTGATTCCACACCAACAAGATTAACGCTACGGAGTGGCCAGCCCAATCCCAGGACCTTAATCCAATAGATAATTTTTTTTTGGGGGGGGGCGGCATCCAAAATGCTGTTTCTGAGGCAAAAACCAAGAAATGCAGAGGAATTGTAGAATGTACTCCAATCGTCCTGGTCTGGAATACGTGTTCACAGCTGCCAGACGTTGGTTGACTCAGATGTGAACCAGTTCTCAGAAACAGTGGTTATACAAGTAAATAATAATTCAGTGATTCACAAGAAAAAGATCAACCTTTAAGCATTTTTTAGTTTACACAGTAAACACTTGAGTTCATAAAGACAAATGCAGACACTGCTATTGCTCCTTTTTCTTCACTTTCTGTAAAGCAATAACAAATTTGATACACTTTTCTTCATGTTTTGATTTGGAATAGAATGTGCAGTGTTCCCAATATATCTCAGTGGCATGGAAATAAAAGCTATTATAAAGATTTTGAGCTTTACAAATTTTTTTTTTAACACACTGCCATTATTTTAAACACAACGGTATCTGAAAAACACAGGGTTGTCTTATAATCACAGAACAGACTTTCACATGTCACAGACTCTAAGGAAGGCTCATTTGCACCGTTTGTTGTACTCAATGTGCTCATGTTAGCATTATTATTTTCACGATAAAGCATATTCTTAAAAAAAAAAGAAAAAAAGGGGGAAGCTATGGTCTTCAGAAAGTTTTTATGAAAGTATGTCTTGGGGGGAGGAGGGAGTGCTGTGTTATAATCAGGACAACATGGTAGTTCAGTGTTTTGACACATTTTAGACAGCAGACCATGCGACAGTAACGGCGATTACAAAAGTGCTTACCCCACCGTCATGACCTCTCCAGAGTTTCTATCTGTGACAAAGTTATTGGCGATGGTCATGATCACAGGTTCAATGATCTACAAGAATGTACGGAATGGAGTTAGTGAAGAAACCTCAACTTAAATCCAGCTGGGTTCAGTGAGTGATTAAGTTTTTGTACCTCTGGAGGGATGAGTTGATGAGACGACTGAGCAGCACACAGCAGAATCTTTGTCACTTCTGGGGGAAAACAACAACACGCTGTCTTTAGTGTCTCAACAATAATGACAAAAAGACAAAATTCTAAAATGTTATCACCTCGCTGATGAGGCTGAAGAAACCTCTGAATAAAGGGATAAAAATTGAAGAGGAACAGCTGCAGAGGAAAAACAACAGTTCCATTAAAAGTGCTACAATCAACATAATGGCTGCAGGGTTTAAGAGGTTAATCTAGTCAACTTGGAATGTGAGCAACAAAGGCAGTGCCACACTCTCACGAGCACCACTAGCTTAGCTTAGCTTATGGCAAGCGAAAAAGTGGACGCTCTCTTTTTGGCCAAACAACTGTCCAGTTTCTGAGTATTCTGTGTTAGTACACACCCAAGGGGATGTGCTTGATGAATTCCTGTGCAAAAAGTAGTTCCCAGATAATTGAGATATTCCTGTGGGATAATGAGTATATCTCATCTAAATAAATTCTAAAATTTACCAGTAATAAAATTATAAAGATAAATGAAGTTTTAAGAGTGGCCGTATTGAATATTTAAGAAACTTAAAGTCTATGAGCAACTTCAACAGTTATTGCTCAAGCACAATGTAAACATGGACATGATGGATTTTGATGTGGAAGAGTTCAGAAAGATACGATTGGAATGTTTTGATTACCATTTACAGTTGGCGGACATGGGTGTTAACTTTGTGTCAAAGTCAGAACAAGAAGCTGCACTGAAAGAGATCTATCTGGGACAAAGAGACACATTCTGTGTGTTGTCGCGCCAACGAGAACAACACTCTGAGCAGGGTGGCGAAAGTAGTCCAGCGAGCTCAATCTGTGGGCGCAAGATATCCCACAATGCCAAAATAGCAGAGACGGCATGCTGAGCAGGGTGAGGCAGTGCAGAGGCAGTGCAGGTAGGTCAACCCCCCTGGTGACCCATAAAGGTACTACAGGTAAGCCATGCGAGGTTGTAAAAAACATAATAATTTGATTTTCAATTTTGTAATAAAGTTTAAAATGACCTCAAAATGTTTGAATATTTTTTAAAAATGTAATCAGAATTAATAAAACAAAGCCATGGGATTTAAATGTTTTTGTTTCTATTTATCAGCCAGACTGATGATATAAAACGGATAGAAAAGCTCAGAGCACAGAGGGAGGTCTCCGCACAGGATGGCATTAAGTGATTCAGGGTGTTTTCACACCCGAACGTCCAGAATAAGGTCAGAACCAAGGCACTGGTTTGGATAAATTTGGTCCAGTTAGTAGTCTGGTTTCTCATCGCAATGCTGCAGTCACCTGAAAGAACATTTCATGACATGCCTGAGTTCATTTTCTTTTATTTAAATGGCACAAATAAATTCAAATTTGGAAAACCCTAATGATACGTGAACTTTCTTCCTCCACTGTACCTACCTCATGGATTCCCACTAGTCTGGAGATGAGCTCCATCATCATCATCTTCACCTCAAAACGCTCTTTCGATGCCTCCAGCTGTTTCAAGAGTTTCTCTGCAAAATCTGAAACAAATGTTTCCAGATCAAAGGTTTAGATTTAGGTTCAAATAAGTTGACAGAGAGATGATCTCTCCTAACAGCTGGCTGGACGCCACACCTTGAGGATCATGAATCAGGTGAATTGCAGAGAAATTGAAAACGTCTGCTTTCTTCTTTTTCTTCTGTTTCTGTTCAAAGAGTGTAAAACAAGTTTATTATTAAATCGATTTGCCAACATGAACTGTGAGTCTCTGCTACAGTCACGTCAATAGTTGTACCTTGAGGACTTTCATTGCCCTTTCCAGCTTCTTCTTGTTTTTGGAGGTTTTCTTGCCAGTGGAATATTTCACCATAAGGTCTCTGGCTGACACGCCTTCTGTCTGAACATCAAAAACAACATTTAACAAGAGATGTATCATATGATCTGAAGCTCAATTACTTTTTTGTGCCACATGTGCATTATATCCCAAGTTCACTTTTTCTATCCATATTTATAGTATAATATTGTGCGCAATCAAGCCTCTGATTTTACTTCATGCACCTCTTCACACGATGTTCTGTCATTGTGTGATGCCTCATTAAAATCCATGAAGTGGTTTAGGAGTTGGGATTACAACAGTAAGATTCAATAATTCAAACACAAAATTCCAATTACCATATTTTATGAAATATAAGTTGCACCAAAAATGCCTCTTTAGGAATCGCATCATATTCTGGATGCGGAACTCACTATTTAAACACACAATTTACCTGGGGGCAAGTTTAACAAAGGACAGGGATTCAGTAGCATTTGTGCACACCACAGTGTCTGCTGTTACTTAACATTAGGACTTTTAAATTCCAAAAATAAGCAAGACAGACAAATAAATGTGCAATGGACAACATATTAGATGTGATTTGATGCAGATGAACACAAATTGCTAGACCACAGTGTTACAGCGGAGTACAAGGTGCAGGAAAAAGCATGGTTCATACTCCAGAAAATGCAATGTTTCCCCTTGAATGTCTTTTTTTAATTTTTGCATGCACATGAAGTGTGCATGTTGTGTGAGCATTCAGTGAACTCAAATGTTTCAGAGGAGTGGCACTTACAAGATACAAGGACAGTAAATACAATATTAACAATAAACAATAACAATAAACTCAATGCATGTTCATACAAACCTTAAAATTTTATATTTTAGTTTGTAACAGCTTCTTGCATTTTAGGATTACATATACATTGCTGATGATGTTATAAAATTTGTATTGGTACTACTTACTCACTGGTAGTACGCATGTAAATGTCCACTGAAGGATCAACACCTGCCCTTACTGTTCATTACCCAAAGTTGTTGGGGGGGAAAGTCCACTGAATGCTAGCTGATTGAGCTAACAGTGAAATGTCACGACTACTATGGCTACCTTACTAGAGATGATCACAAAGTATTTTACGTTAGACCTGTATCCATGCACGATATTAGTGGTAAACAGCAATACAACTTGCTAGTCATATTTTGTATTTCAATGTAGGTTATTAGTTTACTTAATGGCCTTTCTGAGCACTTAGTGGATTTTTATTATTCTTGCTTCTGCTCTGTTCACTCACATTCATGATACAAAAGGAATCATCAGAGCAGCGTAGAGCACTCAGTGGCTTGATTATTAAGTTAGAACATGACTGTGAATTTATTTATTTTGAAGTGACGTTGTCTTTTACCAGATGAATACATCAGCCCAGTAACTACTTCATGTGTCACTTACCTCAGATTCAGAATCACTCTCATTCTTCTCATCCTCATCTTTGCCCAGAAAGAACTTAAGACCTGCAACGAGGATCTAAACAGGGACAGAGGCAAGCAAGTCTGCAGTTTTTCCTAGTTTAGTCACAATATACCATATTTTCTAGAGTATAAGTCACACATGACTCTGTGATAAACATTATTTACAACTTCATGCAAGAAAAAGCAAAATATATTTAACCTTGGTATTATTTATTTATAATGCCCACAGGGAGTTAAGGGGCACAACTAACGAGCTAATTAATGTTGAGGCAAAAAATGGGAGTCAACTGTGTCTGCAAGTCACTGTACAGATGATCATATGTGATGTGCACATGCAACAGTTAAAATGTTTGAAAACCCTGCACATTATTTATGTATTCACAACACAAACACTGCTTCAGCAATCAGGAGCTAAGAGCTAATTATGTTTTGTTAGAAGTACAAGCCGCATGTAAACTGTATTATGGCACTGAACAGACGATCGATCATATGTGAGGTATACACGTAATGCAATGAAATGTTTTCAAAATGAGCATTTGAAAACTCTTCTGTAACACTCACTCATCTTCAACAGTTTGCTCCAAATAAGAGTCCCAGAATCTTTTGTAAAAATGAATAAACTCACCCTCAATTTTCTTGATGTTCCTAAAAGAGCAAATAAATCCAAATAAGGTTTCTTCCAAATAGAGGAAAAAAAATGGTCCCTCTTTTTTCAAAAGTGTGGTATTCCAGTTAAAAACATTATTTCTTAAGAACAAAGAACACTTTTTCCCTTTCTTCCTTTTTGTGTCCTTTTTTCTTGTTGTTCTTACAAGAGCCTCTGCCCTTGTAAATTAACAATGGATTATCACACGTGGGTCAAACCTTCTGAGCCCAGCATGGATTTATCTTTGTGGATTAATTTTGTGTGTGGAAGATTTCCTGAAGTGACTGACAGTGATTCAACTAACAGGTGAGTTCAGACTGAATCAGATCACTGAGGCATTTACCTAGTGTGTGTGTGTGTGTTTTACTCGGATATACGCTGCGGCGTGCGGGAACATAGGTTTATTTAATTAGGTATTTGTTTCATTCCGTGGGATGCTTTGTTGTTTGATAAAGACGTTTATTCATTTTTATTTGCTTGAAATGAGAATGACTGCGAACTGAATTTTACCTCTGGAGCTCGACATGAGGAAAAGGTCAAAGTACACAGTAACGCCATCATGATCACTTGTATGAAGAACGTTTTAAGTGTGACCGACTCAGTTTCAAACCGTTCTGAATGTAACTGAGTCGCGTTAGAAAGTTTCCACCTCTTGCTTTTTTAAAGCAAAGGAAAAAAAAGCAGTTGTGTGTCTCGTTTCCACTGTAAGGAAAATTCCTAGTCATGAATCGTGATTTTTTTCAGTATATAAATGGCATCGGACTATAAGTCGCAGGGCCTCTTAAACTAGAAAACGCGACTTATACTCTGGAAAATACAGTAATCAACCACAGACTGCCATCAAATGAGAAAATCTACCTTTGTGACTTTGGAGAAGCATGCGGTTGTAATGACATTCACTGTTTTGGCATCATTCCTGCAACAGAAGATGCACAGACCATAGAGTAAGAAGTGCTTCTCCGCGTACAACACCGAACTTGTTTGTCAAACAAAACAGACCAAATGTTTCTCGTGTAAAGCTCCACCATCACGTCTAAAGAGATCTTTGCTGCTGTGGGATTACTGTCTCTCAGCATGGTGTACATGAAGTTTTGCAATGTCTGAAGAACAGAAAAACAAACAAATAAATCAATCAATCAGCAAGAGTTTTCTACATTCACACCTGAATGCTTACACAGAAGGCCACCATGCACAGGAACTTACTGTGTTGATTTTGTTGTTTTTGTGCTTAGCATTAATGCTTTTTATATCTGCTACAATGTGAGTGTACAGCGTCTGAAAAAGTGGACAGAAAAACTGAATGTTTACATGTAAAAGAGGACAGAAAAACTGCAACAAACCCGCACAAACTGAAAATAGAAACCGTTAAGATGTAATTATTTTCAAGATGAATCTATTATTACTGTGATTAAATGATTTGTCAAGCAATTCACGTCACTAAAAGAAAACAAAAAAATTCACAAGTCAAACATCTTTCCTCAAATTTTAGAAGTCCAAAACAATATCCAATTTCTGACTTCCCATTTACATTTTGAATCTGGTCTGTTCATGGTGTCACACTTCAAAGCAGGATCTCTATTTGGATTAAATTTAAATAGGTTTCAGGCTGAATTGGTTCAAAACAGCTTAAAACTCAGTGAAAAACAAAGTTTCTATTAATTTTATGTCACACTGAGACACAAACAGTTTTGGGATGGGGTTTTCCTTTTTGTTGCTCCCATTAGTTTTACTCACTGTGGTGTATTTTTTCCACTGCAAATGTCATGCATGTACCTCTACGGAAACAACACAATCATGGCTAGAATTAGGTAAAACTCAAAAATGAGTTTTGTGTAGTATAACACAGTTATGTCATAATCATTAAAAAAAGACTAAGTTGCTATTTTTGGGATAAATGTTCCAAAACAAAAAACAAACCCCAAAACAAAACAAAAAACAACAACAAAAACCCACACCTTGAGTGAACACACTCACTCATCTTCAACCACTTGAATGATAAAAAAAAAAAAAAAAAAAAAAAAAAAAAAAAAAAATCAGTTTCAGTTTGTACAGGGGTCAAATGTTAAAGTTGCACCAATTTTAGTAAAAAAGTGATGCCGATCATTGGTTGAGCTAATAGGATTAATAACTGGAATAGTTTTGAGACTGTGCTGAATGTTTGGTGTCCAAAGTGAAGGTCAAACAACATTTATGTTCACTGGATTCTTTGACATGTGACATATGTTACTCTGTAACATGATAACTAAGCATGGTAGATGGTTCAAACTATTCCTTTTTAAACCCACATCAACTCAAATAATTTGCATCACTTTTTACCAAAATTGGAGCAACTAAACTTTTTAACACCTGTACAAACTGAAACTGATCTTTGTCACCACTCTTGCTGTTTTTACCTCACAAATCCATAACATTCAGCCATAGATAGTCCAAACTATAACTTTTTGGAATCTTTATAATCAGACAAAAACGTGGTATAGTTTTCAATACAAATGGAGAATTTTCAATAGTCATTTTGTAAAATGTCTGCCATTGGTGACATATTGAAAAATTATCCATTTGTATTGAAAACTCTACCAAGTTTATTTTTCTGTCCTACTTTCCTTCTCATGATAACTATATTTTCTTCATGCTTTGTCGGTCAGCCATAAAAAAAAATAAAAGTTCCACTCGATTCGCTGAATTTTTGCGATGACTGCTGGTCTCATCAATCATTTAAGGCTTCAAAGTTGTGATGCAGAGGGAAGAATTTTTAACAGAATTTGAGAAGCATAAATTTAAATAGTTTAGTTAAATTTTAAATTATTTGTATAGAATAAAAGGAGTTTGATAACATATTCCTATTTTAAGGTTAGATTTAGATTACCAGCAGAAATGCTCACTGGACATGGTCAGTTCAAATAGCAACAGAAATGGGAAAAATCCAATGATAATTTTTGAAGTTGTGTTTTGTGGATTAAATGATTTGTCCATGTGTAGGACACTGCAGAAACAGTTAAACACTTTTATCTCAAAGAAAAGACCAAAGGTGCAAATCCCCACAATTATTCAACAGGAACAAGACTGTTTTACTGCTTTCCCCATCAATACGGATTTTTAAATGTTGAATTGATCACTTAACCCTTTAATATCCTCACATTTTTCACTAGAATGTAGTAGATACAAATGTGCTCTATCCAATGGTTGAGTTGACCATTAAAGGGTTAAGTGGACTGTTTTGTTAGAATTGGCTAAACTGTGGCAGCTATATCAATTACAGAGACAAAAAGAAACTAAAATCAAATGGTAAGACAACATAAAATTGCAACTTGGATATTGAAAAAAATCTCTTTCATGTTCGTTTCTTGAAGAAAATGATATGGTGTGTGTTGCTGACGAGCAGTTTAAAATGTAAAAAAGCAGGAATACACTGTGCTCATGTCTGTGTCTCCTTTCTGTTGCAGTACTACAAACCTCTTATAAAACCACGGTTGGATACATTTATCACACAGTGGATGAACCGACACATTGTGTCGAAGGCGAACGCTCTCACCTTCCGGAGCAGTTTGTCATGACATCGCAGCAGCTCAAAGAAAAGCTCCAGCAGGCCTGATGGGTTGATCAGATCTTTATTCCTCAGGAGAATCAAGGCTTTGCAGAACGTCTGACAGTGACAGAAAAAAAAAACAACCACCCCACAGATGTGAAAACAATTTATTAGGAAATGACCACATAATCAACTGTAGCAGCACTTGATACAACCTCTTGCTTAGCATATGTTGATATTCACAAAGCTTTCGATTTAGTTGACTAGAAAGCTCTGTGGAACATCCAGAAAATGTGCGGGATCTCCAACAAGTTGCTGGACATCATACCTGTCCAGTATACAGTTATTCTGAGTCCTGTGCAAAGAGAAGGCAGACCACTTTCCCCAGTTACTTCTGCTGTTCATTAGGGACATGTTCACGCTCCGACACTGTCAACGATTCTACTGACTGGGGGGGGGGGTGCAGTCCTAGGAACAGCTAAGATACTGCACCAAACCCTTAAACCAAGACCTCTGGTAGGGGACCTGAGGAACATACGGGTGATTCTTTAACTACGGGCACTACTGGCCTTGTAAATGTAATTTCCACACCATTGCCTTATAATATAAAGCGCCTTGGGGCAACTGTTTGTTGTGATTTGGCGCTATATACATGTGCTCTGATGTCACTGTTTATCTCCATAGAAACTACCCAAACAATCTTTCATACAAACTGTTTAAAGGGACATTACAGTGTTGTGGTGGAAATTACGGCAATAGTGTGGGACAACTACATTTAAAAAAAAAAAAATCACAACAGTTGTATGACATTGAATACCCCAATTATGTTTTGATTATTTTACTGATATTTTATTCAGAGATATTTTAAAACATTAGAAAAAACGTTTCTTTACCATTCATTTTTATCACTGAAGATCAAAAGTCTGGGTGTGGGACAAGCACAAAACAGCAATATTTGCATATAATGATGCTGAAAAAAGGTGAAAAAGTCTTCATAGACTACTAGAACAAATTTCTTAACACACTTTCATTGTAAAGATAACTATAAAAGTGTGAAATTTCCCCTTTTTTTTGTTTTTCATACAATATGATCAAAGGACATAAGTGCCTGTAGTCTAAGAATCACCCACACATACTATCCTCCCCGGAGGAGGATAGGGGGTGGGGCTGTGTGTGTCAGTTTTATACAAATGTATTATTGAACTATGCCATGAAATATGCAGAAAACATAAAAAAAAAAAAAAAAAAAAAAAAACAGTAAAAAAAATACTTAGTCCTGTAACCAGTAACCTAAGAATATAACTAGCTTTGGCACCAGGTCTCTTCTTTGGTTACCTATAGAATGGCTGTGTCAAAACAAAACGGTCCCTTAGGGAGACTCAGATGAGGTATATCATTTCTGTAGTGATGGAACATCAGCTATAACATTTTGGCCATGTGGTACATTTCTCTGGGGGTGATGCAACACACAGGTGCCTCAGCGTGGAGGACACCAACTGGAAAAAGCCAAGAGGAAGACCACAGTTCACAAAGCTGCTGCAATACGAGGTCTGTGAGAAAAGTACCCAACCTTTTTATTTTTATCAAAAAACATATGGATTTGAATCACGTGTGATTGCATCAGCCAAGCTTGAACCTTCGTGCGCATGCGTGAGTTTTTTTCACGCCTGTCGGTTGCATCATTCGCCTGTGAGCAGGTTTTGTGTGAGCACTGGTCCACCCCCTCATCGTTTCTTTATTGCGAATAAATGTCTGAACGATTTGGAGCTTTGCTGCATCAATTTTTTTCCAGAAACTGTGAGAGACCTCCAGGTGGACACCGTTCGGAAAATTAATATGGCTTTCAGGGACGATTTTATGGGGATTACACAGATTAAGGAGTGATCCAGACGGTTTAAAGACCGCCCACAACTGCTGAGAGCGCGCCGCGCTCCGAGCGCCGATCGACAGGCTGACACCCCGCTGGATTTCAGACGGCTGTTGGTTGCTTTTCAGTCGTGTGATTATCCGAGAAATTGTGCATGAGCTGGACATGCCCCAACATGTCCTGTGAGGCTTCATCACGGTGTTGCTTTGCGCCATGCGGCTCCACCGCGACGCGCGGAACTCCTCCGCACGTCTGTCTCAATATGCCGAAAAAGTGCTGATGTCCACGTCTTTTCACAATTCCTGTGCTAGTCAGACTACATACCGGATCAAGACTGTGTCCAGTTTAGAAATGAATGGCACATTCCACTGTTACAGGAGTTTTTGTCATGGAAAGAGGAGCGGAGTTCTGCGCGTCGCGGTGGAGCCGAATGACGCAACCGACAGGTGTGAAAAAACTCAAGCACGAAGGTTCAAGCTTGGCTGATGCAATCACACGTGATTCAAATCCATATGGTTTTTGAAAAAAATAAAAAGGTCGGATACTTTTGTCACAGACCTCGTAAGTTGGCTGATTTTGTGTATATGTATACATTATGTATTATTATACATTTATATTTATATATATATATATATATATATATATATATATATATATATATAGGGTGTCCCAAAAAATATACAACATTTAAAACACTCGGTTTGACCCTTAAATGCTACAAACTTAATCACTTGTTTCTTTTTTTCCCTGCAGAGACCCTGAAGTTTATGTTGATGCCAAGCAAGACTCAGGAAAATGCCAGGATTAACCATACTACAGCGTACAAAAATGATTGAGTTTTGGCACCAGACCAAGAGTGTCAAACAGGTGCAGCGACTTTATGCTAGACTCACAAAATGCAGGGCCAATATTGACATTGGTATGAAAAACTTCAACCTTTCAGCTTTCTATCCAGCCATAAATTTATTTCCTAGACATATGCTTTGACCATTTTCTTTGCTGATAAAATGTTGCATTTTTTTGGGACACCCAATATGTGTATATATATATAAAATATAGGGGAGGTGATGGTCTAGTGGTTAAGGTGTTGGGCTTGAGTCCAGAAGATCATGGGTTCAAATCCCCACCTGACTGGAAAATCACTAAGGGCCTTTGGGCAAGGTGTGTAGTGAGCGCCTTGTATGGCAGCACCCTGACATCGGGGTGAACGTGAGGCATAATTGTAATGATGGCGATGGAAAAGCGCTATATAAATGCAGTCCATTTACCATCTGTTGCCTATGACCAATGTCCTGCACCGTTTCACTTTATTACTACCACACCACTTGCACAGTGTCTTCACAAAAATCTGCTGCTGCTACAAATACTGAATGTTTGCACTACTGCACTTTACTTTACTATTACCTCAGACACTACACTGTAAATACTTGTACACTTTTCTGTCCTTATTGTTGAAATGTCTTGTCCTGTCATCACCGAGGGAAGGTGAGAAACGTGAAGAATTGACAATAAAGCCGCCTTTGACTTGTGAGGTGGGGATGGACCAGTTTTATGCCTGTGCAGTTGTCATCCAGGACCCAAACTGGTTTCATACTATGGTGGATGCAGTGACGCGTATGTTTCCACAGTTTATCTGCTAAATTGAAACTCCAGCACTCTGCGGCAGACAGCTAAAAGCCCCCCGTGTGAGTGGATCTGAGTGTGTTTGGTTTAGCCGCTTGTTTTCTCACCATGCGGAGGTCCGGCTCCAAGACTGTGTGCTGACTCAGTAACAAGTCAGACAGCTCCTGGGGAAAGGTGGACAGATGCTGCAGGTAGCAGTGACTAATCTGTGACAAGAAGACAACTTTTAAGTCAGCTTTGCAATAAGGAAAGAAGGAAAAATGATCACGAACAACTTCATAAAGTGACCTGGGCCAGAAACATGACGAGCTCAGCCAGCTCCTTATTGGGTTTATCAGGCTGAAGTTTGAAGATCTGAACATTAGACTGGTAGTGCCGATACTGCTGCAAAAACTGGTCCACATACAGTATTACAGGACTGTTACTACATTATTACTCGTTAATGTTGCTAGCATCTTAGCTAGCGACGCTTACCTCCTCAACGTATGACTCTGGATCTCGTTTTATAAGATTCTGCAGTTGTGGCAGATTGCTGGGTAATTTGTTGCCTTGTCTTCCAGACATAACTGAATCTTACGGTTTACAATTATGCAGTTAACCCGCAATAAAAAAGTATATATATTTTTTACAAAGTAAGCGTGGCCGCTATCCAGGCTGCCATTCGTATTACGCAACATCCGGGCACGGTTTCTTCTTCTGCTTCTTGAGATTATGCACCACTTGCAGCATTACCGCCACCTACAGCATAAAATCACGCCAGCGGTATCATTTCATTTCAATGGAAACATGCGTTGACATTGTCAAAGCAAGAGTTACATAGAACAAAAACAAAAATGAAGAAGTACACGCAGTCAATATTCTACAGTAAATAAATGTAGAAACAGGAGATGTGGGAAGAAGCTACATCTCGGCACTGAGGTTCTACAGCAGGTGACCAACGAGGTCAATACTGGGTTCCCTTACCAAAAAGTAGTATATGCAAGTATGTTTCAAGTATACTTCTAGTTTACTTTTTATATACTTATCAATTTTTTTTTATATAGCGCCAAATCACAACAAACAGTTGCCCCAAGGCACTTTATATTGTAAGGCAAGGCCATACAATAATTATGTAAAACCCCAACGGTCAAAACGACCCCCTGTGAGCAAGCACTTGGCTACAGTGGGAAGGAAAAACTCCCTTTTAAAAGGAAGAAACCTCCAGCAGAACCAGGCTCAGGGAGGGGCAGTCTTCTGCTAGGACTGGTTGGGGCTGAGGGAGAGAACCAGGAAAAAGACATGCTGTGGAGGGGAGCAGAGATCGATCACTAATGATTAAATGCAGAGTGGTGCATACAGAGCAAAAAGAGAAAGAAATAGTGCATCATGGGAACCCCCCAGCAGTCTACGTCTATAGCAGCATAACTAAGGGATGGTTCAGGGTCACCTGATCCAGCCCTAACTATAAGCTTTAGCAAAAAGGAAAGTTTTAAGCCTAATCTTAAAAGTAGAGAGGGTGTCTGTCTCCCTGATCTGAATTGGGAGCTGGTTCCACAGGAGAGGAGCCTGAAAGCTGAAGGCTCTGCCTCCCATTCTACTCTTACAAACCCTAGGAACTACAAGTAAGCCTGCAGTCTGAGAGCGAAGCACTCTATTGGGGTGATATGGTACTACGAGGTCCCTAAGATAAGATGGGACCTGATTATTCAAAACCTTATAAGTAAGAAGAAGAATTTTAAATTCTATTCTAGAATTAACAGAAAGCCAATTAAGAGAGGCCAATATGGGTGAGATATGCTCTCTCCTTCTAGTCCCCGTCAGTACTCTAGCTGCAGCATTTTGAATTAACTGAAGGCTTTTTAGGGAACTTTTAGGACAACCTGATAATAATGAATTACAATAGTCCAGCCTAGAGGAAATAAATGCATGAATTAGTTTTTCAGCATCACTCTGAGACAAGACCTTTCTGATTTTAGAGATATTGCGTAAATGCAAAAAAGCAGTCCTACATATTTGTTTAATATGCGCATTGAATGACATATCCTGATCAAAAATGACTCCAAGATTTCTCACAGTATTACTAGAGGTCAGGTTAATGCCATCCAGAGTAAGGATCTGGTTAGACACCATGTTTCTAAGATTTGTGGGGCCAAGTACAATAACTTCAGTTTTATCTGAGTTTAAAAGCAGGAAATTAGAGGTCATCCATGTCTTTATGTCTGTAAGACAATCCTGCAGTTTAGCTAATTGGTGTGTGTCCTCTGGCTTCATGGATAGATAAAGCTGGGTATCATCTGCGTAACAATGAAACTTATCAGTACTATTTTTTGGTAAGGGTTGGGGAAAGTGCAATCTCATTTTCAGTTTAATTTCAATTCATATAGCGCCAAATCACAACAAAGTTGCCTCACCCAAATCTGTACATGGTCAAGCATTTCCTGAGCTTTTGGTTGGTCACAGTGCTCAAGTATTCTTCCATGGAGTACAAGCTGTTTAGTGCCAAATAGCATTCCAATTTACAGTAGTGTTAATTTAATTAATTTTAATTTAATTAGCTTATAATGCGCCAAATCACAGTAAAAGCCGTCTCAAGGCGCCTTACATAAAACAAGTCAACATAAAATTGAATAAATAATTAAAAATGAATAAAAAATTCAAATACATAATTAAAAACAGAAGTAAAAGAATAAAACAAAAATAAAAACTATCCATAAGAAAGAGAATAAAAATAGGTTGAGTCTTGACTTAAAAATGTCCACAGACTCAGACTGCCTCACGGTCGCAGGAAGACTGTTCCATAGGGTGGGTGCACGATACGAAAAGGCTCTTTGACCTGCTGACTTCTTCTTCACCCTGGGAACACAGAGAAGTCCCGCATCCTGCGACCGCAAAACCCGGGCCGGCACGTAGAGTTCCACTCGCACACGTTGTGTTCAGAATAATAGTAGTGCTATGTGACTAAAAAGATTGATCCAGGTTTTGAGTATATTTCTTATTGTTACATGGGAAACAAGGTACCAGTAGATTCAGTAGATTCTCAAAAAAACAAACAAACAAAAAAAACAATAAGACCAAGCATTCATGATATGCACACTCTTAAGGCTATGAAATTGGGCTATTAGTAAAAAAAAAAAAAAAAAAAAAAAAAAAAAAAAGTAGAAAAGGGGGTGTTCACAATAATAGTAGTGTGGCATTCAGTCAGTAAGTTTGTCAATTTTGTGGAACAAACAGGTGTGAATCAGGTGTCCCCTATTTAAGGATGAAGCCAGCACCTGTTGAACATGCGTTTCTCTTTGAAAGCCTGAAGAAAATGGGACGTTCAAGACATTGTTCAGAAGAACAGCGTAGTTTGATTAAAAAGTTGATTGAAGAGGGGAAAACTTATACGCAGGTGCAAAAAAATTATAGACTGTTCATCTACTACAATGATGTCCAATACTTTAAAATGGACAAAAAAAAAAAAAAAAAAAAAAACAGACGCGTAGAAGAAAATGGAAAACAACCACCAAAATGGATAGAATAATAATCAGAATGGCAAAGGCTCACCTATTGATCAGCTCCAGGATGATCAAAGACAGTCTGGAGTTACCTGTAAGTGCTGTGACAGAAGATGCCTGTGTGAAGCTAATTTATTTGCAAGAATCCACCACAAAGTCCCTCTGTTAAATAAAAGACGTGCAGAAGAGGTTACAATTTGCCAAAGAACACATCAACTGGCCTAAAGAGAAACAGAGGAATATTTTGTGGACTGATGAGAGTAAAATTGTTCTTTTTGGGTCCGAGGGCCACAGACAGTTTGTGAGACGACCCCCAAACTCTTGAATTCAAGCCACAGTTCACAGTGAAGACAGTGAAGCATGGTGGTGCAAGCATCATGATATGGGCATGTTTCTCCTACTATGGTGTTGGGCCTATATATTGCATACCAGGTATCATAGATCAGTTTGGATATGTCAAAATACTTGAAGAGGCCATGTTGCCTTATGCTGAAGAGGACATGCCCTTGAAATGGGTGTTTCAACAAGACAATGATCCCAAGCACACTAGTAAACGAGCAAAATCTTGGTTCCAAACCAACAAAATTAATGCCTCGCAGATGTGAAGAAATCATGAAAAACTGTGGTTATCAACTAAATACTAGTTCAGTGATTCACAGGATTGCTAAAAAAGCAGTTTGAACATAATAGTTTTGAGTTTGTAGCATCAACAGCAGATGCTACTATTATTGTGAACGCACCCTTTTCTACTTTTTTTAGCCCAATTTCATAGCCTTAAGAGTGTGCATATCATGAATGCTTGGTCTCATATTTGTGAGAATCTGCTGGTACCTTGTTTCCCATGTAACAATAAGAAACATACTCAAAACCTGGACTAATCTTTTTAGTCACATAGCACTACTATTATTCTGAACACTACTGTACTCTGGCTTTTGATTTTTTTGCAATGCATCACAGTTTTCTTTTGTTTTCTTGTAATTTTGTCTAATAGGGTTTGTGTAGAGGCCCAGAACAAGCTGGTTGAGAGGCATCTCTATACAGTCTCTCTGTGGACCAGGGCTTTGTTATGGAGCGTATTGGGGTCACTATTTTTTAAGGTGGTCATACATTTTAAATGCTCTCTTTTGAACTTTAATAATTAGTGGGTATCATCCTAATTCTGCTCTGCATGCACTGTTTGGTGTTTGTCCCATTTTGCAAAACTTGGTTGTTGAGCGGGGCCCAGATCTTGCAACCATAAAGAGGAATGGGTTCTATGACAGAATCCAATATTTTGAGCCAGATTTGAATTGGGATGTCTACTTTGATGTTCTTTTTGATGGCATAAAAAGCCCTTCTTGCCTCATCAGGTCATTTAGAGCTTTGTTGAAATTACCTGTGGTGCCAATGTTTATTCCGAGATAAGTGTAGCTTTTTGCGTGTTCTAGGACTGTCTTATCTGACAATTTGATATTTATTGTGTTAAAAAGTGACATATGCACTACTAAAGTGACAGAAAGCATACAGTACAAAACAAAAAAATACTTTCATCCACATAACTTTAAAATGTATCCAGTTTAATTCTCAGCAAATGAATATGTACACTTAATTCCATCATTTACCTCAGGAAGTGAACAATTTACAAAGCAAATACTGACATAGTATTCTGTCAAGACAAGGTCCAGTTTCAAAATAGTATTTAAAATACACAAGTAAAATTTTGTTCCAGACATGAAATCGTTGATCACTTTCGTAAAAATTTAAAATTGTGCATGTGTGTGTGTTTTATTCTCTGGTCCGTGATACATAAGATATACAATCAGCAGTTCTCAGGAATGCATGAAAAAGGGAATAGCAGCCAAAGAAAGAGAACTCAAAAAGCAAACATAAAAATATAGACTTCTTTAAAGGATGTGCGCTCATGGCATTAAGTATTTTAAGGTATTATAATTCTAATTAAAAAAAGTAATTTGGCAACTTCTGCCAAGGTCAATGCTCCTCCATTGTAGCCTTGCTGCTGTAAACCACCGAGCTCTGCTATCCTGAGATGTTTTCTTCTGCTTGAAGGCATCGGAGTACATAGAGGATGACTTGATAGCAGAAAACATATTGATCCTGTTGGAAAAAAAAAAAAAAAAAAAAAGGGGGCAAAAATTATGTAGGATGCAGAGCTGTAAACAGTTCAGACTGGCTTAACAGTGAAGGAGAACATCACCTCTGTTTGGATCATCCCCTGTCTCTGGAGTCTCATGGTTCTTACAACATCTGAAATATCAAACTGCAAAAACAACAGTTTATTACAACCACTTATTACTTTATCAGACTTATCACACACAGACGCATCATACTTACATCTGCATCTTTGCTGATGAGACCCAGAACCACGTCGATACAGATCAGGGTTCCTGACCGGCCGATGCCTGCGCTGCAGTGAGTGATTACTGGTCCTGATTGATGAATGTGTCTCATGTAGGAAATGAAAATGAGCAGCTGTTCAGGCTGGGATGGCGTTCCATGGTCCGGCCAACCCGTGTAGTTCAGATGAGTAACACGAAGGACTCTGTTGGTCTGGAGAAAAGGGGATGAATTACATTAATGTGGCCACCAAAAACATATAAATATAGAGCAAATCATCCAACGCAACACCCTGAAGAGACCTTTATGGACATCATAATAAATAAATAAGCATTTATTTTTTTGTATAGGTTTGTCCAGTTCATCATAAATGCCAGGCTTTTAAAGAAGAAACATTAATGGTGCCAGCTGTCATATCTACAAAGTCGAAGTGCAGTTCTGGATCAGCAAAATCATGTCACTTTCTCAAAATTTTTCAATTTCAATTTATTTTTCAATTTATTTTAATTTATATAGCGCCAAAACACAAAAAAGTTGCCTCAAGGCGCTTCACACAAGTAAGGTCTAATCTTACCAACCCCCAGAGCAAGCACACAGGCGACAGCGGTAAGGAAAAGCTCCCTTTAATGATTTGAGGAAGAAACCTCAAGCAGACCAGACTCAAAGGGGTGACTCTCTGCTTGGGCCATGCTACCGACACAAATTACAAAACAATTCACAAAATGAATATACAGGAAATGTTGCCAGTGCACAGGACGAGAGGGTTTCAGAAACAGACACCACACCCATCTCTGGATAGAGCCGCATCTCAAACGGGGGGGGACAAAAAACAAACAAACAAAAAAAAAAAAACAGAATCAGAGATCAGAAAGATAAATACAGTATAATTTGCCAGCATTAAGCAACAAGAAAAACAAAAGAAATACTAAGGTGATCACCGGCCACTAGCCCTAAGTAGGGATGGGTATCGAGAACCAAAAACTGCTGCCTGCCTTATTAGTTTTGTCATTTTCTGTTGTGGATGGGTAAAATCTCTGAATCCCTCCTCACAACTCCTCACTCAGGGGGGAGGAGGAGTAACAGGAAGACAGAGGTCGGGAATGAGAATGACAGACACAGTAGTAGCCAGTAAACCAGTATTGGTCAGTATGTTTGGTATTTATACTTATATTTTTTTAGTTTTTCTTTACTTTCACTTTTGATACTCTGTGTGCTGCTATACAATGCTGCTGGAACCTCAATTTCCCTGAGGGAGTCTTTCCAAGCGATCAATAAAGTTCTATCCAATCTAATCTAATCTCTCTATTGTTTGTTGAAAATTGAGGAAGTGTTCATAAAAATGGCGATAATTTCAAAATGGTTTTTGTGTTGATTTCTTTTAAAAGGCCTCAAATTAAGTTTGAACGGCCGCTTCATTGCAACTTCCTTGTGGTGGTGTACCGAGGCAACATTACATAAAGTGTCACTGTTCAAATATTTATGGACCTGACTGTATTACTTAATATATTGGAATGTTTTTACAGTTACGTGGCAAGTTTTGCTCGTTACACAAATCTCAATGATTGTGTGAGCTCTCTAAGAAAACGTACCTTGATGTCTTTGACATCGATGAGTCGGATGATAAAGTTATCCAGTTTTTGATCTTTGATCAGTGTGATCTGTAAATGGTCATCCACCATCTCTGCTGTCCTCGGTGTGTCAGGCCAGTAGCGCTGACATTTCACTTTCCCTCCCTCCACTTCCTGGGTCATCATGGCGATCACGTTAGACTTCTGCTCCCAGACCATCTGCCAAAAGTCAGCCATGGTGGTGGGCAAAGGTCCCTGGCAGGCGATGTAAACAAAGTCCTCATCCTTCACTGGCATCTTGATAAAGTTGGCATTAATGTAGCCACCATTGTTGCCCAGCATGACTCGTGTTGTGTCAACTGGAGAGGACACCATAGAAGATATTTACATCATAGATTAGAAATAAGACATTTGGGCTTAGCAAAGAGAAAATGATTTTCCGCACAAATAATTAAAATCTTACATGGAACAATATTCTTGTAGCGATTCTTCTTCTTGTTCTCTTTCGTCTGCCCTATTAAACAGTCATCCAAGGGCTGCAGATTCTGAAGGTTCTGCAAAGGAGGAGGAGGAAAACAAAAAAATCTTTTACATTTAATTCACATGCACTTATATGCAAAATGTGCTGGGCATAGAGATTGTTACTTCAAACTCCTGCAGTGGGACTTCCTGCTCCAGAAGCCCTCTCATCATGCGGACCACCGTGCTGAGTTTGGTTCCCGTGTATTGGCCGTCAGGAACCACTTTGACCAGCGGCAACAAGGTCAGCTCTTCCTCTGTGACAATAGGCCCGTCTGGAAAACAAAATGCAACGGCTTACTAAAAGATTTTTGTCAGTTAATAAAGTATATTTAGAAACATATCAAAACTACGAACTAGTGGGAGGGGAAATCACAAACGCTGAAGGAAAGGAATCAAACCAATATAGTATCTTTCCTGTGACACCATCTCCTTTTTAGAAATTTATTTTGACAAATCTCAGGTACCACACGGCGGTCCATACCCTGCTCGTGCATGTAATACTCCTCTATAAGAGTACGACAGTCATTTTATACCTGCAGATTGCAGATATCCAGGGAAATATTCTTTCACACCACGTAATGACAAATGAGGAGCTGATTAATCTTTGGATCAACTCTCACTTATTGGTTGCAGAGATATCCAAAAAAAATTTTTTTTATTTTTTTTTTAAAGACTATAATCATTCCTGATCTTTGGTGGATCTGGTCTGAAAGGTAATCATTTCGAGACACTCATTCAAGGAATATTCCTACCACGTTTGGGGAGAATCTGCTCATCCGTATTTAGAGTGATTTTGCGCACACACACACACACACACACACACACACACACACACACACACACACACACACACACACACACACACACACACACTATTACACCACCATGCTGCACTGCTGGTTTTAAACTCTCACTCCTGAAGGATCTGATTAAACTGCACATTTGCTAACAATGCCACCTTACCATCTGCAGATTTGGAGTTAATGTTTTCAATCGGCAGCTCATCACTGCCCCACGTTATTTCATCCTCCTCTGGCTGTCCAGCACCCATTTGCAGATAGCTGTTAATTCACAAACAGAAGCAGTTAAAGTGTACACAAGCTACAAAATGATTAATAAATAAAAGTACGTCATAAAGGAAAAATCTCACTTTGCATTTCTTAGCTCGTCCACACTCTCCTCTGGCCAGTCCACCTTGTGGGAACTCTAAATTCAAAACAATAATAGGTAAAAATTTTAAAATCTACAATCAGATATAAGCATCATCTAAACAGAATGTTCCATAAAGTGTGGTTTGTACCTCGGGGGAGTCTTCAGGTAAAGAAAAACCGTCACAGTCTGTGTCCTCAGAAAGCTCTGTGCTCGGCTTAGTCTGTCGTTTGTGGTCCTGAGAATCATCTTCATAATCTGAGAGAGACAGAAAATAAGTTTTTCATGTTTACAATCATTTTTTGAAGAGCTCAAAACACTGATCAACGTCACTAGAGCAACACAAACATCACTCCTTTTAAAGGTTTTAGGATTAGCCAGCTTCTACTTTGTACCTATTGGTGGTAAGGAAGGGATGTTGCTAGATTTTGGCTCCTTATGGGGAACAGAGACCTTTGTCTTCACACCACCATCTTCACTCACATCTGAAAGTTACACCAAGGTCAACATCAGGAGGTCACAGGTTTATGGTTCATGTAAAGAACGATAAATTGCAGTATTAATTATAAATGCCCACAAGAAACTTTCATAACTTACATGTCTATGATAAAATGTATTCATTCTGTGTGTCTGCGTGTACCTGTGTTTCCATTACACTTGTCAGAGTTGATGGGCAGATAGGCCAAGTATGTGTTGGGGTTCTGATCTGGTGGTCTGGACACCACAAGGTGCACGAGGCCTTTAGCTTTACGGATTGTGGTGACAGCTTTAGCGTGAGATACACCTGTCATTAAGTCTTCATTCACCTGGAGGAAAAATAAATAATCAGATTTAAGTGCTGAGTAGAAAAGTGTGTCATAACAGTCAGACATCCTCCAGTATTTTTGTGTTGATCTTGAAAATGGTTAAATGCATACTGGAGAAGTTGTGTAATAAATCTTCAAAATGGGTTTGTTTTGTGAAGCACAAGTGTAGCTATAGCATGGCATAAAGCTGGGAGCAGAACTAGACTCACTTTCAGCAGCCTGTCTCCGACTTGCAGCTTTCCTGACGAGTCTGCGGCTCCTCCTGGCATGATGGACTTGACAAAGATTCCCCTTTCTCCACCAATTACCGAAAAACCAAGACCGCTGGACTGTGGTTTCTGCAGCTCCAGCTTTATGATCTCCTCCTTCATATGTGACAAACACAAGTGTAATCATTCGGACTTCAAGATTAAAAAATTAGAGATTTTAAGATTCAAGAATTTTGATCTGGTGATTTCTGATCTACAGAAGCAGTTCGTTGCAATAAGAATAATTTTGCCTGAAATTTCTAAACAATTTTTTTTTTTTTTTTTTTTGACAAATGCAACAGCGGAAGAAATTTCATTTTAAGTACAATATAATTACAAGAAATCCAAAGCGCAAAGATGTCACATTTTCACAAGTATGTAGTAATGGGAGAATAACTGAATGAAGTCTTGGTTGTCAAACACAGCAAATGTAGATGCTTTCACACAGCTGCACTGCATGGCATAATCAAGCAATTAAAATCCAGTTGTACTCTGTGGTATGGAGAAACGTCCAGTCACTAGATTCCAACACAAATTAACACAGACGTATGTGAGTTTTAGGACCTCTGTTAGACAGTGTATTGCACCACCATCATCAAAACACCAAGTGAGGGAACATATTTGGAAAAATTGTATTATAGCCCCTTAAACACAGACCCGGGGACTTACAGAATCAATGCCAAGGTGCACTGAAACCGTTCTCATGGCACATGATGGGCCAATACCTGACTGAAACACTTTGGGGCTCCATCTTGTACTCAGTGCAATGCACATGTTGTCGTAGCTTCCACCTGACACAGTTTTTCCCCATCTATAACTAGCATGCACGGCTGCAGTCATGCAGGTGTGTTGGTCTAAAAAATGAGGTGTGGTCAACTACCGCACTAGCACATTCATATCGTCTATGACAAGAAAACATTTACGCCTTAGACAAACAAACACCTTATATAAAGGCTCGTGCTGTGTATATTTTTACTTAAAGAATGCAACACTCAGACGTGCCTTACATAAGCAGGTTCATAACACATATACACCCTACATAGCTACACACACTGTTGTGGTCACTGTGGGGAAGGGAAATGGGAAAATCCACATTTTATGAGCCATGTTTAAAGCTGTTCCTCATTCAGCATCAGCATCTGTGATGTGAGGTTGCAAAGTGCTGTGACGATGTTCTCGATTAAAAAATCCTCACCATCTCATCGTCATGGCTGCTATCGCTGGTGTACTCTGACAAGGTGGTACTAATCAGCTAACCTACTACAAATCCTTTTACTTGTGTCTAATTTCTTGATATCACAGTGCTCTGTGTGTGTGTGAAGCACTCCGGTTTAAAGGGAATGACAGTTCCCACTCAGACTCGTATCATTATGTTTGGACTATCAAACACTCACACTTAATGAACACTGAATTCAACCATTTGGAACCCATGGCCTGATATATACCTACATTTGCCTCCACTAAAACAGCAATATGAGCTTGGACACACCCAAAATGCATTTGTGCACCACTCAATTTCGTGCCTGCTGTTAAGATGGAGCCGTTATGTTGGATTTATCTTTAATTTCTCACTTATCTGTATTTCTCTAGAATTACCTCTGGAGGACAAAGTGCAGCAAGGCCATCTGTGTCTCCTCCGTCTTCCCCTTTAAGACAGCCTAAATGAGAAAAACAAATGACATCATGCATTGTATAGGCAGGATAATATTGCTACTACAAGCAAAATGGTAAATTCTCTACATTGTACCATTATGATATGAAACTCACCATTAACACTGGAGCTGATGTTATTGCGAAAAGAGACACTTTTGTGCTCAGGACAAACTGGCTTTCCATCCCTTATAATAAAAAAAAAAGAATCAAGTACTGATATTACACCAAATATACTGGGCTGAAAATAACTGTGTAAATGTCACTGAGACAAAAACCTGACATTAATGTTAGTGCAGAATACCTTGTTGCTTTGAGAGTGAGATCCTCAAGAGAGAGCTCCAGCAGTCTGGTGCTCTCACTCAGGGTGAGGTCCTGGGTGGGAGCCCCGTTGATGTAGTGGATTATGTCAAACTGTTTCAGGCTGCCTTCCTCAGAGGCCAGTAAACCTGGTACGATGTCTTGCACAAACAAAATGTTGTATGCACTGTCACTACCGCCGCCCAAAGCCAAACCTGGGAGATGAAGTGAGAGGTTTATTACATTGTGCTGAACAAACATGCTGTAACTGGATGGTCCAGTTGAGTAACAAATGCATTCTTACCCAGCGGCTTTTGGTGTTTCTTAAAGCAGATATCAGGCAGCACATGGGCTTCTATGGGGGGCTTAGGTGCCTCGAGCACTCGTGCCACCACCAGGTCAACTACCCGAGGCGCAGCACGCACAAGGTTGACTACCTCAGTGTGGCCAAATCTGGATACATCAGTGTTGTTCACCTGATATACAAGACAGACAAAGGCTGTTGTGTTCATCCTGGGAAGAATGACGTAAGACCCATATACGCCACAGGGCCCACTGGTGCCAGTACTTATTCTCCAGATTCTGTAGTGTGAAGTGGATGATAGCCTATGATGGTCTCCCCCCGCTGGAAAGGATGCCAGTCCATCATAGGTTACTTCCCCAGCCAAAGCGGGTATCCATTTTTCCTTCCCACAGTCGCCAAGTGCTTGATCATAGGGGGTCGTTTTGACCGTTGGGGTTTTTCTGTAATTATTGTATGGCTTTTGCCTTACAATATAAAGCACCTTGGGGCGACTGTTTGTTGTGATTTGGCGCTATATAAATAAAATTGATTTGATTTGATCCATTTACAGTTGGGTGGACTAGGACAATTCAGATGAAGTGTCTTGTCCAAGAATACAGACAGGTAGTGTGACAGACTCAAACCCAAGTCTACATATTGGTAGTCTAACTCCTTAACCAAAGAGCTACCTACTCTACAATCCACAGTTTCAGTTTTAAAATTACTTTTAAAAACTGGCCACCAGTTTGACATAACCATCATTTTGGTGAAATCAACACAGCTACTATCACAGACTGGTGCATGTAATGTAATAAATAATGCCACCATTGGTGTGAACCACAGGAAAAAAGCAGAGAATTAATTTGTACCATGATCATTCTGTCCCCAGGCCTTAGCCTGCCATCGCCTTTGGCTGGATCCTGAACGATGTCATGGATGTAACATCCCTGATCATTCCCTTTGGTGAGAGTAAAGCCCAGGCTGCCCTTTTCTGACTTCACCAAGGAGATCTTTAGTTCTACCTCCTATTAACAGAGAAACACCTTAGTTACAGGAATTATCAGAAAATGCAATGAGTCAGTTTAGAACCTCAGTTCTTACCGGGACAAATTCATCCATGTCCTGTCCATTGCCGGACGTGGTAATATTTAAAGGCAAAAGCAGCGGAAGAGGCAGGGGATCGGGACTTGGAGCATTGAGAGAGGATACCATTGGCAGTGGGGATGACTTCAGCTCAGCTGTCACTGGTGATGACTGACTCCTATGGAAAGATGTGGACGAAATTACAGTACAGTACAGTTTTTGATTAAAAGTTAACAAAAAATAAAAATGACAGCTGTTTAATGATTACTGAAAAATGTTCAAATACCTCAGATCTAATCTTGTCATTGACAGGTTAGGGGAGTAGAAGGCTGAGGTGACTGTGTCATCCAATTGACCAGTGCTATCATAACGTCCCAGAGTCAGGTTGCTACTCGGGGTGTGGTAGACACTTCGGTCCCAGCTTTGCCTGGTGTGCTCCCAGGTATTTGGAGTGAAGGCTTCTTCCACCTCCTCATCCCCATCAGTGCTGTCACTGTAACTGTTTCGTCGGCCTGGGCTCTTATGCAATAGCCTTTCCAGGGCATCCTGTACAGTGCCATGACTCCTCTTGTTTGTGCTGTCTGAGGGAGAAGTTCCACTGCTTAAATTCACATTGGACTCTGCAGTTTTCAAGGGCTCCTTTCGGGGTGATGGCTTGGGTGTCTGTGGAGAAAAAACAGACAAAGATAATAACCAAAAGAGGACAGGGTGAGATGGAAACGATTGATCTGCTGTGGCGACCCCTAACGGGAACAGCCAAAAGACAAAGAAGAAGAAGATATGATATGTAACACAAAAAATGAAAGAAACAAAAAGAATCCTAAAAGGACTACTGCAAATAACTATGATGTCATCTTACTGAAACTGAAGTGTCCAACTCGGGAAGGATGCCGTGTTCAGGTCTACACAGGAGCAAAGTCACCTCCTGGCCTGTTCCTCGCAATGCTGAAATCACCTCCTATGTGCACACAGGAGAGACAATTCCAAGTTAATTACATCAACAACACATATTGCTCCAACTTTATTCAAGCAGAGAAAGAGGAAACATCATACATGTTGAGAGAGGCCTTTGAGGGGAGTTTTATTGACTCGCATGATGACATCGCCCACGTTTATGCGTCCGCTCTCTGCTGCTGGTTGGCCAGGAAACAGCTTTTTAACACGCACCATACTGGTGCCAGGGGGCTCGTCCAGGATGTTCTCCTCTCGACTAAAACTGAAGCCCAGCCCTGATGTGTTCTTCAGCAAGCTCACCTCAAAAACATTATCTGCGAAGGCAAAGTCACATGATGTGAAATTGACATAAAAAGTAACATTGTGTTTAATACTGCAATCATATATTACTGAGGGTTGAAAAATATACCTGTCTATTGTATAACTTCTGCCTAGTGTCCAACAGGGCAAAATAGGAACAAAAATTATAATTGGAAGAACAAATGTAAATATTCAGCTTTTATTCTCCCTTCCAAGTGGCCACTGAGGAAGGAAAGGAAACTCAATTCACCTCAAGCTGAATTCATTCAGGAATCGAGTTTGAGGCCAGTGGTGTAGACAACTGCTATACACACATTCCCTTCCATTAAAATTAGATTGCTTCCCACAAATTTATTTGATTCAAGAGAGCAAAAACACATTATATTGAGCTAAATCAAGGCCAAAAGTTTTGTAATCTGAAAATAAAAGATTGAAAAAATAAATTTTGAAACTGAAAATTCAATGTTTGTTCTTGAATTTTATAATCATTTAAAAGTATTATCAAAATAAAAATAAGTGTAAGATATATATTTTTCAGTTTAAATAAATTTTTGATTCAGCTCTGTAATTTTTTTGATCAATAAATTATTTTCATTCATATTTCTTTTTTTCACCTTCAGATCTTATTTTTTCAGTTTCAAATGTTGGCCCCGTTCTAGCGTGGGAGGGCGTGGCTTCGATTGAGAGGGGTGTGGAATTGTGAGTGACAGGAGAGCAATCAGTCCTCACATGATGTTGCTTTCAGGAAACGTGGGTACTTTGATAGATAATGACTTAACACTTTCTCTCCACTGTGTTGTCTTGATACCTGTAAATAAAGTGATGCTAAAGCTGTCTATTACAAGTAATTCTAGACCACTCTTGGTCATTTTTGATGTTTAAAAACTGGAAAATATGCAAGATTGTAAAGTTTAACACCTATACCTAAAAAACCGATGTGTCCCAAATCCACACAAGACCGTGAACGCAGCATTGCCGCATGAAAATGAGGCAGGTTGCTCATTTTACAGGATGCAGTGGAGTGTTACGAGCTTTCTAAGTGACACACAGAGAGACCTGGCTCAGCAGATCTGAAGAAAGCTTTAATACGGACAGAACCAAACAGACCGCCGGTAAATCCAAATCCAAAGCCACCCGGAAGAGCGCTCCGGCTACCGGCGGTGTGAAGAAGCCTCTCCGTTACAGAACATCAGCACTGTGGCACTCCGCTGCTACCAGAAATCCACCAAGCTGCTGATCCACAAGCTGCCCTTCCAACACCTAGTGAGAGAAATCGCTCAGGACTTCAAGACCGACCTCCGCTTTCAGAGCTCCGCTGTGATGCTCTGCAGGAGGCTGGCGAGGCTGACCTGGTCGGCAACTTGTGGATCAGCAGCTCGGTGGATTTCTGGTAGCAGTGGATCTCTCAGCACCACGGTGCCGGCCCTGTAACGGCGAGGCTTCTTCACACTGCCGGTAGCTGGAGCGCTCTTCCGGGCGGCTTTGGATTTGGATTTACGGGCGGTCAACTTTGTTACATCGTCATTAAATTCACTATCCCGTACAACATACAGATCCACTGAACCAACTGCTACACATCGATCACAATAAACAGCTTTATCTCGAGGGTTTAAAGCCTCGTAATAAGCTTTCATTCTCTCTATTTTCTTTGACGCGCCAGCCGCGTAGTAAATAAACGATGGAGATGGGAGCAGAGTCATTATCTATCAAAGTACCCACGTTTCCTGAAAGCAACATCATGTGAGGACTGATTGCTCTCCTGTCACTCACAATTCCACGCCCCTCTCAATCGAAGCCACGCCCTCCCACGCCAGAACGGGCCCAAAAGTTTGAAACTGAAAAAATAAGATCTAAAAGTGAAAAAAATATCTGAAGGTGAAAAAAGAAATATGAATGAAAATAAATTATTTGATCCAAAAAATTTATTTAAACTGAAAAATATATATCTTACACTTATTTTTATTTTGATAATACTTTTTAAATGATTATAAAATTCAAGAACAAGCATTGAATTTTCAGTTTCAAAAATTATTTTTTCAATCTTTTTTTATTTTCAGATTACAAAACTTTGCCTTGATTTAGCTCCATACATTACTGTATTTTCCAGACTATAAGTCACTTTTTTTGTTAAACTTGTTTTACTGAGCACGTGACTTGCATTTGAAAGCAAATTACATGTGGAAAAAAATATTGCACTGTGACAAGCTGCTCCTTTGTACGGATTTGAAAGGTGTACTATGACTGCGGAGCAGAGTATCACTGTATTGCTTCATTAAGCTGGATGCCAAGTGCTGTGAAACAAGAAAAAGAAGACCCGAATGAGGTGCATGTGCTTACAGCATGAGTGAAATTAACAAATCATGCTCTCAAACTGAAAAATCATACTCTTGAATAAAGAGGGAATAACCTAACCTTCACGCTACTCAGCAGTCCACTTGTTTGTAGTTTGCAGAACAGCCAGAACAGCGACGGGGAGAACAGCTAGGCAAAGGTAAGGCTAACTATGATGTTTAAAAATTAAAGGAGTTTTAAAACGTTTAATTACATTCACTGAGGTAAATGTGTACATGTTTAGCCCTGAACCTATAGTCTGCAATGAAACCGAAGTCAAAGTAAATGTAAGGATCACTGCCTGCCCCCACTTCATTTTTCATAACGTCCCAACTTTTCAATACTCAATACTCCGGTGTGACCTATAGTCCGGAAAAAACAGTAGTATAACAATATTAAAGCCCTAAATGTCCTAAATAATCAATGTGTTTCTTACTTATCTCACAGACTATGGTTGGAGATTCTATTAATTATAAGCAGTATGTTGGACATGAGTTATCAGTAGGTGTAATCCATGTAACAGCTGATATTAATTGTTTATAATCTTTCCATCTCACCTTGTGTGACAAAACTGTATTCTGGTTTGTTTTTGACCTCAACAGGCTGCTCTTTGTTCTTGGTCTGATCTTGGTCACTACCTCCATAAGGTGGAGTGCTCTGAGAAGTGATGGGAGCATGAACACGCTTTGGTGGCAGCCGACCCTTCTCCAACAACAAGCGCACCATCTGTGGCAAACAGAAAGTTATGTGCTTAATGTTACTGACAGGCTGGCTACTGCACAAACTGTGTGTCAGTGAAGCTGCCGTGTCAAATGTAATTTTTCACCTGCCCGGTGTCTCTGAGATTTTCCACTGCTTGTTGATGAGTGGCTCCCTCAAGACTTTTTCCATTGACAGCCACCACACGATCACCTAGACATGATGGAAAAAAGGTTTTCATAATATTGTCACACATCATTCATAACAAATCAGAGTGATTATGAGATTATCTGAATCACTGAAAAATCATATTTGAAAAGACTACAAACAAATGAAGATGGTTAAACTGATATTTTGTTTTCATAACACTGTCATTGTTGGGCATGTGTCAGTTTTGATACCTTTCTGTATTCTTCCATCAAGGTCAACAGCACCTTTTGGTGTAACGCCTTTAACGTAAATGCCTCCATTTTGGACAGTTGTGTTGGCTCCGCCCTTGAAGGGGAAAAAAAAAAAAAAAACCCCAAGTCATTTTCATTTGACCAAATCATAATAACCCGAGTTACTTCTGTGTATTAATACGTTATAATCGGGTTACAAATGTTCATTTGTAGATTATGTACACCTGTATAACATATTACTGATATACATTTGCGCTTTCTGGTTATTTTTTTAAGGTTTATCTAGTAAGTAGCTTAACACTGAAAATGTACCTTTACAACATATCTTTATTTAACTTTTCTGGATATTACTGCATTTCAAGATAGGGCAAAAATAATGGTTTTCTGGACATTACAAAATCAACAGAGCATGTTTGACAAAAGATGGTCCATTTTAAAAGGAAAGATTACAAAAAACAAAACCTTATACTATCTACATACGTGGTCATGTTAATTGCACATACATATGCATGATTATATATTAGTTAATTTGATTATTGCATAGTTAATGGGAAATGAAATGCAGTAGGGGAAACCAGGGCGCACTGGATCAGAAATGTTTTGTGGAAGCATAAACACATTACACATAGGTTTAGGTCATTCTATTGTGGATTTAATACAGCAAGTTATTGTTTAGAAGGCTGTTTTATTTATTTTTCCCCCAAGTGTAATTTACAGGTGTCTCAAATCTATTTTAAAAGTTTTGATTAACTGTGCCCTGGACAGTAATTCACAGGGCACAGTGAATCAGTGTCTGGGGCACAGTGAATCAACTTAGAATATATTAAAAGACAAACAAAAAAACATGATTATAAACATTTCTTCAAAATTATTAAATATATGCTGATGTATATACAAACTATAATCCAGCAAACCAGCTATGTAATGTGTGAGTGTCTTATATAGTGATACAAGTCCTTTAGAAACTATTATAAATGCAACGGTAATAATTTCTGTTCAAACATGAAAACAGTTGTTTATATACACAAATTATAGAAATAATTCATGGAAAAATGAATGTATAAGCTTCACCAAGTAATATCCTTCATCCACTTAGTAAATCACTTTCTAGACTACATAGCTGATAGTCTGGAGAAGACAACACATGCTCATCAGTTGGATGGGGTAGTCTTCTAACTAATACTTTTTTTGGGCCACCTTTCCTCTGATGTGAGAAATAAATACAAAGACACTGACATCCACAAAATTTACTTTTGATAGGAAAAAACTGACTTCACTTGCCACTTTAGTTTTACCCTTAATGTATCCAAAAACAAAACACTAATTTATAAGGGGGGTGTCTTTATGCATAAAAATATTGCATAACTGCTGCAAATATATAAGTAATTTTGCAGATATAGCTACTGATTCACTGTACCCTGTGATTCACCGTGCCCCGGTTTCCCCTATTTATTATTTTACCATTATGACTACACCAAAAAAGAAAAAAAATGAGCAAAAATCTCAAAAAGAACTTTTTTCCACATTGTCATTATGAGGTCCTGTGTGTAGACGTTCGAGGAAACAATAATTTCATCCATTTTGGAATAAAGCTGTAACTTAAAATATGGAAAAAGTGAAGCACTGTGAATACTTTCTGGAAGCACTGTAAATATTGATTATTGCTTAAAACACAATCAGTCAAGTTTAATTTATGACCCCAGTTTTTAATGTAAGAAAATTTGTCTCCAATATTTATAAATCCTTGTAAAAAAAATTAATATGATTAAAAGTAGCATGCACGGATGAGCACATTATCACTGCAAAAGCTTTCAGATCTGACAACACCCAGCATTAAAGCAAACCAAGCAACAACAAACACAAAAGCACACCAGGCAGTTATAAAAGGTGAGTGAAAAAGAGAAAAAGAAAAGAGTGAAAACCTTGCCAAACAGTACCATGACACTTATGCCCAGGCTGCTGTCTTTTTTACACAGCTCAACGTCAAATAGACCTCCTGGATGGAGACTACTGACTTCTGTGTCATTAGCATTTAAATTTTCCAAGACGTGTTCCTGCAAACAGAGAATAAGGTATTAAATCGAAATATCACAAGCTGAGACATGCAGAGGAAAGGGGATCAAAAAGTGAGTGAGTATGATACAACCCCTGGCAAAAATTATGGAATCACCAGCCTCTGAGGATGTTCATTCAGTTGTTTAATTTTGTAGAAAAAAAGCAGATCACAGACATGACACAAAACTAAAGTCATTTCAAATGGCAACTTTCTGGCTTTAAGAAATCAAGAAAAAAAGATTGTGGCAGTCAGTAAAGGTTACTTTTTTTAGACCAAGCAGAGGAAAAAAATATGGAATCACTCAATTCTGAGGAAAAAATTATGGAATCACCCTGTAAATTTTCAGCCCCAAAATTAACACCTGCATCATATCAGATCTGTTCGTTAGTCTGCATCTAAAAAGGAGTGAACACACCTTGGAGAGCTGTTGCACCAAGTGGACTGACATGAATCATGGCTCCAACACGAGAGATGTCAATTGAAACAAAGGAGAGGATATCAAACTCTTAAAAGAGAGTAAATCATCATGCAATGTTGCAAAAGATGTTGGTTATTCACAGTCAGCTGTGTCTAAACTCTGGACCAAATACAAACATGGGAAGGTTGTTAAAGGCAAACATACTGGTAGACCAAGGAAGACATCAAAACGTCAAGACAGAAAACTTAAAACAATATGTCTCAAAAATCGAAAAATGCACAACAAAACAAATGAGGAACGAATGGGAGGAAACTGGAGTCAACATCTGTGACTGAACTGTAAGAAACCGCCTAAAGGAAATGGGATTTACATACAGAAAAGCTAAACGAAAGCCATCATTAACACCTAAACAGAAAAAAAACAAGGTTACAATGGGCTAAGGAAAAGCATTCGTGGACTGTGGATGACTGGATGAAAGTCATATTCAGTGATGAATCTCGAATCTGCATTGGGCAAGGTGATGATGCTGGAACTTTTGTTTGGTGCAGTTCCAATGAGATTTATAATGATGACTGCCTGAAGAGAACATGTAAATTTCCACAGTCATTGATGATATGGGGCTGCATGTAAGGTAAAGGCACTGGGGAGATGGCTGTCATTACATCATCAATAAATGTACAAGTTTACGTTGATATTTTGGACAATTGAAAGGATGTTTGGGGATGTTTCAAGATGATAATGCATCTTGCCATAGAGCAAAAACTGCGAAAACATTCCTTGTAAAAAGACACATAGGGTCAATGTCATGGCATAGGGTCAATGTCAACGAGTAGATCTGATTTGATGCAGGTGTTAGTTTGGGGGATGAAAATTTACAGAGTGATTCCATATTTTTTTCCTCTGCTTGGTCTAAAAAAGTAACCATTACTGACTGCCACAATCTTTTTTTCTTGATTTCTTATAGTGTTTCTTAAAGCCAGAAAGTTGTCATTTGAAATGACTTTAGTTTTGTGTCATGTCTGTGATCTGCTTTTTTTCTACAAAATTAAACAACTGAATGAACATCCTCTGAGGCCGGTGATTCCATAATTTTTGCCAGGGGTTGTAGACTAGGAAAAGATGAGGGATGAAAAAAGAATAGAATCCATTCTTCAAACACCCCAAACCTCAGGCTGTGTATTGCATTGATTCTATCAATGCAATGAGACTATAGCAGTTATAAATCACAAGCAGTTAATTGTGCCAAGCATCTGACAGATAAGATGTAATGTGTAGTGTGTGTACATCGAAGAAGCAGACTTCAACATAACAACAGACAAAGCAAATTCACAAATGCATTTAATGCAGGCCGAACCTTTTTAACTATGAATTTCTCTTGACTGCTGGAAGTCTCCTCATCCATGTCTGAATCCCCCAAGTCAGAATGTTCAGAAACCTTAGGAGCTTCCAAGACTTTAGCTTTCCTAGTTTTGGGTGGCAGAGCTGGTGGCACAGGGTCTAAATCCACATTCAGTTCTGGTCGATGGGAGGTAGAAGGAGTAATGGATGGTGCTGTAAAGCTGGTAGCAGCTCCATCAAGGCTCTGCTGAAATCCTTGATTGGGTGACTGGCTGATTTTCACAACACTGTTTGGCTTAGGCTCCTGAGAACTGAGGATGATTTGATAGCGGACTGGGGAGGATGGAGATGAGGATGTGCCAGCTCTGTGGAGAAGAGGACTAGAGCTTCCAATTCCCAGCTCTTCTGATGAAGAGTCAAAATCCATTTCCCCTTTCTGGCCAGACTGAAGGGTCTTCACTTCAGAGTCGAGCAGGTAGGGAACGGAGCTGAAAGAAGTCTCTGCAAGAACATGAACACCCCTGTGTTATCAAGAGTAATACAATAAAATAAATGATACACTTCAAATGCCTTCTGACAACCTCTCAAATGGATTTCTCATGTCCTCTTTCAAGAGTTGTTTTGGCTTTGTGCATATTCTCTCTAATTACAGCCACTGAAGCCAGTAACGCCTTTAGAAATTTAACAGGTGTCTTGGAGGCTTCCCTCACCAGTCTCATTTGTGTCACAGTTGCTCAGTTTTTGAGGGCTGTGCTTTCTAGACAAACTTAAGATATTATGCCAGTCATTAAAAAAAAAAAAGATTATTTCCCTCCCACTTTGTTTCTGTACCTCTTTTCCACCACATTGCTGTGGTGATAATGTGAGCCATGATTGAGCCATTTTAGGCTTTAATGCACTGTACAAATATACAGAGACACACTGTAGTTCTCAGGGATCACATCCACAACTCTTCAGGTACCAGCTGAGGTATTGTTTTTTAATTTTATTGAACAAATGAGTTTCAAAGGATAACCAGTAAAACGTAAGTGTTCTTGTATCACCCTCTCACATATTTAAAGATAACTGGCTATAAAAGTGTGTATTTAGTTGCTTTTAAAGTAGGAATGCATTGATCCAATATTTTTATTTATTTTGCAGTTTGGGTTGATGTTTTGTAAGTTGGCGAGTTTAAGAAAGTGTTTCCAGATGAATATATTTACTAGCAGATTACTTGTGTTAAGACAGAAGAAAAGGTCTCTGATCAGTATTAGCAGTTATGGAAAATTACAGTACTGGTATCAGATTAAACATGAAAAAGTGGTATTGTGCCAAGCCTAGTTTATAGTCATGTTTTGCGTTTGCATTTTACAGTTTCATTTAATTAGAGTGTGTTGTAAATACTTGCTTATACTTTCAGATATAAGAGCATAATTGAATATTTTTGTAAGTTCATCAGAAAAATAAAAATTTGCATAAACCTGTGGGAGCATAGATGTTTTAGAGTCAAACAAGGGACAGATAGTCAAATCTATGATAGCAGAATTACAATGATGGCAAATTTTTAATACAACCAGATTCTGTTCTGGCTGTGATTGTATGACCATAGAATTTTCCTGATGCAATATAAGACCAGAGCAATTGCATTTCAGAATCTCGATCCTTGTGAAGACTGTTTATCTTTAATCCTCATGGCAGTTTAACCATCTAATTACATGCAGTGACAGAATTCACATCAGCCATCAATCGCTCATTAAATTTTTAGCTGTGTAACATGTGCCACCTTGAGGCATGAAATGGTATAAACATTCAAGTGAGCGGAATCTCTCAAAGTAGAGATAAAAATGTAGAACGCTCAATCAGATAAACTTTACCAACTCTTCCCAGTGTTAAAACCCTACTTTCACATAAAATTTTACATTTTCACATAAAATAAAAATGTCAACATTTGTGAGTTAGCTTGTATGCAGCCGGTCTGCTCTGTGTCAGATCCCATCAGATCTCAGAAGCTAAGCAGAGTAGGATCTGGTTAGTACTTGGATGGGAGACCTCTTTGGAACACCAACGGCTGTGTGTGTTTCTCCAGGTAAAACTGGAGCTGCGTCAGGAAGGGCATCCGGCATAAAACTTGTGCCAATTGCCAATGTGGATCTGGCTGTATCCGCTGTGGCGACCCCGAACAAAACTGGGAGCAGCCGAATGAACAACAACAATTTGTGAGTTAGCTTGTGGACAGACACGCAAAACCACCAAGGAGCTTTATGCCAATTCTATCAAGGAGTGAGGGTGAAAGATGACAAAGAAAATCTTTACATGGCAATAAAAAAAAAATCAAATCATTCATTTACCTGGAATACCTTTGTACAACCTCTCTTTGGGCTGCAACACCACCAGTGTAACATCAGCAGGGGCATTCCATAAAACATCAGTGGCGGTGGCATGAGGGATACCTTCGAGATTCACGTCATTCACAGAAATCAGGCGGTCACCTGCACCAACGGCACAACAGTCAAACGTGTAAATAAACCAAAATGCAGCAATACGTGAAACCTAGTCACATTTCGCATCCACTAACCAACAACAGAACACAACATTAAGAAACAAACATTTTGTTTTAGTAGGAAAAGTCTGGACTACCAGGTTTGAGACAGCCATTGATGTCAGCAGGACCTCCAGGAGTAATGGAGGTAATGATGGTTCCAAGGTCTGTACGACCAGAGTTCTCCTCTCCTGCAACCTGCAAACCTAGAAATACACATAAAAATGCTTAAACTAAATTTTTACTTCCAAGTGTAATAGGTGGGGACTGGGGGCAGAGAATAGATGAAAATGGATGTTATTTATTTATTTATTTATTTTTAGGGGAGGGAGGGGTGGGGGGAGAGGTACACACACCCTTACCTAGACCATATTTCGCATCTTTTTTCAGCTTTACAGTTGTGATTTCTCTCTCTGGAAGAGGTAAGGCACTGACTTTTTTCATTAGTGAATCTGTACAAAAAGAAAAAAAAAAATACTGTTATATCGAGAGTATAAATGTCATTTTTTGTCAAATGCATAACCACAAGGTAAGACAGCTTAGCAGCTTGGATCATAATTTCTGTTAGTCACTTTCACCGGGGATCTATATTAACCTACTACACGTGAGAGCATTAGTATTTCTACACTGTAACAAGCAATTATCAAGTCAAGCATGCAGTGCTGCTGGTGGGTCCAAACATCAGTGACGGCGGCCAATGAGCTTGGGTGGTGGAAAGCAATGCCAGAATAAAATGGAAACTCACTGCGTTCAGAGGAAAGCATGAAGCTATTAATAGGTGGGACTGAAGCCAGAAGTCAAGTCCAATAAGACGGCAGAGACTCAACTCTGCATTATATAATTGTAATTAGAACAGAGTTTTTGGGACTTGGTTGTGCCAAAGTCAGGATAGGGTTCAACAGACTGAAGTGGTTTATAAGTGTTATAAACCAGCAGTGGATATGAAAGTAAATAAAAGAAGTGAAGGTGGAGAGCATGTATTTAACATTATACTAAATATCTGAGGCAGGGGTCTCAAACTCATCCATGAAAAACCGCGAAGGTGCCGGTTTTTCATTACAACCACAGAATCCACAAGATGATTTCACTGATTAAGACTACAGTGAGCAGAGGGAAGGAATTCAGCTACTAATGTGATCAGCAGGAATGAAAACTTGAACACCCCCCGTACCCCTCACCCCGCTTTAAGGAGTTTGAGACCACTGGTCTGTGAAAATTAAAGGAAAAAAGATTTAAAAGCCTACCATTAAGAGAGACTGGGGTTGATGGAAGACCAGAGGAATTATGCATACTGACCCCTGAGAACAAGAGAGGAGTCAAAAAGAAGCAACACCACCCATGTACATTACTCAGGAAAATGAAAACTAACCACTATTTTTCCCAAGGCAATAGAGAACATTTTTAGAAAATGTACTGTCCTCAGTTTATAATACAGGCAGAAAATGTAGTTGCATAACATCTAGTTAAAAAATTAAACAGATGAATAGATTTAAAAATAACATTGGATACTAAACATGCACAACTTTCCCCCAATGAGCTCTGAACTCATACATACAGATACACATTTAGCAACACGATGCCATGGCGGTTGGGAAACAAGTTCTCGATCATTTGTACGGTTCCTTCCACAGGAACAAATATTTGCTTTTTGAATAAATCTACAAGAATCATGTAATGACAGAGGACATTTACTGCTTTTTTGCCCGATGCCGAGTCCCGATGCACAATCTGACCACGAAAAATGCTGAAACGGTGCAACAAGAAAGATGAACAGGCACCACTTAATCCACTGCTGGAGTCGTCGTACGTGCAATCAAATGGAACAATTTTTGTTCAAGTCTGGGAACTAGAAGCACCTGGCCAATTGTCAGGTGCACCCACATGGTTTCCTGCAAGGTGCTCACAGTCCAAATGGAAGCAAGCATAGCAGCGTATCAGTGAACACATTACAAATGTGTTTATTACAGATATTTGTATTTTCTCCTATTTCTAAGTACAGATCAATAAAATAAATTGTTTATCAATAAGCCAACTCAGAATCTCAAGTACAAAAGTGCAAAACCAAAGGTCAATGAATAAATAAAAGTGCATAACATCACATTTATGAAAATGTCAGTAAAAGTTGTTTTTGATTAATTTAACCCGCATGAACTACAGGAAGTCTGGTGCATTTACATATTTTCTAAATTTAACTCCAATTATGGAAAATCAATGTTACAGAATTACATACAAGCCCACAATGACACATTTTCCATAATAGTCACCAACTCAATTTATGTATATTGAATTCTACATCACCAAGGCAATGCTTTACTGGTCAGCAGCATCATCCTACACAGGTTAACTCACTCACCTACTACATATGCTTGGCCAGTATCTTCTGTGGAAGAAGCATCGGACTCTATTTTGGATCTATTGAGGTTCCAGGATGGACTGCTGTGGGACACTTTGTCAAATGCTCTGAGAAGGACAAGAAAGCGAAGAAGGTTGCTCTTCTTGACGAACAGAAGTAATGATGCTCAAAACCTGGCTCTGGTGAAACCAAATATTCTCCTGACTCAGATTCTTAGTAACTTTGAGGCCTTGCAGCTGTTTTAAAACAGAGATTGCCTGGTAAACCAAAAATCAAGTAGATGAGACAAGAGGGAGCAGCAGACACAAAACAGGTTAATTAAAATACACAACATGCACACACTGTCAATAGAAGTTCACGCATGAGGACAGAGACACTGAGCCCTCAAGAAAATTATTAGAGAATGGAGGCTGAGATCTTCACATCTCTGCAGCATCAGTTGCAGTAAAAATTCTTAACTTGGCTACCTAAAGTCACTGTGTAAACTTACATGCTAACAAAATTTTACAAACTGCCTACAAAAACAGCACAGTGCAAACATTGAAAGTGTGTTCAATGTGTCCTAGTCTTAAAATATTATAATAAAAAAATATTGCTGTGTTAATACTGAATTAATACTGAAGTTGAATGGGTATGTGTCTGGGACGTCCAAAAAGGTCAGTTGTACACAATGGGCACTCTTTGTGGGTCCAGGACCTTTGCTGCGTTGCTGTTTGGTAAGTTGGTCATTGTGACCATTGGAACAGACAAGTGCTTGGATGCTTGGTTCCATCATCTCTGTTTGGCATGTTGGCTATTTTTCTGTTCTACTTTATTGATTTTTGTCATTGGTAGTATTGCCCAAAGCAGATGGTCACCTTTCCAAGTCTTGTCTGCTTGAGGTTTTTTGAAACAAAGTGCTTGCTCTGGGGATGCTTGCTCACCTCACCCCCGTGAAGCGCCTTGCGGTGACTTATGTTGTGATTTGGCAATATATAAATAAAAATATCTGATTCATTTAAAAATAAATTAAAAAGCATTGAATAAAAGATGTGAATACTTTTTGAGCCATGAGCATTTTATTACAGAGATCATTGGCTTTGTGTTGCCATGTACAAGTTAGCACACACAAAGAAATGTCTGCACATAAAGTTTGTAAATTTATTAAATTTCTTCAACAAAATCATTGATTTTTACCGAATAGCACTGAGTGGACTGACTTGACTTTCAGTACGTAAGATGGTGGCAATGCATTGCTAACTGGAACAGACATGTACCCAAACTGCATCAATTAGCAGCAGTACATGCTGATGGCTTTTATTGTGAAAGGTAATCAAGAGTCACCAGGATATATATATGTGAAGTCTTAATGCCAAACAACATATGCTACAACCAGTAGACTGTAAATTTATTTTTCATATCCCACCTACTTACTTGGTGAATATTACAATGAATCAAGTTTAAAAGTTTACCATTTCAGCTCGCTCTTAAAACTTTCTCAACTTACTTTTCTTGGTGTGAGACGGAGTCTGTGTCAGAGCTGGCTCGCTGATTTTGCTGGAAGTGAGAGGATGCTTGGTGGGTCTGAGCCAGGCTCGGTCCGGTGTCTGTCTGACCGTGATAGGACACTGCCGCTCCGTACTCTGGAGACTCTGGCATCTCCGTGAGGTTGTGGTGAGACCGACTCATTAACCGTGGATTAGGACTGACGGAGAACCATGGATTGAAACCTGGAAAAAGCAGCTCATTCGGGGGCAGCAGCTTGGCTGATGGCGCCTTGTTGAGGTTTGCCTCGGAGTACGAGATCCTGTTCAGGTGGTCTGGATTGGAGCGAGTCGATAATGAGGGGGCCAGGTTACCCGAGCTCACTGACCTCTGTGCTGCGTCTCCACTTTGAGATTCAAGGGAATACTGCAAACTGCTTAGGGGACAATTCTCTGGTCACAAAGAAAACACAAAGCAGAAAAACAGCAGTGAATTTTAATAATGACAAGAGACATGTCTGCACCCTCCCTGGCCACATGCGGCTGCTCCTACCCAAATCCTGTAGCTCCTGGTTGTTTTGGCGTGCCTTTGTCTGAAGGTGGAACTTGTGCTGATCGGAACAGAGCTGGAGCAGATACTGACACGTCTTGTTGCTGTCAGTTTGAAATAGATGCTTAATCTCATCGGATGTGTTTTGAAGACAAATTTTCTTCTTCTGCAGAATGAGAAGGTAAAACATTTCAGACAAAGTGAAAGCCAAACAAATGGCTTCAGAAGATTCATTTTTAATATTGCTCATATATACAGAGGTTGGATGATTGTTTTTATCCCTCTGTGAATGGAATTATATCAACAAGTACATACGGCAAAGGAGATCTTTTTGGTGTCCCTCCAAGGGAACCGTAGTACCGGGGTACGATTTCCATTAAGGACCTCAAAGATGTGCACCCCCTTGGAGTAGACGCCCAGCATGATGCCCGTCTGGGATCTCTTCTCAGGAAGTACTCGATGGAAATGGACTCCATACTCTGTCAGCTTCTGGCTCACCTTTACAACAAAATTTTTTTCCCCAACAATTCATCTTTTTATTTTTTCAATTCATTTTCATTTTACTCTGCGAACAAACCAACAAATTAACAAAGAAACAAAACTTTTTTATCCAAGGTAAACATGACAGAGTAAAATCTACGTCACACCGCTGTCTGTGGTTGACACTGTAATCTGTTTGTTGTAAAGCATAAATGTACGAGGTTTGTTAGAAAAGTATCCGACCTTTTTATTTTTTTTAAAAACCTGATGGATTTGAATCATGTGTGCTTGCATGAGCCAACCTTGAACCTTCGTGCGCATGCGTGAATTTTTTCACGCCTGTCGATTGCGTCATTTGCTGGTAAGCAGCCTTTGTGTGAGGATGGGTGTCGTCTCTTGTCGGATTTTCATTGCAAGGAAAATGGCGGAACGACTGGAGCAACGCAACTGCATCAAATTTTGCCAGAAACTGGGCGACAGCCAGGTGGAAACCATTCGGATTATTCAGACGGCTTTCGGTGATGATCCTATGGGCATCACACAGATTAAGGAGCGGTACACAACTGGTTTAAAGACGGCCGCACAGCGGTGGAGAGCGTGTGACTATCCGAGAAATTGCAGAAGAGGTGGACATCAGCACTTTTTCGCACATTCCACTGTGACAGAAGATTTGGCCATGAAAAGAGTTGCAGCGAAATTCATGCCGATGGCTTCGGCATGAAGCTGATGGCGGAGCAAAAGCGCCTTCGTATTGAAGTCTCACAGGACATGTTGTGACATGCTCACCTCTTCCACAATTTCTCGGATAGTCACACAATGGTCCCACATCACCACAGCGTTCACTTTGGAAATGATCTGGTCGTTTCAGCATGTTGATGCCGACCAGAGCGCGGCTCGCTCTCCACCGTTGTGCGGCCGTCTTTAAATCGGTTGTACCGCTCCTTAATCTGTGTGATGCCCATAGGATTGTCACCGAAAGCCGTCTGAATAATTTGAATGGTTTCCACCTGGCTGTCGCCCAGTTTCTGGCAAAATTTGATGCAGTTGCGCTGCTCCAGTTGTTAGGCCATTTCCTTGCAAAGAAAATCCGACAAAAGATGACACCCATCCTCACATAAAGGCTGCTTACCAGTAAATGACGCAATTGACAGGCGTGAAAAAATTCACGCATGCACAGAAAGGCTCAAGGTTGGCTCATGCAAGCACACGATTCAAATCAATCAGGTTTTTGCAAAAAATAAAAAGGTTGGATACTTTTCGAACAGACCTCATATCACTATTTCAGCACAGGACCTGCAGCACTTTTTCCTGGACACACTAAACATCTAACATTTGTTAACAAAAACAAACCGTTTACAACTTTTCTCACAAAGTCAAAACTGCTCTGTATTTTTTTTTTTTTTTACTGTAACACTGTCTACCACAGTCCACTGGGTAAAGCCCCGTTTACACATAGACGGTAAGAGCTCCCGGAAGCGTCCTGGAAGAGTTTTTGGCTGTCTTAAGGATCAAATGCCGTTGTCAACGCCGACACTAGGGGACGTGGCTTAGTTCCGGCTTTACCGGGAATCGTCGAAAAAATTATTCAACATATCGAATAATTCCGGGAGCGCTCCCGGAGAATTCGCGTGACGACGGAGACAACGTGAACAACAGCGTTTGATACTTTTTAATCGCCGCGTCATCCTGCCCCTTCCTGTAGTGCTGCAGTTTACACCGCCGTAATAGGCGGCCAGCGTTGTATCCCTAACCAACGGCGTGTAAAACGGCGATAGAGCCCACATCGGCGTCCTCAAAGGAGTTTTAACCAGCGACAGAGGCAGACAAAATGGCGGCGCTAGCGGACAGTACGTTGTTCTAAACGCCACCTCCCGGTTAATGGTGTTCCAAACGGCCGATAGGCGGCAGTCAATATAAAAATGCTAGCGCGCTGCATGCAGGCCTCTCACTCGCGGCCAGCTCCAGATATTTTTGCAGAGAAGCTCCAGTATGCCTCCTAAAAGTAAATTGGCAGCGGCAAGGACTTACCAAGAGGTCTGGTTCAGAAGCAGAGGAGAGCCCTGTAGTGGAGACGAGTAACACGTTGAGGAGGGAAAAAGGACAGAGAATAAAAGGCTGAGAGATGAGCTCCCTCCCCCTGCATTGACAGCTGCTTCAGCCTATTATACTCTGGGGGCGGTGCCTATATGCAAAAGTTCCTGGAGTAACGCAGGATTTGCCTGGATAAATCCAGCGGTACACAGGGCATTATCGGCGGCAGCAGAACACCGCCGTTCTCACGCGCGTCTTAACCTGCGATTGTAAAAGATAGAACTGGGTATTAACCCCCGTTGCCTGACGTGTGCCGGATGCTACGGCGTCAAAATGCCGCTTTATTCGGCGGATTTAGCGGCGTTTTATCCGCGCATTTGCGGCTAGTACGGCGCTCAAAACGCCGGTGAAATGCTCCGCCCCTTTCCACCGTGAAAACGGCCGGAACTACCGCGAACTTCGGTCTACGTACTGCCCGCCAACAAAACAGTCTATGTGTAACCTGGGCTTAATTCTACAGTAACGGAATTACAGTGACAGCAAAATCAGGCCATTTTTTTTTTTTAGCTCACCATTGAAAATTGGCTCTGACTCTAATTCAGTTATTGTACTGTACCTTTACCCTGCTGAGGATCTGCCTGTGAATTTACAAATTTGGCATTTTTGAAAAGCCTGAGATATCTCTATAATCAAATCAAAATTAACAGTGAAATACTGCAGTTAGTGGCTTTAATGGTAAATTACATGGGGAGGAATGGATACACAGTGGACCCTAGGAGTTCTTTAGACTATTCTCCAGTCTCCAATGGAAACCAAAACTCTGACATGTTATGATCTTGCTAACCTTGAGGAACTCAAACTCTGCTTCTGAGTCAGTTGCTCCATAGTAGTTGCTGTGAAGTTTAGGCAGCTCCTCTTTGATGGCTGACTGCTCCACTTTATCAAGGACAGACAGCGGCAGGTAGTGTTCCAGTCTGAAATAGGTTTTCCCATGAAGCTAAAGCACAGAGGATAGCAGCATTTATTAGTTTAAACATCTTATTTGATTACATTCACTTCAATAAGAATAATGTTCCACTCTTAACTAACTGCTGGGTTTTCTACAGCTCTTGACAGCTGTTTTACTCAATATTTTAAAAACTCTCTAACATCTGTGAAACATTAACAAGCAGGTGTATCTCACAGATACATCAGTGAGTGCACGGTTCATGAAGCAGAACCACAAAAGTTTTACACCACTTCTTCCAGACACTTTCACATGAAACAGTCTTCATAATGATGTATATCCATAAAAGCAGCAATCAGCATTAATTTTATGCATGCACAAATAATCTGCTGTGCACACCGCAATCCTCCACACAGGGTAAACTCTGCTTGGAGATATACATCACCACCTGCATTCTTTAAAACCCCAGATTTTTTTATTTTTGGAGCACTTGCTCAAGACAAGGCAGACCAGAGCGAAGTTCGGTGCTCCTAGGAAAATTATAGACTTGTGGTCTTAACGGCATTATGTAATCCTTATCATGACATAGCATCATACAGGTGATCAGTTTAATACTGATATAGTGCCAGGTTGTATTGCTGTAAAAATCAGCTAAAACACATAAGTCCCAGTTCAACAATTAAGTAAATGAGTACCTCAGGTTGGTAGTCGCCGAATTCTGCTTGCAGTGCAAGAGAGGCCAGCAATATGGCATTTTCCGTGTCACAGCGCATCCTCTCCTCCAAGATATCCTTCCTCAGCTGTAGGTAGTACTGATGTTTGGTCATAGCATGCCTGCATCAACAGAACACATATTTTTGCTCATCTTCACATTTCATATTCATACTCCTGTTATTCTCTAACACAGAAACCCACGAGAGTGTTTACATTTTTCAGCCAATGCTAATAATACTCATAAATACTTACTGTATGAGACTGACATCATCATGGAAGAATTTGATGCGCAAGAAAAGGTTAAAGGGCACATCGATTTTCCTCTTTTTTGGGTCCTCTTTCCATCCTTCTGGGGCCAATTTGGACAGTTTGGCATCAGGCTCAACAAAGAAAAACTCAGTATCTGTGGATGACAGGATGCAATGGTGGTTAGGGACAAAAGAATAGGTCAGAATCAGTCTAAAGCTTGGCTGCTGCAGCTGCACAGGTCGCACAGCATTAATCCATATAATAAAAAGGCAAGTGGCCTCTGGGTGTTTGTGTATCCGGAGCATCAACTGAAATCCATAAAGAGCTGACTTCTGTCTTTTGGCATACTTATGTATTTTATTTTTTTTTTCCCATGAGGATTCAAGTCGTGAAAACGGCAAGGGGATGAGACATTTAAACACTTCACAATAAGAGCCTGTATTTCAAAATAAAGGCCTATGAGGTTGCTGCAGACCTGACAGAATTCATCAGTCTGTCCATCCTCTAACATTCCAGACAGCAGATTCAAAGCTGGACATTTTCCGTATGAATGTGACACCAAACCCAGAATTAACATGTTCACACTTTGGACAAAACAGTATAATTGTGTCTCAACAGTGTCTCCCACAACCCCCCCCCCAAAAATTATCTAATGTGAATGCTGTCACAGTGCAAATATAAAACTTAACTTATTCGTAAATTCTTTACAAACCTACCATCCCTGGTTCTCAAGACCAGGCACCTAAGTGGCTCTACTCTACTCTTTTCTACTCTCCAATTTTACTCTTCCTTTTTAGATATACCTTTGTATACTGGCATAGTTCCACCTTAGAATTGGAATATGATATATAAGATATACCTTACTGAATTTTCATGGAATATTGTAGTGATTAAGGAGCTTCAAAAAAAGCTTACTGATGGCAGCAATTCAATTTAGAAAGTTTAACAATTAAAAACAGATTATAGTGTCAAAGACTTTCATAAAAGCCAAGAAATTTTTCTATGGCAATATTTAAAAAAAATGTAGCATAACTGTAAACATTTTTCCCCTCAAGTCCACTGTCCTCCATATATAGTACAAATCTACCACATCTAGAACCCTAGTCAGGCATTACATGGATAGAATTATTTTAAAATTTGTAACATAAAACCAATTGGTACAAATATATATATATATATATATATATATATATATATATATATATATATATATATATATAAATGCACTGACTTCTATTACTCATTTAAACGGATCAAAGACAAATGTAAACATCACTGAATCCAACTTCTAAAATATGACAAATTTCTGCTTTCTCCTTTTTCTAGACACTAAAAATGCTAAAGGGCTCAGGCAAGTTCACAGTTACACAGCCTAGCTACATCCCACTAGTTTCTTGCTTGTATTTGTGATCGTGAATCTTTTGTTATGAAATGTTTCAATTAACCGACAAGTCATCCTCTGTACATGTAGTTGACAAAAAATGATTTATTAAAAACAACATGCCAAATGATCTCCCCTTGAAAACATTAGACCGGAATTATCCTCCATCATGCACATCTTTATGTAACCACTGTGTGACGTTTCAGTGAAATCCACTAGCCAGTTTAAAAGGGTTGTGTTTGGAAAGCTCACAAACGCATGAGAAGATGGAAGGAAAGATGGACCGAGGAACAGAGTGAGTTTAAATATCCCTTCCTCAAATTTTTGTTTTTGGGGCACATGGTAACTTTTTAATGTGGTATTTTGACTACAGTATTTTGAACTACTTATTAAACGTATAGATGTATAGAAAAAAAAACGTGTGTAAAAAAGATTAATTGAAGATAATTTCATAGAATAATCACACCATGGTTACTAAAAGTCAAAGAAATGTGAACACATATGATGCTTGTACTCAAACTTGTTAGTCTTCCATCAACCAGACATTTAAATTTGAATTAATTTGGAAATATAACAGAGTGCAAGGCCGCAGTCATTAAAAAGAGCAGGGTAATGGTAAAACGCAGGGAAGCACACATTCATGAGCATGTACGTACACACACACGCGCAGTTACAACAATGGTTAGTTACAAACCTTTAAGGTATGCGAGGCCAAAAAGATGGTGCTCCACCAGCCCAATGTGGGCAACAACCATATCAAGAACATCTTTACAAACAGCTTTGATGTCGCAGCTCATCTCCAGCTTCTGGCCATTGAGCAGTACGACGCCCACTTTCCTCTGCACGTCCTCCACCTTCCCACGTTTCTTATGGGTGGAATAAAGGAGGAGGAGAAAAGAAAACATAAAATAATAAAGTATAAATGGAAATTCATATGTCGACAACAAAACTGACACATTATCTCAAAAGATGTATTCCTTACCGTTAGTGAAGAGGGGACAGTCAAGGCAACACAAGGCTCACTGGCCATTTTCACAAACTCAGCACCGTGAAAGTTCTAAAAACAAAACAAAACAAAAAACAAAAAACACAATACATACAATAAATAACATATTGAAGGATCAACATGGACTTTACTTTCTTACTTCTTTTGCATTGTGACAAGTGATTTTGTTTAAAATTTAATTATTGTTGATGTTACTACAGTCTATTTAATGCCTCTGGAGTCATCTCACACATTCTTGTTATTCTTGTTGCCCTGCTGTAAAGGCATGTTAGTGGTTTTTCTGCTTGATTGTCACAAACTCACCTCTATAACCTCCAGGCCTCCCCTCACCAATTTATTAAAATGAATAACACTTGTGACATTAAATGTGTGATTACATCAATAAATGTATTGCTATACTTGTAATTTGTGCTAATGCTGCGTTTACAAATAGGCAAGTCGCGTTACGAATGCCATTATTTGCGTCAATCTTGGCACATTCCTGACATTCTTAAATGTGACTGAACGCATCTGAATAGGTTTCTTATTAATGCGTATTGGTGTGTGATATTCGTAATTTTCGTGGAGCATGTTTTGGCTATCAAAAAATCTTCCATGAATGTCACACACACCACCCTCATTTCACCTCATGTTGTGGAGGTCGCAACTGAGCGTGCTGATCCATCTTGATTAGTGGTGATCCTTAATAGAGCGTGAAAGCGTTCTTCTCTGACGTGCGCACAATTAAACTCTGCTGCTCCGCATTCAGTTTCATTGCTGCAGTATGCTGAAGGACAGTGATGCCAATTCAGCAAAAAGTTTCATTCCAGTGATCCTCAGCGTGCTCCTGCAGGCGTTTCACCTGCTGCATGTACCTGATGTTTGAGAAAACGCATGAGACGAGAGCCGCATGGAGCCACACATCTGACTCTCTCTGTCTCTTCCTCCTCTCTGCGCCACTCCATGGCACAAAGCCCAACTAAGCATGCAATCACAAAGTCCTTCTGCTGTGGATTTTGAGGAACAAACTGGAGCAATCTGAATTGTTCAGCAACTGACGGTTGGATGAATATGGGGGCGTGTGTGTGTGTGTGTGGAGACAATTCGCCTCATTCACAATGTGACAGAACTTAATGATGCGCTGTTACGCGCGATAGTGCACAACAGCACGCAACAACGCGCAACATTATTCTTGACCGTGCATAATGGTTCCTGATAATTCTCCAGCAACACGTGCCATTAACCGGAACGCGTGGTAACTGGCTGCAGCAGTTCCTGAGGACACCTGACGCCTCTGCCTCAAATCATCACTTTCGTGATCAGCGGCCAAGAATGTGTACTTCGTGGTATTTGTGACTTGTCGTCGCTATGTGTAAATGCAGCTTAAAGATTGGCTTGATGCGCCAAAGTGTGCTGTATAAAGTGAAAACAGCACAGCGTGAAGACAAACCTAGGCCCACAGCCAATATTATGGGCAACTCCATAATTATGTACAGAATTTAAAATATATTATGAAATAGGGCTGGTATTTCATAATATATTTCATATATTATGAAATAGTGCTCTTGGTTAAAGCCCTGCCACATTTCTCCATGTAATGTGGAGTTGCGTCAAGAAGGGCATCCAGCGTAAAACATGTGCCAATTCAACATGCAGATGCACCTTAGATCTGCTGAGGCGACCCCTAATGAAAAGAAGCCAAAGGTACTTACTATGAAATAAATGCATATTCTCAATAGTCAGTACATACACGCGTGCACGCACACACTTTGAATTTATTTCTGACCATGTTTTAGTTTCTGTAATTAAAGTATATGGGTGCCACTAATTCCAACCAGGACTGTAACTGAACCCCTTACCTGACTACATGTTTAACTAAGATTATTATTGATAGCAAAGACTTATCACTTGTTTTATTAACTCTTCTAAAGAAGTAATGTTTACATTCATTTATTTATCTATGCTTGTTTTGTTTATAAAGGATTTTATCTTTGCATGATATGGTGTTTAAGGCTTTGTCAGAGATAAGGGCCCGGTTACATGGCACATGACGACAGTTGAATGAAGGAAAAAAGTCCCAAAGTCCCAAATCATCAAGAAAAGGTGGACAAATGGTCTTGCACTTCTCCCATCAGTGAAAAACCTGCAAATCAAGAGCGCCAAAGTAACGAAACAAAACCGAAACTAACAAAAGAAAAATGAAGCCAACAGCGACCTTGAAACTTTAAAAATCAAAACGAAACATTCATGACAAGACTGACAGCAGGTGCTGGCCAGCTACAAATGGCTGGAACATGTTTAAATAGTTACAGTAGTTGATAAAACATTCTTGTCGCTTTTCATCCCACACAGACGAGTTACGTTCAGCTTGTCTGAGGTTTAGTTATTGATCTGTTCAGATATAATCAATGTTCATGCAAGACATCGGACTTGGGAGGTCGGATGAAGCTGGACGACAGTCAAACGGAACGCTGACGTTATGAAACTACGCAAACGATGAGAAACCATCAAGACAGAAAGTAAATCATAATACGGATGAATTGAAGCTGTCAATGGGATTTGTTCACATTTTTCAAGTTTAAAAATTCTGACGAAGCACCAGTTACAGGAACAAAGCTGGAAGATGGTTAAACGATGCCTCCGAAAGTCAACGCAAGTCCAGATTTCTTGTTTCGTTTTGGCTTTGGTGTCCTTCGTTAGTGCCGTGTGACTGAGGCTTTTAAAAGCATTCAAACAGGTGCTCCTGCAGGTCTCCCATGTGCTATGTGATAACGTGCAAAAACCTTGGGCTTGCGGAGTGGCATAGTAGAGGGGTAGAGGGGGTCTTGAAGGTCAAGCATAGTGCTTAATGGCGCAGGCTCATCTATGGAATAGACGTTGGTCCTGGACAGCCTACTGGCAAGGTGGGCCTGAAGCCGCTGCACCTCCTCCTGCCTGTGGAGGAGGAGCTCTGCTCCAGATAGACCATCATCAGCTGCACAGTCAAACTGCCTGCAAGGAAGAGTAGACAAGATGGCTATCGGAAAATTCTGACACTACATATAATCTGAAGAGAAATATGTTTAACCTGTGAAAAAATACTAAATTCACAAAATAACTGCAGGTTTTTTTTCTTCCTACCACTTTACGCATAGAGAAAAGACTTCCTGACAAGAGAGGGTAGTTGTAACATAAATACAATAAACAATAGCCAACACAAACCGGTATGCTTGCTTTAAAAAGTACACTTGAACAGACTGAAAACAGATTCTGCAGGCAGTGTGGAACAGCAGGCAGTTTTACTCCATTATGACAACAATGATTAGACAAACTGAGACTGATGAACACGCCGCTCACATGACCTCACTATAGAAGAATGAGGCTGACACTGCTGGACCGCACCAGCTGTGTGAGGTTCAGAGGACAAATACGCTTCATCGGTGGTATCCCTGTCTTGTAACGGCTTCCGTGGTCCCAGTCCTAAACCTGAACCAGATCTGGCCCAAATATCAGTCAGACTAGCCAGGACCGGATCCATGAAGATGTCTCCAAAAGCCTCCATTGAGTATGGAAGCCACAGATGAGGTGGTTTTGTCCTCTGGAACACACAAAGCTGGTGTTGTCCAGCAGCCAAGACTACAGTCACATCCAGCCAAAATATCATCAGTGTAGCCAGGAGTGGGTTGGTTCTTGTTCTGCTGCCACAGGTTTAAGATCTGCTGAAGAATCAGAGCGCTTACACTCTGATTTGTGTGCAAACACAAGCTAAAATTATACACAGGGTTAAATTATCCAAGGTTAGATAATAATAATATTAATGCTGCAGTGTAGGATGAGTGCTACACTGTCTATACGATGCACTAACGCACAGATTTGTGCAAGTTTACCTGTGCCTGTGTGTATTGTGGCTCGTAAGTGACAGGGCATCGTGTTCAGCAGAGAGGGTCCCCTGTGACCCGAACTTCCTCACCTCACCTGGTTTCTTGGCTGCAGAAGACATGACAATATTGTCTGTACAATCACAAGTTTTCACCTGTGCACAGTCAGCCACACAACTGTGCAAATAAACCTGCAAGAACATGTATCTAAGTGGGTGGAGAAGTCAAAAGCATATTAAAAACCAGGTCAAAATCAGAGCCACTTATGTGATTAAGGTCTGCCTGTTCTGAAACTCGACAAAGAGTTTATGACAACAGCACAGGAACAGTATGTATCAAATAATGAGTCACAAACTATGGCCTTGGACTGGTGTAGTGTATCACTGCAGCCACCACACCATGGAACCTGTTTTTGAACAGTTTTGCCAGCATATATACCCAACAATTAATTGATTACTTGAAAGCTGACTCAATTAATCAATAAGGGAAACAATTAAATGGTATTGTGACTTCACAGCTGCACTTTATTAAAAGCTGGCCTCAAAGAATGCTCTGTTGTGCACAGTTACTTCACAATGAATTCTTTAAAGCTATACAAGCTCAAAGGTTTTACTGGAAATTGTATTAGATACATTTAGATAAAATACACTAAATGTGCAAAAATAAAGAGGCTTTTTATGTTTCTCACAAATGAAACGTGCACCTTATTAGAACTTTTCAGAAATGAGTAACAGCTACCTGAACTTGGTTGAGTCAACCGATTGTCTTTTCTGACCATTTTAATTGCTTTTTAATATTGTTTAATTTATATGTTACCGCCAGGTTAGAGTTAATTAGCAGGTAGCTTGGTGGCATTAGGTCCACTGACGGTGCAACGTTTGCTAAGGCAGTATGCTGGAATCATCATCCAGTCAACAAAAGTATGTGTTTATTAAACACCCGAACAAAAGTAAGCCATAGCATTGCTTGTTTGGTAACTCAAGCTAAAGGTACTTTCAGCCTTCATTCGTCCCAGTCAGGTCACACCGGTCTTTGCAGATTTAAGCACTGACGGCTGTCACTCCTTGCTGTTTTGATTCTTTTTTTGTGTTCTAATGACTTGTGTGCTTCCATGTATTCGTAGCATGCTCACCCGCATGGTGACCCGCTCTTTTTTGCAGTACCAAGTTCTGATGCAACAGAAGAATAGAAGCTATGAACCTTTGAGGCAACAAAATGACAATGACAATGATGGAGCGGGATATGAGAACTGGACACCTGTGTAATGCTTTATGATGTGCCTATTGAAATTGTGACAGCAAGTGATAGGCATCTGATGTACTGCATTCACAAATGATAAACAGGAGGGACATGTCGGGGAAATTGTGCTCTTAATACCATGGAAATTATTTTCTTATTATCATTTGTTCAGCATTACATTATCTTATGCTTAAATTTCTGTACTGTGCTGTGTTACACGTCTCTGCTGAGACCGCTGACTCCCTGCAACGAGGAAAGTTCCTGTGGGAAGACAGTAAGCAACAGAGCTGATGAGCACCAGTCGGCTGCACATCCTGCCTGAAGACAGGAAGTTTGATGGGAGTATAAGGGAGTATAATCCAGCAGTCAAAAGAAATCCTAAAGATAGGCTATTTAATTGATCTTTGTCCAACAGCTGCACAGGATGTTTTGCATGTGCCTCTACTCAAGGTAACTGACAAGTTGTATGACGCATGTGGGCCTTTAACCAATGACTATACGATCACACCCTGCTTGTACATCACGCTATTTTGAGTGAATAAAAGATGCTGAGCAGAGAGAGACAGTCGAAGAGAGGTGGAGACTGCTCTTCCCTTTGCAAAGCTGACAGAAAAAATTTGCTGCATCCCATGTCCATTCTTTCTCTAGTGTCTAAAGGTGTTTAACCCTGACAACGGCGACATCTGGGGTTGTCCCATTTGAGCTTCAAACCTGCTCTTGAGAAATCCTACGGGTAATGTCAGTGAGGGTATGTCCAGTATACGAGGTCTGTTAGAAAAGTATCCGACCTTATTATTTTTTTCAAAAACCATATGGATTTGAATCACGTGTAATTACATCAGACATGCTTGAACCCTCGTGGGCATGCAAGAGTTTTTTCACGCCTGTCGGTTATGTCATTCGCCTGTGGGCAGTCTTTGAGTGAGGAGTCACCCACCCTCTCATCGATTTTTCATTGTTTAGGAATGGCTCAGAGACTGCTGCTTTGTTTGATAAAAAATTTTTCAAACGCTGTAAGGCACAACTGAGTGGACACCATTCGATAAATTCAGCTGGTTTTCGGTAAAAATTTTAACGGCTGATGAGAGATTTTGGTCTGGTAGTGTCGCTTTAAGGACGGCCCACGGCGCCTGACGGCGATCTGCGCTTCGAGGCGGCAGCGTCTCGCCGTTTCAAGTTGAAAACTTCCACATTTCAGGCTCTGTTGACCCAGGAAGTCGTCAGAGAACAGAGAACTTTCAGAAGAAGTCGGCATGAGGAGTTTATTCGGACATTCCATTGTTAACGGACATTTTGTAATGAAAGAACGTGCGGGCAGAGTCGCATGTCGGGCCGGACCTGTCCGCGGGGGGTCGCGACAGGAAAAACACCTCCGTTGGAAACCTTAACGGGCAAGTTGGAACATGCCCTAGCTGTTAAACAATTTCTCAGTTACTCACTTGTTGAAAGCCATCAAAAGCCGCCTGAATTTTACAAATGGTTTTCAACACGGAGGTGTTTTTCCTGTCGCGGTGCACACAGATTCGCCGAGTCGTTTCCGTGACGACTCGGCGAATTTGCACGCACGTCTTTCATTACAATGTGTCCTTAAACAGTGGAATGTCCTCATAAAGTCCTCATGCCGGCCTCTTCTGAATCTTCTCTGTTCTCTCACGACGTCCTGGGTGAATTAAGCCTTAAATTAGGATGTTTTCAGGTCGAAACAGGCCGATGACGGCGCCTGGAAGCGCTGTGCGACGTCCCGCTCCGTGGGAAGTCCTTACAGTGACAGAAACACCCCATAATCTCTCATCAGCCATTAAACTTTTCACCGAAAACCAGCTAAATTTCTCGAATAGTGTCCACTCGGATATTCCTCACAGGTCCAGAAAAAATTTTGATAAAGCAAGGCGCGCCGTCTTCAGCAGCGTGTGAAACAAAGGAATTCAGCCGAGAGGGCTGAACCACATCTCACTCAAGGCCTGCCCACAGGGAAATGACGTCACAGACGTGTGAAAAAACTCACGCATGCGCATGGGGGTTCAAGCATGATTGGTGTAATCGCACGTCATTCAAATCCATATAGTTAAAAAAAAATAAAAATAAAAGTGTCGATTTCTTATCTAATACACCTCGTATATAAACTCTATAGGGGACTTCCACGGTTCCCCAGGGTACAGCAGACACAGTAAATGGACTGCATTTATATAGCGCTTTTCCATCTGCATCAGACGCTCAAAGCTCTTTACACACTAATTCCTCACATTCACCCCGATGTGAGGATGCTGCCAGGCAAGGCGCCCACTACACACCGGGAGCAGCTAGGAGATTAAGGACCTTACCCAAGGGTCCTTAGTGATTTTCCGGTCAGGCTGGGATTTGAACCGAGGATCCTCTGGCCTCAAGCCCAATGCTTAACCACTAGACCATCACCTCCCCCACAAGCAACACTGGAGGTGTTGCTTTTGTGAGGCGGTTGTCTGCCTGGATGGTTTCCATCAAGAGCTGTTGTTATTTGGTGGCGTAATAGATGCGACAACATGTGGCACCAGCACATACTCCCAGACCTGACCTGCTGCATGAATGCAACTTCAAACAAATAAAAACAGTAATAATGGGTTTCAGACTGGCATCCTGTCCAGGGTGTACCCCACCTCTTGCCCTACATCTTCTCTGTGGTCCTTACTCGAAGTAAGCAGGTACAGAAAATGAATGAATGAATGAATGCATTTGTTACCTTGTCTATAATCTGGATCAGATGAAGTCAATGAAGGGCTTTCGCTGGATGAACTGTAATCACTGTGGTACCTCTGATGGGTGTGGACCGGGTCTGACAAAACAGAAATGCCATTAGTACTCAATTTTATCATTCAAATATGAACATTTTAAGAATGTGAGGGGAAAAAAAGCCACTTTACTTTGAATATCAAACCATGCACAAGAACTAAATATAAATTGTTTTATGGGATTCATTTTTGTTTGTTCATGATAACTGTTAAGAAACGTTTCTGGGTAAATCAACACACAGATTTAAATCGGGAAGCACCACTACAAACCTGAATGGTGAGTTACACAAAGAAGTCATCTTATTAGTCACGTTGATAAACAATCCTAATGGAAGACGTGATTACGGTGACAAGCGAGTCAGCAAAATGTGTTGCAAACGTGAGCCTGGTCAGGTTAGACAGCTCAGTGTTGCTGATACAAAGAGTACTTTTGGGTAAAAATTATGTATGTGCATAAACAAAGTCTATCTCATGCCAAGTCCACACACATTTGTGAAAATTGGGATATTCTGCCCATGGTTAAAAAAAAACATCTCCATACATATGAAAACACAAAACAAGAGCATGCTAAAGCAACAGGTGGTGATATAACCCCAAAGCTGCATTTACATGTTTGCCATCAATGGCAGAATGAGGAGAGAAGACAGAAGGTGAAGGATGATTTATTTATGTGCAGCGAGTTACCCCATTTTAAACCAGTAAATATAAATTTGTGTGATATTACAGAGAAAAATTAATATATAACCTCACAAAAACGTAACCGTTTCAGCCACCATCACAGCCAGGGCTCCCTGTTTTAATACAACACTGCAAAATGCACAAAACTATCTTTCATTAATGAAAAGAGGACAATGATTCTGCTATGATGGTTTTTCTACCATGAGACTTCTGAAGGGAAGGAAAAAAAAAACAAAAAACTATTTTCCTTGTTTTTATGTAAACAATGAAACTGGTGTTTTCCAAAATCTTCTCCTTGGACAGAGTTTTGCAAAAGCTCAGATTTCGTTGACCTACAATGTAGTTTTCATGTAAATAAGCGGCAGAAAACACATGGAAAAGAACTACGTGTTCCAAAATAACCGTGTGTGTGGACTAGGCATCAGTGTGTCACATCTTTGTGCGTCTTTTAAAGAGAACTTGAAAGTCCTGCTCCTGAGTATCAGTCTCAGGCACATAGCTTAGATTAATGACATTCCAGTTATTGCGTAATCATTTTAGTTCAAAACAGTTTCAATGTAGAGCAGACTTTGGTATATGTTCTGTCTTACAAAACCATGGAAAGTGAGAACTGGTCAAACTGTCAACCAAGGAACTCTAGCTGAGTGGTGAGTCACGAGTTCTTTCAGAGAGCTGACGTCTACGATAATGTACAAAAGGAACATTCTCATCCATGAAGGCTCATTTGTTCAAAATTAAAAAAAAATATAAAGCATACATCCAGCAGTGGTGATAAAAAGGCAGATTCATGTGTAAGAGCTAGATTATCTGACACATTCTGATTTGTTTGTGACCTTGAGGAGGAGGCCAAGCTGAAGTGAGAAAGATGATTCAGAGAGGGGCAGGGAAAAATACAAACCCCAGCAATGTAAAAATGAATCATGGATACTCCTGTGTCTCTTTAGACACATATGAACTGGACATGGAACAAAGAAATATCACAAATAAGGTTGTTGGAGTCACTGAAAATGTGTTTGTCTAATGTAGAAGAATCACATGCAGAGCAAAATGAAAACAAGGGCCCAATCCTATGTATATCTGGTGCAAAACAGCAGACTGCAAAGTTTCTACTTTCCAAGTAACAATGTTGTCATTTTCATGCCCAGCGCCTACGTTGTGTGTGCTTACACTCATCTGTGTGGCAGTGGGATCTATGGTCTGAAAATTAGGGACAGTAAGGTGCAGTGCTGGTGCAGTGATATTGTGAGTGCAGCATGAAGTGATCCCGACACAGACCACCAACAACCTCTTCTAAAATAAAGCAGTTTTTCTATTTATATGCTGCAGATACACCTGAGGTGAGTTTGCGACATGCGTACACGCTGTTTGCACACACAGGGGTGCACGTTAGTGCTCATCGTCTGCCTCCTCACTCAAGCTAAAACAAAAACAGTGGGAAAATTTAAAAAAACAAACAAAACTAAAGTAAAAACTAATGGAAAATACAAATCTTTAGTAACTAGTTCCACGGTTCCCAACATGGGGTCCATGCCCCTCTCTTGAGAGTATCAAAGGGGGTGTGTAAGGTGTTGCCTGCTCTGAGGTTCCGTGCTAAATAACACAAACAACAACAACCACCACATTTTTACACTGGTGAACCTACTCCAGGGTTCATAGTTGGGGAGCAACAAGACAGAGCTGATCATGGGACAGGACCATTCAGGAGCTGGATGGAGATGAGGGAGCCAGAGGTGTTGCAGGAATAAGGTGCGCAAGTGTTTCACCAAAGTGAATTGTGGTAAATGATCCATGACGCACAGATCCGGTTCCTCTCCCATTTAAATAGCATTACACCAGGATCAAGCAGTTAAAGGCCATGAAAGGTGACAAAACAAATGGTTTAATTCATGTTACACCCAAAGCACACCCATGATGAATTAAGATACTAAATTATGACTGGAACAAACTGTTTGTTTTGTGTTTGTGCATCAGAAATAGCAAAGCTGCAGCAGACTTCTGTGTGTGAGAGGAGGGCTGTCGATCAATCAATCAAATCTCGCTCTTCAGAAACGACCAATCACAGCAGAGTCAGTACTGACCCTGGTTCCCTCGCCCATAGTGCCGAAGGTTTTGTGCGAGAGAGCAGGAATCCAGTTCACGCAAGCAGAAACCAACTCCACACTAATCACATATTCCTCCTCACTCGGGCAGCAGCTTCCCCTGAGTGCATGCAAGCGCAGAGCTAATCTGCACGCTCGCAGTTAATATCTACGGGTGTGAAATAATACAATACACTCGAATGCATGTTTTACCCCGCAAGTGCTTTTGGCACTAATCTGACACCACTGAGCTTGAATTAAAGACGTAAAAGGCCAGGTTGGACCTAGAGAAGGCAACCCTGGAAGCAGATTTGGAAACACTGGCCTGGGAACGCCTCGGGATCCCCCAATCAGAGGTGGTCAATGTGGCCCGGGGAAGGGAAGTTTGGGGTCCCCTACTGAAGCTGTTGCCCTCGAGACCCGAACCCGGAAAAGTGGTTGAAGTGATGAGTGAGAAATGGAGACGATGGCGGTCGCTGCAAATGCTGAGGCTGAGATTCTAGAGGCAACAACAGGCACAAATAATAAGGATAAGTGCAGTTTGAGAACAGGTGTCTCTCGGGGGGGGATGTGAAAAAAGTGAAGCGCTGTGAATACTTTCCAGATCCACTTCATAAACCAATCTTCTGAAAAATATAAAGATCCTAAACCCCTACTAGACACATGGCCAAATCAGAAAGGCCCATTTTAGAGCACTTTGAAGGGTGAGGTTACATTAAAATTTTAATTTGTAACATTATAGCTTTTGTTTCTCTGCTGGCACGAAGGCGAATTTTACTTAATTGGAAGTCAAGTGCGCCACCTACTGTCGCTCAGTGGTTGAAGGATGTCATGCTATTTTTGCACTTGGAAAAGATCAAATTTGCTATAAGGTGCTCAGACAAATTCCAATCTGTTTGGGAACCCTTTCTATTACACTTTAGCAGCCTCCAAGGGCTCCCACAGACATTGCAATAAATTAAAAACATACTATGGGTTTAGTCTTACAACTTGAGCACACACAAAGGCACACTTTGTTGGCCATAAAGATCCCTGAAGGCAGATTGAGCTATTTAGTTACTGTTTTAATTTGTTTATTTTGTCATCTACCTATGTCTACCATACACAAAACCAAGGTCTATTGCTGGTACGGTTTCTGTCAATTTATTATTCTTATTACTATCATTATTTTTTGGGTCCAGTCAGTGTGGGGGGAGGGATGGGAGGGGGGTGTTTTGAGTGTGTACAGAGAAAAAAAAAAAAAAATTGAAAAAATTAAAAATCTTTTGTAACCACGCTGATGATTTATTGTTTGTGTTTCTGATTTTTTCAATAAAAAGATTTACAAAAAAAAAAAAAAAAAAATTAATTTGTTACTAAACAATGGTACCATGGCAATATCTGCATCTGTGAATACATAACCCTATAATTGCTGAGTTATGATGAGAATGCTCCAAGTCATTTGATATTTTCAGGAGAGCTCCTACAGTTCCACCACATTTACTCCATTCTGGGGGGGGGGAACAAAAAACAAAAACAAACAAAAAAAACCGTCAAAGCCATATTTAGCCTCACACTGTGCAAAATGTATTAATTCCAGCAGCTATCTGATGCAAAAAATGAAAAATCTGAGTACCATATGATTTTCCTAGGTGGCTCCATTACAAAACCATAAGCCCCTGAATTTTGGAAAAAGGCAAATTTTCCAGTGACATTTTGAGGGTCAAATTTCAAAGGCCTCACTTACCTAAATTTACCTAAAGAGGAATTGAAAGCTAAAATTTTTCATATAGACCTACATGTAAGAATTTTCTTTTCAAAATCTGAGGGGGTGGCCTGGGGGCCCTTAGGCAAGTTGTCAAGGAATGACCCAATAACATTAATTAGCCTGTTAGCAGTGGTGGGCACAGTTCTGCTAATCTGCTAATTAGTGAAGCTAACTTTTTTTATTAGCTGATTAGCCTTTCAGCTAACTTTGAAAGCCATCAGTGGACCAATTAACCTCCGCTAAATTTAGTTCTGATAACTTTCAAACCGCTAACATATCTTTGCAGGCATAGTGAATAAAGCTTAACAGTTGAAAACATTTGTAAAGCCTGAAATCATACATTTTAGTGCCTGCCTGTTACATGTTTTGTAGCAGATAGACAACTATGAGAGGTAGAGCTCAATCCTCTGCCAATGATAACAGGAAAATTACTTTCCTGTCATCAGTGGTTGGTTGGTATATAACACACAAGTTACAGTAACGCGTGTGTTGGTTTTTACAAATAAATCTGTATCTGTAAATATGTCTTTTTTCATTTGTAAAAAAAAAAAGGCAATTTGAAAACTGAAAATTCTGTTTAAGTGATTCAGGACTTTTAGCAAATGTGTGGCAATTAGTATTCACACTGCCATTCTACTGGATGGCCAGTTTCCCATAATGCATTTTGGCACGTGTGTCTGTAAATGCTAAAACCTTCAAAATTAGTGCATTACTTTAAAACTAAAACATATAGCTGATATTTTCACTTTGTAAAATGACAGAGGTGACGTTAATTTCAATAACTTGTCCGGAATAAGTTTGTTTAAAAGTTTAACCATAAGTCAAAACTGTCTTGCTGTGCATGACTCCTGTGATATGCCTGCAAGTCTGGATGGCTGTGAAAATAAATGATTCCATGATTCCTTCCTTCCTTCCTGGTCACCAGGTCTCTTTTGCTGAGAGAAGGCGGATCTGAGACGGAAGCACTGACTTGTTGTGTGAGTAGCTGCCAGTGTACTGGAGTCAATGCTAAAAGATATCAGTTTAGCTTTTTTTAATTTAAGTTTAATTTTTTTTTTTAGGGGTTTACTGGCTTAGCTTTATAAAAGTTATTTTTTTTAGTTAGTGGATTAATGGTTATCAAAGCTAACTTTTGGTTAGCTGTGCCCACCACTGCTTGTTAGCTTCTGCTTGCCAACGTGGTGACTGAGTTATAAATAAATAATCCACTAGCTAAATAAATTTTCCTTCTTTCTGCATGGAGCAGCAACACCATGTTTAAAAAAATAAACTTAGACTGCTGCAACTTGTGTGTTTTTTCCTCTTCGTGACACATTTTTGGACAGATACAACTAAAACTCTGGTTACACATATACTCTGGAAAATACTATATTGATAATTATGCTACTGCCAACGTATTCCACCTCCCCCACCCCGCCCATCCAAGGGAAAAAAAAAAAGCCCCGAATCTGTATCCACTGCAAAAATCATATATCCAACTGACAGACAAAACATTGATCGCATAACGTTCCTGGCACAGAAAAGACAAAAATATCACAACCGCTACATGCTGACCCTAGAAATATTTGATAGGTTATTCATTAAAAAAAAATTATATATATATATATATATATATATATATATATATATATATATATATATATATATATATATATATATATATATATATATATATATATATATATATGTGTGTGTGTGTGTGTACTGGTGCTCATCTACTTGATTCCCAGGAATCAATCTGACTGGAATCAGATGACTCAATGGATTATGCACAGGGGAACAGTCAGTAAGTAATAAACTGTGCATGCACATACTTGTTCAAACACATTTCTATTAAAAAAAAAAAAAAAGTGAAAGTCCACTAACTGAGTCGCAACATGCAAAAAGACTGAAAGACCATTCGCAAGTTTAACTGCTTCAGCTTCCATTTTGCTTTTTCACAATCTACAGTTACACAATATCAAGAAATAACAGTCCCACTTTTATTTCGGAACATCTTTTCCTTGGAACAATTTATCTGTTTACTTCACTGTCCTCCCTTTTTGCTCATCTTCTCACTTGCCCTCTTCCACATTCCTGTTTTGTTGCAGATACAACACTTCTGTTCACTCTTTGTGTGAGTAAAAAAACAGCTTCTATAAGCATATGGGCCTTTGGGGGCGCACTTGCTGAGAAAAAAACAAACAAAAAACAAAACAAAAAGTCAGACTTTACTGCACAACATAACAATAATGTTGGCTTACATCATCGCAGTGTTCTCCCAAATTTACCTTACTCACACAGTGAACATTATGTGAAATACAAATGTCCATGCAGAGATACCCACACTATTTACAAATGCACCTTAAAAGGAGAATAAGATCTATTTTTTTTAGGTGTTTTGGGAGTCATATTTTTCACTCAGGATAAAAATGAATTCAATTACACACTAATTACTTATTTACAATGCAAACACCACATTAGCAAGTACAAGGTAACTGGGTAATTAATGTTACTAGATGGAGCAAAAAGAACTGAATAAACTCTTCTTGTAGCCATTGAACAGGCGATGATGTCACCAGAAGTGCCCAGGTGCACACTCTGCTTCAATGCAGAGCTAAATACGTACACATTTATCTCACTAAAGGTTTGCCTTACCTTAGCCTAGCAGTTGTTCTCTGCTGCAGCTGCCCACAGAAGAATTACAAGTAAACTATTAAGCTGCGTAGTCAGCACTCAACTTGTTTGCACTCTGTGGACAGCCTCAACAGAGGAGGATGACAAAGCTATATATTTGTTAAAAAAAAGTGCATTTCATTTAGGGAGGTAAACGTGCACAGATTTAGCTCTACATTGAAGCGATCCATGCAACCAGACACTTCTAATTACCTTTTTGCCTGTTCAATGGCAACAAAAAGGGTTTTATTTTGTCCATCTGGGAATATGAATTAGACAGGGAGGTGATGGTCTAGTAGTTAAGCGTTGGGCTTGAGACCGGAGGATCCTCAGTTCAAATCCCAGCATGACTGGAATATCACTAAGGGCCCTTGGGCAAGGTCCTTAATCCTCTCGTTGCTCCCGGTGTGTAGTGAGCGCCTTGTATGGCAGCACCCTCACATCGGGATGAATGTGAGGCATTAGTGTCTAAAGCGCTTCGAGCGTCTGATGCAGATGGAAAAGCGCTATATAAATGCAGTCCATTTACAGTTAACTTCTGATTATTAAAATGGTGTTTCCAATCTAAATACATAATGCACTAATTACATTTTTTTGTCCCAAATGAAAATATGACCCCCCCCAAAACATCTATAAATAGATGAAAAGTTGAAAAAAAAAAAAAAAACCCTCCTCCTTTAAGGATGCAGACTTTATTTTCTTTTGGGTGCTCCAGTGAGTTTGGGGATGCCAAAGCGGAACAGCAGACTCCACTATGGAACTCTTCTTTTTTATGATCTGCATATTGAAATGACAAAGTTTTACACTGGACACTCTTCCGAACACCACCCCAGATCTACATACAAGAAAAACTCCTAATGTGCTTGTCTTGACAGAGAGAGGAAACCAGAATATTGGGAGGAAAGCCACAAAGACACAGGGAGAACTTCGCAAACTTCACACAGAACGGAACTGAGCATTGCTGGATTTGAACCCAGGACCTACTATGAGGCAAACCATTGCACAACTAACTGAAAAACAATGAAGAGAGAAATATTGTAGCGGAAGTTATAGCAAATTGAAGTGATTATATATATATATATATATATATATATATATATATATATATATATATATATATATATATATATATATATATATATATATCAAATTGACAGGTGATGTCAGTGAATCCAAACTCAATGGCCATAAGGATTTTAGAAAAGTCTTCACAATAAAGCAGTCATTGCTGTGGTAGCCTCAAGATTTAAATAAATCAGATTATTATGAAAATGTGGGGTTTGTACATTCAAGAACAAGTCTGCTTCTCCTCAGGCAGTTGTGTTCCATAATTGGCAACAAGTTGGACCCGCCCGACTCAGAACCACATGACCTGCTGCCAAGTGCTGGAAGAGTCCAATAATGTTTGGAATTCCCTCATCCGCTATGCATGACTCCAATTACAGCCTCTAGGCCAGCTACAACTTACTGAAGTACCTTAGTTTAAAAAAAAAAAAAAAAGTGGTTGTTGGGGGGAATATGGGAAGCGAGCTAAACACCAAAGGTCAGGTATAAACATGCCCATGCACACACAGACATGCACACACACTTTACAATGTTAACTTACATTCATTTAATACATAATTATTGCAAACACGCATTTGATCGGAGAAGCCAAAGAAGCACGAGTAAGTACGCTGTGTAAACGGATGAAACCTGAGAGCACTGACCACTGCTGCGCCATCACTTTCCTGTAGAAAAGAACAGAAAAAAGTAAGAGGAAGAAGGAAACTGGGATCGCTGCCAAGTAACACATCTACAAGGTTCTGAAAATGGACTGTGCTCAATTAAGCCCCATTCATACTGCAACAAAATAGTTCTGGGCACATGAAAAATATTGTGGCTCTGCAGTTATTTCACATTCCTTTGCATCAGCATGGCATCAGATATCGGGCATGCTTTCATATCGTTTGGACATGCTGACACATTGACAAAAAAATGACTTCTGGTGGGTGTTCTGTGCTGTTTGTTCAGGAGATCAGCACTGCTGGTTAATGTTACGGTTCACGATACTCTGCTGGAGAAGTTCCAAAGACAGGCGGGTGTGCATGGAACTACACACAAATGAGTTCATACTGCATCTCACCAAAGAACGTGGCATGTTGCCACATAAACATATAGTAAATCAGAATAAATTTATAATCTCAACTAATAATCCAAATCTAATGATCACAGTTTTATAATATGCCATCTCCAGACCTTTTAGAAAATAATTCATGAATAAAACAATGACAGACTTTCAAACAGTTGAGCAGCCAACTGCTTTAGTTTTCATTCTATCAACAATAGGAAACTACATGTGAAACTACAAACTACATGTGCTCCTACACTGTTCAAATTTCAATGCACTGAAAATGCAAAATAAAGCTTATTTTCCTTTCAAGTCCAATATGCCCCAAATATTTATGGACCTGACAATATAGTACTGGTTGTTTTTTTCCTGCTCTGAAATAAACTGTTTCTTGTCACTTTTCGCCGTATGCATGAACAATTACATGCAGACTGATAGAGCTGGTGTGAAATAGTTCAATTAGATTTAATCATACAATGCCAAACCACAATACAATTTATCGAAAAATGTCATACTAAAGGAAGGACTGGACCTTACACATCACCTGAGCAGTACGGGGGGGGGGGGGGGGGGGCAACTTTTTTGTTAATTCACAGGAAGAAACCTCAAGCAAACCAGACTAATTGGGGTGATCATCTGCTGTGACCATTCTACAAGTATAATGGCAAGTTACAACAAACAAGGTTGACCTTTCTTCACACCATCACATGAAATTAAAGTCATTAAAGTGCATAGTTCTGCCTAGGCCCAAACTGTCCTGTCTTCCAATGTTTAAAAGATTATATTAAGAGGCCCTAAACAACCATTTTGGCTCAACTCAAATAATTAATGACGTGACAAAACCCTTCATTAAGATGTATAAATGTTAGGTCCACTAACACACTAAAAATCACAATTGCGAAAAGTTTTAGAATTCTCTGGTCCCACTTCTTTCTGTGGATTGGCCTAACCTAGTCACAAAATTTGATAAATAAATAAATAAAAACTAACTATCAAACAGCTGTAAGGAAAAACAACCTCCTTCGTGACAGTGGTACAGCCAAGTGCCCCAGATTACAATCATCAAAAGAGAAAGAGGAGGAGACTAAGCAGGAGCACCTAAGGATAAAAAGCCATGATCAAGGAAAAGAATGCCATTGGACGGTGGCTCAGTCAGCATGAGAAATAGCTGCCAGAAAAGCAGAGGTGTAAGTTGGAGTGTGTGGCATATGGAAGAAGCATGCGAGGACGGTAGTTCATTACGTAGAACAACTGAACCAAATAGTGAAATGGAAGAGGCCTGTGCATAGGCCTGTGCATGGAACTTTTACTACGAATTAAATAAGCTCACTGAGGAATGTAAAGCACTCTGGCTCAACTGTTGAGTCAGTAAATGTGTCATGATTCTACTCAGTTCAAGCATGTGTTTGTAAGATTTTATGAATCTGCACATGCGTTGGTTGTTTTGTTTTTTTGTTATCAGCCATCTGTGTTGAGAAAATATGTGTTTGAGAGGGTTGCGTCAGGAAGGGCATCCGGCGTAAAACAAGCCAACCCAACTATGCAGACTCAGAATCGAATTCCCATACCGGATCGGTCGCGGCCCGGGTTAACAACGTCCGCCACTGGTGCTATTGCCCAACAGGGTGCCGGTGGAAATTGGGCTACTGCTGGGCGAAGACGACGAAGAAGAGGAGGAAAACGTTGCCACGAACAGCGGGAGAAGAAGAAAACTAGAAGGGTGGAAATGAGAGTGGGGACTTTGAATGTTGGTAGTATGACTAGTAAAGGGAGAGAGCTGGCTGATATGATGGAGAGGAGAAAGGTAGACATATTGTGTGTGCAAGAGACCAAGTAGAAGGGAAGTAAGAGCAGGAGCATCGGCGGTGGGTACAAGTTGTTGTACCATGGTGAGGACAGGAAGAGAAATGGTGTTGGGGTCATTTTAAAGGAAGAGTATGTTAAAAGTGTGTTGGAGGTTAAGCGAGTGTCTGACAGGGTGATGAGTGTGAAGTTGGAAATTGAAGGGGTGATGATGAATATCATCAGTGCATATGCCCTACAGGTAGGTTGTGAGATGAAGGAGAAAGAAGATTTCTGGAGTGTGTTAGATGAGGTGGTGGAGAGTGTGCCCAAGCATGAAAGAGTGGTGATAGGAGCAGACTTCAATGGGCATGTTGGTGAAGGGAACAGAGGTGATGAGGAAGTAATGGGTAGATATGGTATCAAGGATAGGAATGGGGAAGGACAGACGGTAGTTGATTTTGCAAAAAGGATGGAAATGGCTGTGGTGAATACCTACTTTAAGAAAAGGGAGGAGCACAGGGTAACATATAAGAGCGGAGGAAGGTGCATACAGGTGGACTACATTCTTTATAGGAGATGCAAGCTAAAAGAAATCACAGACTGTAAGGTGGTAGCAGGAGAGAGTGTCACTAGACAGCATAGGATGGTTGTTTGTAGGATGACTTTAGAAGTAAAGAAGAAGAAGAGCGTGAGAGCACAACAAAGGATCAGATGGTGGAAGCTGAAGGAGGAAGACTGTTGTGTGAAATTTAGCGAGCAGGTGAGAGAAGCACTAGTTGGAGAGGAAGCAATTTTGGACAACTGGAAAAGTACTGCAGATGTGGTGAGGGAGACAGCTAGGGCAGTACTGGGTATGACATCTGGACAGTGGAAGGAAGACAAGGAGACTTGGTGGTGGAATGAAGAGGTCCAGGAAAGCATAAGGAGAAAGAGGTTGGCGAAAACGTTTTGGGATAGTTGGAGAGATGAAGAAAGTAGACAGGAGTACAAGGAGATGCGGCGTAAGGCGAGAAGAGAAGTGGCAAAAGCAAAGGAAAAGGCATATTGCGAGCTGTACAAGAAGTTGAATAGTAAGGAAGGAGAAAAGGACTTGTACCGATTGACCAGACAAAGGGACAGAGCTGGAAAGGATGTGCAGCAGGTTAGGGTGGTAAAAGATGCACATGGTAACGTGCTGACAAGTGAGGAGTGTGTGCTGAGAAGGTGGAGGGAATATTTTGAAGAGTTGATGAATAAAGAAAATGAGCGAGAGAAAAGGCTGGATGATGTGGTGAGAGTAAATCAGGAAGTAAAAGAGATTAGTAAGGAAGAAGTGAGGGCTGCTATGAAGAGGATGAAGAGTGGAAAAGCAGTTGGTCCAGATGACATTCCAATGGAGGCATGGAAATGTCTAGGAGACATGGCAACAATGGCAACAATCTGGTTTCTAACCAGATTGTTTAATAAAATCTTGGAAAGTGAGAGGATGCCTGAGGAGTGGAGACGAAGTGTGCTGGTTCCTATTTTCAAGAACAAGGGTGATGTGCAGAGCTGCAGTAACTACAGAGGCATAAAGCTGATCAGCCACAGCATGAAGTTATGGGAAAGAGTAGTAGAAGCTACGCTTAGAAAACAGGTGAAGATCTGTGAGCAGCAATATGGTTTCATGCCGAGAAAGAGCACTACAGATGCAATGTTTGCTCTGAGAATACTGTTGGAAAAGTACAGAGAAGGACAGAAAGAGTTACATTGTGTGTTTGTGGACTTAGAAAAAGCTTATGATAGGGTGCCAAGAGAAGAGCTGTGGCATTGTATGAGGAAGTCTGGAGTGGCAGAGAAGTATGTTAGGGTAGTGCAGGACATGTACAAAAATAGTGTGACAGCGGTGAGATGCGCAGTCGGAATGACAGACTCATTCAAGGTGGAGGTGGGATTACACCAAGGATCAGCTCTGAGTCCTTTCTTGTTTGCAGTGGTGATGGACAGGTTGACAGATGAGATCAGACAGGAGTCCCCATGGACTATGATGTTTGCAGATGACATTGTGATCTGTAGTGAGAGTAGAGAGCAAGTTGAGTCTAGTCTGGAGAAGTGGAGATATGCTTTGGAGAGAATGGGAATGAAAGTCAGTAGAAGCAAGACTGAGTACATGTGTGTGAATGAGAGGGAGCCCAGTGGAATAGTGCAGTTACAAGGAGTAGAAGTGGTGAAAGTAGTTGAGTTTAAATATTTGGGGTCAACTGTTCAAAGTAATGGAGAGTGTGGTAGAGAGGTGAAGAAGAGAGTGCAGGCAGGGTGGAGTGGGTGGAGAAAGGTGGCAGGAGTGATTTGTGACCGAAGAATATCAGCAAGAGTGAAGGGGAAAGTTTACAAAACAGTAGTGAGACCAGCTATGTTGTATGGTTTAGAGACAGTGGCACTAACAAAAAGACAGGAGGCAGAGCTGGAGGTGGCAGAGCTGAAGATGTTGAGATTCTCTTTGGGAGTGACAAGAACGGACAAGATTAGGAATGAACATATCAGAGGGACAGCTCAGGTGGGACGGTTTGGAGACAAAGTCAGAGAGGCGAGATTGAGATGGTTTGGACGTGCAGAGGAGGGACCCAGGGTATATAGGGAGAAGGATGCTGAGGATGGAGCCACCAGGCAGGAGGAGAAGAGGGAGACCAAAGAGGAGGTTCATGGATGTGCTGAGAGAGGACATGCAGGTGGATGGTGTGACAGAGGAAGATACAAAGGACAGGGTGATATTGGAAACGATTGATCTGCTGTGGCGACCCCTAACGGGAACAGCCGAAAGACAAAGAAGAAGAAGTGTCTATACTTATATGCGAGATTGAAAACAGAGGAATTTGCCTGTGTAAAATGTGTGACAGTTAGCAGCAAGCTAGAATTAAGATGGCCTGTAATTAGAATCTATCATTTGGAAACCTCTGTATAAGTGACTCATATATTCTGCCTAAAAACTGCTACCCAGCCACCACCAATTATACTTCATTCAAGCCAGCACCCAAATCCCAGCCCACATAGTAGTTACACATGGACACAACATCAAACTCTTGAGTGTCTGTCTGCTCACGTCATCCCATCGCTGTCAGAATTTCACCCCTCAGATTGGCAGAGACGATGGCTCCCTGCAGTCTTTCTGTTCAGTCTGCTGGATCCGCCTTTTCACTTTGTTCTACTTAAATGGTTTACACATATGGGAGCTTGCAACTGTCTTATACTTGACAGCACACTTAATTTGTTGTCCACAGTAGCTGTCCAAGACTGGATCACAAGTGGGAATTTTTTTTTTTTTTGGAACAATGACTAAAAGCATCCTTTCATAATAGCTCAGATCTAACAACACAAAACTTGTGTACAATACACTTCAATGAGGAGAAACGGCCTAGATTACAAAACAAATACCCCCAATGGAACAGCAGTATGATAATACACAAACGTGAGCAAATAAGCAAATTTTACATATTGCAAAATCTATCAAAACTATATATTTTTTTTGGGGGGGGGGGGTTCTCAATGCACATGGAAGAAATACCCAACCACATCATGATAAACAAAATAGCTGATATTTCCCCAACAAAAACACATAGGGATGCACGATTATATGGCTGATAGAAGTTTAAACGGTTAATTATCTATCGTATCTGCAGATACGAACATTTTCACCAAGATTTTCCGCTGTTAGGTTGGAATACTCACCTTCCACTGCTTGTCGTAGCATCTGAAGTTTTCTTTGACTCTCCTTGATCTTGTCATATGCTCCGAGGCCCGAGCCTACAGAGTGGGCCGAGTGATGATGAGGCTTCCTACTCTTCAGCCCACCGAACTCGGAATAATATGGATCACTCCCCTTGGATGCCCGCAAAGGTGCATTGTACCTCCCTATGGAGTGGGTACTTAGTGCGCTGCTGCCTCTTCGTGCATCCTCTAAAGCTCCAAATCGGAGAGCTTCTGGGTCAATACATGCTAGGTCCACAGAAGAAGCCCAACTCTTCCTGGGCTGGCTTGGCCCTAGGTCTCCACTATAGAAGGGTAAAGACCTTCTGTCCAGTTCAACAGGCCGGCCCTTTTGCTGGGGGTGAAGAGGATGCAGATAAGGGTATGACTGTTGGTGCTGGAGTGGCTGAGGTTTAGCATAGCGTTCTGTTGGCGTGTCAGAGTGGTAGTCAGACACAGAATACTGATGGGTTGTCCTGTCATCCCCCTTTAAAAGATCCTGGATTGGCAGGGACCCCATGGATCGACTGAGGCCCCGGTTAAGAGATGCCTGCTCCTGAGACCTGGCTCTGTAACGCTCTAAAACTCTGGAGGCAGCACTCCTCCCTGATAAAAGGAAAGAGACAAAGGTGTACTCAGTTGTGAGGTTCACAATACCAAAATATAAAGTAACCAAAATCTATGAAGCTATGTAAAGAAAAGCAAAAGACAATTTTCATGTTGAACACTAGCAGACTAAAACATTTAAGTGTTCTTTTCTATTTTCCTAAATACAGTAACTGAAGTAGAGAAATTTTATATAGAGTCCTCAATATCACTGAAGAGATAAAGTAAAATGATAAAGGATTGATATGGAGATCCTGCTGTATGAGCCATACTGTGTTGGCCCTTTTCTGATCTAGGCTCAACTGACATATTGCCAGCATGTGTTCATCCATCAACTTTCTCAACTGAAAAGTCAAATTGGAATATCTACATAAACAAATGAAATGCAATAATTAATGCGAGCAGTAAGAAAATTTAGTTTCAACGGTTTACGGCAAGGAGTATGAAAATTTACATCCAGAAACGATCTTATTTCACATTTATTTTCCAAAGCCAACTGTGCTTACTAAACAAAACAAACTTCTTCATCCAGGAAGACTAATATTAGAAGGAGCAAATAAAGAAAATGCATAGGCTGTTGTTAAATTGAAGACAAAACTTCCATAGACCCTTTCTACTCAGTCTATAAAATAAATGAATGTCACATATTAATTACTACAATAACAAACGTTACCTTGAACACTGAGCGCTGCTTTGACTACTCATTAAACTTTAATATGCTCTTGCAGAAGAGCCAAATACACACCATAACAAATGGCATTTGAGAGTGACCAACATAAAAATGTGGCACACATGTACAAAGCAAAAAATGAGAAGAAATTCAGAAATGAGAGAAAACAGGGACACAGCCTGTAAAAGTTCTGGATGTGGTAGGTGAATTTACAACACACATGCCTGGTCTTAACACAGAAACACATCAAAGAGACAGGAAGTTGGAGAAACGCACAAGGAGTTGACTGAGCAAAAAAATAGAACACTCCCTCTCCCGAAAATAATTCCCTTTTTTAAAAAAAAAGTCAGCTGTTGCTGTCATATTCACTGAAGTAATGAAAAATTGGCAAAATAAATAAAGATAACCAATTTCCCTAGCAGCTGTTTAATGTAAAGTGAACTGAGACCTACTCCTTGGAAGAAAGACAATTAAGGACTCTGTACTTTCCCTTGGGGCGGCTGCCACTCAACAAAGGAAACAAAGCAAAGCACTCATATAAGTAGCAGACGAGCAGCTTCACCAATGACTACAACATATTCTTCTGTAATCAATGCCACTCTGCGATTACATAATCGGGATGATAGCCATGCTTCTGCTCTGCTTTCCATAGCCTGCAAAAATGTCAGACTTCTCTCAGAAACCACTGGGAAGATTTAGTCATATTTTCCTGAATTAAATCTTATTCTAGCTTGCAGTGTTAGTTTTTTTTGGTCTACACTCAGGTCTTTCCTACTTGCAAATAAAAAAAGGATGTGAATAATAATCTGCTTAATTATTGGGGTTGCCATAATATAGTTAACACCCCCCCCCCTCCCCCCCCCAAAAAAGTACTGTAAATAACTTGTAACATACAATGAGCAAAGTTAATTTCATCCATTTTGGATAAGACTGCAACATAAAATGTGGAAACAGTGAAGCGCTGTGTAGCGATGGTACTGATGAGCTCACTGAACGACAAAGATAACAGTCATGCTCACAAATGTCACAGTGGTGCATGCACTGAGCAGTTCAGATCAATGTGTCACCTTATTTCAATGTTACGGAGTCAATATGAAAGATGTAAATGTCCAAACACCTGCTACAGACCACCTGCAACTACACCTCAAGAACGCCACTACATCCACCTCAAAGACCTACAATGTCACTTCTGTCTTGATGCCGTGACTCTTGCACAAATCAGGGGATGTCACAATTGAATCAACAGGAAACTGCTTTGTGAAATGATCAGTGTGTGTGTGTGTGTGTGTAACAATATTTGTCTTTAATTTATCTCTACAGCAACATTCATTTCTCTTGAAGCATAGCCTATGAGGCAGATATATCTGGAAAGAACGTATGGATTCATGAGATCACTAGACACAGGTGTTTAGCGATACACATTTCTTTGCAGGAAGACAAAGGTCTCAGTCTTCAACGTTCAGTTGCTTCTGGTCTCGCTGTGCGGCTATGAGGTAAGGTAACGCCTGGTTGTCTTTAGTCCTAGATATCGTCAGCGAAAGCTTGCGTAATGACAAAATGACTTCATGGCAAATTAGCAGTTACTTGGGGTTACTTGCCATACGCTACTGCCACATGGCGTGCTTCCCTGATCATCACCTATCATGCAGGTGCATCATTGATGAGGTCCCCGAGGGCAAAGGAGATCTGACATCACCTGGCTGCAGCAGATAGATAGCTACTTTTAGTCGGTGGGGACAGACTGGCAGTTTGCTCGGGTTGTTGTTAATCAGGACCCAGTGTGGTGGCACCTATGAATAGTCCCAGATTTGTCCTAAAATGTTGCAGGTTACATTAAATATGCAATCAAGTTTTGTTCATTATATAATCAACATGCTTAATTATACAATGCCAATTCATTTTAGCCCCGTTTATCTACAACAAACAAACAAAAACTCAATAGTTGGTAAAGTCTATCTATAATCCTGAGATTTGTCCTTGTTCTTAATTTTGCAACAATGTAATCATGATTCTAAGAAAAAAAAAGTGTAGTCTGATTTTTATAGTTTGAAGGCTGACAAAATCTAAACCCTTTTCAAATTTCATGAACCACTGGCAGTAAACAAAATAACTAAATAAATCCGATTCCCTGTATAAAAGTTTCAAAAAGTTGTTTTAACAACATAGATAAACCTAATAAGCACATGCACTCCATTTGCTGTGTGTGTAAGAGACAGAATGCAGTTCACCTCACCTGTAGGTAAGCCTTTTCCTCTCAACCTCTCCCGAATCTCCTTACTCCGCTCAGGCAGAGACTCTCTATCCGTCAGCAAACCATCCAGCTGAGACAAAGGTGGGTGTCGTATAAGTGTGTGGTGGCAAACAGCAGAAGAGGATATTAGGAAAAACAAAACAGCAAAAACAGGTCATTTAGGTCATTTATTTCTTTAATGCATCAAAGTCATCCATCTTAAAATCCATTTTAATAAATGATATTTTCTATCAATCAACAATGTACCACTTTTATTTAAAGGTATTCTGTCACACCAACAGTCTATGGAGTAACTGTTTAGTTTGAAATTGAACTTGTAACTGAAACAAAATTTCTTGGGGTTTTATTGATGACAAATTAAGCTGGAAAACACATTAATAATGTTAAATTTAAAATGTCTAAAGCCATTGCAATCCTGTGTGAGGCCTTGCAACATTCATTAACTATTATCATTACTTGTTCCATATATGACCTACTGCATTGAGGTTTGGGGAAACACATACAAAACTAATATTATTTGTCTTTTCACATATTTTAAAACTCTGGGACTTGGTTGATTACACCAAAATTCAAATCATGTATAAAGTCAAAAACAAAACCTTTTCCTCAACATGTACCAGGAACTGTTTAAAATGGAGGGAGTCCAGTTACAATTTGAGAGCAACATCAGTATTTGAAAAGTCAAAGATTCAAACTACTATAAAAAGTAATTTCTGTAAAAGCTGTTAACATTTGGAAAATTGTCCTGATAACATCAAATTATCTGGTACCTTAGTCGGCTTTAAAAGGCTCTATAAGAACAATATAATTACTTCTTATAATCTGATGAACTAGGTTTATAGATTTTTGTTATTGTTTTTGGGGATTGTGCACTGTGTTTGTCTGGTTGTGTTTGGAATTTTTTTTAATTGATTAATTTATACCATTTGTGCTATATATATGGGTGATTCTTTAACTACGGGCACTACTGGCCTTGTAAATGTAATTTCCACCACACCATTGCCTTACAATATAAAGCGCCTTGGGGCAACTGTTTGTTGTGATTTGGCGCTATATACATGTGCTCTGATGTCACTGTTTATCTCCATAGAAACTACCCAAACAATCTTTCATACAAACTGTTTAAAGGGACATTACAGTGTTGTGGTGGAAATTACGGCAATAGTGTGGGACAACTACATTTTGTTTAAAAAAAAAAAAAAAAAATCACAACAGTTGTATGACATTGAATACCCCAATTATGTTTTGATTATTTTACTGATATTTTATTCAGAGATATAAAGATATTTAAAACATTAGAAAAAAACATTTCTTTACCATTCATTTTTATCATTGAAGATCAAAAGTCTGGGTGTGGGACAAGCACAAAACGGCAATATTTGCATATAATGATGCTGAAAAAAGGTGAAAAAGTCATCATAGACTACTAGAACAAATTTCTTAAAACACTTTCATTGTAAAGGCAACTATAAAAGTGTGAAATTTCCCTTTTTTTCTGTTTTTCATACAATATGATCAAAGGACATAAGTGCCCGTAGTCTAAGAATCACCCATATTATATATATATATATATATATATATATATATATATATATATATATATATATATATATATATATATATATATATATATATATATATATCTTCTGGTCCCACAGGTTCACGCTTAAATTGTCCTATTTATGAGTTTTTTGTTATTGTTGAATCTGTGTGCCGAATAAATTCATTCATTCGTTCTTCAGTGATTTGACAGTGTGCTAATCAGCTTATTTTTTGATCTTGCCAGTGGTTAGCTGACAACAGCGCAACTTTAAAAACTCCTGTTGCTGTCAGCTTCAGTTAAAGTTAGCAGTCAAGAGATTTCAACAGAAGGTGTCAGAATCTGAAATCTACACCACATATTTTGATGCCCATCGATATAACAAAAGCCAAACATTACCTCTACCTTGAATATATTGTTGCACTGCACACCTTTATTTCATGAAATGCTCTCACTGTTCATGCGATTTCCTGGTGCTGTCAGAAGTCCTCTACAATAACACACGTTTCACATCAGACATCAGTGTTGCTGGTCTGCTTGTCAGACAGCAGACTGATTACTGGGGGGACTAACAATAAAACTGAACATTAAATCTGGCTTATAATCAAATATATATTAGTGAAGCTGACCATCCTCGACATTTTTAATATGAAAATTTGTGTATTATTTTGTGAATTTTTTTTTTTGGAATGACCAATGATCAAGCTTTGTAGGACTGTGGTAGGATTACATAATTAACAGGCACATCACTTAACCAAACTTTAGCGATTGCCTTCCTGAGCAACTCAAAGTCCTCTGTACAACAAATACTCGTATATGTCATGCTTTGGAGGGTGTGACAGTTGTTTAGAGGAAACACTGCATTGTCAAAATTATCTGAAAGGATGTTAAGCAATAAGGGACATCCAAGAAGATAACTGTTAAGAAAACCAATACATGCCCAGATTCAATAATACACATTTAGAATGTTGTATTAAAGTTACACAAATTAAATGTATACCTGAGAAAGGCTGCCCAGTACCAAACGGACCAGTTTTCTGACATAGGTGAAGGGAGGGTCACAGCTAGAGTTTCTGATTTGTTTGCTGCAGACATCCAGCACGGTGCGCAGTGACAAACGACTCAATGTCACGTCGTCACACATGTTGAGAAGCAGACTGTTCAGGTGTTCCCCTAACTTCATAGGCTGTAAGGTAAAGCAGATATTGGTGAGAACAGCAGCATTAACTGTGATGTGATAAACTCTGCTGGTATCTGTGAATCAGAGACTGTATCTGCAGTAACACAATGGCTTTCATTGTGCAAAACTGAAGAGATAAAGCAGTTTTCCCAGCATGGTTTATACTCTTCACTGACAAGATAACATGATCTTAGACCAGTCTGTGTCTCACAAGAGCTCAAAATAGCGCAGTTATCAAATCGGATGCATTACTCGGGGTGAAATACTATGACACCCATATATTATTAATAATTTAAATATATGTAAACATAAACAATGTGCAAACAAGACTTTCAAAACAAAAACTTCAGGTGTTAATTATGAAGGAGCTTTTGTTTGAAGTATTCATAGATTCATTCTAAAAGTTTATATAACAGTGTGCGGTACAGATTTACTGTTACATTGAATTCTTTTTAAAAGTAATAACAGCATAAATCTTAATGCAGCGTCGCAATGACATCAAAGTGTGAGCGGGGAAAAAGTAACTTTACACTCAAGTGAATGGAGCATTTTAAAAGCAGACTTCCTCTGCAACACATAGAAGTAGTAAGTCTTGTATAGGCCCTGAGGCCTGTTGATGCCAGTGCAGGCCCTAAATATTTTACTTAAAAATAGGATTTAAACACAGGTATTTTATTTACATTCAGATCCACAATCAAAAATTCCTCCATTTCATTTTTTTAAGTTCTTTTCAAAGATGGAAAAGCAAGTTCCTTTGGTTTCTGGCTTGTTTTCACTCAGGGTCTCCCCCTGTTTTATGCTGATCAAAAAAAAAAAAAAAAAAAATCAGATTTGTGACTGAGAACCATGGACTAAAGCAAACAGTGGATTTTGTGGTCAGTTACACCCCTAGTAAATAACGCTAATGGCACCAAGAGTGAATCTATTCAGCTCCTATGCATTCTTCATTTGAGGAGAAAAGCAGCTGTCCATTCGATATGTCTAACAGTCAGCAGCAAAAATTTACGAAGCACCTGCTGTGAAGAGGACTACAGCAACTGCTTCAAGGATGAAGAAATTAAGACTGTGTCAGGTCGATTATGTTTGAGCCTGCCAGAGAAACAAAATGGATGTTAGACTTCAGACAAAATCCTCGTTTTGTTTATACTCTGTAGGTGTAATGGTACTTTGTCACTTACATAAACTACAGCTTTATTTTTACAACTGTCGGAGACATGACCACAACGTGAACCAGATCATTTCCTGACATATCTCAGGTTCAACACTTCTCAGTGTGCATTTGCTCACCCCTTTTCAATAAGGACGACATCTTGAAAAGTTTGCATTTTGAAAAGTTTCCTGGAAAAACGTCAGCTTTCAACATTCAACATTTTTGGGCGGCACGGTAGCTTAGTGATTGGCACTGGTGCCTCACAGCAAGAAGGCTGTGGGATCAATTCCCGACCTTTCTTTGTGGAGTGCTCCGGTTTCCTCCCACAATCAAAGACATGCTTATTCTGTTCCTTTCTCTGCCCCTGACCAAGGCAGCGTCTCTACATCTGGAGTTGGTCCCCGGGCGCCAGACTTTGGCTGCCCACTGCTCCTAGTGGTTGGATTGTGTCTAACTGTAATTAGGATGGGTTAAATGCAGAGGACAAGTTTTGTTCTTTGTATATATATATATATATATATATATATATATATGCAATGACAATATTCTAACTAGCACTTCACATATCTGACTGAATATTCTCCATATGTTGCTTTCAGTCACGCTAGCATCAATGCAAAAGACCTGATGCCATTCCACGTCTTATTTACAATTAACAATTACCGTTTATGCATTGGCCTCTTTTATTCTTAATGTCCATTCTTTCCACCATATTCAGCGCAGAAGTCATCTACTCATTCATTAGTCTTAGTTAATCAAAGACGTATCTGTGCTGTTAAAATACTTTACCTGACTTTGGGGGATCTCGTAATCTGCTCCCCAGAATAGGGTCATCCCCAGAGAGTACATATGCATCTGGAAAAATAATGAAATCATTGTAGCAATTTGTTTGATTGCACATCATTAACAACAAACATAGTAAGATTAATAAGAATATTTCTTAAAATACAAAAACACAGGTCTGCAGCTTTCTTATAATAAGTAATTTTACATCTAAAACTGTGCCCAGATCTTTTCTTTTCAACAACTGCCAGAGTGTAATAAACTGAATAAACTGAATTTATTCTTATTCGGAAAGGAAACCAACAAGGGGCTTAAAGTTTAAGTCCAAAAACATCTTTCCATTTTCCTTTCCTTATTGCTGTTCACTCATTGCGTGGGAGAGAATTCACTTCCCCTGAATGTTGGGCTTGGTTGAGGAAAGAATAATTCAGACATTGCCAAAGAATGCAACAGAGTCGTCAAGGTCTTTTCGGAACAGACCTCGGCACAAATTTAAACACGCACACTCAGAAAATGTGGAAATTTAAAAGCCGCCTGTAAAAGAAAGTAAGGATACCGAACTTTATGTTGAAAACGTGACAGGAAAAAAAAAAATCATGGCAGTTATAGCTGACATATAGTGGCCACAGTTCCTGATGATGAGAGAAACAGATTATATTCTATAGTCTGAAATAACTGAGCTGGGGCAGACGGGCACAGTGCTGGAAGCTGACTCAGCACAAAGCTCTGTTGAGGTCTATGGGACTGTACCAGATGGGAATCCAGTCATGCAAACTTTCAGCTCTGCTGTTACAGAGGCAGAGTGGAACACAGAGCGCTTGGATCAGGACATATGTAAAGGTAGCTGAGCATTCCAGCAGGCTGCTTTATTATGTGTGAATTCCTAACAACTTAAAAATAATATAAATGAATAAATATTGGAGAATTGGAGACTCGGCTCCGCACCGTGGAAAATTCTACAGCTAGCCAGGCCCCTGTAGTCGGTGCGGACCAAGGTAGCTTAGCCGCCGTTAGTTACCCCCTGGGTGACTGTAAGGAGGAAGCGTAGCCCTAAACAGAAGCCCCGTGTACACCGCCAACCCGTTCACATCTCTAACCGTTTTTCCCCACTCGACGACACACCCGCCGAGGATCAAACTCTGGTTATTGGCGACTCTGTTTTGAGAAATGTGAAGTTAGCGACACCAGCAACCATAGTCAATTGTCTTCCGGGGGCCAGAGCAGGCAACATTGAAGGAAATTTGAAACTGCTGGCTAAGGCTAAGCGTAAATTTGGTAAGACTGTAATTCACGTCGGCAGTAATGACACCCGGTTACGCCAATCGGAGGTCACTAAAATTAACATTAAATCGGTGTGTAACTTTGCAAAAACAATGTCGGACTCTGTAGTTTTCTCTGGGCCCCTCCCCAATCAGACCGGGAGTGACATGTTTAGCCGCATGTTCTCCTTGAATTGCTGGCTGTCTGAGTGGTGTCCAAAAAATGAGGTGGGCTTCATAGATAATTGGCAAAGCTTCTGGGGAAAACCTGGTCTTGTTAGGAGAGACGGCATCCAGCCCACTTTGGATGGAGCAGCTCTCATTTCTAGAAATCTGGCCAATTTTCTTAAATCCTCCAAACCGTGACTATCCAGGGTTGGGACCAGGAAGCAGAGTTGTAGTCTTACACACCTCTCTGCAGCTTCTCTCCCCCTGCCATCCCCTCATTACCCCATCCCCATAGAGACAGTGCCTGCTCCCAGACTACCAATAACCAGCAAAAATCTATTTAAGCATAAAAATTCAAAAAGAAAAAATAATATAGCACCTTCAACTGCACCACAGACTAAAACAGTTAAATGTGGTCTATTAAACATTAGGTCTCTCTCTTCTAAGTCCCTGTTGGTAAATGATATAATAATTGATCAACATATTGATTTATTCTGCCTTACAGAAACCTGGTTACAGCAGGATGAATATGTTAGTTTAAATGAGTCAACACCCCCGAGTCACACTAACTGTCAGAATGCTCGTAGCACGGGCTGGGGCGGAGGATTAGCAGCAATCTTCCATTCCAGCTTATTAATTAATCAAAAACCCAGACAGAGCTTTAATTCATTTGAAAGCTTGACTCTTAGTCTTGTCCATCCAAATTGGAAGTCCCAAAAACCAGTTTTATTTGTTATTATCTATCGTCCACCTGGTCGTTACTGTGAGTTTCTCTGAATTTTCAGACCTTTTGTCTGACTTAGTGCTTAGCTCAGATAAGATAATTATAGTGGGCGATTTTAACATCCACACAGATGCTGAGAATGACAGCCTCAACACTGCATTTAATCTATTATTAGACTCTATTAGCTTTGCTCAAAAAGTAAATGAGTCCACCCACCACTTTAATCATATCTTAGATCTTGTTCTGACTTATGGTATGGAAATAGAAGACTTAACAGTATTCCCTGAAAACTCCCTTCTGTCTGATCATTTCTTAATAACATTTACATTTACTCTGATGGACTACCCAGCAGTGGGGAATAAGTTTCATTACACTAGAAGTCTTTCAGAAAGCGCTGTAACTAGGTTTAAGGATATGATTCCTTCTTTATGTTCTCTAATGCCATATACCAACACAGTGCAGAGTAGCTACCTAAACTCTGTAAGTGAGATAGAGTATCTCGTCAATAGTTTTACATCCTCATTGAAGACAACTTTGGATGCTGTAGCTCCTCTGAAAAAGAGAGCTTTAAATCAGAAGTGCCTGACTCCGTGGTATAACTCTCAAACTCGTAGCTTAAAGCAGATAACCCGTACGTTGGAGAGGAAATGGCATCTCACTAATTTAGAAGATCTTCACTTAGCCTGGAAAAAGAGTCTGTTGCTCTATAAAAAAGCCCTCCGTAAAGCTAGGACATCTTTCTACTCATCACTAATTGAAGAAAATAAGAACAACCCCAGGTTTCTTTTCAGCACTGTAGCCAGGCTGACAAAGAGTCAGAGCTCTATTGAGCTGAGTATTCCATTAACTTTAACTAGTAATGACTTCATGACTTTCTTTGCTAACAAAATTTTAACTATTAGAGAAAAAATTACTCATAACCATCCCAAAGACGTATCGTTATCTTTGGCTGCTTTCAGTGATATTTCGTTAGACTCTTTCTCTCCGATTGTTCTGAGTTATTTTCATTAGTTACTTCATCCAAACCATCAACATGTTTATTAGACCCCATTCCTACCAGGCTGCTCAAGGAAGCCCTACCATTATTTAATGCTTCGATCTTAAATATGATCAGTCTATCTTTGTTAGTTGGCTATGTACCACAGGCTTTTAAGGTGGCAGTAATTAAACCATTACTTAAAAAGCCATCACTTGACCCAGCTATCTTAGCTAATTATAGGCCAATCTCCAACCTTCCTTTTCTCTCAAAAATTCTTGAAAGGGTAGTTGTAAAACAGCTAACTGATCATCTGCAGAGGAATGGTCTATTTGAAGAGTTTCAGTCAGGTTTTAGAATTCATCATAGTACAGAAACAGCATTAGTGAAGGTTACAAATTATCTTCTTATGGCCTCGGACAGTGGACTCATCTCTGTGCTTGTTCTGTTAGACCTCAGTGCTGCTTTTGATACTGTTGACCATAAAATTTTATTACAGAGATTAGAGCATGCCATAGGTATTAAAGGCACTGCGCTGCGGTGGTTTGAATCATATTTGTCTAATAGATTACAATTTGTTCATGTAAATGGGGAATCTTCTTCACAGACTAAAGTTAATTATGGAGTTCCACAAGGTTCTGTGCTAGGACCAATTTTATTCACTTTATACATGCTTCACTTAGGCAGTATTATTAGACGGTATTGCTTAAATTTTCATTGTTACGCAGATGATACCCAGCTTTATCTATCCATGAAGCCAGAGGACACACACCAATTAGCTAAACTGCAGGATTGTCTTACAGACATAAAGACATGGATGGCCTCTAATTTCCTGCTTTTAAACTCAGATATAACTGAAGTTATTGTACTTGGCCCCACAAATCTTAGAAACATGGTGTCTAACCAGATCCTTACTCTGGATGGCATTACCCTGACCTCTAGTAATACTGTGAGAAATCTTGGAGTCATTTTTGATCAGGATATGTCATTCAAAGCGCATATTAAAGAAATATGTAGGACTGCTTTTTTGCATTTACGCAATATCTCTAAAATCAGAAAGGTCTTGTCTCAGAGTGATGCTGAAAAACTAATTCATGCATTTATTTCCTCTAGGCTGGACTATTGTAATTCATTATTATCAGGTTGTCCTAAAAGTTCCCTAAAAAGCCTTCAGTTAATTCAAAATGCTGCAGCTAGAGTACTGACGGGGACTAGAAGGAGAGAGCATATCTCACCCATATTGGCCTCTCTTCATTGGCTTCCTGTTAATTCTAGAATAGAATTTAAAATTCTTCTTCTTACTTATAAGGTTTTGAATAATCAGGTCCCATCTTATCTTAGGGACCTCGTAGTACCATATCACCCCAATAGAGCGCTTCGCTCTCAGACTGCAGGCTTACTTGTAGTTCCTAGGGTTTGTAAGAGTAGAATGGGAGGCAGAGCCTTCAGCTTTCAGGCTCCTCTCCTGTGGAACCAGCTCCCAATTCAGATCAGGGAGACAGACACCCTCTCTACTTTTAAGATTAGGCTTAAAACTTTCCTTTTTGCTAAAGCTTATAGTTAGGGCTGGATCAGGTGACCCTGAACCATCCCTTAGTTATGCTGCTATAGACGTAGACTGCTGGGGGGTTCCCATGATGCACTGTTTCTTTCTCTTTTTGCTCTGTATGCACCACTCTGCATTTAATCATTAGTGATCGATCTCTGCTCCCCTCCACAGCATGTCTTTTTCCTGGTTCTCTCCCTCAGCCCCAACCAGTCCCAGCAGAAGACTGCCCCTCCCTGAGCCTGGTTCTGCTGGAGGTTTCTTCCTGTTAAAAGGGAGTTTTTCCTTCCCACTGTAGCCAAGTGCTTGCTCACAGGGGGTCGTTTTGACCGTTGGGGTTTTACATAATTATTGTATGGCCTGCCTTACAATATAAAGCGCCTTGGGGCAACTGTTTGTTGTGATTTGGCGCTATATAAAAAAATTGATTGATTGATTGATTGAAATAAAATTGTTCATGGTCGTTACCATCACCCAGTACCATTATAGTCAGTGTTGAATAAATAAAATTGTTCATGGTCGTTACCATCACCCAGTACCATTATAGTCAGTGTTGAATAAATAAAATTGTTCATGGTCGTTACCATCACCCAGTACCATTATAGTCAGTGTTGGGAAAGACTGTGCAATGTTGCCAATATAAATGTATTCCAACTCAAAACTTTCCACGTGTAAACTGTTCAGAAAATGCTGCCACAGCTCCATGCACATTTTCATTTTTGTTTGACTCAAACTGATGCTGCTGGTTTCTATACACATCATGTGATACACAAACATGTCATACCCTAATTTATGAGCTGTACAAAGAAACTGTTGGAGAAAGTTGCTAAAATTCAGGAAGAATACAAAGATTGCAGAAGGCAGCTTGAAATGAATTTGTCAGCAGTAGAAAAAGAAGCATTTTACAAATTAACTACCTCACAGCTTTATGTGCCAATTCATTTTACCACACTAAAAACACACACCAAAAATTGGTGTGACCATGTTTGTGTGTAAAACTCTAAAGGCACTTAACAAATGTTATTTTTCCTTCATGCACAGCTACATATAACGTGCTACCAGCAGGGATGCACCGATCCATAATTTTTCACTTCCGATCCAATCCCGATAGCCGAATTTGGATATCTGCTGATACCGATATTTTTCCGATCCAATACTAGACCTCTGTCTGCTTTATTATTATTATTGATTTTTTATGAGGATTTTCTTAAAAAGGAGATTTGATCTCTCTCTCTCTCTCTCTCTCTCTCTCTCTAAGTGCTGCGCAAAATTTGAACTTTTGGGAAACACGAAGCCTTTCAACTGTAAAATAAATCAGCTACACTCACGTGCAGGATTTTAATGGAGTCTTTTTCCCTTTCAGCAGACAGAATCTCTGTTCGGCTCCTCCTCAGCTGCACACTGAACTGGCTTTTCATAGCATTTGACAGCCTTGGGACAGTGAAGCAGCTAAATTTTTAGCACACATTTTCAGCAACAATTCAGTTAATTTTTCAGAAAATCCATGCTCAACGAACAGACAATTTGAAGCTGAGAGCCGGGCAGAAATTTGCTGCTAACCGCAGTTAGAACACTGCGAAGAGAGCTCTCTCAAACAGCCTGGCTTCAAAAACCTCCCCTCTCTCCTCCTCCCAGTCAGCAGTAAACAAGCAGAGAGCAAACAACAGCAGCTGAGAGAATTCACAGCGGCTCTTCTCCGGTATCGGAAAATGTCGCGGGTTGGATCGGTATTTTCCGATACGTGAATTACGTTGGTAGCAGAACCCAATACCAATCCGGGATCGGATTGGTCCCATCCCTAGCTACCACCGTGTGAAATTTCATTGAAACTCATAAACCAGTTTAGGAGAAACTGCGCTTATTAAGTCAATATAACATGATGTATCAGTTAAAACCAAAAGTCCAATTATCTCTCTATGAAGATGTCTAGCTTGAATCATTTTCCTTCAAGGACACCTTCATGTGCTGTGACACCACTGTGTGAAGTTTCACTGAATAATATAAACCCGTTTAGGAGTAATTGAACTTACAAATCAATATGTTGCTTCATTTCAAAACAAAAGTCCAATTATACCCCCTTGAAGACATCAGACCAAAATTAGGTTAGTTTATGCACGTTTTCACACAATGTGCTACGATCACGAACTTTCACTGAAATCCAACTGATTTTGGAAGAGTCACAGTTAAAAGTGTCATGGACAGATGGACAGGGTGAATCCCAGAGGTGGGATAAAGTCACTGTCAACTCATTCTCAAGTAATCAATCTGCAAATTCCAAGTCAAGTCTCAAGTCATAATGACCACCAATTGTTTCCAAGCTGACTTGAGATTTGACTTGGGACTTGGAGATTCATGACTTGAGAGTGACTTGATGGTGACTTCGTCCTACCTCTGGTAATTCCTATATAACCCCTACCCCAACAACAGTTGTTTGTGGGGGGAACACAAATTTAATTTATTGTATTATTACTATGACCACGCTTTTTTTAAACCTTGGCCATCTATTTCAAATTAATGCTAGTGGTTTGTTTACAGTACTCAACGGGCAACACCATAACTTTGCTTTTGTACTAGTGCTCTTTCAAATATTAAATGAAGGAGCAGTTGTTTGTTGGAAAACTATGAAAAATGCAGTGTGTAGAAAGGACTATGAAGTCTGTGAAATTCTTGGGTACATGAAGGGATTCTACCTTTTCTATGTCTGAGACAGAAGTCAAGTTGACCCCCTCCAGGACCTCTGGAGATGTAAAAGCTCGTACGTCCTGCTGGGTGACATATTCATCTGTAAATGAGATGTTTCCAGATGGCATGAGGAGGATGGACCAGGGAGAGATGATGAAGCCCACAGCTGTAGGATCTGTAGATTAAAAGAGTAAATGTAACTGCTGGGGAAAGTATCTTTAACAGATAAAATTTGCATTTGTATAGTTGCTAAAAAGAACTTCCATTACTTATACAGCAAAATTCCTTTCTATTGTGCATAAACTGTCACCCAACACAGTGGCTGTTTCTTGCTTTGGCATTTATGGAAATTCAAGATGATTGAAGCAAACAAAAACATATGTTGCTTTCTAAGCCTGCAAGAAAATAAGTGTTCAGGAGCTCTAGAAGCAGAAAGGAATGGCTGCACAGCACAATTCTCTTTTCCTGCAAAGCCACAGTCAGCAGTATGGTTAGAAAACATTTTAAAAATACACAAAGGAATGTTTGAGCAGCAGTGCAAGATTCTTTTCTTTGAGTGCTACTTAACTCTAAGAGAGAGAGAAAGTGAAACAAGACTCGGGGCACCACTTATACCTGCTTTCAAACATGACCGTAAACATAAGTTTCATGTAAAACATTTGTCATTATTTGGATGTTTTATTCAAAAGAATGAGAAGTTAGGTTTAACTCAAACATTTTTACACAAGCTGCAAATGTACATTACCTACCCAGTGCCTCAGCAACCTAGTTAGAAGTTTTAACTAGAAGGTTACTCATTGATGAACAGAATTTTCAATCAAACAGAAAATACAAAAAGTAAAAAGTGACAGATTTTAGACCAAAAATAAGAAAACAGTTCATTAAGAGTTTCAGGGTGAAGTGTGTCATCTCCTGTCTGTACATCCTCTGTAAATCTGAGCCATCACTTTCGAATAAAAATGCAGAAGGTTCATTATTGGACATAGCAACATTCAATTCACTCTGTCAGCTATTGGGATGTTTCTGTTTTTCCTAAAATGTACGTCACAGGCAAAGAAATGGTAAGACGTCTTCCAAAAATGCAACTGTTAACTCGCTGAGCGAGATGAATAATTAGCAATAAAATACTTCAACAACCACTAATTATGACTGCATGTGTGTGCATAGACTTACAATAATGAATACTTTGATATTGTGTTGCTAACTGGGATGTTAAATAACATGGGACTTGTCCTTTAAACATCATATTAGAGCAACAGGTTACACGGTGTAGGGCAGTCAGGTTAACAAAATCATAGGCACTCTCTGAATAGCTGTAGTCAATTTCATATGCTTTAATTTTAATTATGTAGAGTAATATGATCAATTTGATGCCACAGTGCAATTCAAAAGTACTTTAAAATAATCAATTCTAATTCATTAAATCTCAATTCAAATTTGAATTCCAGTAGCAAGCAACAAGAATACATCAAATATGTTATCCTATACTCTGGCTACGTAGTAGCCCCCCCACACACACAAAATATCAGACACCTACAATGGTGACCACCTCATATTTTCTACAAACTTGGCGCACAGGAAGTACCCACTGTCAAATGAAGATGATACTTTAAAAAAAAAAAAAAAAAATTCCCATGCCTGACCCTGAGAAATGTTACAGGTCACACCCAAAATGACCAAAATGTGAAATTCTGTGATAAAAATATTTGAAAGTCTGCGTCCTTGCATTCTTCAACAATCGGTTATATGATGCCAAATCTTTACCATTTTAGCATTTAAAGCAGGATGCTAAACATACAGAAGTGGGAACAGAATAAGGGGACCACTATCTTAACACCTGAATTTATATAGCTGTATATAAAAAATGTTTTGTGTGTGTTTTTGCCTTTAAGTAGATGGTAAATAATGTTGAGATTATTAATTTCACTTTTGCACAAAAAAATAAATAGTAATTTTGGTATTTTGGTAATAATTTATGTTATAATGTTATAATAATAATAATGGTATGTTGCAAATTTGCAATAACAGGCATACTGGGCAATTTGGTATGTTGCATATTTCAGTCAAATATTGTAGCATATATGCGACAATAGGCGTTAAGGGGTTAACCCCTTAACGCCCGAATTTATATAGCTGTATATAAAAAAAAAGTTTTGTGTGTGTTTTTGCCTTAAGTAGATAGTAAATGTTGAGATTATCAATTTCACTTTTTCACAAAAAATAAATAGTAATTTTGGTATTTTGGTAATGACTTTATGTTATAATGTTATAATAATAATAATAATGGTATATTGCAAATTTGCGACAACAGGCATACTGGTCAATTTGGTCTGTTGCATATTTGAGTCAAATATTGTAGCATATACGAGTATGCGACAATAGGCGTTAAGAGGTTAAGTCTGAAAAGTCCCCAAATGTACCTTAATGAAGGCACACATTTGTGTTGATCTATACTTCATTAAAAATTAATTACTTTAATAATAGCAGCAATAAGTAATAGGAAGTTTATGAAAATTAGTTCAAACCTTCTGAAAATTCAAGTGGTGACAATTAACTGCCACACCTTCAAACCAGATGCTTTAAATGAGCAAACCAGAAAAACACAGCATACTTTTGTACCTATATTTATAATGATAAAGTTGAAAAGACCACTTGGCAATGTGCTGAATTAAACATGATATACTGAAGAAACGAAAATGATAGAATCTACCAATTCAGCTGACAAGAAATGCTCAAATCCATGTCCATCATCTCCAGTCTGAGTCTCACACACACACACACACACGCATGCAAAATGCAATAACAAATCAGAATTACTCAGAATGCTACTAAGTCAAACAAATCACTGGTTTATAAACAGTAACAATCACGGATGTTTACACAGAATAAAACTGCTCATTCAGGTTTCGTGTTTGACAATGTGACTATTCATAACAGACGTGCCTGAAAGGGTTGGTTCAGTCAGCTGTTCACTGGCATTCTACTTAGTTCAGGAAACATTCTCTGTTACTTTAATGGAACGAAAAACTAAACGAAAACCAAATACATGCGTGAAGCGCGTCAAATGAAATTTACGCAGTTATGCCTCCACAAAACCAAGACATTATTTTTCTTGTTTTAGAAAAATCACTTTTCCATGACTGCCAATAGCTAAGCACACACACCGGTAGAACAAAATTTAATGGCTTGCCATGACTAATCCACTTATGGGAAATACATTTAAAAATATGTTGTATCACTGACTGCATAACAGCTGAATCAAACATCTGCTCTCCAAATTTTAGCTTTTTTTTTTCATTAGTCTAAAAATCATACGGAAAGTACTGCTCAAAGATTTTCGACACATTTCCTGTTCCTAAAATGGTCCAAGAATAAATAAGCAAATAAATGTCTGTCCACTTGGCACCATTAAAATAGAGAATGTTTTGCTGATAAAACGACTAATTTTTTAGATGTCATCCAGCAGTTCAGATTTTACGAATAGAAGTGGATAAATGCATTTACCGTGATAGGCTCTAGAACCCCTGTGACCTTTAATTAGAAGAAGCAGGTACAGAAAATGGGGGGATATACGGTAATCAGGGTTTTATTAAAACTGGGAATACGATTTGTAAATTGATCAATAAATTATTTCCCAGAATACAACTGTATATTTCATGTGAGATTTTCTTTAAATTAGCCCAAAGATGAAGAACTACTCCAATCAATGTTAATAAATATTTTCAGGTGCCTAAAACATTTTGTACAGTTCTGTAAACAAGGCTACATATCTACCAACAGTAGTAATTACTACTCGGCATAGATTAACTGAAGGAAAGACTAACCTAAAAATTTTAAATGAATAAAAAAACAAACAAAAACACAAGCAAATCTACAAATGTCCAACCTTGCTTCTTGCCTTACTATTAGCTTCCATATCAGACCTTAGAAAGTGTTGAGAATGTGTGTGTGTGTATATATATATATATATTTGGCATAAAAAAGAAGCTATATTTAGTGGGCGCAGTGGTAACCAGGGGGAATTCTCAACAACACAATTGGACTGTCTGTCATATAAATGAAATTTGAGGTTGTTCTGGGTTACACAGAAATACAAGGTATGGTTTTCCACATGGAAATACATATGATGGATGGTCAACAGTGCAAATGGCACAATCACAGTTAACAATGAGGTGCACTGATGTTCTGCTTCGCATTAAGCACCACCTAAACATTTAGTCAGCAAGGGGCTGCACTGCCTTGCGACTCATTCTTGTTTCCAGAATTAAGACCTTGATCAGCGACCTTTCATTCGAGATTCATGTGCAATTAAGAAATGAAATGGCCTCACACTGCCCTTAAGATCAATAACAGATAATTGTAAGCAAAACCTACATCACAAAAATGATTCTAAACAACTTTTGATAAAATTCCTCACAAGGACTTGAAGTCTCTTTTCTCACACAGACCTTAACGAAACCTGTGACTACAGACTTTTCCCATCATGAATATGTAATGATATCTTCCCACAGCTACAGGTGAATAACAACCAATTTACAATAATATTTATGGTTGTTGAAATAAGCCAATAAAACTAGCGATCAAGCTCACAAATCAATACCTACCGGTCCTTCATGCTAGTTGCTTGGATGCATTATACATTACTGGAAGTAAATATATTTTGTGATGAAACACCTGAATTAACAAAAACTGTTCCATCTCTGTACATGTAATTTTTAAATATGATTTATTTAATAAAAAATAAATCAAATTATCTCCCCTTGAAGATATCGAAGCAACACTATTTTCCTGAATGCATACCTACAAATGCTGCCCTATCACTGCATGAAATTTCACTGAAATCTGCCAAATGGATTACGAGAGCAACATCGTGCGACGCATTCATTAAACAAAAAAGACCAATTATCTCCCATGTACGATATTAGACTGGAATTATTTTCCCCTCACATTCATATGATGTGCTTCCCCTATGTGACATTTCACTGAAAGCCTCCAAACAGTTTAGGAGAAGTTGTCCTTATAAGACTCATGGACAGATGGATGGGCAGTGCAATTCCTAAATACTTCCAAATTTCTGTTTCTGGAGTGTACTTGCTGATATAGAACTTGGATTTGCAGTGGCAGTTCCATAAATATTCACTGCTGAATCAGCATGGCTGCTGTAGACTGTAGCTAGTCCACATCAATCAGACCACACCATTTGCTGTTCTTGTCAAACAGTGATTCTGGGACCTGCATGTTTGAGATTTGGACAGAATGAATGCAAGATGTCCAATAACACAGTCAGTAATCCGATTTATACAACCAAGTTATACAACCAGAGAACAAACAACTACCAACTGTTGAAACACGATTTTATCGAGAGAAGTACATTTTACAGTTTGTTTTTCTGTTACTTTTACAGTTTTGTAGCCATTTGATAGCAGTTTACAATCAGTGTTAGATAATAAGAAGAGAGAGACAGGAGATATAGCATCTTAGACCACAAAACAACAGTGGATGTGGATTCTTTTTAAGTCTAAGCTTGTCAATAAATTGAGTGAAATTAACCACATGAAAAGCTTTCGGAAAAAGTATAAATGTTTTTAGTTTACAAGTTTTTTTCTAATGCTGTTTAGCAATTTTCTATCAATAAATCCACAACTGCTATAATCATTCCAAAGCACAACAATGAGGCCTCCAGTTCATGTGATCAGGACACCATGGTAGGATTGTTCCAGATGTGCACTGCAATGTTCCTTTACTCCTCAGTGATATAACTGCAAAATATTGTTTAAAAATGCCAAGGTGTAACAAAACAGGAGGCTCACTGCGTCTCACTAGTATCTGTTAGAATCCAGAATTTCAGTGCAGACTCCACTGAGAATATTAACCCTAAGCAAACCATGGTAATTACAGGGAAAAAGCCTTGGATGGTTTATGAGGGTGCCATAAAATACAACTGAAACTAAAATGGTTTTATTGTTTGGTTTCATTTAGTAGTTTTTCAAGACTCCCCCCGCCTTGACATAACAGGAGTAACATTCCGACACCACCACAGGAAGGAGCTGGTGTGCCATAGCAACTGCCACTCCCTCTGTACGCTGACCAGTGGATCACAAGCAGGTGCATCCCCCCACAGAAATCTGGTCATCTTCAGACAGTGCAGCCACTGCAATGTGGAGTTTCCATTATCACTCAACACATGTGGAAGATGTTCATCCTTAATGACAGAAAGGATGCTCCTGGTGCCCACCTGCATGAGCCACCTCAGGTTTGGACCTGGGCATCACTATGCAGTGGCAGACTCCTCAGCACTGTACCAACCACCATCCTCCTAAAACAAACCCCCTTCTCGCTCTCCCGTTTCTTCTTATTCAGAAATGAGATTCCAGACAGCTTTCCCCCATCCCCTTCATAATGTGCGCTACCTTTCGATGGAAAGCAGCTGCAGAGTTACTCCCACTGAGAGCTGAAGCAAGAATCTCCCAGATTTGACTTTAAACAAATTTATGTTGTAAAATAATTCTGCCTCTGAACAGAGCAGTTCGACGAAATCACAGAAAGTACAATATTGTCAAAACATTCACGTCCACATTCAGGTCAGGGATCATATACTTAGTGCAGTGCATCACGGCATCCGCCACACCACCAAACCACCTTGGGTCCTGGATGACAACAACCCAAGCAGACAACCAGTCCATCCCCAAATCTCAAATGTGGCCATCTATCAGTCACAACCAGGTGTCACAATCAATCCTCAATACCGAGACAACTGCATGCTGGATCATAGGCAAAGATATCTGCCACATGGACAAAATGTCATAGTTGACATTCCCTCACAATGCAAGTGATGTTAATCATTGGAGTATCCCAAAGTAACTGTTTATTTGAGACAATCATTCCACTGGCACCCAATGATGGTATCAAAATCCAACCCCTCGTCAAAGCGATCATTTTCCTGGCAACAGAGGAACCGCCATGGGGTTATCCAAGGATCCTCAGAAGACACCTGGTACCACAGACATTCAGTCTTCACTCATCACTTTGTTACTTGTTAGCATCTAAGTTTCACCATCTTCACCAGACTCTTCACTCAACATCTGAAGTGCTATAATTGGGACATTGACTAATTCCACAAAGATCACAGTACTGGCTGTGAAGTTAAGGTCATTAAACATTTCTCAGCAACAAAAGGCACCCAAGCCAGTGATTTCCACAACCATACCAAACACCAAGGCCATGCAAACACTGAACAGTGTCAGAGCCAGAAGACATCCCTGATAATGTCAGTATTCACCAGGAAAAAAATAATTCTGCTCCCTTTCCACTCAGCACTCACAGTACCTGTGTATAGGCCAACTATAAGGTTGAGCAACTTGTTGGGATCCCTGAATTCTCAGGATGTCAGAGAGCAGCCTGGTCAACGAAAGCAAAACACTTTGTGAAAGTCATCATTGGAAAAGAAAAACAAAGTGCAAAGAAGCACTGATGATATTCAAGCTGCTGTTCAACAAAGTACTTGAAGAGTGAGGATGTGGTCAATGGTTGACTACTACAGTGTGAAGCCAGACTGCTATGGTCCATGACTGGCAAACAACTGGGACTGACATCCTGTTAAGAATAAGCCCTGCAAGCATGTTTTCCAGCACAGAGAGCAATGCAATACCCTGTTAGTTGTTGCAATCTGGGCAGTCACCCTTTGCTTCCTAGAGTAAAAAGACAAATCCTCCCCCCCCCCACCATCTGTAGCAATGATACTTAATTCAATTCAGTTTATTTATAAAATCACCAAATCACAACATAAATCACCCCAAGGTGATTCACAAGGGTAAAAACCTGCTGAAATAAAGGCGGTTTGCATACCAGGAGAACTGCATGTCCAACCACCTGCAGGAATTCAGCTTCAATACCACAGATCTCTGAAAAACCAAACACTATAATAAAATAATAATTGCAAAAAAAAAAAAAAAAAAAATCTATCCATAATTTTGCATGGAAGACAAATTAAACCCAAAGAAGCAAATATTGGCAATGAAAGCAAAATGATGGATTTGTGCTGTTTGCGTGCAAGTATAACAACTTGACTGCACAGGCACGTACCTTTGTGAAAGAGATCTTGGAGGCTCTCTGCACTTTGGCTGAGTAATGCCCACACCTCCTCCTCCAGGAGAGGACCTCCACGCACCTCCAAGGCTTCTGCCAGAGAAACGTGCATCTTCCCTGTGCACAAAGTAGAACAGGTTCATGTGATGACAATGACACAGGAACATACCACATGACCATAATTTTCAGAGGGGTTATTCCATGTAAAAGTCAAAAGAAGCCTTCCGACCGACAATTTTGGATTTGGTTCATGCTGCATGTAAATAATGTACCAACAACTAATATGTTAAATCTATGGCTTGTAATGCCAAACGTTTCTAAGATATGGAGGCTTGTTCCTAATAAATGTGTGTGGTTAAAAATTGCAAAGATCCAAAAGACATTACTTTTGAACTGTTCATGCTACATGCTTGAGATTAGCAGGGATTGTTTCAATGTCTTCAACTTATAAAATTGTTGGCCAACAGGTGCATATTTGCTAAGTTATGGTTTTCCAAAAATTGCACTAGAAACCATTTTTTCTTGCTTGGGAGACCACTATTTTGCAACATTATAGTACTTTCTTAGCAAGCAGATGCATATCTGAAATTAATCAAAATTTCTAAGTTATGAGGCATTATGAATGGAGGGACAATTTCACACTTATATTTCAGGTACATATCACCCACATAAAACAAATCCCACCCTAATAGCAATCATAATACTGGAAAGAACATGATTTAATTTGTACCATACTTTAAGGAGTATAAGTTGCATTTACCACTTCATGCAAGAAAACGCCAAATGAATTTAATTGCGGCATTATTCATTTATTTATATAAGGCATACAGGGGGTTAAGGAGCACAGCTAATGAGCTAATTAAAGTTGAGGCACAAAATGGGAATTTGTCCACTAAATTTTGGCGGTGATCTGGATCCAGATCACTTCCAAAATTCAGTGGAGTCTTCCATGCCCTAATAGCTATTTGTAGTGCAACTCTGTTGAGAATCCGTGAAGTAGTTTTGACGTAATCCTTAAAAGCCTATAAAGTGAACCTTGATCCAGAATCCGGATCACCCCCAAAATTTAATGGAGTCTTCCATGGCCTAACTGCTATCTGTGGTGAGACTTTCCTCAAATTCCATGTAGTAGATTTGATGTAATCCTGCTAACAGACAGACAAACAAGCAAATAAATAAACACTGATGATTTTATTACAACATTGGCAGACATAATAAGGTTTCTTCCAAATAGGAAAAAAGAGACTTTGTGGTAAAATGTTACTTCTTAAGAACAAAAAACATTTGTTTTTTGTTTTTTCCTTCTTCTTCCTGAAGCCTGAAGTTTAGGAGTAGAAGAAGAAGATAGCCTCTGCTATTGTAAATTAGTCTCACTATTTGGGACAGTGTTTTGTGACTGGATGATGGACTGGATTTTATTCGAGTCTCCAGAGTGTGAAGTCAGTCACAAGTGGGTCAAGCTTTTTGAGCCCAGCACGGGCTGATCTTTGTGGATTAATTTTGTTTGTGGAAGATTTCCTGAAGTGACTGACAATGATTCAACTAACAGGTGAGTTCAGAATAAATCAGCTCACTGTGGCATTTACTCTGTGTGTGTGTGTGTGTGTGTGTGTATTTCGCTCTGCTATATGCTGCGGCATGCAGGAACAGATGTTTGTTGTTTGTTTTATTTCACTGGATGCTTTGTTGCTTGATAAAGACATTTATTCATATTTATTTGCTTGAAATGAGAATGACTACAAATTTAATTTTTCCTCTGGAGGTCGACATGAGGAAAATCTCAAAGTACGACGATCACTCTATAAAGAACGTTTTAAGTGTGACAGTTTCAAGCTGTTCTGAATTGAGCCCAGTTGGGAAGTTTCCACCTCTTGCTTTTTTAAAACAAAAAAGGGAGTTTAATGTTGTGTTTCTCCTTTCCACTGTACTGAAAATTCGTGGTCATGAATCATGATTTTTCTCAGTATATAAGTTGCACCGGACTGTAAGTTGCAGGGCCTCCAAAACTAGTTACAAAAAAAAAAAAAACACGACCGATACTCTCGAAAATATGGTAAATGCACAAAATCAGAAGTTGGAACCTTGAACTAGACTAGATTTGTTTATGTTTCTGTTGTTGATATCAATCATGATTTTCACAAGTCTGGGTGTTTGTTTCCTTCCTTGTTTGCATGAGCTTTTCTTTATTGAGCTTTCATTCCTCGTCTCTGTCCCTTACATGATTTTATTTGTTAGTCATTGTCTGACTTTATTCTCAATTGTTCCCCATTGTGTTCAACAAAGATGCTTCCCCTGTTTGCTTCTCATTAGAGTCACTGTGAGAAAAATACTTGAAATGTTGCAAGATGGAGTGATTTCAGCTTTGCAAACTACTTAGTGCCAGTCTAGTTGAAAGATGCTTTCAACTAGACTGTGGGACCTTATACAGTGGGGCAAAAAAAGTATTTAGTCAGCCCACAAACAAGCAAGATTTCTGGCTCTCACAGACCTGTAACTTATTCTTATTCTTCTGTCCTCCACCTGTTACCTGTATTAATAGCACCTGTTTAAACTCGTTATCTGTATAAAAGACACCTATCCACAGCCTCAAACAAGTCAGACTCCAAACTCAACCATGGCCAAGACCAAAGAGCTGACAAAGGACACCAGGAAGAAAATTGTAGATGTGCACCAGGCTGGGAAGAGTGACTCTACAATAGTCAAGCAGGTTGGTGTGAATAAAACAACTGTGGGAGCAATTGTAAGAAAATGGAAGACATACAAGACCATTGATAATCTCCCTCGATCTGGGGCTCCACGCAAGATGTCATCCCGTGGGGTCAAAATGATCATGAGAACGGTGAACAAAAATCCCAGAACTACATAGAGGGACCTGATGAATGACCTGCAGAGAGCTGGGACCAAAGTAACAAAGGCTACACACTACACACAGAGGGGCTCAAATCCTGCAGTGCCAGGCGTGTCCGCCTGCTTAAGCCAGTACATGTCCAGACCCGTCTGAAGTTTGCCAGAGAGCATATGGATGATCCAGAAGAGGACTGGGAGAATATCATGTGGTCAGATGAAACCAAAATAGAACATTCTGGTAAAAACTCAAACTCATCATGTTTGGAGGAAGAAGAATGCTGAGTTGCATTCCAAGAATATCATATCTACTGTGAAGCATGGGGGTGGAAACATCATGCTTTGGGGCTGTTTTTCTGCAAAGGGGACAGGATGACTGATCCATGTTAAGGGATGAATGAACATGGCCATGTATCATGAAATTTTAAGCCAAAACCTCCTTCCATCAGTGAGAGCATTGAAGATGTAACGTGGCTGGGTCTTCCAGCATGACAATGATCCCAAACACAACGCTCGGGCAACGAAGGAGTGGCTCCGTAAAAAGCATTTCAAGGTCCTGGAGTGGCCAAGCCAGTCTCCAGACCTCAACACAATAGAAAATTTGTTGAGGGAGTTGGAAGTCTGTGTTGCCCAGCGACAGCCCCAAAACATCACTGCTCTAGAGGAGATGTGCATGGAGGAATGAGCCAAAATACCAGCCACAGTGTGTGCAAACCTGGTGAAGACTTACAGGAAATGTTTGACCTCTGTCATTGCCAACAAATATTATGTTACAACGTATTGACTTGAACTTTTGTTATTGACCAAATACTTATTTTCCACCATAATTTACAAATAAATTCTTTAAAAAACCTACAATGTGATTTCCTGGATTTGTTTTTTTTTTTCTCATTTTGTCTCTCATAGTTGAAGTGTACCTATGATGAAAATTACAGACCTCTCTCATCTTTCTAAGTAGGAGAACTTGCACAATCAGGGACTGACTAAATACTTTTTTGCCCCACTGTATGTAGACAGATGTGTGCATTTCCAAATCATGTCCAAACAACTGAATTTATCGCAGGTGGACTCCAATTCAGCTGTAGAAACATCAAGGATGAGCAGTAAAAACAGGATGCACCGGAGCTTAATTTTGAGCTTCATGGCAAAGGGTGTGAATACGTATGTAGATGCGATTTCTTAGTTTTTTACTTTTTAATAAAAAGTAAGTTCCTTTGGCTGCTCCCTTGTTTTTTCTCAGGGTCGTGACAGCAGAACCAAGGTGGATCTGCATGTTGAATTGGCACAAGTTTTATGTCGGATGCTCTTCCTAACATAACTCCACATTACATAGAGAAATGTTACAGGGGTGGGGTTTGAACCAAGAACCTTCTGCACTGAAACCAAGTGCACTAACCACTTGGCTACCACCCCTAGTTTTTATTTTTAATAAATTGGTAAAAAAAACAAACTTTTTGCACATTGTCATTATGGGGATATTGTGTGCAGAATTTTGAGGAAAAAAAAATTACTTTCATCCATTTTGGAATAAGGCTGTAACATAAAATGTGGGAAAAGTGAAGTGCTGTGAATACTTTCTGGATGCACTATAGAGGAAGAAGTAGTAGAGAAAGAAGATGTCTGTCCTGGCATTGTCAACAGGTGTGAACAGACAAGACAATCAACATTCCATAGTAGATGAGTACAGAAAAACAGGTTCACACTTTGACACATTCAAGATATATTGCTTTTAACAGCATGAATACAAGTGTTCAATGTGCTGTTCAAGAACACCGTCCCAATCGTGAAGCATGGGGGTGGAAACATTTTTGGTGGTGCTTTTCTGCAAAGGGGCCAGGACTACTGCACCGTATTGAAAGGAGGATGGATGGGGCCATGGATTGCAAGATTTTGGAAATCAACCTCCTTCCCTCACTAAGAGCACTGAAGGGTCGTGGCTGGGTCTTCCAGCATGACAATGACCTGTAAGACAGAGCTAGGTAGTGGCTCTGTAAAAAGCATTTCAAGGTCCTGGAGTTGCCTAGCCAGTCTCCAGACCTGAACTCAAAAGAAAAATCTTTGGAGGGAGCTGAAACTCTAAACCTGAAAGAACTGAAAAAGATCTGTATGGAGGAGTGGACCAAAATCCCTGCTGCAGTGTGCAAACTTGGTCATCAAGTACATGAAATGTCTGACCTCTGTAATTGCAAACAAAGTTTCTGTACCATATATTAAGTTCTGGTTTTCTATTGTATCAAATACTTATTTCATGCAATAAAATGCTAATTAATTTTTTTAAAATCATCCAACGTAGTTTTCAGAATGTTTTTTTTTTTTTTTTTTTAAAGAGTCTGTCTCTCACAGTTGAAGTGTACCTCTGGTACAAATTACAGACCTCTCTCTTTTTAGGTGAGAAAACTTGCAAAATCGACAGTCGATCAAAGTCGATTTATACTTATTTGCCTCACTGTATATATCTGCATCAGAGTGCAGGTGTGTGCGTGTATGTGTGTGTGGTTTTGGATGACAGAATACACCCGATGGATTTTCTTGGTAAGAAGGCTCTGCAGAGGAAGATGATTTACCTCTCCCTCCTGGATTGGCGTTTGAGTCCAGAATGTAAATATCAATGTCCATTGTTTATTGGTTAGCTAAAATCACTAATTTGTCAAAAAAATATTTGTGCTAACAACTTTGTTTTTGCAGCATTCATCCTTGACCCAAAATACATACCAAATGGCAAAAGTTAGCTCTCCCCGGTTTCGCCGTAATCAGCCATACACATGCATGTACACAGTGGCCACTTGGCTATTATAATGTAGATTACAGATAACCACATACAAGTAATAACCAAAAAGGCTAGCTGTCCGGTTAACATTAGGTTTTCAAGGAGTGAGATGACAATTTGCAGACAATGAAAAAGAATGTCACAGGGCTACTTTTTTATGCAGGAAGGCCAATTCTTGGCAAACATGTACAAACAGGGTGAGGAAAAGTGGGTTACCCATGAGAATGAGGAGAGTGGGTGCTGTGAGGACTGATTGTTGAAATAACAAGGGGTACAAAACAGAGACCTACAGTGTAATGTTTTTTTATCCACACTGAGGCTGTAGCGGGGGCCAGCTCCTCTCCCATTGGACTATTGGTTCTGATCATTATTGAGGGGGTTTAGGAGGCAGTGGTCCAAAATAGCAAAAGCAGACATCCTTCACCAAGTCATTGCAGCACTCTTTTTCACCCTGCGGTATTCAAGGATCCGGAAAGGAGAACGTTGTCCAGCAGCCTACTGGAGTGAACATGGGGACTGACCAAGAATTAAGATATAGGAAATGTCAAGGAGGTCACCAAGAATCTAAGCCTTTGAGAGTTAATGCAACAAAGAAGGTCAAATGAGCAGTAATTACCTCTGCCAACACACGTTATGTTTTCGCCCCTGTTTGGGGCCTGGAACCCACAATTTTCATATATCGTTATGACATTTTTACAGAGGATTCATATCCTGATAGGCAAGAACTGAATCAATTTTCAAGGTCATAGGTCAAAGTCAGGAAAAATCTTGGAAATATCCCTATCCTTTAACACTGAATGAATTTTAAAAAATTCTTAACTCTGTCAAAAAAGACTGAGCTGCTTTCATATTTGCAAGCATTGTGTAGGATGGTGTCCTTCATTGACTGAGAAAGGTTGATCTGGATCTGATTCGGAGTACTGATTTCATTGCCATTTAAACTTAATGTTGAAAACCCCCATTTAATGTATATTTTACATTACATCTTAAACAAATGTGTCCTAATCACTCTCATATTTGAAAGTGAGGTGCAGACTGGCACTCACTATCACCTGACAAGGTTTGATCTGGATCTGATCCGTCTTGTGAATTTTGTGGCCATTTGAATTAAATTTTGGAAAGCCCATTTGGTGTATATTTGCATTATATCGCAATCAAAAGTGCCTCATTCACTCATGTTTTTTTGCTATGGATTTACCTACACCACCAAAATTGGATGGAGGTTCCAATTTTATGCCTGTTTGACTATCCTCCAGTCATCAGTCAGACACAAAGTACCAAAAGCAATGACAAATTGTGCATATCAAAGATAACCAATGTTCTATGAAAATTATCTGAAAAAGAATCCAGAAACTAAGGTAAAAAATTGTGGCATTGGAAACTAGTGTTGGCAGAGGTTTGTACCCCTTGGCCCTTCCCCTTACCCCTTCCCCTCTGTTTTGTGCAGGCACGAGAGACAGAGGGATGTCTCAATTCTCTTTTTGGAGCGAGGCGGAGGGGTAGGCGGAGGGCTACAAACCCCTTCAAACGGAGTGAATCTGGATGCACACCCTGTTGGAGGGGTAGGAGGAGCTTTCGGCTGTCTCCAAAGAAACAAACATGGCGCCGAAAGAGATGCACAAATGTAAGCGGCTTTCATTACAAATTACACTGTGGTGGCCAAGTGGTTAATGCGCTTGGTTTCAATGCAGAAGGTTCCGGGTTCAAATCCCACCCCTGCCACATTTCTCCATGTAATGTGGAGTTGCATCAGGAAGGGCATCCGGCATAAAACCTGTGCCAATTCAACATGCAGATCCACCTTGGACACCTTGGATTTGCTGTGGCGGCCCCGAGTGCAAAAACAAGGGAGCAGCCGAAGTGACTTACTAGAAAGTTATAACTTGCCAAAAAAAACTTTACAGGCAATTGCCTATGGCAGCAATGTGTATGCTGCTGGATGCATGTTGCGTATATTGTTGTTCTGAAGAATATTGTAACTTTGCTCGTGTGCTGAGGCGTTATAATGCACATACACATGAACGCTACAATAAGACACTTTTATATCTCACAATGGAGAAAATCACGGTAAAGGATAAGCACGTTAATTTGTATGTTCATAAATCTTTCGATAATAGTGATCCCTGCTGTTGGATTTCAAGGTCTGTAACACGTGTGTATTTTGTAAACAAACAGGAGCCTTGAGCACACTCGTCTCCTAATAAGCTTTCAGGCAGAAAATGAGAAGTTTCACCAATGGGAGTAAGTTGGAAAATATATACACACGCATGTATATGTGTAACACATAACCTGACGTCCTAATAGACTGATATTATTTGTCAAGGAAATTTCTAAAGGAAATAGGGCTGGATGAAAAAATATGGGATAATTTGAAAAAGAAATATAAGGTTAACAGAACTAGATGCAGCCCATAACATACATACATACAGGTGCTGGTCATATAATTAGAATATCATGAAAAAGTTGATTTATTTCAGTAATTCCATTCAAAAAGTGAAACTTGTATAATGTATACATTCATTGCATTATAATACATACATTAATACCACAAAATTCTCCAACATGATTGTGATGCGTCGAAGAAATCTGCAACTTCTATTTCTTTGCATTTATGAAGAAAGGTGAGAAAATAAAAAGAGCAAACCGGCTACTCCAACAAGTTGCGCTTCGGTTGCCATGTTGACAAACAGTGAAGATGGCAGTACGGGCAGTTTTTTTTCCCCGTAAGGGGTGTCTCAATTCATAGGGCTAGAGGCATACCCCTTCGCCTTACCCCTTGTTTTAAAGGGGTAGGCGTAGGGATAAGGGGAAGAGGAACAAAAGAGAATTGAGATTGGGCCTATGACTGCGTGCTCTAGTTAAAAACTGTCTTTTCCACAAAGACATAAAAAAAAGTAAAATAATTGGATAATAATAATTACAAGATTAAAAATCAGAAACAATGAAGACATTGCCATGACCACAACCAGAAGCCCACCAGATACTGCCACCACATAGTATAGATACCTGGACAATGTCATTCTTCAGCTGCAGCCTTGGGCAGCATGCATAGTTCATAATCATTGTCCATATGTCACAATGATGATAACATGTAGTGCTCCATAAATTTAAAGGAACAACATCCCCTGCATTGCAGAAGCTGAGTAGTGCCATGGAAGACTTTATACACAGTGCCATGATGTACTGCCACTGTAACCAGGGCTTTTTCTAGGAAAATGTAGCAAGGGGGCGACACTAGATGCAAGGGAACGGACCGACCAAGTGGGGGGTGGTACAGAGCTTTTGAAAATTTGAGGTCAGAATGGGGCATTCTGAGACTTCCTGAAGGACCGGAACAACAACCCCACCCCCAATTTAGTTATACTGCTTAATGTGTGTGGTATTGGATTTTCTTTTGCATATTTTCACCCTTTCTTTGTAGAGTGAGTAAAGTATGGGCGTAACATGTTCATTTCTGGAAGTGTTCATTAAAAGACAAGCAGCAGTATTTTGCACAAGCTGAAGGTGTGCAAGAGAAGACTCCTTAACATCAAAATAAAGTGCATTACAATAATCAAGTCTGGAGCTGATGAAAGCATGAATGGCTGTTATGAAAATTACTTCTAATGAGGAAGGGCTTTACTTCAGCCATAAGATGGAGCTTGAAAAAACTTGCTTTCACAACACAGTTTAAAACAGAGATCAAACCGCAAAAAGCTATCAAAAACATAACCCCAAGAGCAATAATAATTTTCATATTTATGACTTCCTCAACTCCAAATGACCTGATTTTTAAGCTAGAGCCCCAACAGACCCAGTAATGCCTGAGCTTAGACAGTTATGTAGTTATGCACAAAAGTCCAAATAAGTAAACTTATTTTTATATAGCTCATAAATTAAAAACAGCATAGAACTGCAGTAAAGCTAAAGGCCCAGAGTAATACTCATTTAAACGTTTTAGTTGTTAAAAATATTATTACTATTGTATTAGTATGAAAAAATGTATTCAAAAGTGGACCTGTAATTGAGGGGTGCTGAGGAGCACATACCCCCCCCCCCTGAAAAAAACAAGACCCTCTTTTCATATGGCGTCACCACACATTTGCAGTCTCTAAGCAGGTAGAATGGAGAAGTTGTGGAAATGTGGAACGTATGACCTAATTGAGAGATAAGAAGGTTTTATCTGCGCTTTTTACTTCTCGCTCTCCTCAGAAAGAGACTTTTGGTGTATTTGGGGAAGGGGGCATTCGTATTTGTTGCAACGCATCACACGTCTGCAGCTGAGATTTTAATTGAACCACAGCAAGGACAGGCACAGAACGGCACAGAGTCTGAAACAAAAAGGTTTTAAAATGTGTGTGTAAACTCTGCACTCTGCTCTCAGTGTCCTCACGCTCTGAGTCACAGAAGGGAATTCCTTTTTCAACTCAGTCCTGCTGCACAAAACAGTGGACAGCTCACAGCATCAAATGCTGATGTGAACACGGAGTGTTTACAGGTGCACGTACTGAACATGTTATACTGGTACTTCGATAATACCGTGATCTGGTAGAGACCCCGAAAAGGCACCAGTACAAAAAAAAAAAAAAAAAAAAAGACAAAAATGGGTGGAGTGGGCGGTTCGTCTAAACTTCCCTGGCTACGGGTAAGTGATGGCCTAGTGGTCAAGTGTTGGACTTAAGACCAGAGGATCTTCGGTTCAAACCCCAGCCTGACTGGAAAATTACTAAGGGCCCTTGGGCAAGGTCCTTAATCCCATAGTTGCTCCCGGTGTGCAGTGAGTGCCTTGCATGGCAGCAGCCCGATATCGGGGTGAATGTGAGGCACTGATGTGTCTAAACTCTGGACCAAATACAAACAACATGGGAAGGTTGTTAAAGGCAAACATACTGGTAGACCAAGGAAGACAACAAAGCGTCAAGACAGAAAACTTAAAGCAATATGTCTCAAAAATCGAAAATGCACAACAAAACAAATGAGGAACGAATGGGAGGAAACTGGAGTCAACATCTGTGACCGAACTGTAAGAAACCGCCTAAAAGAAATGGGATTTACATACAGAAAAGCTAAATGAAAGCCATCATTAACACCTAAACAGAAAAAAACAAGGTTACAATGGGCTAAGGAAAAGCAATCGTGGACTGTGGATGACTGGATGAAAGTCATATTCAGTGATGAATCTCGAATCTACATTGGGCAAGGTGATGATGCTGGAACTTTTGTTTGGTGCCGTTCCAATGAGATTTATAAAGATGACTGCCTGAAGAGAACATGTAAATTTCCACAGTCATTGATGATATGGGGCTGCATGTCAGGTAAAGGCACTGGGGAGATGGCTGTCATTACATCATCAATAAATGCACAAGTTTACGTTGATATTTTGGACAGTTTTCTTATCCCATTAATTGAAAGGATGTTTGGGGACGATGAAGCCAGAGGTGGTGCAACAAAATACTAGTGATGCGTTGGAGCGTTCTTTTGTTTTTCATAATTCCATAATTTTTTCCTCAGAATTGAGTGATTCCATATTTTTTTCCCTCTGCTTGGTCTAAAAAGTAACCGTTACTGACTGCCACAAATTTTTTTTCCTGATTTCTTATAGTGTTTCTTAAAGCCAGAAAGTTGCCATTTGAAATTACTTTACTTTTGTGCCATGTCTGTGATCTGCTTTTTTTCTACAAAATTAAACAACTGAATGAACATCCTCCGAAGCCGGTGATTCCATAATTTTTGCCAGGGGTTGTATACACACACACACACAAAATATCAATCAATCAGCATTTCAGAAAGGGTGCGCACAGCCAAAACAAGGGGGTGTGGTGGCCCATTTCCCGGTTTATAAACAACCATGGCAATACATTCATGATGTCTGTGTCGATATTTTGAGAATTTGTGGTAATTCTTAAGTTTTGTCAGGTCTAGCTGGGGGTTATGGTGCCGTCTTGTGACACTTCTGTGTTGTAGTAACAGCACTGCAGTACTTTCTTAGCAGGGTCAGCTATGTGGTGGGCTGGGCACTTTTTAGGCCAAATGGCAGAGAATCGGCATGAACTACTGTTTGTGGCAGTTCACTTTAGAAATCTTGACAATTCATGAAAGTGGAAAGCCCCATTCAATCTGATCAGAATCTTATACTATGTTATAAAGGAGGTAAGGTGCTTGGTAAGTCACGTTAGTGTGAGGGTTGTAATCACAGAGCAACAAACAGTGGGGATGCTCTTCACAAGTATTACCATGTAATCCAACATGATTACTACAGTGAAAAAAAAAACCCTAACCAAATGTAGTCTGTTGCAAGAGCTCAGTGTTTAGAAGTGTTGAGCACAGTTGCAAGGATTTTCATGAAAATAATCCTGGAAACATGATAGTTTACACCATTCTACATTGAGGTAAAGCTTTTCCTTTCCTCCCACCTTCCTGTCTGTGACTCAGCTGTAACCCACAAAATGGATTTGAAAACAATCCACAGAAAACTGCACTTCAGCAGAATAACTCATAATAATCAAAAAAGTAGACCAGAAATTATTTCATGTTTGACGCCCTTTTTAGTGCTCATCTATCTGCATCTCACATGAACAAAAACATAAAAACACTTAACTTTCTTCCTAAAACATACTCATAAATTATGTATATCTTGCAGGCCTGACTAGCACCAAATTTGAAGAAAAATCTGGCACCATAAGGAAAAAAGTTTCCACATTATTCATTTCCAACAGCACATCTAGCAGATACAAGCAGGAATTTGTTCATATCCTCCACCTCCAAACATTAAATGTGCGGTCTCAGCTGGCAATGACATTTGGAAGAGAAATCAGTGAGAAGGAGACGTCAGTGCCAGTGTTGAGGTTTAAGGAAAAAAAAAAAGAAAAAGAAAAATCCTTCTGAAGTCATCATTCAAGCCAGGAAAATTCAACAACAAACTCTGAGTGAACCTCTCTTCCCAGAATCATATCATGCTGTCTGCAAGCACATGCTTTAAATTCAAAACACACACAGTGTGGAGTTCTAGGAAGGGAGGTTCTGAATAGTGTTTGAATAGACATGTTTAATTATGTAAAGGCTGAAGCTGTGTTAAAATATCATGGACATGGTGCTAATATAAATACCAGGCAAAATGTTAGTTCTTAAACAAAAGTTTCTGGTTGGACATAACTGTTACTCCGTGTATTCCCCCCATCATCCTATGAAACTGTGACGAGTAACGAGATTGTGGTTGTTGGTCACAGTCTTCATAGTGTTGTCCAAATGATTCCGGTGTTCTTGACAGGAAATAGTAGCATAAATAGAACAGAAGTTGTGACTCACCTAAACAGAAGGGAAAACCAAATGAATGGTTGGTTTTCAAGATGACTTTAACCTTCTTACAATTGAAGCTGACTGGCTTTTCCAGATCAGCTTACAACAGCATGTGGTTGCTTATGTACACATATTTAATGCCAAGACTACAGAACCTGGTAGCGTTCGGTTCTACAGCTTGAAATTGTTTTCCCAACAAAGGTCAGAAATGGCGAAAAAGGAAATCAATGACTATGTTATGATTATCAGCCCAGTTCTGGACTGAAGGCTTTCACATCTCATTTTGGTCGGTGCCTCATCCGCTCCATTTCTCTTAATCACAGGGTTGCCATGAGTACCGTGACATGCAGGGCATGGTTTCTGCAAAAACTTGCCTCAACCCCCCCAAATCCCAAAACACACAGACCCAACCCACTGGCTTCTTTCCCCATTTTTCCTATAATGACGGTCATAACATTCCATCTCAGTACTCACTTTACACAGCCCATCTCTTCATTATTTACCTTGAATACCTCTTCAAAACAAAGTATTTACATAGCTGTGGGACAGAACTGGTTCATGGATGTGATTTGACAGTGGAATGCCCTTATTTTTCAGCTGTATCCCACCCACACTTTGCAATGTACCCATCTACCACGTGGGCTTGGAAAATATTGATCACAAAGAATGTAGACTCTGGGCCAGTTTTTACTCATTGGAAGGCCTGAAAACACTGACATTTGATAAACTAATGACCACTGGACTGGATACTTACAGTCTTTCATGATTTTAGAACTGTGGAACTAAAGCTTCTTTAGTTCAAGTCAAGATTACTACACTAAAAGCAAAGGTCTACTGTTGGAGTGAGGGCATCTGTTCAACATATGAATAAAAGTGAACCCAGAGGCAAAATAATGTTACTCATCCGTTGCCATACAATAACAAGTCAAATACTCGGGGCAGCTGTGTTTCTACACAGAAGAATTTTTATGACAGTCATGGTATTATGACAACCCCCCATTGTCATGGAAGGGAGACTGCCCAAAGACCTGTTGGGAGTTGATTCCTTACCCTCACCATGTAAAACTAACTCCATACAAGTAAGAAATTTAGCCTTCACTGGTGGTGAAACTTCTTAAAGTGTATGTGACACCAAAAATGTGCATAAATAATCACTAAAAGTGATGAAATGTTGATATTTTAAAAAATCCTGAACAATAAAAGTAGATAAGTGCGCAAGTGAAGGATAAACTATAGCTGTCTGAAGCCTGTTCTCTATTTCAGCCCTCAGCCGCAGCCATACTGTTGCTACGTCATCACCAGAACAAGACCTGCTGATTCAAGCCCAAATCAACTGTAAACACGGTGGAAGTCGAGTTGTTTTCTGACAATTTTTTTTTCTAGTGTGGAGCTTTTTGTTTGTTTTTTTTAAAGTCCAGTCTGAAGGTGATTCTGAAGAAGATGTGGGGACACACAGCCTTGTGGTTTTGAGCCTTATTTAGATAACAATGAGGGAGACTAAACCTTGGAGGAAAACCTTCAGTCTGACAACTGTGACAATATTGGCAGAGTTCAGAACACAGACTGGTGATTATAAAAAATAAATAAATAATGCAGGCGATGTGGGAGGAGGTGATAAACTGTTTTTTTTTTGTTTGTTTGTTTTTGCCAGTTCTTTGGTCATAATCAACTGATTAAACAAAAATGGTTTGTTTTACTATATCTGTGACATCAGAAAAAAGTGATGAAGCGTGGATTTTTTTTATTTATTTTTTCTGACAAACAGGTACATACATTTCAAATCCAAAAAAATGATACAAGGGACTGAAAATGTCAGCTGTTTTTAAAATAAATACTGTTTCCTTCTTGAATACTGTACATTAATAGTATAACACTTTATTAAAAATTAAAACCATTCACACAAGGAGTAAATAATATAGTCTTACCTGTCCATTTCAGTGAGACCATCTTCAGTCTGATGAAAACTTATCCTTTACAAAACAACGTCTGAAAATAATTTAATTCCTTATGTCCTGGCTGAAGAAAAGTCCATTCTGCACAGGTTTGGTGCCAGGTTACAGTGCCGGCTGTAATCCGTTAATGGATCGAGTCTCTGCTGTGGACGAATCCTCCTCTTATTCCACCACGGCCTGCTTTGTGCCGCAAGTTGAAAGACTCCCAGTCCCTCATCTCAGTCTGCACGGGACAAAATTATCCCATGATCCACAAAACAATAAAATAATGTGAAAATACTCAGTTTTGCCTCCGTGTCGAGTGGAGAAGCTGCAGACACTGTGGACGGCACTCATCAATATAAGTGTTCCATCTGCCAATCAAAAGGATTCTGCCAGAGAGAATTAACCGTTCTGACACCGAAAACATCGTGCAGCTCGGACCCGAACCACTCGGTGGAAACGAAATCCATAAATTAATGGGACTATTAAAATAATGGTTCCGGTGCTGATGCCACTTTGTCCTCCTTCTCCAACGTCAGGACTTGCCCAGACGTTCCTGGTTTATAGTGGCGCACAGTTCAAAATCCGAATATTTATCTTTTCAGGAACTGTGCACCAGGAAAGGATAAATATCAAACTGTTTGTTTTTAGCCTTAAATATTCAACAACAACAAAAAAGTTACATATCGTATCACCTACACTTTAAGATTCAACATCAGAAAAGTCCTTTGAGAGTTTTCTCATCAAGCAATGCTAAAGATCACTGACCAATAAGAACATCTATTGGCTGAAACATGTTACATAACCAGCTCCATCTGACAGCTAAATGTCCAATGCTAACTCAAGCCATTGCGACCTTTGACTGTAAGGGCTCTTTCTCACCTCATAGCTAGGACAAAGGGGTGCAAATTTATTCATTTGGTTTCACAATGCAATTATGAAAGTATTCCAAATTTATTTACATGGTATGTATGGTCATGCTGTCTCAGGTATTTTGTCTGTAACATGGAATCTGTTATATTTTTCCATATTTTAATATTTTATTTTTAATGTGATTACATAAAATGCAATGGGAACTCTTCAAGCAGAATATTGCATTGCCTGTTGATCACCAAGGCAATTACTGAACACTTCAAGTGATATTATTCAATCTTTTTAATTTCACGTGAATTGTTTCTAGTAGTAATTATGTGTTGCAATAGTACACCAATTTTCCATGTAATAGTCAAGAGTAAATGTAATTCACCAAATGGACAACCCTGTTCTGTGAAAGGTTTGGCATCAATGACAGATAAAGGGGAGTTAAAAAATAATCCATTAAGCCATGGCAATTTCATTATAGGAGAGACGTTTCAAGGTGAATGACAACTGCCTCCTTCATCAATGCCAAGTGGTTTGAAAGTTTAAGTTGTCCACTCATGCACACTTTTCACATTGTGAACAAACCAAATCCCATTTCAGTTTGATTTAACCAAAGGAGAAATCCTGTATAAACCCTGATGTCCATTTGTACCCATACGTATCCAAGGGCAGACAGGTAGCGTGACCAGGAATTCACCCTACCGCATTTAGAAAAAAATCAACTCTGAGTGCACTGCTTCATCAACATCCAGTAACATCAACTTAATTCACATTTAAATATGTGGCTAAACCACCTGAAGATGGGGCTAATACACTAACCATGAAGGGGCTAAACTACCTGCCAACTATTTGACCAACATCATCTGGTCAGTCCAAAACATTGGTTGTCTGGTTTGAACCGTCATCATCTGCTGCAGCTTTTAGTAGCCACAAAATCTAAACAAATGACAATTTAATTTCAGTAAAGTTAATTTTAGTAATTTTCTACAGCAAAGAGATGGTGTTTAAAGATAGGAGATACCATGCCTTCTTAACCATTTACTTTGAGGACCACAATGTATTTATTGACTATCTTATGTTATCCTTTGTATTTTATGTGCCAGTATTTTTTTATTATATTGTACAATTTTATATTTTAATATGCCCAATCAATCAATCCTTAAGAAAGTATAACACAATGTGTCTCTTTATGGCTTTGAGAGCATTTTTATATGAACAAATGTATTGTGTTTTCCAATCTTCTCATAAATATTGCACATTTAGCTACACTATAGTCGTTAGAAACCTTGTAGTTGTCTTCTAGCAGTACCTCATGTCATAAATGGGTTTAAACCACAGTCACAGTGTTGCATCGTCAGCATACCGCAATAACTTAGATGCGGTTTAAAACCTTTTAAATGTTTTCAGCTGCTACAGGCTACGTTTTCACCAGTGTAAGCGTGTGAATAAAACTACCTATAACAAAATAAACTTTTCCCATAGTGTTCAAAACCAGACTCACCGAGCAAGAAGAGTTATAAAGTCACTTGTAAGGGAAATGTTCTGTCGAGGCTACGAGTGCGCAGACAAACGGGACCAGACGCCATCCCATCCACAAAGGAACATCTCGGTCACACGAAGCAGACTCTACCGCGACACCAGCAACAGGTTGACCTTACCACCGTACATTCGAACCCACTACAGTGCAGGTACGAGTTGAAAAATAAACGAATCTCTTTAACCGAAAGTGCTTACAAGTCGTCTTTAACAGCCACTACAACACTTTCCCAAGTTACCATTCCTGCTGCCGAGCGGAATAACCCCGCCCTAAGCAGGCGGTGTGGGCTGACTGTGGGCGTCACCAGACACCTTACAGCGGCTGCCCATTGGCCGAAACTAAGAACCGTCTCTATAGTAACGCACAACGCACTGTGACCTTTTCCGACAGTTTGACTTTTTTAAACTTTTATTATTATGAAACTGCGGTAAACAAATTCCTGGACAATGATTTTTTTTTTCTGTTTTACTTGAAAAATTCTTTATTCATAAACAAAAAGTTTTAGGCTCGCAACCCAAATTTTTTGTCATTTTTTAAAGCAACAGTTTTTAGAATACTATTAAAACGATATGATGAAACCCTCTTAAGTGAAATGAATTGATATTTCCAAATATTTTATTTAATACATCAATTATCTTGTTTAATTTCCAACTTATTTAGAAGATTTATTTATCTGTTTAAATTTATTTATCTTGATTAATCTTTTTCATTGCATTATTTTCATTTTATTTATTCATTTGAATGTGATATGGCGTAATCAGTAAAATATGTTTTTAATGGATAAAGGTTATGTTTACAAATTCATATATATATATATATATATATATATATATATATATATATATATATATATATATATATATATATATATATATATATATATATATATATATGTGTGTGTGTGTGTGTGTGTGTGTGTGTGTATAAAACAGTAACAGTATAACAGTAACACGACAGCACAAAAATAATTTATATTTTAATGCTAGATAAGAAGTCAGAATGCTCTGAAAGTTAATTTGTTTTCTATTCTGCACCCATAATGGTGCAAACTGCTCCCAGATCACACAAAATAAGCACTTATTAACTATTATTTCAATATTGTCCTGAAAATCAAAGCTGGTTGAGTCATTCAGGAAGCAATTCACTGCTAAAAACTTCCTTCCTCAGCTGTGCATGGCTAACCTGCTCATTAGGGTAGTCGCGTGCCATCTAGTGACGTGTGATAGTCATTGCGTGTTTGCCTTAGTTATGTGCTACACAACTTTTAGAACCTGTGCTTTTAGAACCTGTGCTTGTGTTTGCTAATATCACCATCCATGTCCATATGGTGGCTGTAGAATGATTTTCCATATATTTTAGCATCTACAATATTCATTCTTTGCATTTTTAGATCATGTTTTTGCATGCACTTATAGATGCTCTATTGCATTCACATATTTATTCTATTTATGACTGCAGTTTATTGTATTTACCAATAAACGGCACAAGAACACCCATGTGAGGATGATGTCTTGTGATTTTGGAATAAAATTGAATGATTGGTGGCCAAACAGTGTTGAAATTACCGATATGATCTCTAGATTATGATTTTTATTTATTATTTTTTGTTTTACAAATACAGATGAGGTGAGGCTATACGGTGACATACAACTTGGTTAAAAACTTTCAAACTCAATTGTTTTTCAATTCCAATCATTTCATGTTACCAAATAATAAATGTGCTAAGTCAATTAAAATGTCTGCTTTATTTCCATATAAAGTTATTTTAAACTAATAGTAGCAAGAGTGTTTTATTACAATTTTTTCACTATGTCACAATTTTAGTTGATAAAAGTTTAATACACCAAGTTGACTGCTTCTTTAAGCCACATGGATGATTCCAGAAGAGTGTGGGATAATTGGGGCACCTATGACATGCCTGTGGAACCAGTGCCTTCTTGCTTTTAAGTTAGGGGGGATCTAAAGAATTAAGCTAAGGCATCGGAACAAAAAGATTCATGATTTTACAATGAACTGTACAATCATTATGAAGAAGGGGACCACACAGATTTCAAATGACTGAGAGCTGAAAATGAACAAACTTTTGCCCTAAAAGTCCAGCAGAAATCTCAAGGTCACAACTAAGGAATTGATGAAAGAGTTGGACAGATTGTCCACCTGTAGAAGAGAACCTGTCACCATGACATCTCACTAATTTAGAAGATCTTCACTTAGCCTGGAAAAAGAGTCTGTTGCTTTATAAAAAAGCCCACGTAAAGCTAGGACATCTTACTACTCATCACTAATTGAAGAAAATAAGAACAACCCCAGGTTTCTTTTCAGCACTGTAGCCAGGCTGACAAAGAGTCAGAGCTCTATTGAGCCGAGTATTCCTTTAACGTTAACTAGTAATGACTTCATGACTTTCTTTGCTAATAAAATTTTAACTATTAGAGAAAAAATTACTCATAACCATCCCAAAGACGTATCATTATCTTTGGCTGCTTTCAGTAATGCCGGTATTTGGTTAGACTCTTTCTCTCCGATTGTTCTGTCTGAGTTATTTTCATTAGTTACTTCATCTAAACGATCAACATGTCTATTAGACCCCATTCCTACCAGGCTGCTCCAGGAAGCCCTACCATTATTTAATGCTTCGATCTTAAATATGATCAGTCTATGTTTATTAGTTGGCTATGTACCACAGACTTTTAAGGTGGCAGTAATTAAACCATTACTTAAAAAGCCATCACTTGACCCAGCTATCTTAGCTAATTATAGGCCAATCTCCAACCTTCCTTTTCTCTCAAAAATTCTTGAAAGGGTAGTTGTAAAACAGCTAACTGATCATCTGCAGAGGAATGGTCTATTTGAAGAGTTTCAGTCAGGTTTTAGAATTCATCATAGTACAGAAACAGCATTAGTGAAGGTTACAAATGATCTTCTTATGGCCTCAGACAGTGGACTCATCTCTGTGCTTGTTCTGTTAGACCTCAGTGCTGCTTTTGATACTGTTGACCATAAAATTTTATTACAGAGATTAGAGCATGCCATAGGTATTAAAGGCACTGCGCTGCGGTGGTTTGAATCATATTTATCTAATAGATTACAATTTGTTCATGTAAATGGGGAATCTTCTTCACAGACTAAGGTTAATTATGGAGTTCCACAAGGTTCTGTGCTAGGACCAATTTTATTCACTTTATACATGCTTCCCTTAGGCAGTATTATTAGATGGCATTGCTTAAATTTTCATTGTTACGCAGATGATACCCAGCTTTATCTATCCATGAAGCCAGAGGACACACACCAATTAGCTAAACTGCAGGATTGTCTTACAGACATAAAGACATGGATGACCTCTAATTTCCTGGTTTTAAACTCAGATAAAACTGAAGTTATTGTACTTGGCCCCACAAATCTTAGAAACATGGTGTCTAACCAGATCCTTACTCTGGATGGCATTAGCCTGACCTCTAGTAATACTGTGAGAAATCTTGGAGTCATTTTTGATCAGGATATGTCATTCAATGCGCATATTAAACAAATATGTAGGACTGCTTTTTTGCATTTACGCAATATCTCTAAAGTTAGAAAGGTCTTGTCTCAGAGTGATGCTGAAAAACTAATTCATGCATTTATTTCCTCTAGGCTGGACTATTGTAATTCATTATTATCAGGTTGTCCTAAAAGTTCCCTGAAAAGCCTTCAGTTAATTCAAAATGCTGCAGCTAGAGTACTAACGGGGACTAGAAGGAGAGAGCATATCTCACCCATATTGGCCTCTCTTCATTGGCTTCCTGTTAATTCTAGAATAGAATTTAAAATTCTTCTTCTTACCTATAAGGTTTTGAATAATCAGGTCCCATCTTATCTTAGGGACCTCATAGTACCATATCACCCCAATAGAGCGCTTCGCTCTCAGACTGCAGGCTTACTTGTAGTTCCTAGGGTTTGTAAGAGTAGAATGGGAGGCAGAGCCTTTAGCTTTCAGGCTCCTCTCCTGTGGAACCAGCTCCCAATTCAGATCAGGGAGATAGACACCCTCTCTACTTTTAAGATTAGGCTTAAGTGTTTCTTTCTCTTTTTGCTCTGTATGCACCACTCTGCATTTAATCATTAGTGATTGATCTCTGCTCCCCTCCACAGCATGTCTTTTTCCTGGTTCTCTCCCTCAGCCCCAACCAGTCCCAGCAGAAGACTGCCCCTCCCTGAGCCTGGTTCTGCTGGAGGTTTCTTCCTGTTAAAAGGGAGTTTTTCCTTCCCACTGTCGCCAAGTGCTTGCTCACAGGGGGTCGTTTTGACCGTTGGGGTTTTTACGTAATTATTGTATGGCCTTGCCTTACAATATAAAGCGCCTTGGGGCAACTGTTTGTTGTGATTTGGCGCTATATAAATAAAATTGATTGATTGATGACATGCAAGGCTTTTGATCAAAGACGAAGCCATTAATTTAAAAAAAATGGCAGCAAAAACGCAACATCCTGTTTTGTTGATTTTAATACACATAGCTATATTCAGAAATGGAGTTATGAAAAGACATACTATGCCTGTGCAAATAGTAGTCATGAGCACCATGGGCACATTTGAGCTCAACACATTTTCGCTAATTAATGAAGCTAACTTCTATGGTTGTGGATTAGCCTTTGAAAACCATTAGCAGACCAGTTACCATCCACTTAATTTAATTTCACTAACTTTAAGCCAACTAACCTAAAAAGAATATCATTCAAAAATGATTGCAAACTCTAAAATCATATGTTATAAGTAAAACTGACATGCTACTCAAAAAAGGCAACATGCGTCATCTACAACCCCAGTTCCAATGAAGTTGGGACGTTGTGTAAAATGTAAATTAAAAAAGAAAACAATGATTTGCAAATCCTCTTCAACCTGTATTCAATTGAATACACCACAAAGACAAGATATTTAATGTTCAAACTGATCAACTTTATTGTTTTGTGCAAACATTTGCTCGTTTTGAAATGGATGCCTGAAACATGTTTCAAAAAAGCTGGGACAGTGGTATGTTTACCACTGTGTTACATCATCTTTCCTTCTAACAACACTCAATAAGCATTTGGGAACTGAAGACACTAATTGTTGAAGCTTTGTAGGTAGAATTCTTTCCCATTCTTGCTTGATGTACGACTTCAGTTGTTCAACAGTCCGGGTCTCTGTTTTTGTATTTCGCACTTCATAATGCGCCACACATTTTCAATAGACGACAGGTCTGGACTGGACTGCAGGCAGGCCAGTCTAGTACCCGCACTCTTTTACTACGAAGCCACGCTGTTGTAACACATGCAGAATGTGGCTTGGCATTGTCTTGCTGAAATAAGCAGGATGTCCCTGAAAAAGATGCTGCTTGGATGGCAGCATGTGTTGCTCCATGGTGCCATCACAGATGTGTAAGTTGCCCATGCCATGGGGACTACCACACCCCCATACCATCACAGATGCTTTTGAACTTTGCGCTGGTAACAATCTGTATGGTGTTTTTCCTCTTTTGTCCAGAGGACACGACGTCCTTCATTTCCAAAAACAATTTGAAATGTGGACTCATCAGACCACAGCATACTTTTCCACTTTGCATCTGTCCATTTCAAATGAGCTTGGGCCCAGAGATTGTGGCGGCATTTCTGGATGTTGTTGATGTATGGCTTTCACTTTGCATGGTAGATTGTAACTTGCACTTGTAGATGTAGTGACAAACTGTGTTAACTGACAATGGTTTTCTGAAGTGCTCCTAAGCCCATGTGGTAAGATTCTTTACACATTGATGTCGGTTTTTAATGCAGTGCCGTTCGAGGGATCGAAGGTCATGGGCATTCAATGTTGGTTTTCGGCCTTGCCGCTAGTGTGTAGAAAGTTCTCCAGATTCTCTGAAACTTCTGATTATATTATGGACTGTAGATGATGGAATCCCTAAATTCCTTGCAATTGAACGTTGAGAAACATTGTTCTTACACTGTTGGACTATTTTTTCACACAGCTGTTCACAAAGTGGTGATCCTCACCCCATCTTTGTGAATGGCTGAGACTTTTGGGAATGCTCCTTTTATACCCAATCATGACACACCTGTTTCCATTTAACCTGTTCACCTGTGGAATGTTCCAGGTGTTCTTTGAGCATTCGCCAACTTTCCCAGTCTTTTGTTGCCACTGTCCCAGCTTTATTGAAACGTGTTGCAGGCATCCATTTCAAAATGAGCAAATATTTGCACAAAACAATAAAGTTTATCAGTTTGAACATTAAATTTCTTGTCTTTGTGGTGTATTCAACTGAATATAGCATGCAACGTCCCAACTTGATTAGAATTAGGGTTGTAGAACAGAGATGGTGGAGCAGAAGGCCGACCAGAGTAAATGCATTAATTAGGAGTAAGTAAGCCAAATTTTTTTTTTTGTAAAATTTCAGCTCCTTTTGTCTGTTTTTAGGGGTGTAGAGAAAAAAAATATATTAAAAAATAGATTCGTAGAATAATGTCTGTTTTTGTTGTTGTTGTTTTTCTTTTTTCTGCTCGCAGTGAGTCCCCGAGCCTGAGCCCTGAGGGAGGAGGAGACTGGTGGGTCAGCCTGCTATGTGTGTCACAGCGCTGTTACGACACAGCGAGCAGAGCAGAGTGCAGAGTTTTACAAACATATTTTTTAAACTTTTCTTTTCTTTCAAATTCTTGATTGTTCCTGCTCAAAGACTGCAAACCAGATGCGAATCCGGACAGAAAGAGGGTGTTGTGGGGGAGACGTGCCCCCCACAACACCCCTTGATGAAATATCCACTGTTGAAGACATTTTTCATACTACTACTACTTATAATAATAATAATTTTAAAAACTAAAATCAGTATTTCTCTGGGCCTAAGTTTTACTATAGTTCTGGACTAAGTTTAATTGATGAGGCATAAAAAAATACGTTTTCCTTAATTTAACGTTTTTGTGTAACTCAAGTGGGATGTGAAGCAATATCTTTTTTTAATGTAATGTCTAAGCTCTGGTGTGATTGAGTCTGTCTGGGGTTCTAGCTTTAAAATCAGGTCAGATAGGATGAGGGAAGCCAAAAATATGAAAATGTTTTCAGATCTTGTGGTTAGTAACCTTGTCAAAGAAACATGGAGGGTGTGACATCAATTGTGGTTAAATGCAATGAAAAGGTGAAAATGTGCCAAAGAAAATACAAATACAACACACATTAAGCAGTACAACTAAACCGAAGGGTGAGAAAATAGTCATAAAACCCCCAAAATTTTCTGGAGGTCTTGAGCGACCTACAGACTCCCTGCTGACAAAGGTCCACTTTCACCAAAAAAGACACCCCCCCATTTCAGATCCTGGCTACAGGCCTGAGATTTTAATGAAGTAAAAGCTCTAGAAAAACTGTCCCCTTAAAATGTGTTTATCCTGAAGTATTTAAATAATGTGTAGGTTAAAGGTTTTCTCTAATATGATGCTGCATTAGAAAAAAGCAGCAATGTTTAGTGAGAGAAATCTAATCTTGTTCCGCAGGAGAAGAATTTGCTGTTTTCTTAGCTGTCTCCACCTTGTTTTACCTTAAACTCTAGGATGTGATCGCAAAAGGGTTTCTATAAAAAGGATGGTGAACAGCTTATAATTCGGCCATGAAAAAAAAATTCAGTCAAAAGATTTTTATTTTTATTTTTTGCTTTAATCCCTGAAAAAAAGGAAAAAAAAAAAAACCAAAACAAAAAAACAAAAAGCCAAAGACAACAAAAGTTAATGATTATCAGTACCTTCAGCTGAATATTTTTGTGATTTACCATTATAGGTTTATCACAGTTAACTTTACAGTTAGTGGATTAGCAGTTAGTGAAGCTAACCGTTGGATGAGCTGTGGTATTAACAATGAATGAACTCGGAAAAACACCAATTTCAACTGTTTCACCAAATTCTTTCAAATTGGTTGATTAAATGTAAAGGTAAATTGAGTATGTTAGGATGTTCTTTTAGAATATTGATATACAAATTCTTCAGAGGCAATTTGAACTGTTATACCCCTCAGTGTTATTTCCAAGTATAGGATCAACTGAACAACCTGAGTCATTGGGTGGTTGGAGGTCCCAGTGTGTGTGCATCATGAGGCGATGGCTGAGAGGGCCTATCAGAAGACATATGGGCTTATTATAGAGCAGAAAAGCAGCTTTGAATTTAGGAGTCCATATAGGCCTAACTTTACTGCCCTTAATACCAGTGATAGTTTGAACCTCGAGGTGACTTGGATAAGCCTTGAAAGAGATGAAAAACCTGGTCTGAGAGGAAATGTGGGGCAGCTGGGTGATTTCAGGCGGTTTGCTGAATGGTGAGTTTAGGGGTAGAACATTATAACATCCATTTGTCTGATGACCATATGAGAGACGACTTCATTGCCAGTAGAACAGAGGTATATCATTTCTTAAACCATGGGAGCTTCGTCAGCTCTGTCCTGAACATCTGGCAGAACTGGGACTTAGGTTAATGATCAATCAATCAATCAATCAATCAATCAATCAATCAATCAATCAATCAATCAATCAATCAATCAATCAATCAATCAATCAATCAACTAACTTTTATTTGTATAGCCCTTTTCACAGCCTAAAAAGGTGACCAAAGTGCTTTCCAGTAAAACTAAAAACCAGTGGTGGGCACAGCTAACCAAAAGTTAGCTTCGATAACCGCTAATCAGCTAATCAATCAATCAATCAACTTTTTTCTTATATAGCGCCAAATCACAACAAACAGTTGCCCCAAGGCGCTCCACATTGCAAGGCAAGGCCATACAATAATTATGAAAAACCCCAACGGTCAAAACGACCCCCTATGAGCAAGCACTTGGCCACAGTGGGAAGGAAAAACTCCCTTTTAACAGGAAGAAACCTCCAGCAGAACCAGGCTCAGGGAGGGGCAGTCTTCTGCTGAGACTGGTTGGGGCTGAGGGAAAGAACCAGGAAAGAGATCGATCACTAATGATTAAATGCAGAGTGATGCATACGGAGCAAAAAGAGAAAGAAACAGTGCATCATGGGAACCCCCCCACAGTCTACGTCTAAAGCAACATAACCAAGGGATGGTCCAGGGTCACCCGATCCAGCCCTAACTATAAGCCTTAGCGAAAAGGAAAGTTTTAAGCCTAATCTTAAAAGTAGAGAGGGTATCTGTCTCCCTGATCTGAATTGGGAGCTGGTTCCACAGGAGAGGAGCCTGAAAGCTGAAGGCTCTGCCTCCCATTCTACTCTTACAAACCCTAGGAACTACAAGTAAGCCCGCAGTCTGAGAGCGAAGCGCTCTAATGGGGTAATATGGTACTACGAGGTCCCTAAGATAAGATGGGACCTGATTATTCAAAACCTTATAAGTAAGAAGAAGAATTTTAAATTCTATTCTAGCATTAACAGGAAGCCAATGAAGGGAGGCCAACACGGGTGAGATATGCTCTCTCCTGCTAGTCCCCGTCAGTACTCTAGCTGCAGCATTCTGAACCAACTGAAGGCTTTTTAGGGAACTTTTAGGACAACCTGATAATAATGAATTACAATAGTCCAGCCTAGAGGAAATAAATGCATGAATTAGTTTTTCAGCATCACTCTGAGACAAGACCTTTCTGATTTTAGAGATATTGCGTAAATGCAAAAAGGCAGTCCTACATATTTGTTTAATATGCGCTTTGAATGACATATCCTGATCAAAAATAACTCCAAGATTTCTCACAGTATTACTAGAGATCAGGGAAATGCCATCCAGAGTAACGATCTGGTTAGACACCATGCTTCTAAGATTTGTGGGGCCAAGTACAATAACTTCAGTTTTATCTGAGTTTAAAAGCAGGAAATTAGAGGTCATCCATGTCTTTATGTCTGTAAGACAATCCTGCAGTTTAGCTAATTGGTGTGTATCCTCTGGCTTCATGGATAGATAAAGCTGGGTATCATCTGCGTAACAATGAAAATTTAAGCAATACCGTCTAATAATACTGCCCAAGGGAAGCATGTATAAAGTGAATAAAATTGGTCCTAGCACAGAACCTTGTGGAACTCCATAATTAACTTTAGTCTGTGAAGAAGATTCCCCATTTACATGAACAAACTGTAATCTATTAGACAAATATGATTCAAACCACCGCAGCGCAATGCCTTTAATACCTATGACATGCTCTAATCTCTGTAATAAAATTTTATGGTCAACAGTATCAAAAGCAGCACTGAGGTCCAACAGAACAAGCACAGAGATAAGTCCACTGTCCGAAGCCATAAGAAGATCATTTGTAACCTTCACTAATGCTGTTTCTGTACTATGATGAATTCTAAAACCTGACTGAACCTCTTCAAATAGACCATTCCTCTGCAGGTGATCAGTTAGCTGTTTTACAACTACCCTCTCAAGAATCTTTGAGAGAAAAGGAAGGTTGGAGATTGGCCTATAATTAGCTAAGATAGCTGGGTCAAGTGATGGCTTTTTAAGTAATGGTTTAATTACTGTCACCTTAAAGGCCTGTGGTACATAACCAACTAACAAAGATAGATTGATCATATTTAAGATTGAAGCATTAAATAATGGTAGGACTTCCTTGAGCAGCCTGGCAGGAATGGGGTCTAATAAGCATGTTGATGGTTTGGATGAAGTAACTAATGAAAATAACTCAGACAGAACAATCGGAGAGAAAGAGTCTAACCAAATACCGGCATCACTGAAAGCAGCCAAAGATAACGATACATCTTTGGGATGGTTATGAGTAATTTTTTCTCTAATAGTCAAAATTTTGTTAGCAAAGAAAGTCATGAAGTCATTACTAGTTAAAGTTAATGGAATACTCAGCTCAATAGAGCTCTGACTCTTTGTCAGCCTGGCTACAGTGCTGAAAAGAAACCTGGGGTTGTTCTTATTTTCTTCAATTAGTGATGAGTAGATGTCCTAGCTTCACGAAGGGCTTTCTTATAGAGCAACAAACTCTTTTTCCAGGCTAAGTGAAGATCTTCTAAATTAGTGAGACGCCATTTCCTCTCCAACTTACGGGTTATCTGCTTTAAGCTACGAGTTTGTGAGTTATACCACGGAGTCAGACACTTCTGATTTAAAGCTCTCTTTTTCAGAGGAGCTACAGCATCCAAAGTTGTCTTCAATGAGGATGTAAAACTATTGACAAGATACTCTAACTCCCTTACAGAGTTTAGGTAGCTACTCTGCTCTGTGTTGGTATATGGCATTAGAGAACATAAAGAAGGAATCATATCCTTAAACCTAGTTACAGCGCTTTCTGAAAGACTTCTAGTGTAATGAAACTTATTCCCCACTGCAGGGTAGTCCATCAGGGTAAATGTAAATGTTATTAAAAAATGATCAGACAAAAGGGAGTTTTCAGGGAATACTGTTAAGTCTTCTATTTCCATACCATAAGTCAGAACAAGATCTAAAATATGATTAAAGTGGTGGGTGGACTCATTTACTTTTTGAGCAAAGCCGATAGAGTCTAATAATAGATTAAATGCAGTGTTGAGGCTGTCATTCTCAGCATCTGTGTGGATGTTAAAATCGCCCACTATAATTATCTTATCTGAGCTAAGCACTAAGTCAGACAAAAGGTCTGAAAATTCACAGAGAAACTCACAGTAACGACCAGGTGGACGATAGATAATAACAAATAAAACTGGTTTTTGGGACTTCCAATTTGGATGGACAAGACTAAGAGACAAGCTTTCAAATGAATTAAAGCTCTGTCTAGGTTTTTGATTAATTAATAAGCTGGAATGGAAGATTGCTGCTAATCCTCCGCCCCGGCCCGTGCTACGAGCATTCTGACAGTTAGTGTGACTCGGGGGTGTTGACTCATTTAAACTAACATATTCATCCTGCTGTAACCAAGTTTCTGTTAGGCAGAATAAATCAATACGTTGATCAATTATTATATCATTTACCAACAGGGACTTAGAAGAAAGAGACCTAATGTTTAATAGACCACATTTAACTGTTTTAGTCTGTGGTGCAATTGAAGGTGCTATATTATTTTTTCTTTTTGAATTTTTATGCTTAAATAGATTTTTGCTAGTTATTGGTGGTCTGGGAGCAGGCACCGTCTCTACGGGGATGGGGTAATAAGGGGATGGCAGGGGGAGAGAAGCTGCAGAGAGGTGTATAAGACCACAGCTCTGCCTCCTGGTCCCAACGCTAGACAGTCACAGTTTGGAGGATCCCAAAAAATTGGCCAGATTTCTAGAAATGAGAGCTGCTCCCTCTAAAGTGGGATGGATGCCGTCTCTCCTAACAAGACCAGGTTTTCCCCAGAAGCTTTGCCAATTATCAATGAAGCCCACCTCATTTTTTGGACACCACTCAGACAGCCAGCAATTCAAGGAGAACATGCGGCTAAACATGTCACTCCCGGTCTGATTGGGGAGGGGCCCAGAGAAAACAACAGAGTCCGACATTGTTTTTGCAAAGTTACACACCGATTCAATGTTAATTTTAGTGACCTCCGATTGGCGTAACCGAGTGTCATTACTGCCGACGTGAATTACAATCTTATCAAATTTACGCTTGGCCTTAGCCAGCAATTTCAAATGTCCTTCGATGTCGCCTGCTCTGGCCCCCGGAAGACAATTGACAATGGTTGCTGGTGTCGCTAACTTCACATTTCTCAAAACAGAGTCGCCAATAACTAGAGTTTGATCCTCGGCGAGTGTATCGTCGAGTGGGGAAAAACGGTTAGAGATGTGAACGGGTTGACGGTGTACACGGGGATTCTGTTTAGGGCTACGCTTCCTCCTCACAGTCACCCAGTCAGCCTGCCTTCCCGACTGCACGGGGTCTGCCAGGGGGGAACTAACGGCGGCTAAGCTACCTTGGTCCGCACCGACTACAGGGGCCTGGCTAGCTGTAGAATTTTCCACGGTGCGGAGCCGAGCCTCCAATTCGCCCAGCCTGGCCTCCAAAGCTACGAATAAGCTGCACTTATTACAAGTACCGTTACTGCTAAAAGAGGCCGAGGAATAACTAAACATTTCACACCCAGAGCAGAAAAGTACGGGAGAGACAGGAGAAGCCGCCATGCTAAAACGGCTAAGAGCTAGTAGCTACGCTAAGCTAGCGGATTCCCAAACAGGGAATCCGACACTAGACAGGCTGTGGAGCAGCACAGGTAACGCACAACAACAGTGCTAAAAAATAAAATAAAATAAAAATAAAAATCCACTGGACAGGCTGTGGAGCAACACAGGTAACGCACGACAACAGTGCTAAAAAATAAAATAAAATAAAAATAAAAATCCACTAGACAGGCTGTGGAGCAGCACAGGCAACGCACGACAACAGTGCTAAAAAAAATAAAATCAAAATCAAAATCCACTGGACAGGCTGTGGAGCAGCACAGGTAACGCACGACAACAGTGCTAAATAAAAATCCACTAGACAGGCTGTGGAGCAGCACAGGTAACGCACGACAACAGTGCTAAAAAAAAATAAAATCAAAATCAAAATCCACTGGACAGGCTGTGGAGCAGCACAGGTAACGCACGACAACAGTGCTAAATAAAAATCCACTGGACAGGCTGTGGAGCAGCACAGGTAACGCACGACAACAGTGCTAAAAAAAATAAAATAAAAATCAAAATCCACTGGACAGGCTGTGGAGCAGCACAGGTAACGCACGACAACGGTGCCAAAACAAAACAAAAAACCACTAGACAGGCTGTGGAGCAGCACAGGTAACGCACGACAACAGTGCTAAAAAATAAAATAAAAATCCACTGGACAGGCTGTGGAGCAGCACAGGTAATGCACGACAACAGTGCGAAAAAAAAATAAAATAAAAATCCACTGGACAGGCTGTGGAGCAGCACAGGTAACACACGACAACAGTGGTAAAAAATAAAATAGAAATCCACTGGACAGGCTGTGGAGCAGCACAGATAACACACGACAACAGTGCTAAAAAATAAAATAAAAATCCACTGGACAGGCTGTGGAGCAGCACAGGTAACACACGACAACAGTGGTAAAAAATAAAATAAAAATCCACTGGACAGGCTGTGGAACAGCACAGGTAACACACGACAACAGTGGTAAAAAATAAAATAAAAATCCACTAGACAGGCTGTGGAGCAGCACAGGTAACACACGACAACAGTGGTAAAAAATAAAATAAAAATCCACTAGACAGGCTGTGGAGCAGCACAGGTAACACACGACAACAGTGCTAAAAAAAATAAAATAAAAATAAAAATCCACTGAACAGGCTGTGGAGCAGCACAGGTAACACACGACAACAGTGCTAAAAAATAAAATAAAAATAAAAATCCACTGAACAGGCTGTGGAGCAGCACAGGTAACACACGACAACAGTGCTAAAAAATAAAATAAAAATCCACTAGACAGGCTGTGGAGCAGCACAGGTAACACACGACAACAGTGCTAAAAAAAATAAAATAAAAATAAAAATCCACTGAACAGGCTGTGGAGCAGCACAGGTAACACACGACAACAGTGCTAAAAAATAAAATAAAAATCCACCGGACAGGCCGTGGAGCAGCACAGGTAACACACGACAACAGTGCTAAAAAATAAAATAAAAATCCACTGGACAGGCTGTGGAGCAGCACAGGTAACACACGACAACAGTGGTAAAAAATAAAATAAAAATCCACTGGACAGGCTGTGGAGCAGCACAGGTAATGCACGACAACAGTGCTAAAAAAAAATAAAATAAAAATCCACTGGACAGGCTGTGGAGCAGCACAGGTAACACACGACAACAGTGGTAAAAAATAAAATAGAAATCCACTGGACAGGCTGTGGAGCAGCACAGATAACACACGACAACAGTGCTAAAAAATAAAATAAAAATCCACTGGACAGGCTGTGGAGCAGCACAGGTAACACACGACAACAGTGGTAAAAAATAAAATAAAAATCCACTGGACAGGCTGTGGAACAGCACAGGTAACACACGACAACAGTGGTAAAAAATAAAATAAAAATCCACTAGACAGGCTGTGGAGCAGCACAGGTAACACACGACAACAGTGGTAAAAAATAAAATAAAAATCCACTAGACAGGCTGTGGAGCAGCACAGGTAACACACGACAACAGTGCTAAAAAAAATAAAATAAAAATAAAAATCCACTGGACAGGCTGTGGAGCAGCACAGGTAAAAATCCACTGAACAGGCTGTGGAGCAGCACAGGTAACACACGACAACAGTGCTAAAAAATAAAATAAAAATCCACCGGACAGGCCGTGGAGCAGCACAGGTAACACACGACAACAGTGCTAAAAAATAAAATAAAAATCCACTGGACAGGCTGTGGAGCAGCACAGGTAACACACGACAACAGTGGTAAAAAATAAAATAAAAATCCACTGGACAGGCTGTGGAGCAGCACAGGTAACACACGACAGCAGTGCTAAAAAAAATAAAATCAAAATCAAAATCCACCTGACAGGCTGTGGAGCAGCACAGGTAAAAATCCACTGAACAGGCTGTGGAGCAGCACAGGTAACGCACGACAACAGTGCTAAAAAATAAAATAAAAATCCACTGAACAGGCTGTGGAGCAGCACAGGTAACGCACGACAACAGTGCTAAAAAATAAAATAAAAATCCACTGGACAGGCTGTGGAGCAGCACAGGTAACACACGACAACAGTGCTAAAAAAAAAATAAAATCAAAATCCACTGGACAGGCTGTGGAGCAGCACAGGTAAAAATCCACTGAACAGGCTGTGGAGCAGCACAGGTAACGCACGACAACAGTGCTAAAAAATAAAATAAAAATCCACTGAACAGGCTGTGGAGCAGCACAGGTAACGCACGACAACAGTGCTAAAAAATAAAATAAAAATCCACTGAACAGGCTGTGGAGCAGCACAGGTAACGCACGACAACAGTGCTAAAAAATAAAATAAAAATCCACTGGACAGGCTGTGGAGCAGCACAGGTAACACACGACAACAGTGCTAAAAAATAAAATAAAAATCCACTGGACAGGCTGTGGAGCAGCACAGGTAACACACGACAACAGTGCTAAAAAATAAAATAAAAATCCACTGGACAGGCTGTGGAGCAGCACAGGTAACACACGACAACAGTGGTAAAAAATAAAATAAAAATCCACTGGACAGGCTGTGGAGCAGCACAGGTAACACACGACAACAGTGCTAAAATAAAATAAAAATCCACTAGGCAGGCTGTGGAGCAGCACAGGTAACGCACGACAACAGCGCTAAAAAATAAAATAAAAATCCACTAGGCAGGCTGTGGAGCAGCGCAGGTAACGCACGACAACAGTGCTAAAATAAAATAAAAATCCACTAGGCAGGCTGTGGAGCAGCACAGGTAACGCACGACAACAGTGCTAAAATAAAATAAAAATCCACTAGGCAGGCTGTGGAGCAGCACAGGTAACGCACGACAACAGCGCTAAAAATAAAATAAAAATCCACTGGACAGGCTGTGGAGCAGCACAGGTAACACATGACAACAGTGCTAAAAAATAAAATAAAAATCCACTGGACAGGCTGTGGAGCAGCACAGGTAACGCACGACAACAGCGCTAAAAAATAAAATAAAAATCCACTGGACAGGCTGTGGAGCAGCACAGGTAACGCACGACAACAGTGCTAAAATAAAATAAAAATCCACTAGGCAGGCTGTGGAGCAGCACAGGTAACGCACGACAACAGTGCTAAAATAAAATAAAAATCCACTAGGCAGGCTGTGGAGCAGCACAGGTAACGCACGACAACAGCGCTAAAAAATAAAATAAAAATCCACTGGACAGGCTGTGGAGCAGCACAGGTAACGCATGACAACAGTGCTAAAATAAAATAAAAATCCACTAGGCAGGCTGTGGAGCAGCACAGGTAACGCACGACAACAGTGCTAAAATAAAATAAAAATCCACTAGGCAGGCTGTGGAGCAGCACAGGTAACGCACGACAACAGCGCTAAAATAAAATAAAAATCCACTAGGCAGGCTGTGGAGCAGCACAGGTAACGCACGACAACAGCGCTAAAAAATAAAATAAAAATCCACTGGACAGGCTGTGGAGCAGCACAGGTAACGCACGACAACAGTGCTAAAATAAAATAAAAATCCACTAGGCAGGCTGTGGAGCAGCACAGGTAACGCACGACAACAGTGCTAAAATAAAATAAAAATCCACTAGGCAGGCTGTGGAGCAGCACAGGTAACGCACGACAACAGCGCTAAAAAATAAAATAAAAATCCACTGGACAGGCTGTGGAGCAGCACAGGTAACACATGACAACAGTGCTAAAAAATAAAACAAAAATCCACTGGACAGGCTGTGGAGCAGCACAGGTAACACATGACAACAGTGCTAAAAAATAAAACAAAAATCCACTGGACAGGCTGTGGAGCAGCACAGGTAACACATGACAACAGTGCTAAAAAATAAAATAAAAATCCACTGGACAGGCTGTGGAGCAGCACAGGTAACGCACGACAACAGCGCTAAAATAAAATAAAAATCCACTAGGCAGGCTGTAGAGCAGCACAGGTAACGCACGACAACAGCGCTAAAATAAAATAAAAATCCACTGGACAGGCTGTGGAGCAGCACAGGTAATGCACGACAACAGTGCTAAAATAAAATAAAAATCCACTAGGCAGGCTGTGGAGCAGCACAGGTAACGCACGACAACAGCGCTAAAAAATAAAATAAAAATCCACTGGACAGGCTGTGGAGCAGCACAGGTAACACATGACAACAGTGCTAAAAAATAAAATAAAAATCCACTGGACAGGCTGTGGAGCAGCACAGGTAACACACGACAACAGTGCTAAAAAAAATAAAATCAAAATCAAAATCCACTGGACAGGCTGTGGAGCAGCACAGGTAAAAATCCACTGAACAGGCTGTGGAGCAGCACAGGTAACGCACGACAACAGTGCTAAAAAATAAAATAAAAATCCACTGAACAGGCTGTGGAGCAGCACAGGTAACGCACGACAACAGTGCTAAAAAATAAAATAAAAATCCACTGGACAGGCTGTGGAGCAGCACAGGTAACACACGACAACAGTGCTAAAAAAAATAAAATCAAAATCAAAATCCACTGGACAGGCTGTGGAGCAGCACAGGTAAAAATCCACTGAACAGGCTGTGGAGCAGCACAGGTAACGCACGACAACAGTGCTAAAAAATAAAATAAAAATCCACTGGACAGGCTGTGGAGCAGCACAGGTAACACATGACAACAGTGCTAAAAAATAAAATAAAAATCCACTGGACAGGCTGTGGAGCAGTACAGGTAACACACGACAACAGTGCTAAAATAAAATAAAAATCCACTAGGCAGGCTGTGGAGCAGCACAGGTAACGCACGACAACAGCGCTAAAAAATAAAATAAAAATCCACTGGACAGGCTGTGGAGCAGCACAGGTAACGCACGACAACAGTGCTAAAATAAAATAAAAATCCACTAGGCAGGCTGTGGAGCAGCACAGGTAACGCACGACAACAGTGCTAAAATAAAATAAAAATCCACTAGGCAGGCTGTGGAGCAGCACAGGTAACGCACGACAACAGTGCTAAAATAAAATAAAAATCCACTAGGCAGGCTGTGGAGCAGCACAGGTAACGCACGACAACAGCGCTAAAAAATAAAATAAAAATCCACTGGACAGGCTGTGGAGCAGCACAGGTAACGCACGACAACAGTGCTAAAATAAAATAAAAATCCACTAGGCAGGCTGTGGAGCAGCACAGGTAACGCACGACAACAGTGCTAAAATAAAATAAAAATCCACTAGGCAGGCTGTGGAGCAGCACAGGTAACGCACGACAACAGCGCTAAAAAATAAAATAAAAATCCACTGGACAGGCTGTGGAGCAGCACAGGTAACACATGACAACAGTGCTAAAAAATAAAATAAAAATCCACTGGACAGGCTGTGGAGCAGCACAGGTAACACATGACAACAGTGCTAAAAAATAAAATAAAAATCCACTGGACAGGCTGTGGAGCAGCACAGGTAACACATGACAACAGTGCTAAAAAATAAAATAAAAATCCACTGGACAGGCTGTGGAGCAGCACAGGTAACGCACGACAACAGCGCTAAAATAAAATAAAAATCCACTAGGCAGGCTGTGGAGCAGCACAGGTAACGCACGACAACAGCGCTAAAATAAAATAAAAATCCACTGGACAGGCTGTGGAGCAGCACAGGTAACGCACGACAACAGTGCTAAAATAAAATAAAAATCCACTAGGCAGGCTGTGGAGCAGCACAGGTAGCGCACGACAACAGCGCTAAAATAAAATAAAAATCCACTAGGCAGGCTGTGGAGCAGCACAGGTAACGCACGACAACAGCGCTAAAAAATAAAATAAAAATCCACTGGACAGGCTGTGGAGCAGCACAGGTAACACATGACAACAGTGCTAAAAAATAAAATAAAAATCCACTGGACAGGCTGTGGAGCAGCACAGGTAAAAATCCACTGAACAGGCTGTGGAGCAGCACAGGTAACGCACGACAACAGTGCTAAAAAATAAAATAAAAATCCACTGAACAGGCTGTGGAGCAGCACAGGTAACGCACGACAACAGTGCTAAAAAATAAAATAAAAATCCACTGGACAGGCTGTGGAGCAGCACAGGTAACACACGACAACAGTGCTAAAAAAAAATAAAATCAAAATCCACTGGACAGGCTGTGGAGCAGCACAGGTAAAAATCCACTGAACAGGCTGTGGAGCAGCACAGGTAACGCACGACAACAGTGCTAAAAAATAAAATAAAAATCCACTGAACAGGCTGTGGAGCAGCACAGGTAACGCACGACAACAGTGCTAAAAAATAAAATAAAAATCCACTGAACAGGCTGTGGAGCAGCACAGGTAACGCACGACAACAGTGCTAAAAAATAAAATAAAAATCCACTGGACAGGCTGTGGAGCAGCACAGGTAACACACGACAACAGTGCTAAAATAAAATAAAAATCCACTAGGCAGGCTGTGGAGCAGCACAGGTAACGCACGACAACAGCGCTAAAAAATAAAATAAAAATCCACTAGGCAGGCTGTGGAGCAGCGCAGGTAACGCACGACAACAGCGCTAAAATAAAATAAAAATCCACTAGGCAGGCTGTGGAGCAGCACAGGTAACGCACGACAACAGTGCTAAAATAAAATAAAAATCCACTAGGCAGGCTGTGGAGCAGCACAGGTAACGCACGACAACAGTGCTAAAATAAAATAAAAATCCACTAGGCAGGCTGTGGAGCAGCACAGGTAACGCACGACAACAGCGCTAAAAAATAAAATAAAAATCCACTGGACAGGCTGTGGAGCAGCACAGGTAACACATGACAACAGTGCTAAAAAATAAAATAAAAATCCACTGGACAGGCTGTGGAGCAGCACAGGTAACACATGACAACAGCGCTAAAAAATAAAATAAAAATCCACTGGACAGGCTGTGGAGCAGCACAGGTAACGCACGACAACAGCGCTAAAAAATAAAATAAAAATCCACTAGGCAGGCTGTGGAGCAGCACAGGTAACGCACGACAACAGTGCTAAAATAAAATAAAAATCCACTAGGCAGGCTGTGGAGCAGCACAGGTAACGCACGACAACAGTGCTAAAATAAAATAAAAATCCACTAGGCAGGCTGTGGAGCAGCACAGGTAACGCACGACAACAGCGCTAAAAAATAAAATAAAAATCCACTGGACAGGCTGTGGAGCAGCACAGGTAACACATGACAACAGTGCTAAAAAATAAAATAAAAATCCACTGGACAGGCTGTGGAGCAGCACAGGTAACGCACGACAACAGTGCTAAAAAATAAAATAAAAATCCACTGGACAGGCTGTGGAGCAGCACAGGTAACGCACGACAACAGCGCTAAAAAATAAAATAAAAATCCACTGGACAGGCTGTGGAGCAGCACAGGTAACACACGACAACAGCGCTAAAAAATAAAATAAAAATCCACTGGACATGCTGTGGAGCAGCACAGGTAACACATGACAACAGTGCTAAAAAATAAAATAAAAATCCACTAGGCAGGCTGTGGAGCAGCACAGGTAACGCACGACAACAGCGCTAAAAAATAAAATAAAAATCCACTGGACATGCTGTGGAGCAGCACAGGTAACACATGACAACAGTGCTAAAAAATAAAATAAAAATCCACTGGACAGGCTGTGGAGCAGCACAGGTAACGCACGACAACAGCGCTAAAATAAAATAAAAATCCACTGGACAGGCTGTGGAGCAGCACAGGTAACGCACGACAACAGTGCTAAAATAAAATAAAAATCCACTAGGCAGGCTGTGCAGCAGCACGACAACAGTGCTAAAAAATAAAATAAAAATAAAAACGAAAGCGTTAGCAAGCTAGTTAGCTTGCCAACGCTGATGAAGGTTAGCTGATAAAAGTGCTCCGTCGCGATGCTTCGACCGTTAGAGGTCTTCTTTAGGCGTTGGAGCACGGTGAAAAAGTAAAAAAAAGTAAAAAAGTCTTGAAAAAGACTGTTAATTCAAAGAACTCAAACAGCTCAGTTCAAACAGCTAACAGATACAGCAGAACACCGCTGTGCTCCGGAACAGGAAGTCAAGACCTGATCAGCTACAGTGGAAGCTACAGCTAACCACTAACCGATAACTTTCAGATCACACAAGGTCAATATACAATGATGAAATAAAATCAAAGATAACAAAAAAAGCCTTTTTTTTTTTAAATAAAAAAGAAAAGTCTTTAGTTTTAAAAAGACCCAAATCAGTGATGGTGCATAAATCCAGGGGGTGGGGTGGGTGGGGTGGGGGGTGTGCTTGTTCAAAAGTCTGAGCCCAGTGAATGAGAAAGCCTGGTCACTAAAACATGATGTACCTCACACTTTTACACCTACATACTTTTCAAATTTAAATCCCAAGTGATATGTATATTCATTCATTCATAATTTTCTGCTGCTTATTCAGGTCTGGGTTGCAGTGGCAGTAGACCACACAATATCTATATTGTGGGAATAAATGTTATTTCTATTATGAATGGGGCAATAGCAGTAACACCGTCTGGCTTATTTGTGCCACCTTCACCCTACCTGATACACAGTTACTTGGTCTAGACCAGTGGTGTCCAAAGTATTCCAGAAAGGGCCATTTCTTTGCAGCCACTGACTCCAGCAGGTGATTTCACTGATTAACATCACTTTGAGCAGGTGGGATGAGTTCATCAGTGAAACCACCTACTGGATTTGGTGGCTGCAAAGAAAACTTCCCTTACCAAAAAATAGTACTGATAAGTATATAAAAAGTAAACTAGAATTATACTTGAAACATACTTGCATATACTACTTTTTGGTAAGGGTTGCACCCTCTTGGCCCTTTCTGGAATACTTTGGACACCACTGGTCTAGATGGAGAAGGAACTGGATCAGTGGCCCTGTCAGATCCAGTCAGCGATTGGGTCTGGGTATGAAGAATGCTGCCTTGGGTGGTGGCTGACACATTTCAAACATTGCTGGAGAGGATTAGTGCAGAAGCATCAGGAATTGGCTGATGGAGCACCCTCCATTGCATCTGTATGTGGCTTTGAACATGGGATGTCTGCAGTCTACCAATGAGTTTTCAACCCGAGAACATGCTTATGGGATGTGGGGCACTTTGTCAGTGGGGGGTGGAGCAACATTTGGGTTGGAGTTAGAACTAGGAAGTGCTCTAATATTGGTGAATCATCTGACGTATGCAGTCACAGATGAGTGCCTGGCTTCTTATAACACTACAGAACCGCCTTGGGTACTGGATGACAAACACCCAAGAAGGCAACTGGTCCATCCTCACAATGCAAGTGATAATGACACAAAGTCATTCCAATGGTACTCACAGATCCTTCAAAGAGTACAAGTAACAAAACTCCAGCTGTCATTTTATGTCACTGGTAGAATGATAGATAGACAAATAGATAGACAGACAGACAGACAGACAGACAGACAGAATGAAACCACTTGGATGGTCAATACTTGCATGAAGACCCAGTGTTAAAATCTGCATTAAGTGACTTAGTTAATCTTATATCATTCTGTATCTTGGACATATCTAGCAAAAGACTGCAAGATCATGCATGATGCCCCTCACCCCTAAGCCTTCATGACACAACTACCTACATGGTGAAAGAAAACTGTTGACTTCAACAAATGTGTTGCATCAGCAGTGACAGAATCAAACTGCTCATGGGTTCTATCCATTAAATATTTGCCAAGTCTTTCAGTTCATTGCATTTTATTAACAACAAAGTCAAACTCATATTCATCTTCCACGAAAACTCAGACTTGGACCTTTACTATTATCAGAGGTCACTGACTTCACAATACTACTTTTTTTTTTTTTTTGTTAATTGCAAGCTAATATTAAATATAAATATTTTAATAATATATCTAGAGGTTTTATTCCACAGCACTTGGACCTCTTGTTGATCTTCAATACAATTTGCTTCTTATATATTTAATGCAAATTCTGTTGAATCCCACCAACTTCTAAGAAAAAACCCATCTGGAGTCACTATGGGTCCAGTCCAGTATCTCTCCTGCATTGATCACTCATCACTCATCTTCAACCGCTTTTCCAGATTCAGGTCATGGGGGCAACAGCTCCAGCAGGGGACCCCAGACCTCCCTTTCCCATGCTACATTGACCACCTCTGACTGGGGGATCCCGAGGCGTTCCCAGGCCAGTGTGGAGCTATAATCTCTCCACCTAGTCCTGGGTCTTCCCTGGGGTCTCCTCCCAGATGGACGTGCCTGGAACACCTCCCTTGGGAGGCACCCAGAAGGCATCCTTACCAGATGCCCAAACCACCTCAGCTGGCTCCTTTCAACATGAAGGAGCAGCAACTCTACTCCGAGCTCCCCACGGATGACCGAACTTCTCGACCTATCTCTAAGGGAGACACCAGCCACCCTCCTGATGAAGCCCATTTCGGCCGCTTGTACCTGCGACCTAAGTGAGAGTAGGAACAAAGATTGACCAGTAAATCAAGAGCTTCGCCTTTTGGGTGAGCTCCGTTCTCATCACAACAGTATGGTAGAGCGAATGCAATACTGCCCCTGCTGCGCCGATTCTCCGGCCAATGTCACGCTCCATCGTCCCCTCACTCATGAACAAGACCCCGAGGTACTTGAACTCCTTCACTTGGGGCAAGACCGTATTCCATACCCAGAGTAGGCAATCCATTGGCTTCCTGCTCGAACCATGGCCTCAGATTTAGAGGTGCTGATCCTCATCCCAGCCGCTTCACACTCAGCTGCGAACTGATCCAGTGAGTGTTGGAGGTCACCGGCCGATGCATTGCCAATGCATCCTGCATTGACTGTAGCCTTTAAATATGAAATTTCATATGCATTCCCATTCCTGAATCATCCAGCAGGTGCCAGTGTTCAGCACAGCATGAGATATGTTCCTTGTCATGCAGATTTTGGAATAATATTTAAAACACTGGTGTATAAAATGGTTCGAAACGTTCCGTAACAATGAGCAGTTTGCAGTATCGGGCAGTACGGTCGATTAGCAGTTAGCACTGTTACATCACAGCAAGAAGGGCCCAGGTTCACTTCCAACTGTTGCTTTTCTGTGTGTTGTTTTCATGTTCTCCCCATATTTTCTCCCTATGGGCTCTGGCTTCCTATCAGTTCCAACAACATACAGATTAGGTGAACTGGCGACTCTAACAACTGGCCATAGGTGTGAGTGAGAGTGTGAATGTTTTTGTCTCTCTATATGTGACCCTCGCCCAATGACTGCTGGGATGGACTCCAGCCTCTCAGTGACCCAAAATTGGAATAAACAGATATAGAAAATGAATGAATGAATGAAATTGTTTAAAAAGTTTTGGTATCATCCCTATTAGCTCATCCATTCCTTAACTGAGATATTACTTTCTTGTTCTGTTGTGTAGTTCGGCCTGTATTTCACCACATGGTGGGCCTAATATTTTGCCCCACAGTTGCTAGCTTAAGTTGTTAGCTCAAAAAACACATGCTGCTTCCAGCAGGTGGCAGACAAGTCTATGGGATGTTACACAGACTAAGCAAAGTTAACCAGATCTTAACCCTTAGAGCCCTAATGACGCTCCCTTGCGTCCTGGTCAACCTTTCATTATATTTCTATCCATAGATCCTAACATTATAGTGTTCTAGACAAATATATGTCTCACATTCAGAAAGCTGAGATTGTTCTAAACATTCTGATATGCAACACATGGACATTATACAAAAAATAAAGTACCTTAAAAGGGGAATTGTAAAATCAAGGAAATACCTTTTGGGCTCTCAGGGTTTTAGTCTGTCTGTTCTTGTTATATGCCTTTTGAAAATTTGATTTGTTACAAAATGATAGCATTGACTATTTTTAAATTATTGACTACACAAGTTGGCTGGACTCACTCACTCACTCACTCATTCATGACCAGTGCAGTGTAGTGTTACCAGTGGAGGGGAAAATATATGCATTCCTCTTTGCTGCTTGGAATTCAGGTGTTCCCACGGCACCTAAACACAACCTCAAAGGCATGTGGTCATTGCCTTGTGGGCTAAATTGGTTGTTCAGTGTGTGGTGGGGGTAATTTAGCCGCACAAACTGGTCTAGTAAATCCCACTGTTGTGACTGCATGTTCTAAATCAGGATTGTGATCACATTGGTGGGATGTTGCATGAAGGGATCAGAGAGATGCTCCTGCGCGCCCCTCCCCTCCAGCCTTCACATGATCTCTCTCTCTCTCTCTCTCTCTTTCTCTCTCTCTTTTCATCTTTCGCTCTCTGTCTTGACGTCAGACATGCTCCTTTTTCCGGTTGCCATGGCAACACATCTCCCTCCCTCTCTCCACTCCGGCAGCTCCACAATGGTACAGCCAGCATCTTGCAGCACAATGGTTGCAAGGTGGTGAGTTGAGGGAGAGTGATTCAGCATCAGCTCGACTCTGTCCATCTCTGCTTTTTTCTTTTTTTTCAAAAACATTCCCCCATCACCCCCCCCCCTTTTTTCGCCATATCCCCTCATCCTCAGCCATCTATATGAAGATCTAACTGAACCCTGCAGCAATGATCCCTGCAATGTTGCATGGTGGGATGTTTTGAAAAAGGACTATCACCGGACTGGGATCGGCATCAGCTGGCGCGGAATGGTAAGGCCGGGCGTGTTTGTTTCATGTGGATGCTCAACTCCGCCAGCTGCAGAGGGGAGGGATGCTTATTGCTTAGAAGAGGAGGGTAACAAAGTGAAATCAACACCGTTTTATACATTCTGTGTGTTATAATTGTAGATAGTTTATTATGGTGTTATGCTGCACATTCATCCATTCATCTGTTTTTTTTACCAACATGCATTTAAAATATCACTAAAATCACTACAAGATGGTGTCCAAACTACCTCTTATTTTGCTTTTAATTTGAAAATCTGCCATTCTAACACTGGCTTCTATGTCACACCATATTCTGAGGCTTGTTTTTATGATCATTTATTTATTTATTTGGTTGTTATACGTAAATTATACTTGCATGTTGTGAACATATGACATATTTGATTTGGAGTGCAGGAAAATGAGATTGATTGATGCTCTTCAAAACACACAAACCTTATATGAGCTATAGAGGCCTGCATGCAGACTTTGTCCCTCCTCCCACTCAAAAGTCAGATGCACCTTGGGCATCATGCGTGCTATCATTTCTTCTTCAAGCAGGTGGGACTATAATCTCAGATTAATCACACTATAAAATCACTTAAGAGCAAAGGGGTATTAATTTCTTATTTAAAATTGTGCTGTGGAGATTGGAGGGATATTTAGTACATTCTGTCCAGGACTCCCTGTATTTAAAATGATAAGACAATGGACTAAGACAACTTCATAAATCTGCTTTGTTTCGAGTTTTTCATTTCACATGGATTATTAGATTATAAAGAAGGCTTTCTTATTTCTTTTAACTCATTGGACGAAAGGCTAAGCGGGAGGATTTTGGGTTTAAGTCCTCCTGACAAAATTAAAACAAACAGGTTGTTTTACAAAATGAATGAATGACCTGGATGACAAACACCTTTGTACTTTGAAATACTGGAAATGGTAAATGAACCAACTGCTTCAACCAACTGCTCCACATAAGTGTTGTCACTATTCAAATTTAAGTACAGCTTTTGATACAGTTGATCACTCTATTTTGGAATTTCTGGAAATAAACATTCATGGCATAGAGGTTACTTGTGTATTTTTATTTATAACATTACGTCTGAATTCTACTGGTGGCCAAGTGGTTAGTGTACTTGGTTACAGTGCAGAAGGTTCCCGCCCCTGTAATGTGGTGTTGCTTCAGGAAGGGCATCTGGTGTTAAACTTGTGCCAGTTCAACAGGTGACCCTGAGTTATTGGTTAAAAAACAAGGAAGCAGCCAAATGGACTCACAATTAAATATGAATTCTCCACAGTGAAGTATCAAGTACATCAAGGTTCTGTCCTTGGCCCACTGTCAATCTCCTTTAATAGCACCTTTTGCTCAAATTATACATAGATATGCAAGTGGCCTTTACTGTTATACTGATTACCTAAATATGTGCCATTGTAGGTAATGTCTCTTATATTGTAATTCTGGATGCATGTCATTGAAAAGCTGGATGTCTGCTAAGTTTTTACTTTTTAACTCAGAGAAGACTGAGTGGATTTTCAAAAAGATGTACTCCAGGTAAAATGAGGTCTTGCCTCAAGTAAAAGAGTTCAAGTACCTTGGGGTCTTGTCCACAAGTGAGGGGACAATGAAGTGTGAGATTGGCCAGAGAATCGGTGCAGCAGGGACGGTGTTGCAAGTGACACTCTTGCCTATGCTCATGAGGGCTGGACCATAACTGAAAGAACTAGATCACGGGTACAAGCGGCCAAAATGGGTTTCCTCGGGAGGGTGGCTGGGGTCTCCCTTAGAGACAGAGTGAGAAGCTCAGTCATTCGTGAGGAGCTCAGAGTAGCGCCACTGCTCCTTTGTGTTGAAAGGAGCCAGCTGAGGTGGTTCAGGCATCTGGTAAGGATTGCTCCTGAGGGCCTCCCTAGGGAGGTGTTTCAGGCACCTCCATCTGGAAGGAGAGCCCGGGAAGACCCAGGACTAGGTGGAGAGATTATATCTCCACACTGGCCTGGGAACGCCTCAGGATCCCCCAGTCTGAGGTGATTAATGTGGTCCAGGAAATGGAAGTTTGGGGTCTCCTACTGGAGTTGTTCCCCCCGTGACCCGATCCCAGATAAGCGGGAAAAGGGGGTGTTCACAATAATAGTAGCATCTGCTGTTGACGCTACAAACTCAAAACTGTTATGTTCAAACTGCTTTTTTAGCAATCCTGTGAATCACTAAACTAGTATTTAGTTGTATAACCACAGTTTTTCATGATTTCTTTACATCTGCGAGGCATTAATTTTGTTGGTTTGGAACCAAGATTTTGCTCATTTACTAAACCCGTGCCAATTCAACATGCAGATCCAACTTGGATTTGCTGTGGCGACCCCGAGTGCAAACAAGGGAGCAGCCGAAGGGAAATTCAAATTTCAAATGTATTAATTTATATAGCGCCAATTCACGACAAAATCGTCTCAAGGCGCTTCACAACATAAAAAACAATTAAAAATTTAAAACACAATAAAAACAACCATAAAAGAAAGACAGCAGTAAAAGAATAGAAGATTAAAAACACATCATAACACTAATGATAAAACAGGGAAAATAAATGAGTCTTTAAACGTGATTTAAAGGTCTCCACAGTGTCCGACTGCCGAATGTGTGCCGGCAGATCATTCCACAGAGCTGGGGCATGATAGGAAAAAGCTCTGTGACCGGCAGACTTTTTATTCACCCTGGGAACACACAGAAGTCCTGCACCCTGAGAACGCAGGGCCCGAGCTGGTACATAGGGGCTTATCAAGTCAGCCAGATAGGGAGGTGCAAGTCCATGAACAATTTTATAAACTAAAATCAGTACTTTAAAATCCGATCTTGCAGAAACAGGAAGCCAGTGCAGGGACGCCAAGATTGGCGTAATGTGGTCAAACTTTCTGCTCCGTGTCAAAAGTCTGGCAGCAGCATTCTGAACCAATTGACTGGACTGCGGTAAGCCAGAGAATAGAGCATTACAATAGTCCAATCTAGAAGAGACAAACGCATGAATCAAAGTCTCAGCATCAGCCATAGACAGAATAGGACGAATCCTCGCTATATTTCGCAAATGGAAGAAGGCAGTCCTTGTAATGTCTCTAATGTGGAGATCAAAGGACAACGCAGGATCAAAAATTACTCCAAGGTTCCTCACTTTATCCGTATGATGTATAACACACGGACCTAAGCTAAATGCTAGCTGATCAAATTGATGCCGATATCTCGCTGGACCAAAAACCATAACTTCAGTCTTATCAGAATTTAAAAGTAGGAAGTTACTAGACATCCAACTTCTTACTGATGCAAGACAATCTTCCAAGGATTTTATGTGAGTAAGATTACCAGCAGTTATTGGCATATACAATTGAGTGTCATCAGCATAGCAATGAAAGGGAATCCCAAAACGCCGCAATATATTCCCGAGGGGTGCTACATAAAGAGAAAAAGGGGCCCAAAACGGATCCCTGAGGAACCCCAAACTTCATGTCTCTACGATCGGAGGAGGTTCCATTACACAATACACAGTAGGAACGACTGGACAGGTACGACGTCAACCATGCAAGAGCAGTTCCAGTAATCTCAAAGTGATTACTGGAACTGCAAGCACACTAGTAGTAAGTCCCTTTGGGACTTACTACTAGTGTGCTTGGGGTCATTGTCTTGTTGAAACACCCATTTCAAGGACATGTCCTCTTCAGCATAAGGCAACATGACCTCTTCAAGTATTTTGACATATGCAAACTGATCCATGATACCTGGTATGCGATATTATAGGCCCAACACCATAGTAGGAGAAACATGCCCATATCATGATGCTTGCACCACCATGCTTCACTGTCTTCACTGTGAACTGTGGCTTGAATTCAGAGTTTCACAGCACTTACAGGTAACTCCAGACTGTCTTTGATCATCCTGGAGCTGATCAATGAGTGAGCCTTTGTCATTCTGCTTATTCTTCTATCCATTTTGATGGTTGTTTTCCGTTTTCTTCCACGCGTCTCTGTTTTTTTGTCCATCTTAAAGCATTGGAGATCATTGTAGATGAACAGCCTATAATTTTTTGCACCTGCGTATAGGTTTTCCCCTCTCCAATCAACTTTTTAATCAAACTACGCTGTTCTTCTGAACAATGTCTTGAACGTCCCACTTTCCTCAGGCTTTCAAAGAGAAAAGCATGTTCAACAGGTGCTGGCTTCATCCTTACATAGGGGACACCTGATTCACACCTGTTTGTTCCACAAAACCGATGAACTCACTGACTGAATGCCACACTACTATTATTGTGAACACCCCCTTTTGTACTTTTTTTTTTTTAACTAATAGCCCAATTTCATAGCCTTAAGAGTGTGCATATCATGAATGCTTTGTCTTGTTGGATTTGTGAGAATATACGGAATCTACTGGTACCTTGTTTCCCATGTAACAATAAGAAATATACTCAAAACCTGGATTAATCTTTTTAGTCACATGGCACTACTATTATTCTGAACACTACTGTATGTATGTATGTATGTATCTTCACAGTCAGTTAACTCTGTTATTGGGTAACTGTGTGATTCATTATCATGAAAGACTTAAAAATATTTGTGGGAGTTTTGATTCAAGATTGGCTTTTAACCTACATACCAGAGTTGGCTAAGACTGCCCATTTGTTTTTATTTATACAACATTACTATGATTAAACCTACCCTTGTCTATGGCTGATGATGAAACAATAACTTTTGTGCCCTCCAGAATTGATTTTTGTAAGATATTATTTTATGGTCTACCACATATGACTATGAGGTGTTTGCAGATTATTCAAAATAGTCACGAATTTGGACTGGAATTCAATATTTGATCATATTTCCCCAGTGCTTGCATCTCTTCATTGGCTGCCTGTTCATTTGAGGTCAGATATGAAAGTGCTAATAATGACTTCTAAAATACTGAATACCCACACACAACTTCAATCGCTTACTGCAATTAAGAGGGGGGTGGATGGAGCCTATCTCAGCAGTCATAGTACATGAGTACACCCTGGACAGGACACCAGTCTATCGCTGGGTCACATGTAGACAAACAAACATTCACACCTACACGCACACCTACGGACAATTTAAAGTTATCAATCCATCTAACCTGCATGTCTTTGGATGTGGGAGAAAGCCAGAGCACCCAGAGGAATCCCACACAAACACTGGGAGAACACGCAAACTCCACACAGAAAGGCCACAGGAGGGAATTGAACCTGTGACCTTCTTGCTGTGAGGCAATAGTCCTAACCACTAATATACTGAATAATTGTGCCTTAATCTATATTAGTGCAGCAGAAAACAGAATATTTACAGAGGAATCTTGCAAATGGTGGCAGAAGCACCAAATTCGGCACAAATACACCTTAGACATTACTCTTTTGAAAAAGAAAAAAAAAACGACGGGCCATTTGAATTTTCAGTAGGCAGCCAGGTAGTGGTAAATTGAAGAATTGCACAGGGGTCAAAATGTAAAGATACGCCAATCATATTGAGAACTATACCATATTATTTGAGTTGAAGGAGTACCTGAAATAAAGCAGCACCAAGTGAAGGAGTTCAAGTACCTCAGGGTCTTGTTCATGAGTAAGGGGGCAATGGAGTGTGAGAATGGCCGGAGAATTGGCGCAGCAGGGACGGCGTTGGATTCGCTTTACTGTACTGTTGTGACGATAAGGGAGCTGAGCCAAAAGACAAAGCTCTCGATCTACTGATCAATCTTCGTTCCTACTCTCACCTATGGTCATGAGGGTTGGATCATCAAATCAAATCAAATCAATTTTATTTATATAGCGCCAAATCACAACAAACAGTTGCCCCAAGGTGCTTTATATTGTAAGGCAAGGCCATACAATAATTACGGAAAAACTCCAACGGTCAAAACGACCCCCTGTGAGCAAGCACTTGGCAACAGTGGGAAGGAAAAACTCCCTTTTAACAGGAAGAAACCTCCAACAGAACCAGGCTCAGGGAGGGGCAGTCTTCTGCTGGGACTGGTTGGGGCTGAGGGAGAGAACCAGGAAAAAGACATGCTGTGGAGGGGAGCAGAGATCAATCACTAATGATTAAATGCAGAGTGGTGCATACAGAGCAAAAAGAGAAAGAAACACTCAGTGCATCATGGGAACCCCCCAGCAGTCTAAGTCTATAGCAGCATAACTAAGGGATGGTTCAGGGTCACCTGATCCAGCCCTAACTATAAGCTTTAGCAAAAAGGAAAGTTTTAAGCCTAATCTTAAAAGTAGAGAGGGTGTCTGTCTCCCTGATCTGAATTGGGAGCTGGTTCCAGAGGAGAGGAGCCTGAAAGCTGAAGGCTCTGCCTCCCATTCTACTCTTACAAACCCTAGGAACTACAAGTAAGCCTGCAGTCTGAGAGCGAAGCGCTCTATTGGGGTGATATAGTACTATGAGGTCCCTAAGATAAGATGGGACCTGATTATTCAAAACCTTCTAAGTAAGAAGAAGAATTTTAAATTCTATTCTAGAATTAACAGGAAGCCAATGAAGAGAGGCCAATATGGGTGAGATATGCTCTCTCCTTCTAGACCGAAAGAACTAGATCACAGGTACAAGCAGCTGAAATGGGCTTCCTTAGGAGAGTGGCTGGTGTCTCCCTTAAAGATAAGGTGAGAAGCTCGGTCATCTGTGGGGAGCTCGGAGTAGAGCCTCTGCTCCTTCACGTTGAAAGGAGCCAGCTGAAGTGGTTTGGGCATCTGGTAAGGATAGCTCCTGGGCGTCTAACTACCAGGGAGGTGTCCCATGCACGTCCATCTGGGAGGAGACCCCGTGGAAGACCCAGGACTATGTGGAGAGATTATCTCTCCACACTAGCCTGGGAACGCCTCGGGATCCCCCAGTCAGTGGTGGCTAATGTGGCACGGAAAAGGGAAGTTTGGAGTCCACTGCTGGAGCTGTTGCCCCACGACACGATCCCGGATAAGTGAGTGAGTGAGTGAGTGAGTGAGTGAGTGAGTGAGTGAGTGAGTGAGTGAGTGAGTGAGTGAGTGAGTGAGTGAGTGAGTGAGTGACCATAGTATTTGTCTGATCATACAGATTCCAAAAAGGTATAGTTTGGATTGTCTGTGACTGAATGTTATGGAGTTATGGGATAAAAACAGCAAGAATGGTGACAAAGGTCAATTTCAGGTTGTACAGGAGTCAAAAGTTGAAGTTGCTCTAATTTTGGTAAAAAGTGATGCAAATGATTGGTTAATAGGGTTTTCAAAAGGAATAGTTTGTACTGTCTGTCATGCTTAGTTATCATGTTACGAGTTAAGATATGTCATAGAATCTAAAGGACCTTGACATTGTTTGACCTTTACTTTGCAGACCAAACATTCAACACTGTCAAAACTATTCCATTTGTTAATCATTTATTAATCAATATAATTTTAGCATCTTTTAATTTTGACCCCTGTGTAATTCTTCAATTGACCCCTACTGTCAGGCATGGCACAAACTGGGTGGACATAAATGCAAACTCACATGACTGATAGAGTTCAAAGGTTTAATGAATGCACCAGGCTGCGGTTCGGTACACGGGTGGTCCAGCAGCAAGGCAAAGGTAGCAAAAAGGCGAGAGGCTGAGATGTAGTTCAATAAACAGGCAGAGGTCAAAAACACGGTGTTAGTGCTATCAGAGGGAAGGCATAAACAAGGTAAAAAATGAGGCAGAGTCAAAATACAGGCAGGCAAAAATGGAACAAGGAACTAGGCCAGACCTGGGCAAACTGCGGCCCGGGGGCCATATGCGGCCCTTTGCATGTCTCTGTCCGGCCCTCATGAGGTCTGTGATTATTATTATGTATATTAAAAATGTCAAGCTTGTGTGTTGCAAGTCATTAGAGAGGTTTATTTAGGTATATTTAAATATGTACATATTATTACAATAATAAAAATTACCTATAAAATCTAATAAATAGGTAATTTTTTGTAAAATTTGTAATGGGAGACAGCTGAGTTATCGATGGTGTGGCCCTCGGACATAACTCAGGTTCCCTATGTGGCCCCTTGTAAAAATTAATTGCCCACCCTTGAACTAGGCTGAAAAATGACATGAAATCAACAATCTGGCAGTGATCTGTGAGACTTTGAGGGTTTAAATAGGGAGCAAACTAATCAAGGTGAGATGAGGTGCAGGTGTGTGGAAGGGTCTGGAAGGGGGCATGGCTGGGGGGCTGGCAGGTAAATGCAAGGGAATGCAAAGAAACAAAAAGCAAAGCGAACTGGGGTAAGATAACTAAGTGACTGAAAACCCAATGGTGTAAAATGTGAGGTGCTCAACAAACAACAATTAACGTGAACAAAACAAAAGGGGAAAATCTAGGAAATGACATGACTAAAGTAAATGGTGGAAAACATGATTATAATCAAAACTAGAACTGGAGTGAGACTGATTAAAATATAAAAGTAAATGCAATAACCAACAGTGAGGTGACAGCATAAACTAAGACTACACAAATGAATAGAAAGACAAAACCAGAGACTACAAAATAGTGCAATAAATAAAAGGAACTAACTGATAAGCAATAAATGACAAACGGAACATCAGATAAGAAACATTTGCCGATAAATGATAACCAAAACCAGTGACTAAAGCATAATATGATAAATGTGACAAACAGATTTAAACTAAGACTAAAGCAACATAAGGGACCAAGAGTGAAATTAAACAATAAATAATACAGCAAACTAAACACGTGGCCAGCTAATGAAACACAGAGAATAAAAGAAACAAAACCAATCATAACCATGATAACCTAACATGAAATGAATAAAAAACACAGAAGGCTCATAGTCCAGAAGAGGAAAAGAGTCCAGAACTCAAAAAACTGGCCCTAAAGGGCCAGACCATGACACCTACCTGGCTGCCTCTTGAAAATTCAAATGGCCACTTGGTTTTTTCAAAAGAGTAATGTCTAAGAAATATTTGTCCTGAATTTGTTGCTTCTATTACCATTTGCAGGATTGTTTCAGTTATCTGCTGCAACAGGGTTTTTTCAAACAACAAACAAAACAAAACAATTGCTTCAGAAAATAATTCATGTTTTTGAAATGTTTGAAATGAAATCAGCAAATATTTCACAACATAATTCTCTTTTCAAAACGCAAAACTGTAAATGAAACAATTACCTACAAAAATGGTTCACTGTTTCAAAACATTTGAAACACTACATAAAGTGCTTATTTTGGAAAACAGGTTTGAAATGCTTGAAACAACTGCTTCAGAAATTGACTCACTTTTTTCACATGGTTGAAATACTAAATAAAGCAATTCGTTTACAAAATGATTTGGTGTTTCAAAATGTTCTTCGCACTCATTGAAAAAAATTGCTGGACTGTTTGAGACTGTTTTAAACTATTACAAACTGAAAGCTAAAACACCAACTAAAGCGATTCAAATTCACTTGAATTACTTCAATCCGGTTGTTAAGCTCTGACGTAACGCATCACGTGATAAATCTGTTTCCGGGTCCGAAGACCTGCAAGTTTACAATTAAAGTTACGTCTGTATGATCCTTTTAAGGATCTACAGTTTAAGTTTAGTTTATGTTTACAGTGTGCGCAAAGCTCTGTCCCTCCCTTCTCCGCCTCCGCCTCCGTTAACCGCATTTGTCTAAGGTAAGAACACTTAACAAAAATTTTTCTTTTCCTTGCACAGGTAAAATATACATGTTTGTTAATAAAAAAATTTTTTTTTCAGAATTTAGAGTGATTTGGGGATGTTTTACAAGGCTGGAACGGATTAAAATTATTTTAGTTATTTTCAATGGGGGAAATTCATTTGAAATATGAGCAGACAGGCTTACGAGCTTGATCACAGAAGAAATTAAACTCGTAAATCAAGGTTCCACTGTACTACTAAAATGTAATTTTTATGCTTTTCATCACGTTAATAAGAGACTCCATCCATGAGACCCTGAAAACTTGCTAAAACAAACAGTGATCCGTGTCTGCTACGTTTAACCTGCATGGAATTTAATAAACATAAACCGAATTTCAGACATCTTATATATATTACTCTGGAACAAAGAGGACAAACAGTGTTGTAAAAGACAATAACCAGGACGTTTAAGTGCAAACTTCACTTTCCCCCTGAACGACATGAACAGGAAGCGATTGCAGCTCACAGCAACTCCCATTGAAAATAACGGAGAAACAACCTGAGCTTCTGGCATTTTTACATAAAACAAACACAATAACGTCTAAAAACCTAACGTCCCAACATCTAAAATATACAAAGAGTTTTATGTTGCAATGTTAATGCTGTTGTCCGTGTGCAGCGTGTGCAGCCTGATCAGAGCGTCTCATTGCAGTTCTCAGTGTTAATGACAGCGCGCCTTTTTTGTTTGGACCCGGAAGTTGAAAATCACGTGATGCGTTACATTACACTTAACAACCGGATGGTGACATCTAGTGGACAGTGCCCTCACCCCAAAGAATTTGTAGTTACGCCTCTGCATGGTCCAGAAAAGTATTTGGAATCTCAGCATTCAGAAAACTCCATATTCGAGAGGGAAAAGAGAGCCGTTTTCGCGCTGTGATCTTATGTGTTGAATTATTCAGTAAGAGGCTCCATGTTTGTCGAAGTGCTGCAGAGAACCGGTCTAACAATTAAACAAAGCTCTTTATACAGTGCGTCTGCAGCGGCTAAACAGAGACATGCCTCTGAAAAGATAATAGAACATCTTGGAGTTCATCCTCCTCTTCAGCTGGGGTAAACCACGCAAAAGTAAGCATGAACGTAATTCAGAGCCATGAAACAGTCCTGTCTGAGGCAGCCGCCACTGCAGGAATGTACCAAATGTATCTGTTAATCATTTATATTGATTTGTAGGCAGGCTGCTTGTTTACTTCATAAAGAGTCATCAGTGGAAACAGCCACCAGCACATTAATGTTACCTCACAATACATGAGGCCTGTATTTTAATTCCAACTCCCGTTTATCATTTTTTTTAATGTTTGTTGTACTGTATGTTGCTATGAAATAAGGCAATGGATCAAGATACGTAAAGGTGCAATTGTAAGAGCGAATTTTCAGAAAATACCTAATCTTACCTGCACTCTAAAAAGGAACTGCTGTATCAAAGTTATTTCAATTTAGTTATTTCAACTTTCAACTGAATTAATGCCACAAGACTTCACTAGTTAAGTTGAAATAACTTTAGTTAAGTTGAAATAACTTTAATAAATCTACGGAAATTGTTACATCACTTTTTCTCGTTGAGACAGTAATAAATTTGTTTTAGAGTGTGCATGTGTTAAATCACAGTTCCATTTTACACATCATCATTACAATTCCCGATCTGGACAAAACTTGGTGGAAAGTTTGATGATCGGCCAAGGACAAAATGATTTGGTTTCACGCAAAATTGGTTAAAAGTCAAAGTCACAGACTAAGATCAAAATTTGAGTCCAGCTCTTATACAGTATATAGCCGATATAATATATTATAGGAAATATTTGGAGTGAGTATTTTGAGGAACTGGTCACTACTAAACACTGTTAGGAAGCTATATATTCACCTTTCTATTAGTAACGTGACCTTCAACCTTGGGTAACCGTGAAAGGCGAAACTCAAGGTCATAACTGTTTAACTCAAACCAGTTTGGGGACAAAATTGATGACAGCTAGTGAATGGTTGTGTATTTCCATTAACACCATAATATATGGTATCACTGAATCACAAAGAAATAATTTGCATTAATTTGTGTCACAGTTGGTATGTTCCAGTTATTATTATTGTTATTATTGCTTTTATGATGATATTCAAGGTTTAAAAGAAGTAATGTCTGAAAATATGCTTTCAAAGCTCATAGGATCTTCATTTAAATGACATGAAATCAGAGATATTCTCAGCTGCATGAACAATAATGCAATAATCATCAATGGCATTGTATGTACTATAGATGTCCAGATCAACACAAACACAGTATGACGTTTCTTTGTTTGTGTCTGTGACATTGAGGTTTCTAGAGTGTCACTTTTCTCGCACTTTATGTTGGTATCACTCAAGGCTCTCTAAACCCACCCTAACTAGTCCAGAATGCTGCTGCTCGCCTGTTGACAAACACCAGGAAGCACAGCCACATCACTCCTGTACTTTACTCCCTGCACTGGCTTCCAGTCCGTTTTAGAGTTGATTTTAAACTGTTAATGTTCGTTTTTAAAGCTGTAAATGGCATTGCACCTTCTTATTTATGTGACCTGTTAAAAACACACAACCCTGTCAGAGCACTTCGGTCTGCTGACCAAAACTTTCTGGAGGTTCCCAGGTCCAGGTCCAAACAATGGGGTGACCGTTCTTTTTCAGTAGCAGGTCCTAAGTTGTGGAATGCATTACCTCCTGAACTGAGGTCCATTAATAGCTTGCCTCTGTTTAAAGCTAAGTTAAAAACATACTTGTTCAGGGCAGCTTTTTGCACATAATTGCTTTGACATTTTTTGTCTATTTTTATTCTATTTTGGATGCTCTTATTGTGTTTTATTGTGTTTTTCGTACTGTTCTTTTTATTTTATCTCTAGCTGGTGCTATTGGAAAGCACTTTGGTTCAGTGAAAACTGTTGTAAAGTGCTATAGAAATAAAACTTGATTGATTGATTCTCCAGATGTACCTCCTTGAAATGTAACACCACCTTAGTTCAGCGTTAGCCAGTTACATATTTAAGGTTCAGCTTCGTCCTACCCTGTGCAACCCTGAAGGTTGCACAGGCTCCAAAGCCCGTCACTTGTTCCTTATTAGAAGGGCACATTTTTGCTTGTTTAAGGTGCATTACCTTGAAATGAGCTTTACTTCATTGTTGGCCAGTTTATACTTAATTTTCATATCAATCCTAATTGACCTCAAAACTTAATGGAGTTCCAATAAGACACTTCTTAACTGCTGAAACTACAAATTTCTTGGAGTCCCACGTCACTTGTTTTTCATGCATTTCCTTGAAAGTTGGTGCACATTTTTGCCTAGGGTTAGTCTGTGCAGATATAGTTGAATTTTCTTCTTGATCAGACTTCAAATTCATAAGGTTTCTAGAAAGACAAAAACTCTTTTCCACCATTTATCTGTCCAAAGTCAATTTTGCTGTTTGACGCATGTCCTTGAAATTTGTCAAAAAGCGTTACCTTGGTGATAGCTAGTCCAAACTTAATTTTCATCTTTATCCCATTAGAACCCAAGAGGTAAATGGGTTTAAAAAAGTACACTTTTCCCAATTTGTAAGGGCAGCTTTCCAGATTCCCAATTTGCTCTTGGAAGATGCATATCCTCTAAATTTAGCATATGCTTTTACCTTGGTGTTAGCTGGGTCATACTTAGTTTTCATCTTGATCATGATAGAACCCTAAAAGTTGCATGGACAAAAATGCAAAAACAAACAATCCCCCCCCCCCCCCCCCCCCCCCCCCCGACACACCAACAGCACCAGCAAACAACAACAAAAATGCTTACTGTATTTACGGCAGTATAACTCAGTTTTTTTAGTAGTTTGGGAGGCCCTGAGACTTATGTACCACAAAAACATTTATTTATTATTCATATTAATAATTATAGTAACAATTTACTATTACAATTTTCAGGAATTAAAGCACTAAACAAAATAAACTCCAATATTAAAAGATTAAATGGCAATAATAAGAAGTACACTTCAACAAAGCACAAAAATCCCAAATTAGTTAGTTAAAAATACATAAAAAAAAATTGTGACCTATACTCCAGTGTGACTTATATATGGGTTTTTCCTCTTCCAGAAGCCTTTTTTGACTTATACGACTACTCCACTGGGAATAGAGATTTCTGGAGCTCCTTACTCTCTTTGAAATATATCTGTTAAATTTGGCACACAGTTTTACCTTTGTTTTGGCCAGTACATACCTAATTTTCACCTTGGATTTGGTAGAATAATAAGCGTTATAGTGGTTCCAAAACAACTTTTGCCCTTACTGAAACTACAGGTTTTCTTTTCACTTTCCCAAAGTCTGTACTTAGTTTTCAGCTTGATTGTACGAGAACATTAAAACTTCTTCCTCAAACCTCTACACACAATAATGACAATGTGAAAAATGTTGGGGTTTTTTTAGATTTTTGCAAATTTATTAATTTATGTACATAAGTATTGACAGCTTTTGCCATGAAGCTCAAAATTGAGCTCAGGTGCATCCTGTTTCCACTGATCATCATTGAGATGTTTGTACAGCATAACTGGAGTCTAGCTGGGGTAAATTCAGTTGATTGGACATGATTTGAAAAGGCACACACCTGTCTACATATAAGGTCCCACAGTTGACAGTGCATGTCAGAGCACAAACCAAGCATGAAGTCAAAGGAATTGTCTGTAGACCTCTGAGACAGGATTGTCTGAAGACACAGGAAGGGTACAGAAACATTTCTGCTGCATTGAAGGTCCCAGTGAGCACAGTGGCCTCCATCATGCATAAATGGAAGAAGTTCAGATCCACCAGGATTCTTCTGTGAGCTGGCCACCCATCTAAACTGTGCAATTGGGGGAGAAGGGCTTTAGTCAGGGAGGTGACCAAGAACCCGATGATCACTCTGTCAGAGCTCCAGCATTCCTCTGTGGAGAGAGGAGAACCTTCCAGAAGGACAACCATCTCTGCAGCAATCCACCAATCAGGCCTGTATGGTAGAGTGTCCAGACGGAAGCCACTCCTTAGTAAAAAGGTACATGGCGGCCTGCCAACCCCAGACCATGAAAAACAAAATTCTCTGGTCTGATGAGACAAAGATTGAACTCTTTGGTGTGAATGCCAGGTCTCATGTTTGAAGGAAACCATGCAACATCCCTACAGTGAAGCATGGTGGTTCCAGCATCATGCTGTGGGGATGTTTTTCAGCAGCAGGAACTGGGAGACTAGTCAGGATTGAGGGAAAGATGAATACAGCAATGCACAGAGACATCCTGGATGAAAACCTGCTCCAGAGAGCTCTTGACCTCAGACTGGGGCAACAGTTCATCTTTCAGCAGGTCAGTGACCCTAAGCACACAGCCAGTATATCAAAGGAGTGGCTTCAGGACAACTCTGTGACTGTCTTTGAGTGACCCAGCCAGAGCCCAGACCTGAATCTGATTGAACATCTCTTTGAGAGATCTGAAAATGGCTGTGCACAGATGCTCCCCATCCAACCTGATGGAGCTTGAGATGTGCTGCAAAGACGAATGAACAAAATGCACAAAGATAGGTGCACCAAGCTTGTGGCATGATATTCAAGAAGACCTGAGGCTGTAATTGCTGGCAAAGGTACATCAACAAAGTATTGAGCAAAGGGTGTGAATACTTATATACATGTGATTTCTTAGCTTTATATTTTTAATACATTTACAAAAAAAAAAAAAAAAAAAAAAATCATATATCATCATTATGGGGTGTTGTGAGTAAAAGTTTGAAGGAAAAAATTAACTCAAAAAATTTACTGCATTTTGGAATAAGGCATATGGTAACATATCAAAATGTGGATAAAGTGAAATGCTGTGAACACTTTCTGGATGCATTGTAGAATTCTAGAATAGCAACTGCTCATTTTTCTTTTGTGGGTTTGTTTATTGCGGGGAGGTTCTTAATCCATCTTTCCATTTAGTGATGACAGTTCATATATGAGCACACTGGTGAGTTACAGTCAAAAGTTTGACCATGCTTCATAGCTGTAGCAAAATGCATCAGAGACACTTGATACTTGACTGCACATAAGGTGCCTGAAATAATGAAAGGAAGAATGCTGAATCGTGAAGAAATATGTCTGAGTGATGAAATGACTCACCCAGAAACAACTTTGTGATTGATTGGTTGTTAGATATCTTCCTTGATGTAGGAGGTGTGTACAAGTGTGTTTCTCTGCATGAACAAACTGTAGAAAACATGCACTTCTACAAAGCATGTGATCGTCTTCATCATATAATCATTCCAGTTTTGATTCATACAGTAGTTATTTGTAAAGCTATTGCCAATTAATGGGACTTCTTGATGCAGATTATTTCAGTTTTTAATACTGTAAATGCTGTACAGCTAATGTGTTCATACAGAATGAAACAAAGCTGACTTCCTTTGGGTTTCTTCATTGTCCCATGGGGTCGCACAGGTTTGACAGCAGATGCCCTACTTGCCAGAACTTCAGTTGGAGAATGGTTCTTGAATGAGGAACCTTCTGTTTTAGAAGATGTCACTTGCACCACCATACTAGCTGATCTTAGTTCCTACTAATGACAATACACAACTCTTTTCAATAACATAGAAGATTCTTTTAACGCGTGAGTTGAACTGCCAGCTGAAGAATGCTGCTTCAGGCTATTTGTATGAGTCCTTGGACAAGACGCTACATTTGCATTGCGCCATTCGGCACTGCTGTAAATTGGTCTCATTGTTGGCTGGAGAATAACTTGCGATGGACAAAAGTAGGAAGTGCAGGCTGTTGGTCATTTCCCACTTCAGGAAACTGGAGATAAGTACTGCCCTGTGTGGAAAGGTTTATTCGTCCTCTCACATTACTAAATTTGTTCTCACTTAGGACCACAGACTGTAGGACTGGTGTTAGACTGAATATGATATGATCATATGGCCAGATAAGGAGACGCTAAATAAATTACTGATCTGTCAGATTAGAAAACAAAGAAGAAGAGCCTTTATTGTCATTGTACATACATACAATGAAATTTGTCCTCTGCATTTAACCCATCCCACACTGAAAAAAGAGAATAGTTGAACCAATTAAATGAATTGTTTCAATTGGAAACATCTAAATGAATTAAGCTGCTTGTACTTAAATTTGTAAGTTAGAGTTGATCTAACTTATTAAGTTCAAACAACTTAATTCATTCAGGTGTTACCAATTGAAACAACTTTTTAAGTTGGTTCTTTTTTCAGTGTAATAACCAACCCAGTCTCACGGCATGTTGTGATTCAGCAGCACGAAATATACAGTAATCTATTGGTTTGTGATATTGTCATGAAAAGCGCCTCATTTTTGTGGGGCGGGGGGGGGGGGGTGTGTGGTTATGGTTAGGGTTCGGGGTAGGAGTAGGTTTAGTAATACTGAGTTAAAAAAAAAACCCCGTCATGAAAATTTGAATTGTTTGGTGACGGGAGCACAAAAAATAAAATAAATAAATAAATAAATAAATAACATGAGACTGGGCTGTAATAACAGTTATACACAATCCAGCCACTAGGAGCAGTAGTGTGAGCACAGGATTTACAGGCCTCATATTGTGCAAAACCATTTTACAAATAGATTTTATCCTAAATATCCTCAAAATCTAATAAATCTGTCTCCCTCCATGAAAAAGTACCCTGCATCTATCTAAATATAAGCCTGAAACAACTTGTTTTAGACAATTGTTACGTATGTCACAGAAGTCCCTAACTGGACTCCTCCTTGCTTTGTGAATCAGCCACTTAGCCAGTTTGTGGTGGTCTGAGTGCCACGCCCACATGGTCTGGGAGAGAGTGATGTAACGATAACCCATCTATGAAGGGAGAAGGGGGTGTGGCCAGTAGCAGCTCCTTTCCATTTAAAGCAACATGCCGAGAAATAGTAGGTTTCTTAAAAACCTGAAAATCCTTTATTTTAATAAGTCATATAGTAGTTTTGTTTACAAATCTTTGTAATGTGTTAAAATGTATAGATGTTTTGCTTTAATGTTTATACAGAGTACATGATACGACAGTTTAGTGAGAAAAATTACACAGAATCTCCTCTCTAACTACAGCATCAAGACCACTCAGAAAACACTGGAAATTTGTCCTGTTTTGTGCTGAATGTGTGTTTCAGATTTTGTAAGAAAAGCTGTAAATCAGATGAATGTGCTCATATGCCTTTAAAAACTGCACGTTTGTCACAACTTATCAGCAAACCGCTGCATGAGCGGGTTTTCATCAAAAACATCTGTAGTTTAAAGTTAACTAAAGGACATGAGTGAGAAGAGTCAAAAGTCAGAAAGCATCACTGTCATTTTAAAGGAAAGAAACAAATCCACTCATCAGCAAATGTTCGTATTTCGCAGGGTGCAGACGAGGTTGGGAGTTGGCGTGTGTCTTGTTTTCGTGGCCGGGCCTGCAGTTTCGAGTGCTTCCTTTTACCCCACCTCCCCTGTTCCCAAATGGGAGGCTGTACTGCGTATGGCTGCGCACACTGCCGAGGCGGCACACTGCAGGAGAGACAGCTCAACCAAGTGCTCGCAATGGAGTTCCCACAGAGGGGGAAGGGATGCGGCTGCAGCAAGGCCTGGAGGGAGGCAGGGAGAAGGAGGGAGGGACAAATAAGAGGCAGGAATGGAAACACTGGGTGAAGTCGATGGATATAGACAGTTTTGCTCTGCACATTCTTTGACATTTACAAAGTGTATGTTGGCCAAATGTTATTGCTGGCGGTCGACCAGTGTTGGGTTTTTTCAGAATTTTTTAAGGTGTAATTTTAGAGAGGTCTGCCGATGACCAAGTCCCTTTGGCGAATCCCTTGTTTTCACTCAGGGTTGCCACAGCAGATCTGAGGTGAATCTGCTAGTGCAGCAGATAACTGACACAATCCTTCAAATGGGGATACAATCATTAAATTTGGCACAAATACTCCTTAGACATCACTATTTTGAAGAAACCAATTAGTCACTTGAATTTTCAATAGGCAGCCAGGTAGGGGTCAATCGAAGAATTACATCTTCTTCTTTGTCTTTCGGCTGTCAGGGCGCACCACAGCAGATCAATCGTTTCCATCTCACCCTGTCCTCTGTATCTTCCTCTGTAACACCAACCACCTGCATGTCCTCCCTCAGCACATTCATGAACCTCCTCTTTGACCTCCCTCTGCTCCTCCTGCCTGGTGGCTCCATCCTCAGCATCCTTCTCCCGATATACCCTGGGTCCCTCTTCTGCACATGTCCAAACCATCTCAATCTCGCCTCTCTGACTTTGTCTCCAAACCGTCCCACCTGAGCTGTCTCTCTGATATGTTCATTCCTAATCTTGTCCATTCTTGTTACTCCCAAAGCGAATCTCAACATCTTCAGCTCTGCCACCTCCAGCTCTTGCCTGCTGTCTTTTTGTTAGTGCCACCATCTCTAAGCTGTCCAACATAGCTGGTCTCACTACTGTCTTGTAAACTTTCCCCTTCACTCTCGCTGATATTCTTCGGCCACAAATCACTCCTGCTACCTTTCTCCATCCACTCCACCCTGCCTGCACTCTCTTCTTCACCTCTCTTACCACACTCTCCATTACTTTGAACAGTTGACCCCAAATATTTAAACTCATCTACTTTCACCACTTCTACTCCTTGTAACTGCACTATTCCACTGGGCTCCCTCTCATTCACACACATGTACTCAGTCTTGCTTCTACTGACTTTCATTCCCCTTCTCTCCAAAGCATATCTCCACCTCTCCAGACTAGATTCAACTTGCTCTCTACTCTCACTACAGATCACAATGTTATCTGCAAACATCATAGTCCATGGGGAGTCCTGTCTGATCTCATCCGTCAACCTGTCCATTACCACTGCAAACAAGAAAGGACTCAGAGCTGATCCTTGGTGTAATCCCACCTCCATCTTGAAGAATTGAAGAATTACATAGGGGTCAAAATTTAAAAATGCTCCAATCATATTGACAACTATACCACATTATGTGTCTGATCATAAAGATTCCAAAAAGGTATAGTTTGGACTATCTGTGACTGAATGTTATAGAGTTATGGGGTAAAAATAGCAAAAATAGCATTTCAGTTTATTCGGTGGTCAAAAGTTAAAGTTGCTCCAATTTTGGTAAGAGATGGTGCAAATTATTGGTTGAGCTAATAGGATTAATAAATGGAATAGTTTTGACTGTGTTGAGTGAGTGCTTGGTCTCCAAAGTCAAACAAAGGTCAAACAAATGTTGACGTCCATTGGATTCTATGACGTGACATATGTTACCCTGTAACGTGATAACTAAGCATGACACATGGTGCAAACTATTCCTTTTAAAAACCCATTTAATAAAATTCATGTGGCCAGTTGGTTTTTTCCAGAAGAGTAATATCTCAAGGGTATTTGTGCTGAATTTGGTGCTTGTATCACTATTTGAAGGATTCCTGTGTAAATATTCTGTTATCTGCTGCACTATGCATGTTGATTTGGGATGTTTAACACTGGATGCCCTTCCTGATGCAACTTCATATTGGAGAATGGGAAGGATTTGGACTGGGAACCCTCTGCATGGGCAACAAATGCACTTAACCACTTGGCCACGACCCCTACTACAACACTAATGACCATTATATAATTCCAGTTTATTTATTGACAATTAACACAACATCCGTACTCTGAACTAGGTTTGAAGCCTGTTCCAGGAGTCCACCCCGGACAGGCCACCAGTCTATCACAAGGCTGACACACATAAACAGATAAAGTCATTCCCACTCTCCCCCACACCTACAATCAATGTCAGGACCACAATGGAAATAGGTTTTATGCTTTATTGTGCTATCCTCTGCAACTGTACATACTCATGCAAACACGGGGAGAACAAACAAGTGCCACACAGAAAGAACTAGGTCCAGTTCAAACCTGGGACCTTCTCACAGTGAAGCAACAGTGCTAACCACCAAGCCACCGTGCTGCCCTACAATACAAGAGTTTAATAATAATGAGACACAAAATATCTGCATTTAAATCAACATTTATTTACCACTGCTACAGTTTGCGCATTTTCTCAACTCAAGTTTTGCTGTTTTTCTGTCAGTTAGTAATGACAGTGATACATCATCTTCTATTACTGAAACATGCAAAATACAGTTTGAGAAGTAATACTACTTGTGTGACTTTGGGATTTAATTGTTGTTTATGGATGAGTAACACAGCACCTGCTGCCATAACAGTATTGCAACATTACGTTTGTTATTGTGGCAACGAGCGTGAAGCATGAAATTAAATTTCATTCACAGAAAGTTAATCTAAAATTATATATATATATATATATATATATATATATATATATATATATATATATATATATATATATATATACATTATTTTTTCTTTAGATTTATAGCCAATGCGTCTGTTGAATTGTCGGGTCAGCCACATATTTCATTCATAAGGCATTTCAGTCAAGAGTTACACTTTCATAACGCGGCTGCAACTATAAGTGAAATAAACTTTTAGGAGACATGAGAAGTTTCACATTGTGACCTTTAGAAATATGAGTGTAATTTATGATTTCACCCCAAATGTGACTCCTTTACTACAAAATTCTTACTGCTCATGTGCAGTGAGAATTTTGTCTTAAGGGCCCCTTCACAGAAGTCACTATGTCACAAAATTCACACTCGTAATGACATGAAAAATAAATTATTTGATCACTTTAGGGAGAAAAATTGGACTTGTCCGACTTGGGTGAGGTTATAGGGGAACTCTGTGGTCCAATCAAATATTTTACTTATCCCAGGCAATCAGACAGCCATTAGGCCCCCTTCACACATAGTGCAAATTAGGTCGAATTGCGCATGAAGCAGGAATCGTATGCAATACGTGTAAAATCGTAGCTGCCTCTAACGCCTAGTACACCTGTTGCTACAAGTATTTGCGCACACCAGCGGCTGAAAGGCAGAGTGTGCCTTGTGAGAGCCCATCAAACCCTCTCGCGGCACGTGTCGGCCAAATTCCAGGTGATACGCACAAACATCTAACACCGCTCGCATGGCACTTACAAAATGTGTGGCCATTCACACTATTAACATGACAACAGTCAGCAGACAATCACTGTCGTGCTAGATGTGAAATTTGTCTAAGTGCCCCACAAGTGTGGCTTTGCAAACAGACAGTGACACATTGGTGTGTGCACTGAACTCACAGGGGGTGTGTCCGCCCAGAGGAATGGCTGTGGAGATCTGTGGTTTTAGATGTCACGGCTGGGGAACATGTACCGTGTTTGGATGGTCATGAACTAACAACTGTCACTGACGCGCGTGTGTGTGCTTGCTGTTATAACGTGGACATACATAAAAAAAACATATATTGCTGTTGCAGTGGGCTGCAGCGAGGGAGTGCATAGCACGCACATTGACATGCTGCCCCAGGTGATCAGGACCGTCAGATCATAACACGATCTGAATGTCACGTCACCCACATGAGCTCTGTTCCACATGACGCGGTGTCTGTCCTGTGGTGCACTGTCCACAAGACACACATGTCAGGCAGGACACGCGCACGGGGCTGGCTGGACATGCCACCAGCAGATGTGGACATCTGCGCGCCCTGCTTCTCATTCATGTCATTTCATGACTGTATGTGTGTGACCATGGATCATCTACAGAGGAACAAACAGATCATACTTGTATTGTTCGCTTAATAAGAGGGATTCAGTAAAATGCGATGTTTTTATATGGTGTATGGTTTTATTTTTTTTAAAAGGGAGCATGAAGCGCGAACACAGTTAGACATCACGTATCACTGACACATCAACTGACCTGCTGAAAGGTAAAGTAGGCTGCCCCACATGTAGGTCATTTTGAGACATTTGCCTTTAAAGTAAAGAAGAAACAACAACAAAACAACACAAAGAAAAAAAATTAGATGTAAAAGAAAGCAGAAATCAACAATATATCATTTTAAAATCTATAATACTGAGAATATTGCAGTGGCTCATCTATAAATAAAAATGATTAATTTTGATTATTTACATGTTAGACATTCACATTTATTTTGGCTGAATAATCAACAGTTCAGTTGGAGTCACTAAATAATAAAGTAACAAACGACAAACTAAAATTTAATTTGTGTGCACAAATGTGTATCTGATTCAGTCTTTTACACAAACTAGCTGATCGTCTGAAACTGAAACTGTGAAACATGTTAACGTTTTCACAAAGAATTTATTTATATTTTATTTAAAATTGAACTTTTTTAAAATGTAGCATAAGTGAGTCCATGCACTTACTTACACAGAAGCCCTATTTAATGATTGGTGCCTTTGTTGATCACAGATGACTTCCTACCAATCTGGCCGTCATCTTCACACCCATTAGCCAGTGCAGTGAATTCTGTGTGTGAGAGGCTTGTCTGGAACTGGCACACCTGTAAGGAACGGAGCCATTAATGTTATTATGTACACCTGTGCAGTTAATTATGGCTATGATCACTTGATCCAAATAGTTTACATTTCCACCTTTTACTAATGAAGTTCATCACTGGTAAGAGTCTCATCAGTTGAATTTGCAACAGAAGAGAATTATTACTCCTATATGCCACTTTGGTACATACATACACAACATATTTGATAAATGGTGTGGAATTTACATGCGGTTCTCAACAGTAGAAAACCTTTAGAACTCTACATTGTTGCTATCACCACCACTTATCACCATTTATCATCACCATTTATTTATCTTAGCTCATACATTCTGTACATTTCAAGTCATTTTGTAACATTATTATAGTGTAAAGTTTTATTATATATTACTTGTTTTACTGCTCTTTGTGTGTGTGTGTGTGTGTGTGTGTCTTTTATGTTAGCACCAAGTACCGCGGCAATTTCCTAATGTGAACTTGTTCACTCATATGGCAATAAAACTTTTGTGATACTGATTCTGATCTGATGATGAGCTGACTTGACTAATCTATTAACAGAAAATTGTCTCCTTTCTCTCATATAACCTCTCAGTCAAGTAGATGATCCTTTAATATGAGTATTTTATGGAATGGTGCTGAGTGTGCTTTTTGTTGCAACCACAGCAGAAGTTTAATCATGATGACTATCAGCAGAATCTGGACGAAACAGAAAATCTGCTGCTGTTTCTTTCTACTGTTGGCTTTTTGAGAGGGTAAAAATGATTAGAATGGGCTTTTTTTTTTCTTTTTTTTTTGCTACTCCTTAAAGGTGAACCTTTCCTGATAACTGCAATTTATTTTGTTAATTGTCTGTTTGCATAACCAGTGCTTATACATTTATTGACTTGATCTTACATGTACAGGATGAAGAGTAGAGGGGCCAGCACCATGCCCTGGGGTGCTCCGGTGTTGCTGATCAGTGTTAAATGTGGTGTGCCTCACCACCTTTGTCTCTCAGGCCATCAGACTATACAACTCCTCACTCAGGGGGAGGAGGAACAATAAGAAGACAGGGGATGGGAAGGAGAGTAACAGTAGTAGCCAGTAAACCAGTATTTATCAGTATGTCTCATACGAGGTCTGTGATAAAAGTAACGGACCTTATTATTTTTTTCAAAAACCATATGGATTTGAATCACGTGTGATTACATCAGACATGCTTGAACCCTCGTGGGCATGCAAGAGTTTTTTCACGCCTGTCGGTTACGTCATTCGCCTGTGGGCAGTCTTTGAATGAGGAGTCGCCCACCCTCTTGTCGTTTTTTCATTGTTTAGGAATGGCTCAGAGACTGCTGCTTTGTTTGATAAAGTTTTTTTCAAAAACTGTAAGGCACAACTGAGTGGACACCATTCGATAAATTCAGCTGGTTTTCGGTAAAAATTTTAACGGCTGATGAGAGATTTTGGTCTGGTAGTGTCGCTTTAAGGACGGCCCACGGCGCCTGACGGCGAGCTGCACTTCGAGGCGGCAGCGTCTCGCCGTTTCAAGTTGAAAACTTCCACATTTCAGGCTCTGTTGATCCAGTAAGTCGTCAGAGAACAGAGAACTTTCAGAAGAAGTCGGCATGAGGAGTTTATTCGGACATTCCATTGTTAACGGACATTTTGTAATGAAAGAACGTGTGGGCAGAGTCGCATGTCGGGCCGGACCCGACTGCGGGGGGTCGCGACAGGAAAAACACCTCCGTTGGAAACCTTAACGGGCAAGTTGGAACATGACCAAGCTGTTAAACAGTTTCTCAGTTACTCACTTGTTGAAAGCCATCAAAAGCCGCCTGAATTTTACAAATGGTTTTCAACACGGAGGTGTTTTTCCTGTCGCGGCGCACACAGATTCGCCGAGTCATCACGGAAACAACTTGACGAATTTGCGCGCACGTCTTTCATTACAAAATGTCCTTAAACAGTGGAATGTCCGCATAAAGTCCTCATGCCGGCCTCTTCTGAATCTTCTCTGTTCTCTCACGACGTCCTGGGTGAATTAAGCCTTAAATTAGAATGTTTTCAGGTCGAAACAGGCCGACGATGGCGCCTGGAAGCGCTGCGCGACGTCCCGCTCCATGGGAAGTCCTTACAGCGACAGAAACACCCCATAATCTCTCATCAGCCGTTAAACTTTTCACCGAAAACCAGCTTAATTTCTCGAATAGTGTCCACTCGGATATTCCTCACAGGTCCAGAAAAAAATTTTGATAAAGCAACGCGCACCGTCCGCAGTGGCTATTCAGACAAAGAGATTCTGACGGGCGGGGTGGAGCACTCCTCACTCAAGGCCTGTCCACAGGCGAATTGACGTCACCGACGCGTGAAAAAACTCACGCATGCGCACGAGGGTTCAAGCATGTCTGACGTAAAAACATATGAATCAAATCCATTTATTTTTTGAAAAAAATAAAAAGGACCGCTTTTTTCATCACAGACCTCGTATTTATATTTCGTACTTCTTTTTTTTAACTTTTTACTTTCACTTTTGATACTCTGTGTGCTTCTTACCCTTTCCCTGCTATACAATGCTGCTGGAACCTCAATTTCCCTGTGGGAGTCTTCCCAAGGGATCAATAATATTCTGTCTAATCTAATTTTACATTTAGTTATAAAGTGTATGTACACAGCATTGGCCCCAAAATGTCAGACAGTATTTAAAAATAAATACATAGTACTCATGTATCTGGTTAGTTCTGGTCTTTAGATCGGCCCCATACAGTGGTGCAATTTATACATTGTTCATATGATTTGCATGTAAAATACATTAAATTAAAAGGATCATACTGTGTAAAATCAATTTTTAATCTAACCCTTTGATGAATTGATGTAGACTTCTGGTATATATGTCACAGAAATCCACATCTTAACTCCTACCTGCTCTGTGAGACATGCCCACACCCTCTGTGGAAAAGAATGATAATATGCATCTATAAGACCACTTATGCTCTACCTTCCTTTGGAGAGGGGATGTGGTAAGCAACAGCTACAATACTTTTGATTTAAAAGGTACAGACACAGTTATTTCTCAGAAATCGATTTTCTCTTTCTTTTATTGATGCATCCATCACCTCACTGTATATGGGCTGTTTTTAGACACAAACTTGAATATATGCAAGTCACCCGTTCATGTATATTAATGGGAAGAAAAAAAAAAGAATCACCTTAGCACATACTTTATACTTTATACTTTATACTGATAGAAGACAAATGTTTTGTCCATGTGAGAGGTTTGATGTCTAACATTCACAGATGGCTGAGGATTAGAGCAGTCCAGATGTAGGTTGGTAGATGGCAGAGCCGCTCCACTCAGCGATGACGTGTCGGCTTAATAGCAAACACATTTTTACCTCCGTCAACGGAGGAGGTAGTTGGTGGAGGTTATGTTTTCGCCTGTTTGTTTGTGGACAGCCTGGAGCCCACAATTGTTTATATATCATTATGATTTTTTTAAACTACAAACAAATTTTCAAAAATTTATATATTTGAGAGCGCTATGTAGGATGGTATCCTTTATCGACTGACAAAGTTTGATCCAGATTACAGATTTTGTGGCCATTTAAATTTAACATTGAAAACCCCATTTAATGTACATTTTAAATTATATCTTAAGCAAACATGGCCCAATCACTCTCATATTTTAAAGTGAGGTGCAGACTGACACTCGGTATCGCCTGACAAAGTTTGATCTGGATCTGATCCAGATTGTGGATTTTGTGGGCATCTGAATTTACTATTGAAAAGCCCATTTCGTGTACATTTTGCATTATATCTCAATCAAAAGTGCCTCACTCACTCTCATTTGTGACAATGAGGTGCAAACTGGCACGCTCAATGAATAGACTAAGTTTGATCTGCATCTGATCCGGATTGCTGATTTAGCAGTTATTTGATTTTAACAGTGAAAAGCCCTTTTGATCTATATTTTGTAATATGCATATGTCATGGACATGAATGAGTGATGCTCGTCAGCATCTCATCATGTCATTTAGGTCCTTCAGATTTTATTTTGAGTAAATGCTTCAGGGGAGCATTAGCATGGCAAAAACCTTTCAGCTTCTGACCCCTCACCTTTTTAAGCATTTTTCTTTATTTGCCCCTCACATGCCTGGAAAAACTCCTCACCATCTAACCATGTCCTTTAGGTCCTTCAGACTTTTTTCAGTAGAATGGTTCTTGGGAGCATGAGGATAACTGAAACCTTTCAGCTTCTGGGGGAGCTCCCCCCCCCACCCCACACACACACACACTCTAGCTCCACCCATGCCAGGAAGTGTTTGACATTTGAACACATCCTGTTTCACTGTGACTGATAAATTGGCACTTCCTGTTTGAGTGTGAGCTTGCCACTGAGTTCCCGCGAGATTCCATGGGATCTCATCTGTCAATCCAGGAAGTGTTTGAAATTTGAACATTCCCTGTTTTACTGTGGATTTGAAAATTGGCACTTCCTGTTTAGAACGCCCTGTACCATGAGTGAGCTTCGTGCCGCTGCGTGACGCTTCGCTCATATTATTGTCATTTGACAGTTTGAAACAAATGGATGGACTTTGCACTTGAAAACCTAAAGATCCTAATTTTCAACAAATTTACTTTAATACAACCCATCAATAGTCAAATCTTCAGGCAGCAATGTCTCTGAAATTTGATCATTTTTTGAAAACTTTCATCTCTGTGTAACCGACTGTAAATTCATATGTATTTAAATGACATGAATAAAATTATATAACTATGGATCATAATTACTCTGATACAATGAAAAATGGTGGTTTGCATTTAAGTAAGAGTTTTTGTTATGCATTTTTCTACCATATCTCACGGCATGTCCTGATTCAGCAGCACGAAATATACATTAATCTATTGTTTTGTGATATTGTCATGAAAAGTGCCACATTTTCATAACGGGAGCACAAAATCATGCGTGCATTTCATCAGAAACACTTTACTACCACTGGCATATAATACATGCAAGCAGCTATTATGGCAGAGCTCATTTTGTGAGCTTCATCATAGTTCTGTAGCTTATATCACTGTTTTTATTTGTTTTCTTGTTTTATTCTCTGTAGCTGCCTCAATGTATAAGTCTAGACCAATGAATTCATGAGTTCTTTCTGATGATAATTCAGAGCGATTATTATTGTGGTTCTTTCATCATTTCTGGCGCTGTGGTAACAGGCTGACCTCATCAGTCTGTGCATCACTTTTAACTTTGGGAATAAATTCCTCTGACCATCTGCCGGGATGTCTGTGTTCACTTTGAGCTGTGTCACTGCAAAAACAAGTAAAGGGCTGACCTAAATACAGCCACCCAAAGTAGAAACATTGTACCTTTGTGTCCTACATTTATTTATTTATTTTTGTCCTGCCACTGGATTACCAGTCACGCAAAACTGTAACTGTGACATCATTAAAACTAAATAATATATTTCCAAGTCCTAGATTTTTCTACCGACATTATAAAACATGCAGCAGTTCACATCTATCCTGCATTTTAGATTATTATAATTTGTTGGTAGGACATGCAATAAAACCAGGATTTGAAATAAATGTAAGTGCAACAGGGTGACACTTGGGTGGTATTGCAGGTTGTCCATTAAAAAGGTCCTATTGTCGAAAAATTACATTTTGTCTAGAGTTTACAACTGGGGTTTCATGTTGAACATGTTGAAAGTTCTGATTGAGCATTACCAAAATGTCATACATTTTAAGAAAGTGAACTTGTGAAACAGCTCATTGTACACGTTCATGACTTAAGTAACAGAATTCCATGTGCTGAAGACAACTGTTCAGTTGTATCACTTTGAAGCATTTTAAAAACAGGTGAATGTCAGTTTTAGGCGTCCGACTGGAAGTGAGAGTTCACACGGGACCAAACAAAAATCTGGGAGAATTAGATGCTTGGACTGAATATTAGAAAGAAGTGAGAAGAAATTCTAATGACATTGTATAAAAGCAGAAATAAATTTTGCGTGATAAGTGTGATACATTTCATTCTTTTTTTTCATATTCATTTAAGAATTTTGTGGAATCACTTTTTTCCGCTGTGCCTTTCTTTGTCCAGTTAAATTTGACATCAGGCATTATTCCATTGCAAATTTTAAAGTTGGTCTGGCTGCAGAACAGCTGAAGAAAATATGCAACTCTACATTTAAATGTAGATAATGAGTAGCTGCTTTTTTTTTTTTACAGTACTTTATTCTGTAGTACACAGTATTAATGCAGCAGATAACTGTAACAATCGTTCATTTCTGGAAACAAGCACCAAAATTGACACACACTCCTTAGACATTACTCTTCTGAAAAACAATTTGGCCACTTGAATTTTCAATAGGCGGCCAGGTAGGGGTCAATAAAAGAATTACGCAGGGGTTGAAATAAAAAAAAAAATGTTCCAATCATATTGAAAAATATACCACATTATTTGTCTGATCACAAAGATTCCAAAAAGGTATAGTTTGGACTATCTATGACTGAATGTTATGAAACTATGGGGCAAAAATAGCAAGAATGGTGACAAAGGTCAAGAGTATTATCACAGGACTAATTATTGTGACCGTTTATTAGTTACCAAAAATATTAATATGTAGATGCAAATTTCATTTCTGCTCTGAATTTTAAATATTTCACATTATACCTGTAATAAAATAAAGGAAGGAAGAATCTGACACCTTGAAGCTGAACTGTTTTGAAAGAAAACTTTCATGTAGACGGATGACATTTGCTTTTGGCTGCCCCAGTTATTCAGGGTCACCACAGCAGATCCCGTACAGATCCACATTTGGGTTTGGCTCAAGGTTTACACCGGATGCCCTTTGTGGCACAACTCCAGCTCTATGTGGAAAAACGTGTGCAGCCACGTACTGATGACCTACTCTGCATCACATTTGAGATCTGACCGGATTGTTTTTCTCATCAGCAGACAGCATATTGTGTGTCAGTGCTTTATGACATCAGCATATATTATTTTTTGCAATTTTGTGTGGAAATTTTGAGGTGTGCATAGTGTTTTTTTTTTTTTTTTTTTTGTGACAAGTGAATTTCAGAAACACTGAATGTGGTTTTAAAGATGAGTTTCTGCTTTCCACAGGGTTGTGTGGAGGTATGTCAGCATTGTTTGAGTTTAAGAATATAACTATAAAACAATCAGAAAATAACTAACTTCTCTGATTTAATACATTTCTGAGTGGAAAAGGTATCTCACGCTCTTTTTCTGTCTCACCCACAATTGGATCTGCTCCTAATTTCCATCATCCATCCAGCATTCACTAACCATCCTGCAGGTGGCAGTCACGTCTATGGGATTTTAAATAAGGAAAACAAAGTTGCAGGGCTGGTATGATTTAAATCGCTATTAAAATAAAATCATCAAATGATTCTTTTTTTTTTTTTTTACAAATCAGTACTTAAAACATCACTGAATATGAAATCAGTACCATTAATTAATAGTACATGTATGTTCACCTTTGTGTTTTAACATAAAGAAAACAATTAATGATATTATTTGTATAATCTCATTTAGAAGAGTGAAATAAATAAAAATGAAAAAGTCAATTTAAATCAATAAAAGAAAAAAAATCACTGCTTTTCAGAAAAAAAAGTGTGTTTATATGTATTTTTATTTATTTATTTATTTTTTAACCAGCCCTGCAAAGTTGATCTTTCTGTTGATCTGGGGCATCAAACCTCACCAGATTTTAATCAGTTAGTTTGTCTTCATTATGTGCCCCTTTTATTTTTTTTAATTACAAGATGATTGACTGAATTATTTATGTATTATTAATGTCTTAAATAATTAGAACTGTCCTTTTGTGTTTGGTTCCTGATACTCATGCCACACACTGCCACTCTGACTCCTGGTTTCCTTTGTATCTTTCAGGTATTTATGAGCAGACATTTCTTATATAACTGCAGCCAACCGATCCTGGATGTGAAGATAGCCTTTTGTCAGGTGTGTGTTCCTTACAGGTAAAAAAGGTACAGTATTCATTCACTTCCATTTCCATTTATTGCTGGATATGTTGTGCTACTGTTAACTCTCTTACAGAAAAAAAGTGTGTTAACCACAGTAAAGGTCATGTTCCTGCTGTTTATTAGCTCCCCACTGGGTGTAAGGCTAAGGGGATATCGAAACGGACTCTGCCAGTGCATTCTTCCATGTGTCAATATCATTTTCTTGTGCTCACAATAACTTGCACAAAATTCAACAGATTTTCAGCAAATTTGACGTGGATCTCCCAAATGAATGTATCTCGGACAAATTTGAAATTGAGTTTGATTGGGTTTCACCAAGACCCTCTAAGGGCCGTCCACTTAACCAAACACAGTATTAATTCTTATCCACGTGATAGCTTGAACATAATTTATTGGATTCTCTCCAAATTTGAAGTGAACCTCCAAAATAAATTTAATTCAGACATGTTTGGGTTTGAGTATGATCAGGTATCAACAAAACCTTCTTTTCAGTATGACTCTTTCTTATCCCTGCTCAGTCAGGCCCAAAAGTACACACTAGTGTTTGGTCTTCATAAATTAGAAATGTTCCAGCTAAAGAAACAGAACTGCCAATATTTTATTTATCCAAATGTTAGCTCTGGTTTTGTTTACTTGCATAATCATTTTTACAGTGCCATTGTGAATATTTCACATATAAAAAAAAATATATGCAACTGTAGGAAAATGAGAATAAAAAGACAAGAGATTTAATAAATAAAGCTAAATCACATTTATGTCATATTATGTCATAAGGCAAATTATTGAGGAAAGGTTGTGAATAAAATTGTATCATCGGTCCCTGTATGAGTTATGATGATAGGAATGTAAAACTCCTGAATTGTGCATTCTATATTTCTCTGTGTTTTGCTGCAGACTAACACTGCAGCTCTTATCTAAGGCCACTGTTGCATTATTCAGTTGCTTCATGGGACATTTACATTACACATGCATGTGAGGGCGAGTGATGCCCCGAGCATGATGTTTAATAGCTGCCATATATAACAGGGCTGTGCTTTAAAGTGTCCAGTCCATTGCATTTACATGATTTGAACATGAGTTTGGATGATCCCCCCCCCCCCCCCAGCAGTACAGCTTCATCTCTGTTGTTAATTGCGCTGTAATTACAGTCTGTAATTAGCTTTTGATTTTGTTGCCCACCATTTGTAAGACTTCTCTGCCCAAGTAATTACAGCCTACTAAAAACTATTGTGTGAATGTTAATAAGAAAATATTTTAATCTAATTGATAAATAAATTAGAAAAATTAATAACTTTTGATGTCATAATATGAGTACTACACAATTTACTCTTCTGCAGGGTGTCTTTTTTTTAGGTAAACTATAGGGTGAATTAAGGTGTTGGGACAGTTTTTGTAATTCTTTGTCATCTAATTCTTATCATAAATGAAAAAAAAAAATAATATTTGATACAATTCTCAATTCTTTAAACTTTCTGATTTTTTTTAAATGTCAAGAATATGTTATGAATTATATTTTTTACAAAGCACTGCTCACTATTTTGTTATAGCTGAAACAAAACTATTTGTTAGTGACGGACAATATTTGGTCATTTGGGACACAGGGTCATTAGTGTAAACCCTGGCATTCAACTTCCTTCAGGGAAGTGTGTGTGTGTGTGTGTGTGTGTGTGTGTGTGTGTATATATATCTCAAACTGATTCGTAACCACAAATATAGAACTAAAATTACTTGATACTATGTACTGGCATATTATTTCATATTACAGCTTGGAATCAAACATGTTTTTAAAGATAATTATTTTATTCAAAATAAGATGAAACATTTTCATAAATTCATCAACCAGCAGTACATAAATTCATCACTGTATTTAATATTTGGCTATCGGCAGCTTGCAGTTTTCTGTTCTGAAGTGGTAGCATACATTCTGCTATATTCATCAACAATGACCATGAGGACTCATTAAAATATTTTGAAAGATATTCACGTTTGTTCACCATATAATTCAGTTAGTCAAACATCCATGAATAGTACAAAATAAATAATTTGAATTAATTAATGGTGTCAACAATTTTGGGGGAATGGCTTCAATGTGTTGACTAAATTTAAAACGCCATCAAAAATTGCACATTACACTAGTGATGCATGTTTACTAACCTTTTAACACTTTCTTAATTTACCTGACACATGCTGTGTCAAATTAGCATATATTTATACTGCTTTTAATTACATGGAATACTAGCCACCAGGACCCTATGATGAGCCCAACAGGCTCGCCACTAAGTGCCAGTATTTAGTCGTCATGCAGTCAGTGCAGGCCAGTTCGTATTTATTTTATATTATCCATTTTCCTTGAGACACCATTACACAAACATGGTCCAAAATAGAGCTTCATTGGTCCTTGCTTACATCTGTCAGAATTTGAAAATTTCAGAGCTGAATATGCAGTGGGTCAGTTTTTCAACCATAAAACTCTCAAAGTTTTTACACATTAATACCGGGAACCAAAGCTCTGTTTGCCATAAAAGTATGCATTTCTGACATTTACAAATGTCTTCTTGTTGTTGTTGTGCTGAATTTTGGGTTTCAAGTAGGAAATGTACCAGAAGCCCTGAAATGCTCACATCACCCGCTAGATGGCGTAAATAGCTACTCAAATGTGCATTATTGATTTCAGAAGTCACCTTTTGGGTTAGTCCATATGGCTTGGCAAATATCCATTAATTGCATTATTCATTTCAGAAGTCACCATTTGGCAAAACATAAGATGGGCTAACAGCCAAAGATCAATTTACAGTTGTGTCCGTTGCCCTTATGGGTGGGTACTGACTAACATTTGGCAGGCTCACTCACTGACAGACTCCGTTAATCCTATGGATGCCTTGCTAATCGTGGGGAATTTTTATACATTTTCAGCATGATTTGTTTGTTGAAAAGTCAATACGGTGAACAAAAATGGTCATTTTATTCATTAGATTTCAAAATAATGTTTAGAAGATTGTTTAATGTGCAATATGTGGACTGTATTTACACATAGACATCTAAGAAATTATTGTCTCATATTTAAATAATTTGCTGAACAAATTGGTACACTGAAAAAAGAGAATAGTTGAACCAACTTAAAAAAATGTTACAATTGAATTAAGTTGTTTGAACTTAAGTTTGCAAGTTAACTTACAAACAAGTTCAAACAACTTGATTCATTCAGGTTTTACCAATTTGTAATGTTTTTTTTTTAAGTTGGTTCTTTTTTCAGTGTACTTTCAATGGAGAACATAACTTGGAATAACTATTTCTTTCTTACTTCCAGCAATATTACTTTCAGTATGTGATTAAGCCTGCACTGCATTAGTAATTAACGACACCACTTGTATGGATTCTCAAATATGTTTTAACATATAAACTGCAAGGTTATACTGTTAAATAAAATCATTAACTAAGGAGTGGCTTGAGGTTCCCTGACAATTAGCAGGATTTTATTTGGTCACAAATTATCTTATGTGTGTTTTGGAGTCAGCTGCATTGTAATCTATCTAGCAAAGCCACTAGCCAATGACAATTCAAGAACTACGGATTGTACTTTTACTATTGACTACTGGCCTTCATGCTGACTGGTAATTGTGCTGAACTATTTTTAGAACAGTTTATGCTTCAGTAGAGCGTTTCATATAATAAGATGGTCAGCTAAAATGATAACCACTGCCATTTGTAACTTGCTTATTACTTTGCCTGCCTTCAGAGAAATGTAAAGCAGTATAATTTTGACAGAGGACCTCAATTATTATCAATTCCATGAATAATTTTTATTTATTTATTGAACTTATTTATTGAACTTATTTATTTTGGCACACAAACTCGACAACAACAAAAACTGATACACAAGACAATTCCACAGTGACATGTGTGACCAAAAAGAGGGCGAGCAGAAGCAAAGCTTATAAACTCCCACCCCATATATACATACATACTCATATAGACACATTACCAACCCCCAGAGCAAGCACACAGGCGACAGTGGTAAGGAAAAACTCCCTCAGATGTATTGAGGAAGAAACCTCAAGCAGACCAGACTCTAAGTGGTGACCCTCTGCTTGGACCATGCTACAAACACATTTAACAACACAATCTCACATCCCATTATCATAAACATATACTCAACAAAAAATATAAACGCAACACTTTTGGTTTTGCTCCCATTTTGTATGAGATGAACTCAAAGATCTAAAACTTTCTCCACATACACAATATCACCATTTCCCTCAAATATTGTTCACAAACCAGTCTAAATCTGTGATAGTGAGCACATCTCCTTTGCTGAGATAATCCATCCCACCTCACAGGTGTGCCATATCAAGATGCTGATTAGACACCATGATTAGTGCACAGGTGTGCCTTAGACTGTCCACAATAAAAGGCCACTCTGAAAGGTGCAGTGTTATCACACAGCACAATGCCACAGATGTCGCAAGATTTGAGGGAGCGTGCAATTGGCATGCTGACAGCAGGAATGTCAACCAGAGCTGTTGCTCGTGCATTGAATGTTCATTTCTCTACCATAAGCCGTCTCCAAAGGCGTTTCAGAGAATTTGGCAGTACATCCAACCAGCCTCACAACCGCAGACCACGTGTAACCACACCAGCCCAGGACCTCCACATCCAGCATGTTCACCTCCAAGATCGTCTGAGACCAGCCACTCGGACAGCTGCTGAAACAATCGGTTTGCATAACCAAAGAATTTCTGCACAAACTGTCAGAATCCGTCTCAGGGAAGCTCATCTGCATGCTCGTCGTCCTCATCGGGGTCTCGACCTGACTCCAGTTCGTCGTCGCAACTTCGCACAGCCATTGAAGAGGAGTGGACCAACATTCCACAGGCCACAATTGACAACCTGATCAACTCTATGCGAAGGAGATGTGTTGCACTGCATGAGGTAAATGGTGGTCACACCAGATACTGACTGGTATCCCCCCCAATAAAACAAAACTGCACCTTTCAGAGTGGCCTTTTATTGTGGACAGTCTAAGGCACACCTGTGTACTAATCATGGTGTCTAATCAGCATCTTGATATGGCACACCTGTGAGGTGGGATGGATTATCTCAGCAAAGGAGAAGTGCTCACTATCACAGATTTAGACTGGTTTGTGAACAATATTTGAGGGAAATGGTGATATTGTGTATGTGGAAAAAGTTTTAGATCTTTGAGTTCATCTCATACAAAATGGGAGCAAAACCAAAAGTGTTGCGTTTAGATTTTTGTTGAGTGTATCTAGTGAACACCGTGTCTTTGTCTACATACATATTTACATACATATACAGTCTACATGTATACACACACCAACATACACCTACACATATATATACACACATACATACATATATACATACATGCACATACACAAATGAATGTTACTGAACCAGTTCACAATTACAACTGACAACACAAAACTCATCGTACTTCATTAGATACATATCTTGAAAACATCAATTTTTATATTGATTTTTAAAATGATTGATATTTGGACATCGTTTGAGTTCATCCGTCAGGTTATTCCATATTCTAGGGCCACACATGAAAACACAGAAACCTTTCCTGGTCGTATGAGCACCAGCAATTTTACAATGATACAAGCCCCGTAAATTATATTTTCCCTCTCTCTCAGTAAAATATTCTTGAATTCTAAATGGCACTTGTTTATTTTTCACTTTGTACATTAATTAAACAGTCTTGAAGGAAATCATATCATTAAGTTTTAATATTTGAGATTTAATGAACAGTGGGCTGGTGTGGTCTCGATAACCTGCATTATGAATTGTCCTTAATGCTCTTTTTTGAAGAATGAATAATGGTTGCAATGTAGTTTTGTAATTGTTGCCCCAAACTTCAGCACAATAAGTCAAGTAGGGTGCAACCAATGAACAGTACAGGAGTATGTAGTGCTCTGCAATCAAGAACATGCTTTACTTTATTTAATAGTTTTAAATTTTTTAATGATTGAACAATAATAAACAAACTGTGAAATTTTATTTAAACTTTTACTCCTATTTGGGCATTTGTTGCTTGACAGGTGAGCAAGCGCAGGCCACATTCACCTCCATAAATACAGGTTTTCTTTTATATTTTCCTCCCTGCAGGGTTTTGGAAAACAAGTGGATGTGTCATATATTGCCCAGCATTACAACATGAGCAAAAGCAAAGTGGACAACCATTTCTACAGTGTGGAAGTGGGAGATTCTACCTTCACGGTTTTAAAACGTTACCAGAATTTAAAGCCCATTGGTTCTGGAGCTCAGGGAATTGTCTGGTAAGTGCACGATTGTGCGTTTCCTTGATGACCTTTTTTATTCTATCATGCTATTATGTTTCTGATGTAGTAGTTAACATGTAATTATCTCATTTGGCTGGTTATTTTGTTGTCCTCTAAACTGTCTTACAGTTTTTGTTGTGGGAGAATATTAAGGGAGGTGGATCTTTGCTTCATGTTTCCTATGCTGAAGCAAAAGACTACAAAATTTCATTATAGTTGACCCCAAGACATGTTCTTGATTATCCATTGTCTAATCTTACATTTGACAAGTCAGCAATCATTTTGTTATTAGTTCTTCCCAAAACCCTTGTGTTGTCTTAAGTGCTTCCATTATGCCTGACCAATCAGATTTTGAAAACACTGCTATCATCCATGTGTTCTTTTTATGTTAAGAGTATTCCTTTCCCTCTGAAAGATCACAAAGTTGGTTGGAACATATTCGTAGAATGCTTGACACATTCTGCTTGCTTTCTGGGTAAACTATCAGGAGACTCCAGGGTGATCTCAAAACAAGCTAAAACAGGTGCATAACTGGACAGGGAAAACCTTTGGAAACCCATGGAAATGAGTGAGCTACCAACCACAACTGGGCCTGGAAGAAGATTAAGAAGACCGATGGATAGTTGCTGTGTCTTTTTAAACTATCTGTATTAATTATGAAACAATTTCAGCTAGTATGAACAATGTTCACCAGGTCCTACTGATGTTTCACGAACATCAGCAAGCACCCACATCAATCACTGCCAAATGTGTCCAGTCTCTGGAAAAGCAATGCGCTGGTCAAGAAGTGTGCCTTAAAAAGTAGATATACGAGGTCTATTAGATAATAAACCGACCCTTTTATTTTTTTTTAACTATATGGATTTGAATGACGTGCGATTACACCAATCATGCTTGAACCCTCGTGCGCATGCGTGAGTTTTTTCACGCGTCGGTGACATCATTTCCCTGTGGGCAGGCCTTGAGTGAGATGTGGTCCCGCCCTCTCAGCTGAATTCCTTTGTTTCACACGCTGCTCGAGACGGCGCGTTGCTTTATCAAAATTTTTTCTGGACCTGTGAGGAATATCCGAGTAGACACTATTCGAGAAATTTAGCTCGTTTTTGGTGAAAGTTTAACGGCTGATGAGAGATTATGGGGTGTTTCTGTCGGTGTAAGGACTTCCCACGCAGCGGGACGTCGCGCAGCGCTTCCAGGCGCCGTCGTCGGCCTGTTTTGACCTGAAAACATTCTAATTTAAGGCTTAATTCACCCAGGACATCGTGAGAGAACAGAGAAGATTCAGAAGAGGCCGGCATGAGGACTTTATGCGGACATTCCACTGTTTAAGGACATTTTGTAATGAAAGACGTGCGCGCAAATTCGCCGAGTCGTTTCCGTGACGACTCGGCAAATCTGTGTGCGCTGCGACAGGAAAAACACCTCCGTGTTGAAAACCATTTGTAAAATTCAGGCGGCTTTTGATGGCTTTCAACAAGTGAGTAACTGAGAAATTGTTTAACAGCTTGGGCATGTTCCAACTTGCCCGTTAAGGTTTCCAACGGAGGTGTTTTCCCGCGGTCGGGTCCGGCCCGACATGCGACTCTGCTCGCACGTTCTTTCATTACAAAATGTCCGTTAACAATGGAATGTCCGAATAAACTCCTCATGCCGACTTCTTCTGAAAGTTCTCTGTTCTCTGACGACTTACTGGGTCAACAGAGCCTGAAATGTGGAAGTTTTCAACTTGAAACGGCGAGACGCTGCCGCCTCGAAGCGCAGATCGCCATCAGGCACCGTGGGCCGTCCTTAAAGCGACACTACCAGACCAAAATCTCTCATCAGCCGTTAAAATTTTTACTGAAAACCAGCTGAATTTATCGAATGATGTCCACTCAGTTGTGCCTTACAGTTTTGAAAAAATTTTTATCAAACAAAGCAGCAGTCTCTGAGCCATTCCTAAACAATGAAAAAATCGACGAAAGGGTGGGTGACTCCTCACTCAAAGACTGCCCACAGGCGAATGACGTAACCGACAGGCGTGAAAAAACTCTCGCATGCCCACGAGGGTTCAAGCATGTCTGATGTAATCACACGTGATTCAAATCCATATGGTTTTTGAAAAAAATAATAAGGTCGGATACTTTTCTAATAGACCTCGTACATCTATAGCACAGTGAAATCAGGCTTCTGCTGTGTGAAATGGCTGAGAGGACAACCGACATCTTCAAAATATGGGGTAATGATGATTTGGTGGAAACTGGTGGATTGTGTCCTTCAGAATGGGAGTGAGTCAACTGCTCCAACTAAAGGAGTTCCACTCCTGTATACTACTGAGGTTAAAAAGGAGCATGAGATCAACAGCTGAATTGCAGCTGTGTCAGGAGTAATGTGGGTTTGGCTTTGGACTAAAGAGAGTCCTCAAGAAAGGGTCTCATTTTGCCAGTCAATTCCAGAGAAAGGAAATGAAAGTCAGTAGGAGCAATACAGAGTACATGTGTGCAAATAAAGGGAGCACGGTTGCAAGGAGTGGAGGTGATGAAGCCCTCAACATTAATGGTCGTCTGATAGTCACCTGATTCACAACAAAAAAACCCAAAACTCTGTCCTGTCACTCCAGGGGATCAACACACAGCGCCGTTCATTTTAAAGAACACAACACACTTCTTCACTTCAAATATGCAATAAGTCTAAGAGATCTGAGATCATCAACATGTGCACCTGTCTCACTCTTTGATAGTGTCAATAAGAACAGCCAGTGAACCCTCTTTCTCTGCAGCTGCACACACACTGTGTAGCCCCCCTCAAAATCCCTTAAATGTCCACTTTTGTAGCCATTTAGACATTTTTTGCAGATTACCAAAGTAATATTATTAACCAGATTCTAATACTTTGAAAAATATATATTTAATGTATTATTATTATTATTATTATTATTAACTTACTTTATTCTTAAATATTACAAATAGTATTTTGCCTAAAGCCCAGGAGCTTCACACACTACACACTGTAAATCTTATTTTAAAAATGACTTTATTAATTAAAGATGCACATAGAGGGGAATCCTACTCAAACGGGTCTTTCACTCCATTGGTACTTCGTCAACTTGGCTGTGCTGCATTTGCAAACCTGACAATATGGGACGAGTCAGGATAGCAACAGGACAAGTGGTTCTCTCATTCTACTTCTTCTACAGGACAAGTCCCTGAAAATGCTTAATGTCTATGCCTGAATGAGTTTAAATACTTCATGTCAGCTTTCAGAAGTAATGGAGATCGTGGTAGAGAAGTGGAGAAGAGAGTGCAGGCAGAGTGGAGTGGGTGGGGGAAAAAAGTGGTAGGAGTGATTTGTGATAGATCTGTATCTGCAAGACTGAGAGGAAAAGTTTACACGACAGTCTTGACAATGGCTACGTATGGCTTAGAGGCAGTGGCACTAACCAAAAGGCAGGTGGCAGAGCTGAAGATGCTGCAATTTTCCTTGGGAGTGATGAGGATGGATAGTACAGAGGGACAGCACAGATGGGATAGTTTAGAGGTCAGAGAGGTGACTTTGAGATGGTCTGGACATGTCCAGAGGAGGACACAGTGTACTAGAGGTGGGCGATACTATGAATTTTGGTATTGATCCGATACCAAGTAAATACAGGCCCAGTATCGCCGATATCAATACCGATACCAATACTTTTCATATTTAAGCTTCATAGATCCAAAGGATCTAAAAGACCTATGATAGAATTTTGCCAAACATTGCACGTGACAACAAAATACTTTATTATCACAATCAACATTTTTGTTTAAAAAAATATCACTCAACACAACTTAAAACAAAATCTCCTGAGGTAGAGGGCTGACTCAAGGAGAGCGTTGAGTGGGCGGGCCAGTCTGAGCCTACCTGCATGGCTGTTGGCTGGCACCGCTAAGCCACGTGACGGAGCAACAACAAAAGACCATAGGGGGAAGGGTGTGCTGCTCCGTGTTGTGTGACACAGCGCAACGCTGTTCTTACAGAAAGAGAGTAGACTTTGATGAATCTGCATGCGCAGCAGTCAGTGCATGCGGGAGAGAAAAAAAAGCTTGAATATCGATCTTTTTACACAACGATCGTTCAATAGCAATACCAGCGTTGGTATCAATATTATCGATATTAGGATCGATCCGCCCACCTCTACAGTGTACTGTATATAATGCTGAGGATGGAACCACCAGGCAGGAGGAGAAGAGGGCATTATGCGACTGCAATCTGTAATAAGAGGAAGCTAATAACACTGAAAATTGCACTTTAGTATTACTAATACTTTACTTTTATGCAATTCAGTTGAATTTATCTAGTTTATACAGAAAAAAACAAAGCAACAAAGTTGCCTCAAGGTGCTTCACACAAGAAAGGTCTACCCTTACCAACCCCTAGAGCAAGCACAGTGACAGTGGTAAGGAAAAACTCCCTCTGATGACAATGCGGAAGAAACCTCAAGCAGACCAAACTCAAAGGGGTGAACCACGTACAATACAGAACACAACACAACAATTGGTTAGAGTCCATGCAGGTGTCCAGTCTACCGTCGGGGGGTCATCAAGCCACTCAGTTGATCTGTTCCTGCAGCAGAGTCCGTTCCACATCTGTTACAGAATTCATCTGCTGGGTAAATTCAAGGATCACAAACACGAATAACACACGAAAAATGAATAAATAAAAAATAAAACCCCAAACACTGTCATCATCTTACACAAGCAGTAAAACACAGTATTAGAAGTCACAGTTCATCTCAGTATTAGATACACCATCATTTACGAGCTAAAAGCTGCCACTTTTTTCACCCTGCAGCTTAAACAACCGAAATACATCCATTAATGCATTGATTGAGTAAAATACACATAATAAATATAAATTCTTACCTGTTAGTTTCAGTGGGATTCATCCGAAGAAATAAGTGAAGCAAAGTCCCTCCCTCTGTACCAGCGTTGGTATTGATATTAGGATCAATCCGCCCACCTCTAGTGCCCACCAATGTCCTGTACCCTGAAAATGTAGATCCTGTAATTAGCAGATCCTTTTATCCAAAGGTACTTTTGGTCATTCTTGCATATTGATGCCAATTTTGAGCCTCTGCAAAGGAGCCTGGGAAGCCTAGTTTTGGGACTGTGCCCATTTTGAGGATTTTGTAGAGATGGATGGCAGGGAGATGGTGCAAATCTAATTTAAGCCGCTCTGCTGGGCACCGCTTGACTCTGCAACAACTGTCATCTGGCAATGCATCTAATACATAAAATTCTGAACACAAATGTAATATCCAACTGATTATATGGACCAAATATGATAATGGTCTCATTAGGATGTCAACATGGACATCAATGTCTCATCGCAAGATGGTGACATCCATATAACTGAAGAATTCAATACGGTTCATAGATTTCTGATGAATAACAATTTTTGGGACTGAATTACTGCATAGGGAGAGAGCCAAGAAAGGATTCAAAGTTTAAATTTGTGCTGAAATCTTGCTCACATAGATCTTGCAGGAGACAAGCTTCTTGATACTTTGAGCTTTGATACTTTGAGGAAAGGATTTACTGTTACCAAGAGGTCAAAAAGGTCCAAAAGTTAAAATTAAAGAATTGTTTAGGGAAATAATTCACTATTTTCATTTAATGCTCATTTAATGCTCAAATCATTAGACTGTACAAACCATCAGACTGTACAACTCCTCAATTTTATTCACTTTATACATGCTTCCCTTAGGCAGTATTATTAGACAGCATTTCTTAAATTTTCATTGTTACGCAGATGATACCCAGCTTTATCTATCCATGAAGCCAGAGGACACACACCAATTAGCTAAACTGCAGGATTGTCTTACAGACATAAAGACATGGATGACCTCTAATTTCCTGCTTTTAAACTCAGATAAAACTGAAGTTATTGTACTTGGCCCCACAAATCTTAGAAACATGGTGTCTAACCAGATCCTTACTCTGGATGGCATTACCCTGACCTCTAGTAATACTGTGAGAAATCTTGGAGTCATTTTTGATCAGGATATGTCATTCAAAGCGCATATTAAACAAATATGTAGGACTGCTTTTTTGCATTTACGCAATATCTCTAAAATCAGAAAGGTCTTGTCTCAGAGTGATGCTGAAAAACTAATTCATGCATTTATTTCCTCTAGGCTGGACTATTGTAATTCATTATTATCAGGTTGTCCTAAAAGTTCCCTAAAAAGCCTTCAGTTAATTCAAAATGCTGCAGCTAGAGTACTGACGGGGACTAGAAGGAGAGAGCATATCTCACCCATATTGGCCTCTCTTCATTGGCTTCCTGTTAATTCTAGAATAGAATTTAAAATTCTTCTTCTTACTTATAAGGTTTTGAATAATCAGGTCCCATCTTATCTTAGGGACCTCGTAGTACCATATCACCCCAATAGAGCGCTTCGCTCTCAGACTGCAGGCTTACTTGTAATTCCTAGGGTTTGTAAGAGTAGAATGGGAGGCAGAGCCTTCAGCTTTCAGGCTCCTCTCCTGTGGAACCAGCTCCCAATTCAGATCAGGGAGACAGACACCCTCTCTACTTTTAAGATTAGGCTTAAAACTTTCCTTTTTGCTAAAGCTTATAGTTAGGGCTGGATCAGGTGACCCTGAACCATCCCTTAGTTATGCTGCTATAGACGTAGACTGCTGGGGGGTTCCCATGATGCACTGTTACTTTCTCTTTTTGCTCTGTATGCACCACTCTGCATTTAATCATTAGTGATCGATCTCTGCTCCCCTCCACAGCATGTCTTTTTCCTGGTTCTCTCCCTCAGCCCCAACCAGAAGACTGCCCCTCCCTGAGCCTGGTTCTGCTGGAGGTTTCTTCCTGTTAAAAGGGAGTTTTTCCTTCCCACTGTAGCCAAGTGCTTGCTCACAGGGGGTCGTTTTGACCGTTGGGGTTTTACATAATTATTGTATGGCCTTGCCTTACAATATAAAGCGCCTTGGGGCAACTGTTTGTTGTGATTTGGCGCTATATAAAAAAATTGATTGATTGATTGATTGATTGACTTGGGGGGAGAAGAGGAGTAACAGGAAGACAGAGGTCAGGAATGAGAGGAACAGTAGCAGCCAGTAAACCAGTATTGATCAGTATGTCTGGTATTTATATTTGTGTATTTATATTTATATTTGCAAACTGTTTTTCTTTTTTACTTCTACTTTTGATACTCTGTCTGCTGCTATGCTGCTGGAACCTCAAATTCGCTGAGGGAGTCTTCCCAAGGGATCAGTAAAGTTCTATCTAATCTAAATGAAGGAATTGCTTCGCAACATGGTTCACTTTTAAAAAGCACTAAAGAAAAAGTCAACAAATTGTTTTAAAACATGTTTCAGAATGCTCACAACCTTAAATCATCTAAATGCTTCAGAAAATTATGCTCTGTTTTGAAAGGCTCAAAATGACAAATTAAACAACTGGTTTTGAAAACAATTTAGTATTTCAAAATGCTCAAAATAACAAATGAAACTTTTGCTTCAGAAAACTAATACACTGCTTTGAAATGCCTGAAAAAAAGTGAATTTAACAAATGCTTCAGAAAAGGAATTTGTGAACGGAAATGCAAAATAAAGCAAATGGTTCAGAAAATGAGCCACTGTTTCAAAATGTTTAGAACACTTAAAGAAAGCTGATTCACTGTTTTAGAAATCCTGGGAACAGTGCAATGACCACATAGTGTGCAGCGGGTCTACAATGTTTTAAAGAAGATTCACTGTTTAAAAAAAAAAAAAAAAAAATTTTAAAGAGCATATCTCACTCCAGCCAACACTATCTTTTAAAAAAATGATATGCCAGATTATAATTCACTACTTCATTACTGCTAGTCCTGATAAAAAATAAAATAAGCCAGAATGCATCTGAAAAATGCAGACCGAATGCAGACCGAACGGTCCGGCCCTAAAAATCAGTCCGCCTTTTGCATCTGCGGATGCGTCATTTCAGACCACAGCAGCACGTCTGAGACGGAGTCTCTTCACCCAAAGCAATCAAATGGATTAATGGGATTATTAACCATCAGATGATAAAGGTAAAACCTCTTAAATCATCATAAAGTCAATTTTAAGCAGAAACAAGGCTGTTTTAAGTAGAAATGAGGCGAAATTCTGTGAAATTCAGCTAGCAGCTTGTTTAGCCGCGGCACTCTGATTGCTCTCGCCTCCTTTTATGATGAAATGATGCTGAATTTATGTGGAAATGATTGTTGTACTAAAGCTTCAGATATCTGTCGCTGAGTTAGATGAGTGGTGTGCAGTTTGAAGCAGAAAGGAGGCATTAATCCGTGATCCGCATCATGGGGGGACTGATTTTTAAGGGGACCGTTCGGTCTGCACCCCGTCTGTCCCAGTGACACTCGATAAATAAATAAATAAAATTAAAAACTCCTACTTTTCTCCTCAAAATATTCTTTCAATATTCTCTTTCATCATGTCGTGTGACTACATCCTCCTAAAACACACATCTTAACCATTTTGATGTATTCACCGTCAAAGTCCACAAAAAACACTAATTTTACACTGCAAAAAAAAAAAAAATCTGTTTTCCATTCATTTCAATCAAGGGCCTCGAGGGGCGTTACCCTATATGATGTCATCAAAGTCCACATTCCTCACAGCTTTATGTTTCTGAATGTTTATCATCATCCAGTCAAATCAGGCTAAATTCCCCATGTTTATGACTTAATTTCTCAGGGGACATGGCACCAAAAATAAAGCACAGTACATCAATATTTTCATAATTCTTTATGTATTTAGAATAGTCAGCTTATATTTGACACTTTATTTACTTGTGATGCGCACTTTAATGAAACGGTGGCTTTCTAATTCATTTGCCTGTTCTGAAAAACTGAAATAACCCCTTCTGAAAATCATTTGCCATTTCAAAACACTTGAGGTTCCAGTTGTTTAGTAATATTACAGTGTTTTGAATTCCTCAGAACATGATAATGGTGACCCCATGAAATAAACTGGTGACTTCTTCTCTAGCCTTCAAAATACTTCTTGATAAGATGACTGTTATGTGTCGGACGCAGCTCGGAGAACCGACCAGCATTTGAAGGACCCAGTATGAAATAAGCAGAGCACGGTACAAAGGATAACTGAATTTAATACATAACAGTAATACAAAAATAACAGAAAGTGCGGTCTGGCGTGGTGCGCTCCTAGCAGCGCTAACGGTCCGGAGCCAGAAGCTGTTCGGAACCAAGGACCCCGCCGACACCCCCCAGGTGGCCGCAACAAACCGAGTCTGTGAAAGAAGGAACCATTATGTGAGTCCACACTCTACACACAGAGAGAACACTTAAAGGTGTACAAACAGCAAACACTTCCTGGCTTGATTACTAATCAGCTTCCCAACCTGCAGGCATGGAACATCCAGTTCACAAAACTCCACTGCAGTGGAAGCCGATACATGACTAACTTACAGCTCAATATAATAAGGTGTGAGGGACACCACATTTACTGACTGTATAAAACGTTAGTCACAAAATCTAACGTACCTCAGGAAGTGTGCTGACGAGCGTGAGACCTCACCCCCTCCTCTTTCACAGACCGTGCATCAAACCCTGGACGTTCTCTGCATCCACTGATGATGAGATGGCTCCCGAGACGACGATCTCACCCGTCTGGTCACAAGGTCGAGTCTCTGGCAAATACACACTGCATACTCCAGTCTTAAATGCCACCATGTTCCAATCCATATAGATGCACCTCAGCTGTGAGTCCTGACGAGCCGCAGGTGATCAGGGTGAGGTCCTGATAACCTCAGCAACACAGCCACTCAGTCCCAAATGCAAGCCACCTGGAAGGAAAAACAAAAGACAGAAACAAAAAGGCAGCCAGGCCCCCCAGCCATACAACAATGACTTCATGTCATAAAAATAAATGTCTGATTTTCCCTTCTGTGAAATGCCCTTATATTCACACAGATATTACGTGTTTTATATACTGAATCTGTGTGTGTATGCAGAAGGAAATGACTGAAACTCTTACCTTTAAAAGTCAACATTAAATATGCTTTTAGCTTCTGTTATACAATCGGCAGACTTTTGGCTCCATAAAGCCTGTAATATGCTAATTAGGAAAAACTTGTGCCACTGAATCAGCTCTTTGCCTGTGCTTCCACCTACAGTCTTTTCAGTCTGTGCACATCTCTGCCCTCGTGACGTGTGTGTGTTTGGTGGAGAAAAGGTTTGAGTAACATCTTAGTATGATGATGGATGGATGAAGTCATTGAGCTGGACATGACAAAATCTTTCACTCATCTCTAAAACTGACTTTTTCAAATCCCTGAGGAATTTATGCTTTCATAGAAGCTCTGCTGTTGCCATGGTCACACTACAGTCTCCATAGACACCAGAAGAACCAGAGTGGATCCCACCAAACATCCAGAAGCCCACACACCATGTCATATTCTGTTCCTTATTATATATACTAGTGCAGTGTCTGTAGGAAGTTTGTATCCATATAGAAAATTGGGAGCTAAAAAATTAAAGACCACCAGATCAATATCACATATTGATGTCAAATACCACCACCAGACCAAACTGAATTCTAAATAAAGTGTTGTGAAATGCCATCACCAGGATGCAGTGCTTTCAAATGCCTCCAGTTGTAATATAAATAATAAAAATCATAGTCAATGAAAATACCTGCACAGTATTTAGCACAGTGCTTTAAATTTTCTCTCAAAATATTTTATTTTACAAACTATATCTCGTCATTTTTGAATGGTTCATCTATTAAAGGGTTAAAAACTGAAGGAAATCAATTGCAAGGCCTGAAATAAGTTTCTGTAGTAAGTGTTTTAGCCATAAGGTCAAGTGAGATGACGAAGTGTTGGCTTTTTAAAATACTTGAAAGACACTGACTCATCGAGAAGATTTAATTCTGCTATAACGGACTGATGCAGCAGGTGGCAGCAATGCAGCAATAAGGATGTTGGCTGCCTTTAAGTGCCATAGAAGAAGAAAAGGTGCGTTTTGTGTTAAAATAAAGCCATAATATCCCCTTAACGCCTGAATTTATATAGCTGTATATAAAAAAATGTTTTGTGTGTGTTTTTGCCTTTAAGTAGATGGTAAATAATGTTGAGATTATTAATTACACTTTTGCACAAAAAATAAATAGTAATTTTGGTATTTTGGTAATAATTTATGTTACAATGTTATAATAATAATGGTATGTTGCAAATTTGTGACAACAGGCATACTGGTCAATTTGGTATGCTGCATATTTGAGTCAAATATTGTAGCATATATGCGACAATAGGCATTTAGGGGATATATATATATATATATATATATATATATATATATATATATATATATATATATATATATATATATATATATACGTATATATATATAAGGTCTATTAGATAATAAACCAACCCTTTTATTTTTTTTTTAACTATATGGATTTGAATGACGTGCGATTACACCAATCATGCTTGAACCCTCGTGAGTTTTTTCACGCGTGTCGGTGATGTAATTTCCCTGTGGGCAGGGCTTGAGTGAGATGTGGTCCCGCCCTCTCGGCTGAATTCCTTTGTTTCACACGCTGCTCGAGACGGCGCGCGCGTTGCTTTATCAAAAGTTTTTTCTGGACCTGTGAGGAATATCCGAGTGGACACTATTCGAGAAATTAAGATGGTTTTCGGTGAAAAGTTTAACGGCTGATGAGAGATTATGGGGTGTTTCTGTCGGTGTAAGGACTTCCCACGCAGCGGGACGTCGTGCAGCGCTTCCAGGCACCGTCGTCGGCCTGTTTCGACCTGAAAACATCCTAATTTAAGGCTTAATTCACCCAGGACGTCGTGAGAGAACAGAGAAGATTCAGAAGAGGCCGGCTTGAGGACTCTATGCGGACATTCCACTGTTTAAGGACATTTTGTAATGAAAGACGTGCGCGGCAAATTCGCCGAGTCGTTTCTGTGACGACTCGGCAAATCTGTGTGCGCCGCGACAGGAAAAACACCTCCGTGTTGAAAACCATTTGTAAAATTCAGGTGGCTTTTGATGGCTTTCAACAAGTGAGTAACTGAGAAATTGTTTAACAGCTTGGGCATGGTCCAACTTGCCCGTTAAGGTTTCCAACAGAGGTGTTTTTCCTGTCACGACCCCCCGCGGTCGGGTCCGGCCCGACATGCGACTCTGCCCGCATGTTCTTTTATTACAAAATGTCCGTTAACAATGGAATGTCCGAATAAACTCCTCATGCCGACTTCTTCTGAAAGTTCTCTGTTCTCTGACAACTTACTGGGTCAACAGAGCCTGAAATGTGGAAGTTTTCAACTTGAAACGGCGAGACGCTGCCGCCTCGAAGCGCAGATCGCCGTCAGGTGCCGTGGGCCGTCCTTACGGCGACACTACCAGACCAAAATCTCTCATCAGCCGTTAAAATTTTTACCGAAAACCAGCTGAATTTATCGAATGGTGTCCACTCAGTTGTGCCTTACAGCTTTTGAAGAAATTTTATCAAACAAAGCAGCAGTCTCTGAGCCATTCCTAAACAATGAAAAAATCGAAGAGAGGGTGGGCAACTCTTCACTCAAAGACTGCCCACAGGCGTATATATGGAAATGGTTTCTGCAGCAGTCTCTTCACAATCATGGGAAAGAAGCTGTATGTTGGTGTGGGCTCGCATGACCCGCAGTCTGTCAGGCCAGTGAAAAGAGCGTCCTGAGTGGGCAAGGTCATCCCGGATCTTTGTTGCCCGTCGGAGGAGACAGCTCAAGTAGCTCTCCTCTTGGCATGGGAGTGGAGAGCCAATGATCACAAGAGCACAGGAGCACAAACTCATTTCGTGACAGTATCACAAAATGCGGGGTGACAGAGTGGGAGAGTCTGTGGGGGTTAGGGGAAGGGAGAGGGTTTGAAATAGTAAAATAAAAAAAAATGCCATGTCGCGAAAATGTGACTCGTTTTGCGACATGAGCATGAAAAAAAGTACGAGACTGTGGATCTGTGGTACTGTGGGCTGAACGTCTTCAGGTGGATTGAGATGATGTTAACTGCAAAAATAGCTTCCATTTGAGAGACAGGTGTTGGAAGAACTTGCATCTTTCTGAAAAGAACAGGACAGCCATCTGGACTGGGACAACTACAGGGGTATTATACCGCTATCTGTTGGCCAAACTTACCTACAAGGGTAATTCCCAGTAGCATTCATTGCCAGCTGCTTGCTCCTCAGTGACTGGAGCACTCTGCTTTCACACTCAAGAAGGCAACCATTGACCAGATTAATGCCAAAGACAAGGTGACACCGTCGCAGACATGTATAACTCGTAAAAATCCGATCTAAAGCGGACTGTCAATGATGCACTTCTGTGAGTCTTTGTTTGCTCTGAGCTGTGAAAATCCATCTTGTTTCTGTGACCAGTGACATTCACCATGGACTGTCGCAGTCACAATCACTGATTCGTCCTGCAGTAAATACTGAAAAGTCATGTTTCTTTCTGTGTTTATCCTCTGCAGCGCGGGCTATGATGCCGTCCTGGACAGAAATGTGGCCATCAAGAAACTGAGCAGACCCTTCCAGAACCAGACTCATGCCAAGAGGGCGTACCGGGAGTTGGTGCTCATGAAATGTGTTAATCACAAAAACGTGAGTGATTGGGCAGGACGGGAGTGGAACCGTGTTCAGTTTGTGACGGTGAAGAATGAAATACGAGGGCTGTCAATAAAGTATAGGTCCTTTTTATTTTTTTCAAAAACTATATGGATTTCATTCATATGTTTTTACGTCAGACATGCTTGAACCCTCGTGCGCATGCGTGAGTTTTTCCACGCCTGTCGGTGACGTCATTCGCCTGTGAGCACTCCTTGTGGGAGGAGTCATCCAGCCCCTCGTCGGAATTCCTTTGTCTGAGAAGTTGCTGAGAGACTGCCGCTTTGTTTGATCAAAATTTTTTCTAAACCTGTGAGACACATCGAAGTGGACAAAGTTCGAAAAATTAAGCTGGTTTTCGATGAAAATTTTAACGGCTGATGAGAGATTTTGAGGTGATACTGTTGCTTTAAGGACTTCCCACGGAGCGAGACGTCGTGCAGCGCTCTCAGGCGCCGTCGTCAGCCTGTTTCAAGCTGAAAACCTCCACATTTCAGGCTCTATTGATCCAGGACGTCGTGAGAGAACAGAGAAGTTTCAGAAGAAGTCGGTTTCAGCATTTTATCCCGATATTCCACTGTTAAAGGAGATTTTTTTAATGAAAGACGTGCGGACGGGTCCGCGCGTCGGGACGCAGCCGGCGCGGTGTGGCGGCACAGGAAAAACACCTCCGTGTTGATAACCATTTGTAAAATCCAGGCGGCTTTTGATGGCTTTCAGTGGAGTGAGTATATGAGAAATTGTTTAACAGCTGGACATGTTCCAACTTGTCCTTAAGGCTTCCAACAGAGGTGTTTTTCCTGTGGCGGAGCGTCGCAGCGGCTGCGAGCCGACTCTGCAATCCGTCCGCACGTCTTTCATTAAAAAAATCTTTAACAGTGGAATATCCAGATAAAATGCTGAAACTGACTTCTTCTGAAACTTCTCTGTTCTCTCACGACGTCCTGGATCAATAGAGCCTGAAATGTGGAGGTTTTCAGCTTGAAACAGGCTGACGACGGCGCCTGAGAGCGCTGCACGACGTCTCGCTCCGTGGGAAGTCCTTAAAGCGACAGTATCACCTCAAAATCTCTCATCAGCCGTTAAAATTTTCACCGAAAACCAGCTTAATTTTTCGAACCGTGTCCACTTCGATGTGTCTCACAGGTTTAGAAAAAATTTTGATCAAACAAAGCGCCAGTCTCTCAGCAATTTCTCAGACAAAGGAATTCCGACGAGGGGCTGGACGACTCCTCCCACAAGGAGTGCTCACAGGTGAATGACGTCACCGACAGGCGTGGAAAAACTCACGCATGCGCACGAGGGTTCAAGCATGTCTGACGTAAAAACATATGAATGAAATCCATATAGTTTTTGAAAAAAATAAAAAGGACCTATACTTTATTGACAGACCTCGTACTCTCAAACTGTGACAGTCCGTGTCTATTTTTGGGGTTGGACGAATCTCTTTGCCGAAAAGCAATCCGCCGTGTTGTGACCGTGCTAAATTCTATGCCTCCAGAAATGTACCAACTGGCAGGAGAGTGAATCAGAGCGCCACAAGGCGTGAATAATCTTCACTTCTGCCATTTGCACAACTCCCCCCATTCTCTTTGTTCATTTACATGAAATCTTTTATCCCAGCTCACGTCTTCATCGTCCTTCATCCTCGCTGTCTCATTTTGTGCAGTTACTGTGCACTAATCCTCTCCTCTGTCTTCTCCTCTAGATTATCAGTTTATTAAACGTCTTCACACCACAGAAATCATTAGAGGAATTCCAGGATGTGTAAGTATAATCAAACATTTTTAATGGCTATAATGTAGGACAAGTTGTGTGTGTGTGTGTGTGTGCGTGTGTGTGTGTTTGGCTAGGTCATCCCAGAATTGCAATTCAGGGGTGTGTTTCAGTGAAGATAAAGGCCATTCGGGTCCAAATTCAATGTTACGTTCCCCTCCCCCGACTCTGATTTACACCAAACGTGACACACATATGGAGGTGGGTTCTGGAAATGCTCAAGCAAGGTGAAATTTGCCATAGGGCAACCACTGGCATCAAGGATCACAATTTTTCACTCAGACCTGCGCCAGATTTGTCATAGTACATATAGGTAGGTTCCGGGAATAATGAAAAGAGACCAAAATTGCCAAAGATCAAGCCAATGTCACATCTGCATGTTTACTTGTTGGTCGACTCCTACAGGTGCTTTTTCTAATTTCTACCAGAAATTTGGCCCAGAAATTACTATTAAAAACATTACCAAGTTTGTATTTGCTCAAATTGAAGGCTTGACTGCAAATATCAGTTGTGATGTTTTTACCTGAATTATGTCATTCCTTGCTGTACCTCATTTTCTACTGAGGCTAGAAATCAGGTTTGAATCCTGCATTATTCAGTGACCTCAGGTTTATAATTGATCCAAATGAACTGCTTTGACTTTTGACCATAATGAAATGGCTTAAATGGCTCAGAGTATCCCCTAAACATCATTTTTGAAAATGCCTGGGATGCCAAGGAGTTACAGAAAAATCTGGCCATATTTTATCTTACCAGAGGCGGGACGAAGTCACCATCAAGTCACTCTCAAGTCATCAATCTGTAAGCCCCAAGTCAAGTCTCAAGTCCTAATGGCCACCAGTTGTTTGCAAGCTGACTTTAGACTTGACTTTGGACTTGCAGATTGACGACTTGAGAATCACTTGACACTGACTTACTCCCACCTCTGTATCTTACCATTAAAAATGTGCTCTGATTGTAATTTACTGTATAATTTCTCTCTGGTAACATGTAACGTTGTTCCACGGGACAGATAAATGCCACAGAATCCTTTTAAGTGATGGTGACATCTGGGGGTAGGTTGCGACGTAGCAAGCTGTGCACTGTAGACAACGCTCTCCCTAATTAGTTTAGCGGGCAAGTGTGAATCCCAAACACGTGGTCTGGCACTGAACTGATCAGACTATCAGCCAATCGTAAATCAGCTGATTGATCTTTACTCAGGTACCTAGTGATGGAGCTGATGGATGCCAATTTGTGCCAGGTGATTCAGATGGAGCTTGACCACGAGAGAATGTCCTACCTGCTCTATCAGATGCTGTGTGGTATCAAGCATCTTCACTCAGCCGGCATCATCCACAGAGTAAGAAAGTTTAAACCCAGATGGTTTATTTTGTTGTCTAGTGACAGATTCAATCCCAATTCTCTCCCTTCGCCCTACCACTCTGCACTTTTCCTTTGGAATCATTTTAGTTTTGCATGCCCCACTTCACTGTTTGGAATAATAAAAAAAAACTGTGTCTTTGTGATGTAACTTGCTTAAACAGTCAAGAAAGATTTCTAGATGTTATTGGAATTAGGGTGAACATTTGTAGGGTGATGTATATGATGACTGACGTGTCATTTTACGGAACTGCAGCTAGAATCTAGGGTCGTGGCATTTAATGTTAGCATATGTGGTCACTCTTAACCACAGCTGCTAAGGTTAATATCATACTAACCACTGTTAGCTTGACTGCATGGCTAACATGCCCGTATATGCTAAACAAGGGTGAGCTAGCATGCCATTTGCCAAACGCATCATGTCAAAGTAACAATGTCTGTCATAAATTACAGGTCCTCGCAAAGTTTGACATACAGTAAACTCAGAAACGCGGTCACCCCTGACCATTATGAAAGTACGCCCTTTAAAAAAACAAAACAACTTGCCCTTGGTCTCATTGCATGAGCAAGTACATAAGTATAAACCTGTCTAGTTTCTCATGTCAGTCTTAATTCATTCTCCAGGACCTCAAACCAAGCAATATTGTGGTGAAGTCAGATTGCACCCTGAAGATTCTGGACTTTGGTCTGGCCAGGACTGCAGGCACCAGCTTTATGATGACCCCTTACGTGGTGACTAGATACTACAGAGCACCAGAGGTCATCTTGGGCATGGGCTACAAAGAGAATGGTAAGGCTGGGTGAACCGCGTAAATACTCTGAATTAGCAAAGAGCAGGAGAGAAATTGTACTGCTCAAAGGTCAAACTCACCACGCTTTAAAGTCGTGTTTGTCCGCATTCAACAGCAGCTGAAGTTAGACAAACTGGAAAAAATGTAGTGAATTATGATTGTTATTTTTGGGGTAGGGTGGGGTGGGTGGGACTTCACAATAATTTACAGTCAGAAATTTGAAGTCAGATTCACGGTACATTATTCTGGTTTTTGTCTGTTTTACTCACTCGTCATTGGTGCCAAATCTTAGAAACTAATGCTTTTGACAGTGTGTGTATATGGGCAGTTTGACAGTCAGGGTACACAAGTATGTCACTTCCACCACCAAAAAAAAAAAAAATCAGAGTGGTTACTTTAGTAAAGTTATTCGTCCATATCTAACTGCTGACTGGGGTACTTAAATGCCCAAAGTTTCAGACCTGTCAGGTATTTGCATATATGAGCTCACAGATATGTATGATCTGCTATAATTTCCGGAGAGGAATTTTTTTTTTTTTTTTTGACAAAGATAATTGCTGTGTAAATTATACAGACTATGATTAGTGCAATCTACCCATATATACTATCTACTAAAAACAGTTGATGGTAAGTATGTACTCAGAGTACGTACACAACTGCTGTTGTGTTTCTACATTCTCTAATAGTGATGGACTATAAACATTTCTGGAGAGGACAGTTTTTGACAGACAGAGGGCTACACCCCAATATTAAAGACATTGGAGAGAATTAGATACGCATCCTTTTGTGGCATCACAGATAGCGATTACATCTTTCAAACAAAAAGTTATATTCACATAACACTGATGCTTGAGTTTGAAATTCGATTTTTTTTCACAGACAAGACATTTTATTTTTGAATGCCTGCTCCAAGTCGTTTCCCCACTGGGCAACGATCCTGGGAGTTAGATTGTTGTACAGTAGGCTTTGATAGGGAAATTAGTCCATTTAGTGGTTACCTACTCAATAAATAATAGTTCTGGCAGCCTATCAAAATTAGTCATCATGGAAATGAGACTAATATTTTGGTAAAAACTGGCATAATTAGAGTTCTGCTGGTAAACAAATGGGGAAACCAAACCAAATGACCATTACTGCTGATAGACCAGTAGTAGTTATCCAAGTATGGCAAACTAAACTTTGTTGGTCATTTCCACCTTACACCAAACTTTATCTTTAAAATCCACTTATGTACCCTGACTGTAAAACAGCCCATATGGGGTCTTTTTTAAGTTACCAAGTGGTTCAAAACAGGAAATCATTTTCTGAAGCTATTAAAGCATTTATTGATTCAAGTTTTTTGAAACAATGATTGGTTTATCAAACTCTTTGAATGCATTGATTCATATGACTTCCAGCAATTTTTGCCCATGATATATGTGTATACGTATAGAGGTGGAATATGTTTTGCACCTTTAATTTAATGAAGCAACTATAGCAAAACTGTGAGCACGAGTTGATTTTTATGACCCTTAAAATGTGGTTTGTGCATCTACAGTGAAGAATGTGAGCAGACGGAACTGTTGTGCTGCATTTGAGAGCGAGAGAGAGATTCAACCTATCTACATAGTGATTATCATTATTATTTTTAATGCAGCTGCACATTCTGTCAGGTGTTTTACACCAAATATACCTTCTCCTGAAATGCTTGAATGAATGAATGCACTGGAGCTAGTTTTTATTTTCTGCGCTGTGGTAAAGACACGGATGGAATCGTGTTGCCAACGTTGAGCTGAAGTGAACATTTGATTTATGTTATGCAAAGAATCCCATTAGAGCAGCTGTGATTGCTGTTAAATTGTTTTTGAAAGCTGTCTTGATGCTTTAATCTGCAACAGACCAGAGATGGGGATCATCTGACTGCAGGAAAATAAAGGTTAAAAGGCAAGAATGAGTCACTGATTGAAACAACATGAACAGAAGTGTGGCTGAGCATCAAACTAAGCCATCTCCTCACTCGATGCTCTGCCTTCTTGGACTTCTTTTGCCTCATCATTTGTGTTTCATTCTAATTTTCAGATTGTTTCTCTGTTGCATAACAATGTTGCAGGCCTGATTTTTTTTTTTAACACGATAACCTCTCCTTTCACTCCTCTTTGTCTCACCATCACCTCTGTGGTGTCCAGTGGACATATGGTCAGTGGGGTGCATTATGGGAGAAATGGTGCGCCACAAAATCCTTTTCCCAGGCCGGGACTGTATCCTTGATAATACAATGGTGACACTCTTTAGTTGTGTAAGATAGGATGGAAAACTGAAAGCTGTTATTTTATATTGTGATATTCATTTTAAGTTTCATTTATGCCGTTGGACTCTCCGGCCTGTTGCAACAGTTTGTTGGAGTCCGAATAAATAGCCAAGTGGTTTGTAAATGAAATGGTTTCACATACTACCGTATTTGCCAGTATACCCATTTTAAAAAAGGCCTCTATATATAAGTTATACCTGAGTATAAGTCATGCATTTTTTTCTGTGCATTTTTGTGCATTGTTTTATAATGTAATATTTATTATTGGTGTTTTTCTTTTATTATTGGAGTTCATTACTTATTTTTTTAGTGCTTTGATTCCTGGGAAAGCCCTATATAGATAGTTATTATAATTAAATCAAATTAAAATCAAATTTATTAATTTATATAGCGCCAATTCACGATGAAATCGTCTCAAGGCGCTTCACACAACATAAAAAAACAATAAAAAATTTAAAACACAATAAAAAGACAACCATAAAAGAAAGACAGCCATAAAAGAATACAAAAATAAAAACACATCATAACACTAATGATAAAATAGGGAAAACAAATGAGTCTTTAAACGTGACTTAAAAGTCTCCACAGTATACGACTGCCGAGTGTGTGCCGGGAGATCATTCCACAGAGCTGGAGATCATTCCACATGTATAGATTTGTAGCCTAAATTCATTTTTATGACCAACCCACATCCACTTTTTCTTTCTGTGTACATATGTGGCCTGATGTTCTTTGCACTTTGCTGCAGTGTAAATTGGACTCTAATCAAACTGACCTCTGGCTGGCTGTCACCCTCAATTCTAACAAAATATTTTTAACTCTCAGTGATTCAACAGTCAGAGCCAGTACACTGTAAAGCTGATGTTGTATCAGCTGGAATGGACTCGGGGAAACCAGCTGTATATATAAAAGTAAGTCCATTGAGGTCACCACAGCAACTCCAAGGTGGATCTGGCACATTTTTTACACTGGATGCCCTTCCTGACACAACATGGAAAAACATGGCAGGGGAGGGGTTTGAACCAGAAAGCTTCTGAATTGAAACCAAGTGCACTAACCACTTGGCCACCACTCCTGCACTCCTGAAACCAGCTCCATTCTCCATTCTTCTTAATCAAGATTTTAAACAATAATGTGTCTCTAGGGTGTCTACACTCCCCCCCCCCCCCCCCCAAAAAAAACTAATTTGAAAAGTCCATCCTCTCCATCTTTTGTCTGCTCCACCTTTCAGAAACTGTGTGCTCAGACAGGCTGATCAGATTTTCCCTCTGATATCATCTGGTGAGATAATACCTTCTCCAGGTGTGTGACACACGTCCCAAGCTCGCTGTTTTTGCCTTGCACTTCTTTTGTCTCATATTTGTGTTTCATTGTAATTTTCCAATTATTTCTCTGTGGATTTTACAATGTTGCAGGTCTGATTACTCTAACACGATAACCTCTCCTTTCACTCCTTTGTCTCACTGGGTTTGGGGCATGTCACACACCAGCTCCAGGTGTGTGATTGGTCACTTTTCCGTGTTTAAAGGCTGATTAAAACTTTTTGCAGTGCACACACACTGATCACATTTCAATCATGAATCAAACAGAGGAACGTTTGGCAGAAGAAGTCTGCAAATACCAACTTTACAACACAGAGTCAAAAAACTGCAGATGCTCAAATGACAAGCAAGTCCTGGAGGGAACTTGCACGTAACGCTGGTTTGGAGGTCGATGATTGTATAAAGAAGTGGAGGTCGTTGAGGGATAAATTAATCCAGAAAAAGGAAAAAAATGACAGCAGCAGTGGTGATGCAGTCAGAAAGAAAGACCCTGCCTTGTTCTTCATGTTGTGCCCCCTACTACTCTGGCGGTAAATTGCATTGCAATGTCCACCAATGCGACTGAGAACTTTGAAAGGGTCATGCCCATGTCGACGTGGTTGTGTGGCCACGGATTTACAGAGTTGCAGAAGCATAAATCAAGTTTCAGTTCTTCCAGAACGTGGGAGCTGCAAGTTATAAAGCTTTATGTTGCTCTACCGTGTGGATAATGTTATGCCTGAAACACACACATTGCTTGACTGCCACCATTGACGTGCGTCGCCCTCACACACAAGCCCAAGCCACATCCCCTCCCACAGAGAGACGTGTTCAGACAGGTCATTTGCATTCTTAGTTTCAGTCAGAGAAATGGCCTGAGGAAGTCGGAGCACCAGGATGGAACCCACGCAAACATGGGGAGAACATGCAAACTCCATGACCTTCTTGCTGTGAGGCAACAGTGCTAACCACTAAGCCACTTCTGCTTCCTATATTAAGTGCCATCCAAAAGTATTGGAACACTTTGTATTTCACACATTTTAATTTGTTTATTCCATTTCAAATACAAAAAAAATACAAATAATAAAAAATTCTAAAATGATCTTCCTTAAACACAAACTGAAAGCAAATATCTACAATTTAATATAAATTAATAACAAATATTAAAGCCAAGATGATGGGTTGTATAAGTAATGGTATAATATTTGTAATAATATTTGTAAATAATCAGTTTTATTGCGTTTTTTTCAGAGAAGTCAGGGGATGGCTACATGAACATTTCCAAGTCACTGAATATGTCTTGGACTTTATTTACATAAATTATGAAGAAAACAAACAATATGGCCCTCTATGGTACATCTGTATGGAGTTGATAGTTCTCAAAAACTAGTGACTGTGCAAGAAGGAGAAGAGTGAGGAAAGCCACCAGATCATCCAGACAACCCAGAAGATGTTATAGGGTTCTCTGGCTGTGATTGAAGAAACTGTGCACAGTGCATGTTTTGCATTTTGTATCCCCAGTTATACAGCTTCATGATGAAGAGGTATAGAGGAGGATTTTGTAAACACAAAGAAGGGCCTTATTCAGGGAGGTGACAAAGAACCCGATCGTCACTCTGTCAGAGCTCCAGCATTCCTCTGTGAAGAGAGGAGAACCTTCTAGAAGATCAACCATCTCTGCAGCAATCCACCAATCAGGCCTATATGGTAGAGTGGCAGGACATAAGCCACTCTTTAGTAAAAGGCACATAACAGCCCACCTGGAATTTGACAAAAAGCACCCGAAGGACTCTGAAACCATGAGAAACAAAATTCTCTGGTCTGATGAGACAAAGATTGAACTCTTTGGGGCGAATGCCAGGCAACATGTTTAGAGGAAGCCAGGCACCATCCCTACAGCGAAGCATGGTGGTGGCAGCATCATGCTGTGGGGATGTTTTTCAATGGCAGGATTGAGGGAAAGATGAATGCAGCAATGCATCCTGGATGAAAACCTGCTCCAGAGCGCTCTTGACATCAGACTGGAGCGACAGTTCATCTTTCAGCAGGACAGTGACCCTAAGCACACAGCTAAGATATCAAAGGAGTGGCTTCAGGACAACTCTGTGAATGTCCTTGAGTGGCCCAGCTAGAGACCAGACCTGAATCTGATTGAACATCGCTGGAGAGATCTGAAAATGGCTGTGCACCGACGCTCCCCATCCAACCTGATGGAGCTTGAGAGGTGCTGCAAAGAGGAATGGACAAAACTGCCCAAAGATAGGAGCACCAAGCTTGTGGCATCATATTCAAGAAGACTTGAAGTTGTAATTGCTGCCAAAGGTGTATCAACAATTTATTGAGCAAAGGGTTTGAATACTTATGTACATATGATTTCTTATTTTTTAATTTTTAATAAATTTGAAAAAAAATGTTGTCATTATGGGGTGTTGTGAATAGAATTTTGAGGGGAAAAATTAATTTACTCCATGTTGGAATAAGGCTGTAACATAACAAAATGTGGAAAAAGTGAAGAGCTGTGAATACTTTCTGGATGCACCATACATAATTCCATCTGTCAATCTCTCAATTGTTTATTTCATTGTACCTACTCTTCTATGTTGGATGTTTTATGTAATAGACCAAACCACTTTAATTTACTTATATCAAACTTCAGTGGCCATATATCTGAGCTTTCAGAAGTAAAAATAAAAACCTGACTGGAAGCAGGCCATGTGTGTTTTCCTTAACCCTAATTGTCCTCATCAGACATTGATCAGTGGAATAAGGTGATTGAGCAGCTGGGCACACCCTCACCAGAGTTCATGAAGAAGCTACAACCCACAGTGAGGAATTACGTGGAGAACAGGCCAAAGTATGCAGGCCTCACTTTCCCCAAGCTTTTTCCTGACTGCCTTTTCCCTGCCGACTCAGAGCACAACAAACTCAAAGGTGAGAGCCCGAAGTTGTGATGCAGATGCCAGCAATGTTTACCGGAGTGTCCCAGAAGAGGTAACACTCCACCATGATGGTGCTGTTCCTTGTGGCCACCACACATGGGCCTGTATCCACCAAGCACCCTAAGGCTAAAAATAGCTCCTAGTGATGTTATTGTAAGAACATTTTAGAATTCCTCAAAATCTTAGACATTTCTTAGAATTTTCCCTTGGTAAGATGAAAGTTGTCCGCGAAGCACCTTATACCTTAAGAAAACTCCTAAGGTGCCAAACTGGTAAAAGTTGGGAGGATGACCTTTAGGAAGCCCAAGATGTTTTAAACAGAAAAGATGGCAGAAAAGACAGAGAGTAAGCTGCATGTAGGATGACAGTGAGTCAGTAACACACTAACGGCTTGATCTACATCATTATTTTATGTAAATTTACTGTCTTCATGTTTTAATAAATTTAGGTTCTTGTTATCATGTACACACACTGTTAATGTTATCATTATTATCTGTATTATTAATGTTGTTTTCTTTTATTATTCTATTTTGTCATTTCATTTTAAATGGACCACAGTGGAAATAAGCGTTGTCACTTTTTTTTTTGTATCAGGCATGTCTTTTTAACGTATTTACTTCCAATGAACGCACTAAATAATCTCATGCACACACGCCCGCTTTTAATATGTAGATAATCAGCATGTGAATGAGGTACATCCAAACATTTTCAAGCTGTGTAACAATTCATTTAATCTTGCTGAGTTTCATCAGCATAACAGTTATCCTCACAATTACACGTTAATGCAGTTCGGCTTTTATGATCGGTTGATTTCACTGTCCATTCATGACTAGGAAGCTGGAGCCCATTTGTTGGTTTATTTCTCCTCCCCATTCTGTGACAGCCAGTCACAGCTCATAGAGGACTGTGTCATACCTAGCAATGGGGTCAACCCTGCCTCCTCACAAAGATAAGAATTTCTGTCCCCTCCTTGCTCAGACTTGCTCTCAGACACCTGTTGGCTCCCTTTTATGCTACGATTCCTTGCAAGGAAATTTTAGGCTAAGTTAGGAGCTCTTTGAGAGGACTTGGAGTTGCTTTGCGTATATGGGCCCTGACAAGCTCTTTTTAAACTTCATATACCTTTAACCACACCATCTCCTAATTTCCATCACACGTATAATGATAACATTATCCTGTACAACAAGCCCAGATATGTTCAACAGGTGGCAAACAAGCTCCGTCTAAGTTCAACTACACCTGCTCCTAAGTCCCATCAGCCATTCGGCATCCACCAAACATCCAGTGGGTGTTCAGCAGGTTTATGGCTTACTCAATAAGCTAAACAAAGTTGTTTTTGGACTAATCTGGTGCATTAAAATTAGCCAGCATCAAATCCATCTGTCCTTATGATATGCCCTTTTAATCTACTGAATTAGATTTGTTTGTTTACTGATGGAGAGCGACTCCTTTCAATCAATGCATTTTACACGGTGCATCCATATGGTTTTCCAAAACCATATGGATTGTTCAGAAATTCTTTTAATGAATTAGAATAAAACACAAACAGTGGTCTGTTATATGGTCCATTTTACCTCTTTTGATATAAATGATCAGAAATGGGAAGAAAGCAGAGCAGTGACAAAAGCTTTCTGGGAGTTACCTGCTCATCAGATATGGAATGTACTGTAGATATTATGTTGGTGCATTTTACATCCTGCTATTCTTCTGAAATGCATTTCTGCATTGCACTGATGATACTCAATACATTGATGACATAATGCATGAGCATCATCAATGCATTGATAATGCTCATGCATTATGTCATCATGTATTGAGTATCTTTTAATATCTTTAGTGTGATAATTCTTCTCTGTTTCCAACAAATAGCTGCTTTTTATCCGGTTTTGACTTCATAGAAAAAAAAAACAGAAGATACTGCTGTGAGTGTGGGAAATTACATGTTCACATACAAAACACATGAGCAGCATTAAACATTTTAAACAATGCTTTTTACACATTGCCTTAGTGAGCATCTTCCAGAATGAAATATGCTCCTGAAAAATGTCTGTCTTAAGCAGATTGTTCAAGAAATTGTTTGATATCTCCACGGACACATGCAGCATCTTTCCCCATTATTTTTAAATATCAAATTCTCTCCATTACGATAACAGAATATGCTTTCTGTTTTTTTCTGTTCCAACATCAAAGCATCTCCCTGGTAAAAAAAAAAAAAAAAATGTGTCATGAATTGATTTTTGTATTCTGACTGCTCGCTGCTGGAGTGAAACTCACCCACTGAGACAGTGCCGCTGTTTCAAACTGTCGTAGGTACGACTCAGACATGAAAGACGCGTCCACTGGGTTTTGGTTATTTTGATCTTTGGAAGAAAAGAGACAGAGAGAGAATATGGAACAGAACAGAGGTTATTTTACATGTTTACCAGCCTTTTCTCCTTCACTTATTTCTCGGCTCTTGATTCAGTACTTTGATTTTGTGTGCGTGAAGGTCAGCGTGTGGTCATCATGTCTGATTTAAGATTTCTTAGTTTTAGATCAGTCCATCAGGCCCAGAACGTGGAGGTGCCTAAGAAGCAGCCTACAATTTATGGGGACCTGCTGTGGCGTCTCATTAACTATGAACATTGGATCATTTTCTGATGCAATAGTTTCATTTACTGTTTCAAGCATTTCAAAATGCTGCATAATGTCTGAAGCAATTCTTTTTTTATAGTGCTTTAAGCATTTTGATGTCTTGAATGTCTCTGACCCAATTTGCATTTAAAAAAATTTTTACTGTTTTGAAAATGTTCAAAAGGTGGGGTTTTTTTTTCCGAACCAGTTTATGTGGTGTGTCTATTCTGGAAATGCTGAATGATTTTCTGAAAAATTGTTGCGTTAACCGTTTTGTGCATTTCAAAACTGATTTTTTTGTTTTGTTTTTTTGGAAGCAGTTGTTTATTTGGCATGTAAAGCCTTTAAAAGGCAGCGATGATTTTCTGAAAGAATTGTTTCATTTACTGTTTTGAACATATCAAATCTCACTATTTTTCAAAGCGGCTGAAACAGTTCATTTAGCGGTTAGAAATAGCATTTTGGTGTTTTTACACATTCAAAGACAATGAATCGCTTTCTGAAGTAGTTGTTTTGATTAGGGTTTCAAATATTAAGTACTGACTGTTTTCTGAAGCAGTAGTTTTACTTAGTGTTTTGAAAAATTTTAAACTGAAAATTATTGGTTATTTCCATTTTGAACATTTAAGGACAATAACTCTGAAACTGTTGATTCAATTCATGTTTCACCTAAATATTAAAAATGGTAAATATGAAGCAGTTATCTCATTAAGTCTTGCAAGGGACCAAAATGGTTAATATTTTCTCAACTGTATGTTTTAGTCTTGCGACCATTCACATCTCTAATAAATTGTCATTTAATGTTCAAAATGTCCTATTTCATAACTTAATGTAACTTTCTTAGTGTCTAATATTGTGTAACTCAACTTGATTGGTCTTTCCACCCCCCAAAACCACAGCTAGCCAGGCCAGAGACCTGCTGTCTAAGATGCTGATCATCGATCCCGCTAAGCGGATATCTGTAGACGAGGCCTTACAGCACCCCTACATAAATGTGTGGTACGATCCGGCTGAGGTGGAAGCGGTGAGTAGGACTGGACCAAATACAGATTATTATTCCAATATTAATCCGCTCCGCTGTTTTGATTCCTCAGCACTGCTACTTGTTCCCTGTACCAAGTTACACTGTTAATTTGTGATTTTACTGTGTACAAAACACCCGATTTTGTTCCCGTTGCTTTAATGGTAGCGATGAAAATTTCTGAGAATTTCCACATTTCTGGATGTGGGATTTACCACTAATTACACCAGACACTGTGCATCATTCAAGAACCACTCATATTAAAAGTTTTTCCTAAATGTGTATAAGTAATTTAAGAAAATTTCCTGCATTCACAATTTTTTTAAAGTATTTTTTATTTTTGTATTTTTTCCTATGTGCAAACAAGTTGTCTAGACTTGTAGTAGTTGTGCAATTACTGTACTGTCATACAAACTTCAATTTTCATTGTTTCATTGAATGTTTCATTGTTCTGCAGCTGTATTAGTTTAAAATCCTGCATAAATGACTTGTTGTAATTATATTAACATTATCATGTTTAACTCCACAATTTGAAATATAATTCTAAATGCTTGTAAAGTCTAATGATATCATTAATTTAAGATATTCCACGATTAGTCCCACAGTTGGGAAATATGAAACACTGTTAAGCCCTCACTACCATGAGGTGGGGGCTTACCAGTCAAATAGGTGTAGAGATTATTATAATCTTCATATTCACCTTAAACCATTTCTGGTACTTAATATTCCATTCAGGTATGTAATGGAATGGACCTGTCCTTTACCCTTTCCTGTGGCAGACAGTGAAGTCAGAAGACATTTTAAAATTCATTATCATGTCACTTCCTTATTTTAGAGACAGATTATAGCTTCAGTGGGGTGAAGGGGCATTTAAATCATTATTTTTTTTTCCCCTATTAACTGGCAATGACCATTTATCCCATGATATAGAAAAATAGTTCATTGTATGATTTGCATAATTTTGCATCCAATTTGATTCCATTTACCCTTTATTTTAGTTCCAAATGTTTGGCTTCATTGAACAACTAGCTCCAATACCTTTTCACCTAATTTTAAGTAAACTATCAAATGAGGATTTATTTAGGTGTCATATAAAACAAATAACGAATGTCATTTGTACAATCAAATTATGGAATGTTCTATCATTCACCGCATGACAATATTAGTACCATTGCACTCATAATCATTCATAATTTGTATAATACAAAGTGTGTTGCACTCCACCTTTGTTGAACAGAAAAGATGCACCTCTCTTCTGAGGTGCACTCAGTGATCACAGTGCAAAAGCTAACTCAAATGTGAGCTTATTATAAAATGAATCATTTCAAACATAAATTTTACTATCAGCCAAGTAGCTTCTATAGACCTAAACTTGTGGGACTTTGATGTTTAATGGGAGAGTCCATGGATATTTAACAACCAAAGGCTAAATAATCAGATTTTGCACAATATCACCTTAAAACTGTCCTTTTAATGAAACCTGCCCATTTTGTGCATATTTGATTGCATATTTTTTGACTTATGTCTCATGTTCATTTTCCTCCCCCTTTTGGTTTTATTACTTACATCCATGTAACATCTGAACTGTTTTAGTCACCAGAGCCTCAGTAGTATGAGGTGACATAAGAGTGGGGGAAAAGTTGCTCAATAAACGCACTTCTACATGCAGCTGCACACTGACGAGTCCACAAGCAGCCAACACAGTACACTTTACATAATGTCCTGCTGGCTATATTTTTTTAAGTATAGTAATGTCAAACTTCTAATGTAGTTCTGAGCATCTTAATCAGAATGGAATCATATAGATTTTTTTTTTTCCAATTGTACTTTCCTTAAGCTTGCTGATGATGTTTTTAATGATTACGCTGTTGTTAAAGTTGTATGTTGTAGTTATGTGTAATCTGGCTGTGAGTGGCATTTCAACATGTTCTCCTATTTTCCCCTTCTCTATTGTCATCTCATGCTGATGAAGGCCAGTCATCTCATCCAAATATCCATGGTAAATAACAGCACATACCTGGAAAAGAAAATATCTCTGTTGGACCTTTGATGGGACACACAACGGTGTGTGATTGACTGTTTAATGATCAGCAGGCCAGCATATATATATATATGAGGTGTATATAGGTGTGTCGTCAAAAATGAAAATATAATGAAAATGTTAAACTTTTTGAAAGGTATTTCAAAAAGTGATTGTATATATTCTAGACTCATTACATATAAACTAAAATGTTACAAGCTTTTAAAATATTTAAAATTGATCATTATGGCCTGAAGCTCCAAGAATAAAAGAAAATGCCCATCTCAGAATGTTAGATTATTTCATAGTATCAGTTCAGCAAAAGGATTTATAATACAGAAATGTTGAATGTCTGAAAAGAATATTCAGTACTTGTTTGTGGCTTCTTTTGCATGAATTACTGCATCAGCACTCAAAAAATTGACTCATTGGACTGGATTTCCAGCTAATAAATATATGTAGTCCCAACTTGAGTTGGGGCTACACATATTTATTAGATGGAAATTCTACAGATAATTGAATTGATTTCATCCAATAAGTCATTTTTTAATGCAGTGTGGCATGGGGAGTATCGGCATTTTGCATTGCTGAGGTGTTATTTAAGCCTAGGTTGTTTTGATAGCAGCTTTCAGCTCATCTGTATTGTTGGGTCTGATGTTTCTCATCTTGTTCTTGACAATACCCCATAGAGAATCTATGGGACCAGTGGTCAGCAAAGTGGTTACTACCAGTTTAACACAGTGGGCAAGTCCTGTTGGAAATGAAAATCAGCATCCCCATGAAGCTTATCAGCAGATGGAAGTATGAAGTGCTCTAAAATCTCCTAGTAGACATCTGCATTGGACTTCAAAAAAGACAGGGGACCAACACCAGCAGGTGTCTCCCTAAATAATCCTTGACTATGGAAAGTTCATACGCAACTTCAAGAAATTTTGATTCTGTGCCTCTCCACTCTTCCTCCAGACTCTTTGACCTTGATTTCCAAATGAAATGCAAAATTTACTTTTATCTCAAAAGAGGACTTTGGACCAGTGAGCAACCTTAGCCCAGTAAGATGTTTCTGACATTGTCACTGGTTCAGGAGTGGTTTGACACTCGGAATGTGACACTTGTAGCCCATTTCCTGGACATGTCTGTGTGTGGAGGCCCTTGATGAACTGACTCCAGCCTCAGTCCACTCCTTGTGAAGCTCCCCCAAGTTCTTGAATTGATTTTGTTTGACAATTTTCTCAATGCTGCAAAAATCCCTGTTACTTATGCATCTTTTTCTACCATGCTTTTTCCTTCAAGTCAACTTTCCATGAAGGTGCTTTGATACAGCGCTCTATGAACAGTCAACACTTTCAGAAGTGACCTTCTGTGGTTTGCCCTACCATATTTCACGGCATGTCGTGATTCAGCATCGCAAAATATACATTAATCTATTTGTTTGTGATACTGTCAAGAAAAATGCCACATTTTTTTGTAATGGGAGCACAAATTCATTCAAATACATTCCTTGATGGGAGCACAAAAAGGAAAATGATGCAGGGGGGTCTGGTCGGTTAGGGGTAGGGTTAGGGGAAGGGGTAGGGTTAGTAATAGTAAGATTTAAAAAAAAAAAACAGATAAATTGCCTGATGGGAGCACGAATAATAAAAAAAAAAACTTGTGAGACTGTGTTGGGTTTACCCTCCTTCTGGACTCAGTGAGGTTCTTCTGGACAATTGGCATCAGTCTTCTCAATGAATGTGGTTGTGTATACTGAACCAGACTGAGTGATTTCATTGTATTTATACTGCAGAAACTCTGGCTTGAAATGAAATAGTCATATATTTTGAGATACACATTTTTATGTTTTGGAGCTGTAGGTTGTAATTATCGAGCTTAAAATAAAAACTTGAAACATTTTAGTTTATTTATAATGAGTCGAGAGGCTTGAGAATGTATAAAATTTTTACTTTGTGAAATATCTGGCCAAAAAAAATTGAACTTTCTTTTTTTTTTTTTAGATGCACGTATCTATTGAGGACAAAATAGTTATTTCAAATATTTTTCTCTGTTTTGGGTGGGGTGGCATTAGTTAAACAATAGCAAAATTTCAAATATACGTACTCTCACAACACAAATTTAGCCTGAGTTGGGGATTTTTTTAAAATTTATTTGGGACAGGAATCATTCTTAAACATTATTAATGGTTTAAATTTAGTCTCACAACACAAATGTAGCCCTTTTTAAGAGGGGAGTAGTCTTAAAAAATGTTAGTTTCCAAATGAGTCTCACTTTTTCTTTCTTTATTACTGTCTCATTTTTTTTTTCTACTGTTGTTTTGTCTTACATTTTTGCTGTCTTTTGGTTTTAAAGCTTAAATTATATATATTCGATTCTGTTTGTGTGACAGATCACAACTTCAAAACTAAAATTTTTGAGTTATTACATTTTGTGGACAGTCAGTCTTTGGTCAAAGGAAGAATCAAAGAAATTTTAGTGCCTCACAATTTTTCCTTTTATCTCTTTCTTCGGCTTATTTAACATGGTATGAAAGGTGTTATTTCTACCCGGTTCTTCAGGTAATTTACTGCCCCTTTCCAAGAACCAAACCATTGTATTCCTCATTTTGGATTTATTAAAGGTCACAATGAAAACCGGACCGGGACCCTCACAGACAGTGTCCATCTTGTGAAAAAGGCCCCCGAAGTAGCTTGTACAACACTTTTATACAATGTGGGTGTTAACAATGGGTGTGGTTTAGTCTCACATTTCTAATGTTACTGGCTGTCACCAACAGGGGGAGCTCTCCCTGTGTCTGAAACTTGGACATATAATGAAGTAAAACTTAACTTATATTTCTCAGAACTTCCAAACAAATAACACAAATACTTGATAGCTAACATAAAATAAAGAATTAGCACAGATATTATAACAAAGGTTACCCATCTATTTCAATCTATCGGCCTCTAGTGGCCATATAGCAGCAAGGCTTCAAAAGCAACTTGATAGGCATGTGTGTTTGATTTAGATTTTAGTCTTTGTGCATGTTAAGTTGCCGACATGGTTCTAAATTGGAGGTTCACTGCTCCTCACCTGCATCTATTAGGACATAGAATTTTAGAGCTGCACATGTCGTTGCTATAGAGTTACTAACTGAAATGTTCTGGACACACTCATTGACTCACTGACTCATTAGTCCCACACATGCACTACTAATGAGAGGGAAAAAAAATATGTCTGAGTCTGAGGTTTTCTTTATCGTGTTTTCAATCTCACTGTTTGAAATAATTAAAATATGAAATGTGGCACTGATTTCTCAGCCACATTTAAGAAATGCCCAGTAATTATTTTTGTTTCCCATTTAAGTGTGTGTGTGTGTGTGTGTGTATTCTATTGAGGTCTTAAACTGTACCACCCACAAATGTTTCATGTTAAATTTTATATATATATATATATATATATATATATATATATATATATATATATATATATATATTGGGTAAGTTGTCTTCAGATAAATTCTTCAGATAATTTTTTTTTCCTAAACTGTGCATGCTCTGCTCTGCAGCCTCCACCTCAGATCTATGACAAGCAGCTGGATGAAAGAGAACACTCTATTGAAGAATGGAAAGGTGAGAATTGCACAAAAATTTTCAACATCATATATCTAATTCTTAAATTATACTAAATAAACCCATTAATGTTCAAATATTAAACTAAATACATTTAATATTTGAATTATGAAAACTTTTAATTCAAAAAAATAAATGACATAAATTTAAATATTTAAAAACCATGCCTAAGATTTTTGCACAGCACCAACAGCCTTCCTTCCATTTTTGAGTTTGTCATGAGTTAATTTCTAGCTGCATTTTCCTTACACTTTTCCCCTAAAACGTCTTCAGAAACTTCACATCTTTATGAAGCTGACATAAAAAAGTATAATTTTCTGAACCAGACATTTCATAAAATCTTTTTTTTCCCCCCAAACCTCCTCCTTGGAGAACTCATCTACAAAGAGGTGATGAACTTTGAGGAGAGAACGAAAAATGGCGTTGTGAAGGGACAGCCTTCACCTTCAGGTACTCTCAGTGCATAACCCTAATCGCTCTGTAAGTGAACTTACTGCAGTTTCCCCTCATAAAAAGAGAAACCATTGTGTTGTTCCTCATGTGTCTCATCTGTGCCGTCTCTTTCAGACTAGTGCAGTGTTGTGTTGTCGTTTTTGTCTTTGTTCAACATGTTAAAGTAAATTAATGTAAAGACGAAATGTAGTCATGCAGTATTATGTAGTATTTTGTAGTATTTAATATATGTAATTTTCTCGCTGTCTGTGTGTAAATATGTGGACGTGATGATTTTAAGGTTGGGGTCCAAACCAAATTCTTTTCTCACACTTCACCACCAAGAGGCGATATTTATGCTGAAAAATGACAATATATATATATATATATATATATATATATATATATATATATATATATATATATATATATATATATATATATTAGTCAAACATGCCCCAATCACTCTTATATTTGAAAGTGAGGTGCAGACTGACACTCACTGTCACCTGACAATGTTTGAGTCGGATTGTGGAGTTTGTGGACATTTGAATTTAACATTGAAAAGCCCTTTTGTTCTACACTGAACAAAAATATAACTGCAACACTTTTGTTTTTGCCCATTTTTCACGGGCTGAACTCAAAGATTTAAAACATTTTCTACATACACAAAGACCTATTTCTCTCAAATATTGTTCACAAATCTGTCTAAATCTGTGTTAGTGAGCACTTCTCCTTTGCCAAGATAATCCATCCCACCTCACAGGTGTGGCAGATCAAGATACCGTTTAGATAGCATGATTATTTTTGGCCAGCCAACTGTGCAATTGAGTAATATTACTGGCTGCACATGTGTATAAACTGGGTGTTTTTAGCTATAAACTTATTTATCTTTGCATCACTGTTACTGTCGTTATTGGTGGTAGTTGTAGAGATGGTTAATAGATTAATTGTATTTGTTGGTACCATACCCTACTGTACACTTGCAGTATCTACAACATTATAACTATGTTAATTTTCAGTTCTTTTAATCATAAATATTATTATCCTTTCATGTTAAACGATGTAAAATTATTTAAAAAATATCAGTCCAGAAGATGGCTGCAAAATAGAAAGATGGGAAGATAAGTTTTTGTTTAACTGTAGAAGTAGAAGTAAAAGTAGTAAGAAGTAAAAGTAGAAAAGTTAAAAAAAAAATATATTATCTAACAGGGTGCTTTATGTTGGACCTGCTGTACACTGAAAATTTAGTTTCACATTTCACAGTTTTTCTGAGCTTTTTTTTTTTTTTTTAATCCTTTACTTATCTGAAAATCATAGGATTTCTTACAGTGCATCCACAAAGTATTTACAGCACTTTACTCTTTCCACATTTTGTTATCTTACAGCCTTATTCCAAAATGGAGAAAATTCAATTTTTCCCATCAAAATTCTACTCACAATACCCCATAATGATAACATGAAAAAAGTTTTTAAGTTTTTACAAATTTATTATAAATAAAAATACTAAGAATTCACATGGACCTAAGTATTCACAGTTTGCTCAATAATTTGTTGACGCACCTGTGGCAGCAATTACAGCCTCAAGTCTTCTTGAATATGATGCCCCAAGCTTGGTGCACTTGTCGTTGGGCAGTTTTGTCTATTCCTCTTTTCAGCACCTCTCAAGCTCCATCAGGTTGGATGGGAAGCATCAGTGCACAGCCATTTTCAGATCTCTCCAGAGATGTTCAATCAGATTCAGGTCTGGGCTCTGGCTGGGTTTCTCAAGGACATTCACAGAGTTGTCCTGAAGCCACTCCTTTGATATCTTGGCTGTGTTCTTAGGGTCATTGTCCTGCTAAATGATGAACCATCACCTCAGGCTGAGGTCAAGAGTGCAGTCAACAGCATGATGATGCCACCACCATGCTTCCCCGTAGGAATGGTGTCTGGTTTCTTCCAAACATGACACTAGGCATTAACGCCAAAGAGTCCAATCATTTAGTCCAATCAGTCCAATCATTTCTCACGGTCTGAAAGACCTTCAGGTGCCTTTTGTCAAACTCCAGGTGGCCTGCCATGTGCCTTTTACTAAGGAGTGGCTTCCGTCTGATCACTCTATCATATGGGCCTGATTGGTGGATTGCTGCAGAGATGGTTGTCCTTCTGAAAGTTTCTCCTCTCTCCACAAAGGAATGCTGGATCTCTGACAGAGTGACCATTGGGTTCTTGGTCACCTCCCTGATTAACGCCCTTCTCCCCCGATCACTCAGTTAAGACAGGCGGCCAGCTCTAGGAAGACTCCTGGTGGATCCGAACTTCTTCCATTTACAGATGATGGAGGCCACTGTGCTCATTGGGACCTTCAAAGCAGCAGAAATGTTTCTGTCCCGTTTCCCAGATTTGTACCTCGAGACAATCCTATCTCTGAGGTCTACAGACAATTCCTTTGACTTCATGCTTGGTTTGTGCACTGACATCCACTGTCACCTGTGGGACCTTATATGTACGTCCAAATCATATCCAATCAACTGAATTTGCCCCAGGTGGACTCCAGTTAAACTGTAGAAACATCTCAAGGATGATCAGTGGAAACAGGATGCACCCAAGCTTAATTTTGAGCTTCATGGCAAAGGCTGTGAATACTTATGTACATGTGATTTCTTAGTTTTTTTATTTTTAATAAATTTGCAAAAATCTCTAAACTTTTTTCACAGTGTCATTATGGGGTATTGTGTGTAGAATTTTGAGGAAAAAAATGAATTTCATCCATTTTGGAATTAGGCTGTAACATAAAATGTGGAAAAAGTAAAGTGATCTGAATACTTTCCGGATGCACTGTATACGTGAAAGCATACCATCCAGGACCCAAAGCCGTTCAGTGGTGTCATAGAAGGTGCAAAGTGCAGCACCAGCTCATGCTGCTAGACTTGACAATAAACAGCAAATGAAGTTAACCCTGAACAATGTAGTTCATTGACAACCGCTAGACCCATCAGATCCACTGTTTTAGATGTGGGTATGCTTTACTTTTCTTATGTTAAGCTTATGTTAAACTGTTTTTTTTTTTTTTTTTTTTAACAAAAAGGTATACATGTAACGGAGGCCAGCAGGTGTCGCTGTGCAGATGTAGTTAGTAAATCTCACTCCCAACAGCTCAAAAGGATTCTCTGGTCACAAGGCCAGAGCCCTGGGTTTGAGCCTTCTGGTTAGAGACTCCGACTCCCATGCCGGAGCTCGTGAGTTCGCGTCCCGAGGGGAGCGAATGGGCAGAGTCATAACAACACAACACAGAGTACAGCCGCTATAATGGTGCCGTGACCCGGATGGGAGTGAGTTTAGGGGGGTGAGTGTAACGGAGGCCAGCAGGTGTCGCTGTGCAGATGTAGTTAGTAAATCTCACTCCCAACAGCTCAAAAGGATTCTCTGGTCACAAGGCCAGAGCCCTGGGTTTTAGCCTTCTGGTTAGAGAGTCCGACTCCCATGCCGGAGCTCGTGAGTTTGCGTCCCGAGGGGAGCGAATGGGCGGAGTCATAACAACACAACGCAGAGTGCAGCTGCTACATACATGCATATAGAAAGTGAAAATTGTGTGAATATGTGTAAAATTACAGTAACTGCCACACAATTGCATCCTAATACAAAACAGAGAAACCCTACCACAGGCACTTTAATCAATACAAATAGAGTCTTTCATTGATTTCATTATCATTAATTCAGTGACTCCATCAACAATATGTCCCTATGAAAGTTACTTTATTAGTTACGTTCAGTAGCTGCCGAGAAGTTGTCCACAGCTGCTAATGAAGTAACTGTATAAAGTAACTGTAAAATGTAACTGTATAAAATAACTAGTAAAGTAACTTTTCAAAGTTAATGTGGCAGCACTGCCAACCACATACAGCCTCAGATACAGTTTAATGCTGTGCGTAGGGCTATAAAAATGTGTGGAACCAGGAAATATCCTTTTTTGGAAATTATGTCAAAAGAGAAAAAAGTTGTATTGTTACTTGAAATGAGATGAATGCCTGAACAAAACATGGTAGTAAATCATATTACAGTATTTACCAGAGTACAAGTCACACTTTAAAAAAAAAAAAGTATTATTAACTCATTAATTTGGGATTTTTGTGCATTGTTGGAATGTACTTCTTCTTATTGGCATTTATTATTTTATTATAGGAGTTTATTTTGTGTTGTGCTTTGATTCTTGTGAAAGTCCTATATAAAGTTACTGTAATTATTAACTCATGATTTTTCAGTATATAAGTTGCACCTGAGTATAAGTCGTAGGGCCTTACAAACTAAAAAAAAAAAAAAAAAAAAAAAAAAAAAAAAAAACGTGACTTATACTCCAGAAAATATAGTATTCAGAATATTTGGTACTATCTGCAGCAGTAGCCATAAGGATCACCTGGTTCAATGAATGCCACTTTTCAACAAAATCTCTTGAATTCTGCCTGCATGAAGACAGTTCCTAAACAGTTCTGTTTATACAACCTAAATGTTAAATAAGTTACTTCTTGGCGATGTGATTCATTAAGCTAGAAAAAGGACTTATGAATTCTGGCATCTGTCAACAAATTTTGACAGTACCGGTAGTTGTTTTTGGACCCTAACCTTACTTTGTTTGTCATGTTGTGTTCTGTAGACACACTGTATTTGTGGTGGTGTTGATGTCTTGGTTTTGTTGCTACATTTGCTATCTTCAGTGATGACATTTTCTCAAAATTACTAGAGTAGAGTGGAGTGTTATAACAGACATTATGTCAACATGATGCTTTTTGCCACTGAAGGCTCCTTTTATTAAAAAAAAAAAAATCAAACAAAAATAAAAACTACAGTAAGTGCATGTGGTTAGCATATGTATTCATGCTAACCATGGTTAACATCAGTGGTTAGCAGCAAACGCAGCTATTGGGATGGCATATCCCGCTAACATGGCACCTAAAAATACCATGTCAAACAACACTAAGCACAACCAGCATATGAGGTTGACATATATATTTTTGCTAACCATAGTTAAGGCTAACAATTAGTGTAATTAGGAGTATGGCATATCCCACTAACATGGCACTCAAACAATACTCTAACATGTATCATTTCCAGATGGTCATCTGTGGATAGTGTTAGCATATATAGCCATGCTAACCCAAGTATGATGACAACCGTGATTAAAGATAACTGCATATATGGTTGGCATCATTTGCTGTTAGCATTTTAGACTATACAGTTTTGCTAATCTAGTGATTCATGTAACAGCTGGTGCCAACTGCAGATAAAACAATTTAATGTTAGCATTTTGCAGTCTTGCTAATCCTAGCTAATCGACAAATGTGGTGTGTCAACATAATAATGTCCATTATAAATAATGCTGTGCTTCACAATGGGAAATTGGGTAATTACGGGAAAACGGTCATCACTGTCTCATGTCTGCTCTGTGTGTATGTTGCAGAATATCTCTTGGTGTGTTGAACAGGACTCTGTTACGTTGTAACCCCCCGCTGTTGTTGATTCCCTTAGCACAGGTGCAGCCGTGAACAGCAGCGAGAGCCTCCCTCCCTCTTCCTCCATCAACGACATCTCCTCCATGTCCACCGACCAGACCCTGGCCTCAGACACCGACAGCAGCCTGGAGACTTCGGCGGGACCCCTGGGGTGTTGCAGGTGACTAGCCGCCTGCATGCGCAACCCCGCGTTCTTCCGAAGGTGAAGAGACCCCGTTTGGAAAGCAACGCACCACTGAAAAGGCAGAGTGGAAAATACCAAAAAGGAGAAAAAAGAGGAAAATAGTATGCTAAGAAAAAAAAAGTTATGGAAAACATTAACACAATCTGAAGTGATTAAATCTAAAGCCTGTGCATTGCCATTCAAAAGCAGCAGTGGTATTTAAACTGAAATAAACCAGATATATGTTAATGATCCTCTAGGCGCTTTGCTTGTATTACCCCACATATCTTGCGTATGGCATCCGAGCAAAATGACCAAATGCTTCGACTTGCATCTCCTGTAAAGTGCATATTGACTGGCTGCAGGTCTCCCAAACCCTCACACAAGCACTGGTGCGTGGATCATCGTGGCAAGGTGGGCTACCATTTAGCACCCAACCACCAAACAATCTGAGCGTCCTCCTCTTGCCCTCCTTACTCAAGCCTTATGTAATGACACCACCCTTGTTGTTGACCTTCCCTGGCATAAAAACGCCAAATTGGCACATTTTTTATGCTGGACATGTAGTCGCCCTCCCCCAGAACAGCGCCCCCTGTGCTACCTGTAAATATGTAATTCTGTACAGCTGGTGGGCACGTGAAATGGGACTGATGGCCAGTACACTTGATTTTTAGTTTTTAATGACTAGTGCGCCTTGCCACATCACCGCTTTCTGCCTGAGTTGCTCCCGCCTCTAGCTGTACTCCTGCATGATTAGATTTAAAACAATACTTGTCTCACTGTATGTTAAAACGAGTCTTTATAGAGACTTGTGTTTATATATAAACTAACTTGAGACATGGAGGACGTCTGTGAATGACAGGCAAGCAGATCAGATGGCTAATTCAGTAAACGTCATGCCTGAGCTTGGGATGAAATGGTCAGAATGCTCTTACTTTTCATTTTGATTTCATAAAAGAACAAAAAGAGGAGTCCAATTTGTGCGAAATGTTCTGTTTCACTGAGCAGTGTATAGTCATCCTGTGTCACCGATCCACAGGATGACCGGCAACTGTGCGCGCCATTATGGACTAAATGGCATTTTCACAAAGAGACTCTTCTATGACAATAAGTGTGAACATTTATACTGTATCCTCAATATCAGACATCCTTTCCTTCAGTTCCTTCGTGCTCTGTCAGCACTAGTTGGACATTTGGTCTCACAAGATTAGCGGGGGTTTTTTTGTACTATTGGACCAAAAAGTCTTGCAAGTCAGTCTTTTTCAGCAACTAACTCATTAACTAGTGGTCTACAATGTTATTCAATAGTTAAGTAGCAAGAGCTGAAATACTCTTTGGCTCACTCCTGAGGTTTTTGCTTTTACTAGTTAATCAGTGATCATTTTGGCACTCACTAGTTAACAAGTGAACTTTTTGCCTTCACTAATTAACTACTGAATTGCAAGTACCTATTCACATCCCTAGTGATCTACAGTTTTCTGCATTATTAAAGCAGCGAGATGCAAAAGCTCAGATGTTAACTAGTTAACAACTAGTAAAGTACCACTTCACTAGTTGACTAGTGAAGGCAAAAATGTCACGAGTTGGTTAAATAGTGCAGAAAATTGTCAGTCACTCATTAAGTAGTAAACTGGTGCTTGACTCGATACTATAGCCGCGCTTTTGCAGTTCACTAGTTTACTGTTGAAGGCTAATAGCTCTCGCTAGTTTGTTTACTAATGACTAATGAGTTAAAATGCTCACTCACTAACTCGTGAGAGTTTTAATGAGTGAAAAGTGAAAACATCCATGACTAGTTAACACATCAAAGCTCTTCCAGCTCACTACTCAACTACTAAGACTGTCTGTGTTAATAGTTTGTCATGAGGGTCACTTGTGAATCAAAAATCACCTGCCATCACTAGTAAAGTTTCTTTTAGAACTAGTTTGACGAGTGCCACTAATTACGTAATAAAAGTGATTATTAAGAGGTTTTGTTTAGTCAGTACGACAAAATGGAAAAACTAGTGCAAACAAATGTTCAACTACTGCTACTAAAGCTTGAACTAGTAAGAAAACAGATGGCTGATACAAAGAGATTTTAATAAATTATCAAACAGCTTTCCATACGCTTCTACTTTATTTGACTGTGTGCAACACATGCGTTATTAGCATTGGCATTTTAAAGGCGGTGAACGATAACCTTGTAGAGATGTTCTGATGTTGATTTCGAGAAATTAACCTGAATACGGACGGCAAGTGCCTTTTGGTGATGTCCCCACAAATCAGGTTAAAAATCTGAATCATACACACACTGGCCAAATGATTGTCATGTTTTAACCTGAGACCACTAAATTACACTTTTGAACTCAAGTTTTTATATTTGTTATACGTGAGGGTTCATTAAAAGCACTTCAATGGTAGTAATTAACATGGGATAAATTATTTCACCATTCAAACCCAGTTTTTTTCTGTATGTTCAGGGAATCAAACCCGTGAAGTTCTGGTCACAGCATCTCCAAAAGAAGGTGGAAAGTCTCTGTTTGTGTGTTGATGAGCACACGAATGGCATTTATTCAGTTTCTACAGTGTTGTGCAAAAGTCTGAGAAAAATACTTTGTACTGTTCAGTTCATAACCCATCAAATCTGTCAATAATCACAGTTATTACAAAAATACCATTTCATCACCTAAAAGCATGTTTTTAAACCATGAAAAAAATAACATTTTACTATTTAAGTTCATTTGTAAGTGGCAGATATTTGGCAGGTTTTTTTTTTTTTACAACTTTTGCACAGCATTGTTATTGTGCATTCTTATCATTTATATTTAAGAAACACAATGTTTTTTTAATCCAAATTTTCACAGATGTTTTATGTCTAAAAATTTGGATTGGTAGAATGTTAAGCACAAGAGTGCATGCATGTGTACAGTGTCCTCACACACTGCCCTCTTTTGGTGGTGGATAGAAATCATCCAGTATTTAAAAAAAAAAAAAGGTTTATTTGGAATAAAATCCTTTTTTTTCATTAGTTGACATAAAGAGTAATAATCTGGACAAACTGATGGGGACTTTCTGCTCACCTTTATTACAACTGACAGATTTATTATTATTTTTGTGTGTAGAATGGCTTGCCCTTTTAGCATAAACGTCCCATCTCCGTTGTAACTTTAATTATGAGCAGTCTTGATAATGGCTTGATGATTGTGCAGTGCTACAGTGACACACCAGGGTAATGGCGCTAACGAGGCTAACCAAGGGTGGCGTCTACAGTTTAAGCTATGGCTCGCTCGGCTTTCTGTTCAGGGTCTGGCCGGCCAAATCTGTCAAAACAGGGTGCAACTTTTAAAATCTTGAGTGTTTGCAAATGTTCCAATGTGTGAATCCTACAAGACAAATACTCAACAAACTGTTGCAGTGCTTCTGCAGGGCATTTTTACCCATCCTACGACAAATCGTTGTGTTGGTTTGTTGACATGTTCTGGTCACGGAGTACAAATCCTCTTTCGGTTGTTCTTTTTTGTTTTCTGAATGTACATTTGTGAGACCTCCAACACATTTGTGTTAATCAAAGGTGCTCTCTGTTTGAGTGGGTGCGCCTGATGTCGAGATGATTCCTAACAGCTGGTTTCCAGCACTGAATGTAGAAATGATTAATTACGCACATTGTTGCTGCTCTGATTTGTTTTTTTTTTGTTTTTTTTTAAAAAACCAGCATTCGATACAGCCTGCATGAGCTGGATGATTGGTACCTGTCTTTGGATTTTATGTTCAAACTCAACCATTTTTTTTAACCTATAAAGTGACACAAATATCAAACTGGCTAAATACCAGTTTGTTCTTTTTGAGTTCTTAAGCTATACTGTAAAAAAGACAAAAAAAAAAAAAAAAAAAAAAAAGACAAAGTTGAGAAAACTTTTAAAAAGAAGCCACCCAGTTGCGCAGACTTGGTAAATTATTCTACTTGGGGGCATCAGTTGATTCCCTGTGAATTAACAAGTTCAAGATATTAAGTTTAAGTTCAACTCAAAATTCAAAATACCTCAATCTCAAATTCACTGTTCTGTTTGTTGAATATTAAACATGGAAAGTTTACAAATTGTTTCCACAAGTGCTGCAATCAGGGTATCCATTGATTCTACAAAGATCATCATCGTCTGAAAAGTCAATTGGTAAATACTTCCGTACCAATAAAGATGCCTAACACACTGGTTTCCACACCCCAACTCAACATCCAGTCCATGCAAGCACTGAACAGTGTGGGTACCAAAACATATCCCTGAGGAATACCAGTATTCACCAAGAAAAAGTTGGTGGATCAATTCCAACTATGTGTCAAAGTGCTCTTGAGCAGGAACCAGACTCTGGTCCTACTTGGATAAATGTCATAGATTGTGTAATCACAGTATTAAAAGAACATACAATACCATTTACGTTTTCATTTCTTTACACAAGGGATAGACTGATATCGGCCCTTCCGTTGGGTTAGACCAAATATCAGCCCAGCCAATTATCGGCCCAGCAGATAGACCGATGCCAGTAATCAATCTATCCCTACTTTTACACATAATTTCAGATTTCAAAATGCTGAACATGAGGTTTGAGTAGCAATTTGAACTTGACAAATCCTAACATGTCACTTTGATTTAGGTTAACATAAAGTCACCAAATGGTCTTAATTTGAATAAAGTTAAGTCTGTGCAGCTGATTGGCTTAAATTTTAGTTTCCTCAACTTAAAAAAAAAAAATGTATTTATTGATTTAAATCTGAAATAATTCAACTGAAGACTGTCAAAATAATGGTTAGTTTGGATGCATCTTGAACTCAGCTGTGCCAACATAAAATCTTTGAATTCATTTCACTTGTGATTCCCGTCTTATTTCTTTTTACTTTTTTCCCCAAATCACATTGTAAATAACAGTCCACCAATGCAATAAACCGTTTATTGCACTCAGACAAGGAGGCACACTTCTGCAAGGGTCAGGTGATGCTCAAAGCAAAATATTCGGAGTCTAAAATGTGGACTGAAATGTGACAAAGTCGACAAAGAAACCCTGTATAGCTCATCTGAATCAGGTGACGGCGTTCTATTACAATTCTCTCTCTCCTTTATTTTACTCCGTGCTGTTTTGATGTATCATTCTTTTGACATTGTCAGGTTGAAAAATGTATTTGTTTCACGCTGATCTTAAAGCTTCAGCCTATATAGCATTTCAAATGAAGTCAAAACAAATAATAATGATAATGAAAAAATCTGAAAGCTGTTACTGTAAACACATTTTAAAGGAACTGTGTATGTAAAAATAGTATATGTATGTGACTGGAAATAAACAAAACCTTTCATCTTGGACAGCAGTGTACATGCCTGATTTATTTGTGGTTTTATGGTAAATAGACTGCAGCATGGTGACTTAGTGGTTAGCACTGTTGCCTCACAGCAAAAAGGCCATGGGATTGATTCCCATCTGTGGCCTTTCTGTGTGGAGTTTGCATGTTCTCCCCGCCTCTTCTTCTTCTGTGGTTCTGAAGCTTCACTGCCAGTAAAGTTCAGCAGAGTCCAGCGGGATGAATAAAATCTAGCAATGCAGGTATGTACTGTTAAAAAAACTTAAAGGATTTTTTGCCAGACTGGCGTAGGGTAGCGTACAATTGCAGAGACTTGGTGTACAGTAGTGCAGTGTTACAGTAGTGTTCAGAATAATAGTAGTGCTATGTGACTAAAAAGATTAATCCAGGTTTTGAGTATATTTCTTATTGTTACATGGGAAACAAGGTACCAGTAGATTCAGTAGATTCTCACAAATCCAACAAGACCAAGCATTCATGATATGCACACTCTTAAGGCTATGAAATTGGGCTATTAGTGTTATGTGCAGACGCAGGTTGAGGAGCGGACCAACGTCTGACCGAACCCAGCGCTAAATAACCAGAAAGCGGTTCCACAAACAAAACGATTTTATTTCCCCTCCAGTGCAATAATTAGTGTACAACATAAATATTTGGTTTGTCTGGTGGAGTGAAGGACGGCGCGCTCTCCAGCGCCCAAAAGGATCGAAGCCTCGGCGCTTCTGGACTCAGATTCACCGCCAAACACCCCCCAGGTGGACACGACAAACTGACTCTGTGAAGGATGGAAAAGGTGAGGTAAGTCAACAGAGCTACAGCAAATATCCTTCAGAGGCACACACTATCAGCAACACATTCAGGTCTGAATTTAAGCTTTATGCAAATGAGCAGCTTCTCACAACAGGTGGAGGATCATCAGTCCGTACGCCACGGCAGTGAGAAGCAAACTGCACGATTCTCATCAATGTTCAAATATACTGCGTAACAAAATACCAAATTGGTATTAACGATCATTCAGACAATAATCACCTCTGATGTGTGCTGACAGCATGTGTCCCTCACCTGTCCTCCTTCACAGGCACGATGTGTCAAACCCTGGCGCGGTCCTCAGCGTCTCACAAACGAACGTCACAAGGTCGAGTTCCCGGCAATTCCGCTTGAACCACTCATGGCTTAAATGCAGAACGCCATCTCATTATCTGCTTCAGCTGAAAGTCCTCAAGTCTGCATGTGAGCATCATCCACAGGTGCTGCGAGTCAGTAGGCCTGCACGTGAACATCCTCCACAGGTGCAGCTAATAATGCTGATGAGGGTGAAGGACTCTTCTGCCAGCACCTTCTCCACAGACAAAAACCAGTTTGCATACCACCTGGAGAGCAAAGAAAAGAAAACAACACAAAAACATCCAGCCAAACCCCCCAACACACAACAATTAGTAAAAAAAAGTAGAAAAGGGGGTGTTCACAATAATAGTAGTGTGGCATTCAGTCAGTGAGTTTGTCAATTTTGTGGAACAAACAGGTGTGAATCAGGTGTCCCCTATTTAAGGATGAAGCCAGCACCTGTTGAACATGCTTTTCTCTTTGAAAGTCTGAGGAAAATGGGATGTTCAAGACATTGTTCAGAAGAACAGCGTAGTTTGATTAAAAAGTTGATTGGAGAGGGGAAAACTTACATGCAGGTGCAAAAAATTATAGGCTGTTCATCTACAATGATTTCCAATGCTTTAAAATGGACAAAAAACAAAAAACAGAGAAGCGTGGAAGAAAACGGAAAACAACCATCAAAACGGAGAGAAGAATAACCAGAATGGCAAAGGCTCACCCATTGATCAGCTCCAGGATGATCAAAGACAGTCTGGAGTTACCTGTAAGTACTGTGACAGTTAGAAGACGCCTGTGTGAAGCTAATTTATTTGCAAGAATCCCCCACAAAGTCCCTCTGTTAAATAAAAGACGTGCAGAAGAGGTTACAATTTGCCAAAGAACACATCAACTGGCCTAAAGAGAAATGGAGGAATATTTTGTGGACTGATGAGAGTAAAATTGTTCTTTTTAGGTCCAAGGGCCGCAGACAGTTTGTGAGACGACCCCCAAACTCTGAATTCAAGCCACAGTTCACAGTGAAGACAGTGAAGCATGGTGGTGCAAGCATCATGATATGGGCATGTTTCTCCTACTATGGTGTTGGGCCTATATATCGCATACCAGGTATCATGGATCAGTTTGGATATGTCAAAATACTTGAAGAGGTCATGCTGCCTTATGCTGAAGAGGACATGCCCTTGAAATGGGTGTTTCAACAAGACAATGACCCCAAGCACACTAGTAAACGAGCAAAATCTTGGTTCCAAACCAACAAAATTAATGCCTCGCAGATGTGAAGAAATCATGAAAAACTGTGGTTATACAACTAAATACTAGTTCAGTGATTCACAGGATTGCTAAAAAAGCAGTTTGAACATAATAGTTTTGAGTTTGTAGCGTCAACAGCAGATGCTACTATTATTGTGAACACCCCCTTTTATACTCTTTTAACTAATAGCCCAATTTCATAGCCTTAAGAGTGTGCATATCATTAATGCTTGGTCTTGTTGGATTTGTGAGAATCTACTGAATCTTCTGGTACTTTGTTTCCCATGTAACAATAAGAAATATACTCAAAACCTGGATTAATCTTTTTAGTCACATAGCACTACTATTATTCTGAACACTACTGTATGATGCATTTTAGGGTAAATATTGCTGTTCTTACACTTGTGGCAAAGCAGCACACAGCGTAGCTTGAGGGTTGTTGCTCATAGCCATGGTGCCACACCATAGTGATGCATCACAAAGTGCATTCACTTTGTGCACGTCCAGAATGGCTGGACGTGCTCAACTTTACTTTGCTCCGTGTACTTTCGACTGTGTATATCAGATCATCAAGATAAAGTCCAACATGTCAATGTATCTTATAATTTTCCACTGTACATTACTTCCATAGCCAACTTTACAGCTGGGTGGACTGGGACTATGCAGATGAAGTGTCTTATTCAGGAAAACAGACAGGAAACTCGACAGGGGATCAAACCGAGTCCAACCCCTATCCCACTGAGCTACCGCCTCTGCAACTGGGAAAAGACTAGAGTCAAGGGAACACCCATAGATGGTTACTTTCTGGAGGTGGGGATGGACCGCTTGTCTACCTGGCTGGTTGCCACCCAGGTCCTAGGGTAGATCTGGCAGACTGTGTCACCATTGCTTGCTCTGAAACCTGATCTGAACTTTCTTCATACACAGATGGAGGTACTCAAAATGAAGGGTAAAGGATACAGGATCAAATGCAAATGTGATCTCAACAGAAATCTGTCTTAATGTCATCTCATTATAAGACGCATTATACCTGGCAAAGAAAATACAGACATGTCAGCCTGCAGACAGCCGTTAAAATCAGCTCACCCTGTTGAAAGTTGGGCTTCCCAGCTTTTACTGAAAGTGCAGACTGTTGATTTAATGTCCGAGTGCCTTTGTTGTAATTTTGGCTTTACGTGGAATTTTAATAAATCATTCCAGATTTTCCTGACAGAAATGTGCTTCCACAGTTGCTTTCTGAAGTCTCAATCCATTAACAGCCGGCAGCTGTAAATTATGGCAAAGTGTTCGATATCATAATCTGAATTTAGTTTCTTGTCCATCCAAAACAGACCTGAACTTAATTATGAATTATTTTGAACTTTTTATCAAAATGAGTATTTGCTATTTTTTAAATCTACTTTATACATCTCTTAAAATCTGAAATACTGGACAAAGAATGACACCTTGAAAAACACTCCAAAACAACTCACATGAAAATGATTTTATTTGTATTCTTTTTAAGTTTTTAATGTATCAAGTATCATGAAAATATTCCAGTACCTTAGTCCTGCTCTCTGTCCATGATCTCTGTCTGTTATGTGTGAAATTCACAGAACATGGTGACGCTGTTGTCCTCTTAATCCCGTTTTTCCAGAGTGCACATTCCAGAGGTCCTGCAATGACCTGCAGCAGGTTTAAAGGGGGCCTGATGGCTACTGGAAAAACAGCCAGCAGCAGCCGGTGCACCTTTTGACACAAGTCTCATATATGTATGTGGCTTTATTGGAAACTGTTGACCAACCACATTTTGCGTAGACATTTGGCTTCAAGCTACATATACATGGTCAATATCACTTTACATTCACATATTGTACAAAGATCTCCATGGACTCGTGCACCAACACCGACTCGTGCACCAACCCCTTTGGACACCCCCACTGCCAACAAAGCACCAGTTAAACCAAACCAACTTTTTGGGTTCCTTAGATGACCCCAAAGCACAATCAGAATGTTCCCAAACAAGGCAGATATTCAAGATGGTGTCCAAAATTGCCACCATTTTTTAAAAATTATTATTACTAAAATGCATTCAATAACATAAAAAACCCACAATAAGAAAGTTTTAGATTACAACAAATACATTTATGCCAAGATAATTTCATTCCTGGGTTTTAAATTTAAAATGGAGTCCAAAATGGCTGCCAATTTGCCACTTTCCTTTAAAATGTCCACTGCAACAAATAATGGAGAGTTAATAATAACAGAGCATAGCAGGACATTTTGGGCAACATCTTGAATATCTGTCTAGCTTTTATTTATTTATTTTTGGTGGGTGGGTGGGTCGGAGGAAACTCCAAAATATTGGTTTTTGCTTTTATGGTAGATGCACAGGATGGGTGGTCCTAACTCCCCTGGTACTACACTCAACAAAAATATAAACGCAACACTTTTGGTTTTGCTCCCATTTTGTATGAGATGAACTCAAAGATCTAAAACTTTTTCCACATACACAATATCACCATTTCTCTCAAATATTGTTCATAAACCAGTTTAAATCTGTGATAGTGAGCACTTCTCCTTTGCTGAGATAATCCATCCCACCTCACAGGTGTGCCATATCAAGATGCTGATTAGACACCATGATTAGTGCACAGGTGTGCCTTAGACTGCCCACAATAAAAGGCCACTCTGAAAGGTGCAGTTTTATCACACAGCACAATGCCACAGATGTTGCAAGATTTGAGGGAGCGTGCAATTGGCATGCTGACAGCAGGAATGTCAACCAGAGCTGTTGCTCGTGTATTGAATGTTCATTTCTCTACCATAAGCCGTCTCCAAAGTCGTTTCAGTGACTTTGGCAGTACACCCAACCAGCCTCACAACCGCAGACCACGTGTAACCACACCAGCCCAGGACCTCCACATCCAGCATGTTCATCTCCAAGATCGTCTGAGACCAGCCACTCGGACAGCTGCTGGAACAATCGGTTTGCATAACCAAAGAATTTCTGCACAAACTGTCAGAAACCGTCTCAGGGAAGCTCATCTGCATGCTCGTCATCCTCATCGGGGTCTCGTAACCGACTTGAGTGGGTAAATGCTCACATTCGCTGGCGTTTGGCACGTTGGAGAGGTGTTCTCTTCACGGATGATGCGAAGGAGATGTGTTGCACTGCATGAGGCAAATGGTGGTCACACCAGATACTGACTGGTATCCCCCCCCCCCCCCCCAATAAAACAAAACTGCACCTTTCAGAGTGGTCTTTTATTGTGGGCAGTCTAAGGCACACCTGTGCACTAATCATGGTGTCTAATCAGCATCTTGATATGGCACACCTGTGAGGTGGGATGGATTATCTCAGCAAAGGAGAAGTGCTCACTATCACAGATTTAAACTGGTTTATGAACAATATTTGAGAGAAATGGTGATATTGTGTATGTGGAAAAAGTTTTAGATCTTTGAGTTCATCTCATACAAAATGGGAGCAAAACCAAAAGTGTTGCGTTTATATTTTTGTTGAGCATACATGCAGCAATTTGCTTTTTTCCGCACAATAAAAATCCATAATTTGTGCCTTTACATCATTCTTCTTGTTAAATTGTCCCCTTCAGCTTCTCTCTTGTAATTTCTTCAAAGGCTGTTTGGAAACTGTAGTGTCCCAGTTTCAGAAACTGACTGTATGTGTTTATTCAAACTGGGGAAATCCGTACCTCCGAAGATTTTTCACTCATTTCTTCATGGAAAGAACATATATTGACATTACAATTTTTCTTCATTCATTCATGACAGATATTAGTATTTTATCTGGGACAACGTGCAAACCATCAGATTTATTAATAAGCTACAAAACTTAATAATGACTTAATAATGCACATCTTATCCATCTTCACACCACAGTGGAAACTAAGAAGTAGGCTTATTTAGCAAATATTTACAATACAGTTTCTTTTTTGGTCATGGGATAAATATAACAGCACAGAACAGGCCCTTGTACAATATGCAGTATTCTACCATAGATGTGCAGATGTTGCCTTGAAAAAGTGTTCATCTTCTAGGGGCTTTTTACATTTTTATTTTTTTCAAAATTGTTTTATGACATTCAGTGAGTTTTTCCATAAAATAATGTTTAATCTTAAAATAAAAGTGGCTTGTTTGAAAAGGCTGACGGTAGTTACGGTTAGCATGTGTAGCCATGCTAACTGTGGTTTACACAAACACTGGTTTACGCTATTCTTATGAATATCTGTGGATGAATATATTTGTCAAAAATAACCACGGGTTGTGCAAAACATGGCTAATCTTAGCCATTAATGTTAATTTTGGTTAGCATGACCGCATATGCTAACCAAAATTAATTTTGAAAATTAGTTTTGATTTTGAAAATAAGACCTGTCAAACAAACTCTCTATGTGGACGTCACAGCAGTTTGTTCAGAATTTAGTTTCAAATTCAAATCTGGTCATTTCTGCAAAATATCAATTACTGCGTAAAACAATCAAGTCATCACGTTTACAGCCAGGTGGTTTTAGTTGAGTTAGATCATATGGCATCTTCAGCACCATAGGCACAAACCTTGGGAAGGGTACAGAAACATTTCTGCTGCTTTGAAGGTCTCAATGAGCACAGTGGCCTCCATCCTCCATAAATGGAAGAAGTTCAGATCCACCAGGACTCTTCCTAGAGCTGGGTGCCCGTCTAAACTGAGCGATAGGGGGAGAAGGGCCTTAGTCAGGGAGATGACCAACAATCCAATGGTCACTCTGTCAGAGCTCTAGCATTCCTCTGTGGAAAGAGGAGAACCTTCCAGAAGGACAGATACTGTAGGTGAATTTACTGTGCTTTTCTCTGTTGATCTCCAACAACTATGAGGAGTAAACCAGCTCAAACTGGGCTTGGTCCCAAGGCTTAATAAACAGAGATGCTCACCACGGATTGTAAATCTTTTCCCAAACTACAAAGGGATAATTCAATTTCGGACACTTTTAACATATCTTCATGTCCAAATTAAGTGAACTGCAAGTGACGTTCAACGTGGCATTTTCTTCCATCATCCCGATTTGTCCCCTTCACTTTGAGAAGATTTGTCTAGAGTGTTCTTCTGTCATCATGCATTTCCACAATACTGAGTGAATAAGATGGATTTATGCATGGTTGCATGAAATTATCCGCTAACAAGAGTAATCTGAGATTACAATAAGACCTGGATAAAACCTGGGTTTATCTTTTTAGTCAGATAGCACTACTATTATTCTGAACACTACTGTAACTCCAGGGTTCCATGGACTCACCAGTAGTGTTTCTTTATGCTCCTGGACCCATAAGGGTTAAATCAAGACCACATTTCTTTTAGTGAATTTGGTGTCACTTTTATAGTTAGGTGGTTTCAGTTTTAACTGATGGGATTTTTCACTCATGTTGTTCTGAATATGAATGCTACAAAAGAATTAAAAACAGTATTATTTTCATAGGCACTGCATTTTGAATGACAGCGGCTCCTCTCTGAAAATAAAAGAAACATGTATGTGCAAAAAAGTTGATAAAAAAGAATAGAATATATCACACACTGAGAAAACTTAAATATCAATTTGAAGTATAAACATTCCATTTTTTTCTTTACGTACATACAGTATGTCACCATTTTTCATAGTTGTTTTGTTCTATGTACATAAGCAGGCAACAAATGACAAGGAAAAAGTTGTTAAAATATTTGGTTAGATACCTGCTGTGGTGTTTCTGCATTTTCATGTCCAAGGATTGTTTTTTGTCCCCCAGTCAAGGACATCTGTGCACACCACTTCCCATTCCCATTTATGATAAGCATTTTAAATAATTCTCAATTTACAAATAACATCAGTATGGCATCACCCAGCGTGATCTCTCCGTTTATAGAACAGGTTTGTGACAGATCTCTACTTCCTATTTATTACATTAAAACAATGTAGTTTTCTATGGTTCATTACAGTGAGCAGACAAATCCCGTTTGGAGTCCACTCAGTGGTCACATGTTTTAATAGTCATCCATTTCCTTCTTCACTGAATCCAGATGGTGGTGTTTCGATCTGGTCGGCGCGGCTCGATGACTGTGGCACTACCGGCTGCAGGGAGGTCACTAAATGTGGAGAAAAACTGTTCCATTTCTTTCTGCAGCATCTGATTTCGCCGCTCGGCATCGTCCTTGGCCCGTTCTGCGTTGCGTAGTTTGATCTCTGCCATTGTGTACTTTTTCCTCTCCTGGTCCAGCTCCTCGTGGAGGCTCACCATTTCCATCTCCAGCTCCAGGTTCCTCTGCTCCAGGCTACAGAGAACGGGGACACAAGATTAGATGAGGGGACAGCACGCACAGAACAAGTAACAAAGGTTAAAGTTCACACTGACGTCTTTATAAAATATATACACTTAAAGCTACAGTGTGTAGGATTTAGTGCCATCTAGTGGTGAAGTTGCAGACTGCATGAAGCCATCGCCGGTCACTATTATTTTTCTTCAAATTTTCACTCCCTTTTTCTTCAGTCTTCCAGCCACAACATAAAACACTGAGTAAGTATGTCCCTACTGGGCTACTGTGTCAATATGGCAGTGCAGCCTGGGAGCCTCCATGTAGGGGATCTGGACCCATGTAGATATGAAGGGATCACCCTCAGCTTATGAGAATACAGCATCAATGAACAGATGGTTATGAATATGTTGCATTTCTGCTAAGAATCACCACTAAATCCTATACACTGTAGCTTTAAGGTAATGTTTTTCTAAACGCATCCACTGCTGAACTCTAAGGTTGTCTAATAAATGTGCTAGTACAATTATAAACCCTGCGTTGACTGTAGCCTTTACCAGTGGTGGGCACAGCTAACTGAAAAGTTAGCTTCGATAACCATTAATCCGCTAACTGAGAAGTTAACTTTTATAATGCTAAGCCGATAAACTGCGAAAAAATTTAGCAGAATTTACCGTTAGCCACTAGCTTTTCTTACTGACTCGGTCGCGACCACATTGGATTACACTGTCGGCTACTGATAAGCCAGCATGGCCTGCTGGGGAAATTCCCAGGACCACAAACACAAAACGAACGCACGAAAAATAAATACATAAAAAATAAAACCCCAAACACTATCATCATCTTTATTTTTATAAAAAAAAAAAGCAGTAAATCTCAATATTAATAGTCACGGTTTATCTCTGTATTATGTTTATAAATGCAGGAAGGGCCCACCCGTGTTGCATTCAGTGTGACTGGTAAAATCTACACCTCATCCGTTGCGTTGGGCTTCCATACCGAAGAAAACCCACGTAGGTTTTGTCTTTACATAAAAATACAGCAACAAGTGTCTTTTCACTTTAGAAAAGTAAAGATTTGCATGTACAAGCTGTATTTAAAGCGGACACCAACTGTCGATTTACACTGCCACGGGAGCTCATCTCGACAGAACAGACTGTTGTAGACACACAACAGACAGGAACTAACGTATGATTTTAAGATTTACAAACGTTTTTGACCATTAAACTTTACCTGCAAAAAAAAAAAAAAAGTTAGCGCACTGAACGTAAGCATAACAAAATTTAGCGGAGGCTAATTAGTCCGCTGATGGTTTTCAAAGTTAGCTGAAAAGCTAATCTGCTAACGACGAAGTTAGCTTCGCTAATTAGCAGTTAGCGGAACTGTACCCACCACTGGCCTTTACATATGCCATTCATAATTTGATAAGGATGCACATTGATGAACCAACCAGCAGGTGCCAGTGTTCGGTATGTTTTCCTTTTGATGTGCACTTTGGAACAATGTTTTCCAACATGTTTTGAAACATTCCTGAACAGAGCTTGCTGTCACTAATTTGCAGTACTGATGAAACGTTTGTGCACCATCAACAGCCAGTTTAGTTTCCCATTCTGTTGTTTTTACTTCTGTATATTTTGTCCTGTATTTGGCCACATAGAGGGCATCGTGTTTCTCCCTGCAGTCACAAGCTTAAATTTTTATTTGATGCTGATGTGAAAGTGGAGACCAGCGGGCTGGAGCGCACCAACGACGTGTTTGTCAAGTGATAGAAAAACTACATATAAATTCAACTACACACTCACTCATCTTCAACCGCTTAACCCAAGTAAAGGTCACGTGGGGCTGGAGCCTATCCCAGCAGTCACAGGGCGTGAGGCGGGGTACACCCTGGACAGGACCCCAGTCTGTCGCAGGGCCACGTATAGACAAGCAAACAAAGTCACACCCGCATGCACCCCTAAGGACAATTTAAAGTTTCCATTCCACCTAACCTGCATGTCTTTGGATGTGGGAGGGAACCCACGCAAACGCGGGGAGAACATGTAACACATACAGGTGGGAATTGATCTCATGACCTTCTTGCTGTGAGGCAGCAGTGCTAACCACTAAGCCACCGAGCTGCCTAAATTCAACCAAAGCTGTTCTTAATTTCCCATAACCTATCCAACAGGTGATAAACGTCTAAGGGGTATGATATAGGCAAAATAAATATGCACTTTTGATTAATCTGGTGCATCAAACATATTTTCCAGAGTGTTATAACTATTTATGTAAGGCTTTCCTACGAATCACTCTTTTGTGATGCCTTCTTACCTTTTAATTCTGGCCTCGTACTCGTTTTTCTGTTTGTGCATTTCCTGTTTCAGACTGGCGACTAAGCTGTGAAGAGCGCTGTGGCTGTCGGGTCCATTACTGACAGTAAAACCATCACTATTGTCACTACTGCTGGTGCCCCGACTACTCCTTCCTGCTCCATCTCCACCTCCATCTCTGTTGCTGGATCTGCCCTCCCTTTCAACTCCTCCAACAGATTGGGGAAGCACCGTGACTCGAGTTGGTCCGTCCAGGTCTTCGTAGTGACCTCCGAAGAAGTCCTGCTCAGGGCAGGTAGTGGTGGAGGAGCGGCAAGATGTGGAGTTGTCAGGAAGAGAAATTTCACAGGAGGAGGTGGACCAGGTTGCGCTGTCCACGCTCTGTTTGTCTTCGCAGCTGCTGTTCAGACACGTGATGGTGATCTGGTTATGTTGGTGCAGATTCTGATGGTTTAAATGGACATTGTCATATGTGGACAGGCGGTTGGCTGTTTGTTCCCTATTGGAGCAGTCCCTTGTTTTGTTGTCCCGTAATGTAACACACCCGTTTGGTACCCAAAGACTGCTGCGGTTGTTAAGACTCCCTGTGACCACGTCACTGCCAGGAAGGCCCATCCGCACAACCCCAGTTCCAGTTCCCCCAGTGTTGCATCCACTGGTCACACCACTGGTACCCATTTTTGTACCTGAGCCTTTGAGTGCCCCGTTGCGGCGTATATGAAAGCTCCCACCTCCAGGTAAAGTCTGGCTCTTTTCTTGATTGGGGTCTGAGGAAGGCGAAGAAGAACTGAAAGAACCATTTGTAACAATACCACTACCCTTACTGAAGGCTGGGTTCTTTTTCACGGCTAGCGGTGGGCTGCGTGTGATGTCAAAGCGTCCGATGATGCCATTACCAGGGCTAGCGGATCGAGGCGAACCGCTGTTGTCGACATGTTGGTGGTGCGATGGAGATGTGGGTGCCTCCCAAACACACTGGCGGACTACTTGTGTGTTGTTGTTTTCAGTATTCTGAGACACTGTTGTGATGGCAGAGGTTGTTGTGGGAACTTGTCGCTGTTGTAATTCAGTGTTGTTGTTGTTCACAAGCTCAAGCGTTATGGGGCTGTCCTCGTCTCGAGGGAAAAGCACATCATGCCGGCCAATCAAAAGAGCCATGAGCTGCTGGACCAGAACAGTACCTGGCAACAAAATCAACACATTGTCATCTTTATCACACAACCATAAGGAGATTGTTGGTCATCACCTACTACTACAAGCAACAGGTTTATTGTCATGTCCCACGGCAGCCTGCACTCAAGGTTCTTGAAATGGAGCAATATCTCCACCTGTTGGGTATTTACCATTAATGCAGGTATAGTAGAATATCACCAAGCGCTCTGGTACCATCATGTTTGAGCAATGTTTTTGTGTTTGTTCCTCTCCTCATCCAAAGCCCCATGGCTGATATTCAGTAAACTTGGCATGTGGATGAAAGTTCCCTTTTCTAGGATGTTTTTGGGGTAAAGGTCAAAGTTATTAAGGTCATAGGTCAAACTTTTTATATTTCCCCACCCCAAGCCAAAGTCTACGAAATGTGGCGTGCATATAAGCCTGTTTTGGAATTGCCCAGTTGAGATCATATTTTAATTGTAACCAAGTGACTTATTTCTTTGTAGTTCCTGTGGGATTCAAACACCAGACTTCTCAATCTCAAAACCAATTAATTACTACTTCAGGTCAGCCAAAAAGGAATCCCCTCCAGCCAAACCAATATATTTCATTCTGGATTTCACCTTCCTACAATATGTAAGTGGGTTCTGGAATTAACCAGCAAGGTCAAATTTACCAAGGGTCAATCACTGGGGTGAAGGTCAGGCCTGCTTCTCTGTTTCTTGGTCTATACTTCCCAGGGGCCTTTGCTGTTTTCTACCAATCTTGGTACATCAATGCAGGTTGACTCCAACTTTGCCCTTAAAGAAATCATTTTGGCAAAGAATAAGGTACTTGATTCTCAACCCAATTGAGACTAAACGTAGTAGATAACTTAGGTGGATCCCAGATCTGCCCTGGTAAGCTCAGGCAGAGATCAATCATTTGGGTGAAGGTCAACGTCATTGCTACTATTATTAAATACAAAGTTTTTTTTATTTTATTTTGTCCCATCAATGCAACTTGTGGCCACTACTCCGTAACAGTCTGTCACTCAGCCTTGATCGGAATAAATGACTTCCTGTTTGCATCAGTTTGGTATTATTCAAAGTTGTATACACAAAGGCAACCTTTCATTTCAGTTCAAAATATCAGAACCAGAAAACAAGACCAGTGTGGAAGACATCAGGTGTACATAGATGATGTTTGAATACTGACCTTCCATAATAGCTACTGGATCCTCAACCTTTGGCCTCAAGATATTTGGGCCAAACACTGTGGCGAGGTTCTGGACACTCATTTTATTCACCCCTGAATATGACTGGACTTCATCCAGAAATCTAGGAAAAAAGAAAATATTTTTCAGTGTTTCATTCTCCTCCCGCATTGATGTGCCCGGTAGACCTCCCCCAGGAGACGACCAGGAGGCATCATCAGCAGACGCCATGAACCACCTCAGCTGGCTCCTTTCAATGCGAAGCAAGCAACACTGAAAATATTATTAATTTTAGCTGTAAATTAATACCTGCATATGTATTTAAGAAGGTTGTAGTTCACTGGAGGTAGACTCTCCACAAGCCTTCTTAACTCCTTCATGCCCTGGAGATGAACACATGCAAAATACATATTTAAAGTAAAAGTACAAGATGCACTGCTTCATGTGTGGTTTACATCTTATCAAATATTGGAATTGCACCTATGGAACAAAACATTTTCTTTATAATTTATCAACAAATATTTGGTACCAGAATACATGCTTCAGCTTTTGAGAACTGGAATAATGACAGCTTTCCAAAATGATGAGGAGAGCTTCAGCGGTCTGGTAGCACTGCTGCCTGTTAGCAAGATTGGCTCTGACCTGTGGACTTTCTATGCAGACTTTGTATGTTCTTGGGCAATGTAAATATTTGGATGGTTTGGAAGCTTAGTGGAATAATAATAATGGGTAATCTTGTGGGATCATTACAGTATTATAACTATGGATCTAATAATTATACAAATATCTAAGGCTACTACTCAAGGTTAACCTATTTAGTAAAATCACTATTTGCTGATGCAGAGCAATAGGTTCTGCAGAGTAGAGGTGGGCAGATCGATCCTAATATCGATACCAACGCTGGTATTGATATTGAACAATCCTTGTGTAAAAAGATCGATACTCGAGCTTTTTTCTTTCCCGCACGAACTGACTGCTGCGCACGCAGATTCATCAAAGTCTACTCTCTGTCTGCAAGAGCAGCGCTGCGCTGTGTCACACAACACGGAGCAGCGCACCCTTGTATTGTGGTTTGTCAGCCCTCTACCTCAGGAGATTTTGTTTTAAGTTGTGTTTAGTGATATTTTTTTTTAAATGTTGATTGTGGTAATAAAGTATTTTGCTGTCACGTACAATATTTGGTGAAATTCTATCCTAGGTCTTTTGGATCCTTTGGATCTATGAAGCTTAAATATGAAAAAGTATCATATTGGTATCGATATTGGCGATACTGGGCCTGTATTTACTTGGTATCGGATCAATACCAGAATTCCCGGTATCGCCCACCTCTACTGCAGACTGACTACCAATGTGTAGACTGGGTTTCAGTCCAGGTGTGTGCAGGCCTTGTGTGTCCTTAGACAACACTTCATCTGGAAAGTCTCATTACACCCAGGTGTAAATGGGTACTGGCCTTGGCTGAAGACCAACGATGGACCCGCGTCTTGTCCACGCTATGGTAACCAGGGATAAGCACTGACGCAAACGGGCCTTCGTGCCTGTATAGGACGTCGCACAACTGAGAAGCTGTCTTGTGTTAACCAATGAACACATTGTATAAGAATGCCTAGCTTGCAAACAAGCTTAATTTTTTTTTTTTGAAGGCTAATTATATTATATCTGGTATTTGTATTGTGCATTTATATTTATATTTGCAAACTGTTTTTCTTTTTTACTTTCACTTTTGATACTCTGTGTGCTTCTTACCCTCTGTGCTGCTACACAATGCTGCTGGAACCCCAGTTTCCCTGAGGGAGTTTTCCCAAGGAATCAATCAAGTTCTCTATAATCTAATTAATTATTTCATTTAACTGGTTTGGTGAGCCATGACTGGGCTAACCTAGCTATTTAAGTTGATCGCTACCTGACTGATTTGTACTACCCCATCTTGTGTCACAACTGATTGGAAACTACAGTGATCGAGCTTTGCAATAGTTTAAGATCTGGTGTGGCAAAATTTTCTAAAATTGCTTTGGCTAAGCCAAACACAAAACATCCAAATCAGCCAAATAATACTTTAACCAGCAACATATTTGGGGAACTGATAGCACTTCTGCAACTTAATGGGATCAACGTAATTAACAAATAAGTGCATGTTTTGCTGTTGCATATTCTGGTACAGATTTTAAAACACACCAAAATACACAACATTTTATTTATTCACTGTGTTCGCGAGATATGTCAGAAATGGTTTCTCCAACACAATGGAAAAGCATAATACTGGAAGCTGGCTGTGCAGCATGCACTACGGTGTGAAATTAGCTTTAAGCAAAGACAGTAAACTGCAAATAATTTTGTCTAGCAAACTGCAAAAAAGTGGAAATCCTAAGATTGTGTAGTCCTTACTTACAGTTTCATCATCCTTGCCCAGGAGCTTGGCACAGGACAAGAAGTCATCATACTTGAGGAAAGGAACGACGGGCTCTGGTAGCTCTCTGAGGTACAGCTTTAATAGAGATGCAACTGTATGCACATCTGTGTTACTGCAAAAAAGGGTAAACAGATGTATAGATAGAAACAGTAGAAATGTGGTGTCCTTTAATAAAATTTGATGACATCACTAACTGGGCAGCAGCTTCATATTACACAATGAACAGAATACATTATTTGCTTTCAAACACATTCTGATCATGTGCAATTGTTGTACATATTAAAGTCATGTTTTCTTGTGTTCAGTGTAGGAATAAGTGGGATGTTTAAGAAATTAGGAAGGTGCCCCAAGTTTTCTGTAGTACCCAGACATGTCATGTTTGGGTTGATAGAAAAATCCTGAAATTCTAGTCTCCTAAACCAAAATTCAGAGTTTACTGAGTGTCTTAAAAAATTAATTGTTGAACTTTAAGTATCTCAATGCATTGATGGCTGCAAAACTGCTTGTTGGTGAACATCAATCTGTGATAAATGAGTTTTGTAAAATTGCAAAGTTTTAACAAGTACTTGAGGGCGCTGCCAGTTGAAGCTGAACTAAGGCATTTCCAGACTGCACCCATCCAATGGTGGGCACAGCTAAACAAAAAGGTACTTTCGATAACCATTAATCCGATAACTGAAAAGTTATCTTTTATGATGCTAAACCAATAAACTGCTAAAATTTTTTTTATCTTTATTACAGATAACCGATAACTGATAACTTTTAGTACTGATTTGGACACGACCACATCAGATTACACTGTCGGCTTCTGATAAACTAGTTTCACTTTAAGCGCCGCAGGGGCTGCTGGGTAAATTCAAGGATCACAAACACAAAAAGAATGCACGAAAAATGAATTAATAAAAAAATAAAACCCCAAACACTGTCATCATCTTTCAAAAGCAGTAAAACACAGTATTAGAAGTCACAGTTTATCTCGGTATTCGATACACTGTCATTTACGAACTAAAAGCTGCTGCTTTTTTCACACCCTTTGAACACTGTGGCTTGAACAACTGAAATACATCCATTAATGCATTGATTGACAGAGTAAAAGACATGTTATTAAATATAAATTCTTACCTGTTCATTTCAGTGGGATTCATTAAATTCTGAAGAAAATATTCCACATAAAGCGTCCTGATTATCCAAAACAGTGTGTAAACGGTGAAGAAAAGTCCCTCCCAGTGCACTGAGATCTCCTCTCTCTCACGAGTCTTGGCGATTAAATTATCCAGTGCCACAAAGAAATAAAATAAACTAATGTGAAAATTAGTCTGTTGTCTTTGTGTCGAGCGGATGGTAACAGTGTAACGTCTAAAGTGAACCTGAACTACACTACTCACAATGCTCCCTGCGCTGACCGGCCAATCACGTCTTGCGCTTAATGATGAAGTCATCAGCAAGCAACAGCCAGTCAGCCACAAACCACTGATCTACACGCGACAGGGATTAAAATGTTTGATTTTAGGGTTTACAAACGTTTTTGAATGTTAAACTTCGTTCACTTTACCAGCAAAGAAAATGTTAGCGGACTGAAAGTTATCGGAACTAAATTTCTCAGAAGATAATTGGTCTGATGACGGTTTCAAAACTTATCTGAAAAGCTAATCCACTAACGAAAACATTAGCTTTGATAATGATCAGTTATTGGACTAGCGGAACAGTGTCCACCACTGCACCATCTTATCAGGCAGCCACTGAACATCTACTAACTGTCATAGAGAGACGGTGTCATGGGTCATGATTCTGTGTTTAGGTTTGATTTTTGGATTTTCTGGTATTACTCGCCATGTTGTCTGGCTAATTCTTCTCCATGGTAATAATGTGTAGTGCCTTTAATTTAAAGTTTCTGCCATGCTTATTTTGTGTTGCTTACCTTCCCCTTTTTGGTTTACCACCTTCGCGTGTTTCTGTGCTTCCTTGTTAGATAACCCATTTAACCACTGTTAGAGGTTCAACTTGCACTCGTGTTGTTCCAGTACATTTGTTCAGTGTTTTTACCTTCCTGTTACAGACCTTTGCTGCCATCCCGTGTTCCCAATTTTGCCTGCCGTTTTGGATTGATCAGTTTGTATAAGAACTCTGTTACTGACCTTTCCTCTGTTTTTGGACAACGCTGTGCCGCCTCCCTTACATTGTAGAAAGGCTTTTACCAGTCTGGCTGACCTATTTCCTGTTTTGGACCAAACCTGTTTGCCTGATACTTTTATCTTCCAGTGTTGTGGTTTTCTGCACTGGGGTCCTTTTTGCCACAAAGTTACAAGATAATAGCAGGGATACGCTTTATTAACCAATATTTGGCCATTGTAAAACAACACCATGTTTCTTATCACCATGTATGGAAATCACCAGGTTAGCAATCTGAACTGAATATTGATCAACATACTGACCAATAACAATCTGATCAACTGAATCTTAAAATTAACTGTGGACACTGGCCTCAGTGTTTGTTTACCAGTCAAAGGAGGGTTTTTCTCCGCAGTCGAAGGCATCCTGCAGCTCTTTGACCAGGTTGGCCTGTCCTGGCATCCTGAACAGACCCTCCTCCCTCAGTCCCCGCTGCCGAATGAAATCGGCACACTGCTCAACCAGCATAGGAGCGAGTTTATTACCAAAACGACGCTCATAACGGACAGTTTCCTCTAACTTCTGACCAAAAATCCCTGAAAACAAACAAAGAGGTACATGAATTTTTAAACTCACAACATGACTTTACAGGTTGTAATGAATATATCAATATATGCATCATATCAATCTCGCTAACATACATCTGTGCAAGAAATATGTAATATTTAACACCCCCCCCCCCAAAAAAAACAAACAGCATAATGACATATCACTGTCAACACAATATACACAGTCCTTTGCAAAAGTATTTACCCCTCTCCCCCATTTTTTCTCATTTGTTTTTCATTACAATCTATCATTTAAAAGGATTTCTACATAATTCTCCAATTAAATTCTTTTCACGAATCTGACTGGTTAATCGTGTGAGATTTCAGACCATAAAATATTGCATGGACAGTGGCAAAATATTAAAACTGTTTCACATTTGATGTATAATTCCGCCCCCTGACCGCATTGCTGCACAGGTGTCACTAAAGGCGCTGTCAGCTGAGGGCGACATAAAGTAGCGCAGCGACGACGATCCCGAAATGCATGGATTTAATGGATTTAACTGGATTGATTGATGGATTTACCGTGGATTTAACTTAATGCATCTGACCAGACGGAGAAATCTGTGGGTCTGCTCAGAGAATTTCCAGTTTGGCATGACGACGCTGTTCCGACGGTAAGCTTTGACGAGGCGACAACACCCTTTCACAAAGATTCGCTGACCAAATTACTTACAAAAAAATAAACCGTACAAATGATGGAACTGGATAAGAATGGGAATAACCCCCTAGTGTCTAATTTACGGATGTTCATGCTGGATTACGGTCGCAAATATCCATTTTAGCTCAATTTGCAACCATATAATCAGCATGAACATCCGCAAATCATCAGGCACAACAGGGTTATTCCCTAAATCTGTTGGTCTGTGATGGATTCGGGGCTCTGATGGATGGATGAAGTCACATTTCCACTGGCAACACTAAAAACTGCATTCAGCAGAATGCTGGATTATAGTCGCAAATATCCGTTTTACCTGTAAAACTCATTTGCGATCTTAAAATCCAGCATCAAAGTCCCTAAACTACACTAAATAGTGCAAATGGATTAAGTGAAATGGAAAAAAAACCTGATATATTATGTGTGCATATGTATTCACCCTCTTTCCTATGAACACCATATCATTTACAGTCACACAAGTAAATCATTGCTTTCACAACCAATTTTCTTTATAGAAGTCACTGAATGGATAAATGAACATTTCCAAGTCACTAAAGATGTCTTGGGCTTCATTCACTTAAATTCTTAAGAAACGCGAACAGTATGGTACAGCTGCCTGGAGTAGGCACCTCTTAAAAACTGAGTGACAGTGCAAGGAGGAGACTAGTGAGGAAAGCCATCAAAACACCTGTGACAACTCTGGATACAGGCTTTTGTGGCTGAGACTGGAGAAAATGTGTAGAGTGCAACTTTTCTCTGTTCCATTAGCAGTTATACAGCATCATGGTGCAGTGGAACAAAGTGTTCCATGAGCCTCCTTAGTAACTGTAGCTGAAAGTTACATCTTCTCTTTAAGAAAATCCATTGTTTGCTTCCCTCCACCCTCATTATAAGGTTTGTATGACTGTTCAAATACCTGCGGACATACCTGTATACTTTTAAAGATTGTTTTGATCTGCTTCGCCCTCTCTGAAAGTCAAAATGGCATTTATAGAATCATCAGGTGCAGCTGAGGACACATCAGCATGATACTGATTTGAAGCTGCTTCTCTTTCGAATCATGATAAAATGTCCAAATAATCCATAGTCTTAGTCTGATAATTACATCTACAGTATATCCAGAAAGTATTCACAGCACTCCACTTTTTCCACATTTTGTTGTTACAGCCTCATTCCTAAATGTAGTAAATTAATTTTTCCCACAAATTCTACTCACAACACCCCATAATGACAACATGAAAATATTTTTTTTCAAATTTATTAAAAATAAAACTAAGAAATCACGTGTACATAAGTACTCACACCCTTTAATCAATACTTTGTTGATGCACCTTTAGCAGCAATCTCAGCCTCAAGTCTTCTCAAATATGATGCCACAAGCTTGGTGCACCTATTTTTGAGCAGATTTGTCCATTCCTCTTTGCAGCACCTCTCAAGCTCCATCGGGTTGGATGGGGAGCACTTGTGCACAGCCATTTTCAGATCTCTGGAGCAGGTTTTCATCCAGGATGTCTCTGTACATTGCTGCATTCATCTTTCCCTCAATCCTGACTAGTCTCCCAGTTCCTGCTGCTGAAAAACATCCCCACAGCATGATGCTGCCACCACCATGCTTCACTGTAGGGATGGTGCCTGGTTTCCTCCAAACATGATGCCTGGCATTCACACCAAAGGGTTCAATCTTTGTCTCATCAGACCAGAGAATTTTGTTTCTCATGGTATGAGAGTCCTTCAGTTGCCTTTTGGAAAACTCCAGGTGTGTGCCTTTTACTAAGGAGTGGCTTCCCTCTATCATACAGAATCTAAATCTAAAAAAAAAAAAAAAAATTTTTTCCGACATTGTCATTATGGGGTATTGAATTTTGAGGGGAAAAAAAATGAATTTCATCCATTCGGAATAAGGCTGTAACATAACAAAATGTGGATAAAGTGTAGCGCGGTGAATACTTTCTGGATGCACTGCAGAAAATCCAATTCTTGTTTTTGGTCTGAATAAGCAATTTAAAGAAGGACAAATTTCCATTTGCAGCTGTCTCTTGCAGTAGATGTAGCACAATGAAGGATTACAGCGACCTTCCTGAGCGATTTGGTTTTTTATACTTTTCCGGTGTGTGAGCACACACACACACACACACACACACACACACACACACACACACACACACACACACACACACACACACACACACACACACACACACACACACACACACACACACATACACAGTAACGTTGCTGGATCAGACAGCTTGGTGAATTTGAAGTTTTAACAGTGTTTAACACATAAAAAAAAAGGATCATCGTCGGTTGAAGCTTTTCTCAGCATATTTGCAAGGATCACAACCCAGCCTCTGGTGCTGAAAAAGTACCAGAAACTGTCAATATCTGGAATTGCCATATGAGGCTGCCTCCAGAAGCGAGCTACTCCTCTTAGAACCCCAAGTTAAAATGCCCAACTTTACAGCAGAAATACGTTACACCTGCTCTACTGCTGCTCGCTCCCTGGCTCCTCCAACTTAACCACGGCCAGCTGTGTCCAAATAACTAATTTGGCTCATCTCCAGTGCCAGACTGACCAACGACCTTACCTCAGTTAAAGACGCACTGTCTGTCTGCCCATTTTCTGACCACTTGCCTGTTTAGCCCAAAAACTTTAACCTGCCTTAGTCTTGCTAAACATCTGCCCATCCCTGACTGCCTACAAACCAACAGTGCCACACCTGCTGTCGCCAAAGGACAGGAACCAGCAGCCACATGTAAGATGGTCTGATTGCCTCTTACGTCCTACTCCTCTCACCTTTGAATTCGTTATTTGTACGAGGTCTGTCAATAAAGTATAGGTCCTTTTTGTCAGACATGCTTGAACCCTCGTGCGCATGTGTGAGTTTTTCCACGCCTGTCGGTGACGTCATTCGCCTGTGAGCACTCCTTGCGGGAGGAGTCATCCAGCCCCTCGTCGGAATTCCTTTGTCTGAGAAGTTGCTGAGAGACTGGCGCTTTGTTTGATCAAAATTTTTTCTAAACCTGTGAGACACATCGAAGTGGACACGGTTCGAAAAATTAAGCTGGTTTTCGGTGAAAATTTTAACGGCTGATGAGAGATTTTGAGGTGATACTGTCGCTTTAAGGACTTCCCACGGAGCAAGACGTCATGCAGCGCTCTCAGGCGCCGTCGTCAGCCTGTTTCAACTGAAAACCTCCACATTTCAGGCTCTATTGATCCAGGACGTCGCGAGAGAACAGAGAAGTTTCAGAAGAAGTCGTTTTCAGCATTTTATCCGGATATTCCACTGTTAAAGGAGATTTTTTTAATGAAAGACGTGCGGGCGGATTGCAGCGTCGGCTCGCAGCCGCCGTGACGCTCCGCCACAGGAAAAACACCTCTGTTGGAAGCCTTAAGGACAAGTTGGAACATGTCCAGCTGTTAAACAATTTCTCATATACTCACTCCACTGAAAGCCATCAAAAGCCGCCTGGATTTTACAAATGGTTATCAACACGGAGGTGTTTTTCCTGTGCCGCCGCACCGCGCCGGCTGCGTCCCGACGCGCGGACCCGTCCGCACGTCTTTCATTAAAAAAATCTCCTTTAATAGTGGAATATCCGGATAAAATGCTGAAACTAACTTCTTCTGAAACTTCTCTGTTCTCTCACGACGTCCTGGATCAATAGAGCCTGAAATGTGGAGGTTTTCAGCTTGAAACAGGCTGACGACGGCGCCTGGGAGCGCTGCACAACGTCTCGCTCCGTGGGAAGTCCTTAAAGCGACAGTATCACCTCAAAATCTCTCATCAGCCGTTAAAATTTTCACCGAAAACCAGCTTAATTTTTCGAACCGTGTCCACTTCGATGTGTCTCACAGGTTTAGAAAAAATTTTGATCAAACAAAGCGCCAGTCTCTCAGCAACTTCTCAGACAAAGGAATTCCGACGAGGGGCTGGATGACTCCTCCCACAAGGAGTGCTCACAGGTGAATGATGTCACCGACAGGCGTGGAAAAACTCACGCATGCGCACGAGGGTTCAAGCATGTCTGACGTAAAAACATATGAATGAAATCCATATAGTTTTGGAAAAAAATAAAAAGGACCTATACTTTATTGACAGCCCTCGTATCTAGACCTGTCTCAACCACAATATCTCTGTCATTATTTCCCAGCCATCCCTTAGAATTCTGATCCAGCCCAGTCCTTGGACTGATTCTAGCCTGCCATCTGAGCCAGACGTGATATCCACCCAGGAATTTTATAGCATTACTTGTCTGGCCGAAATAACTAATGTTTGTACAAATCTACAAGTATAAATTACATAAACAGGGGCAGTGTTGTATAGTAACAAGGTAAAAATACTTCACTACTGTACTTAAGTACGTTTTGGGAGAATTTGTACTTTACTTGAGTTTTTTAATTCAGCTTACTTTCACTTTTATTTCACTACATTTCCGACCTTAATTGCATACTTCTACTCCGATACATTTTCTATGCGCCATGCTGTTACTCGTTACAAAAAAAACAAACAAAAAAAAAAAAAACACACACACACGAAAAAAGTCGTGTTTTCACCCAGAGACAGGCATGTCCGGTCGGCTGTTTTGCAGTTGCAAACTTGCACACTTGTTTGTCAGGAAAATGATAATTTCTCTACATTGATTACAGACCTGCAGCGGGTCTGTAATCAACTTTTCTGCAGCGCAGCTTTGCTTTGAACCTTGAACCAATCGAAGCAGTGGTTCGCAGGTCGAAGCAGTGCTTCAATCTACGATTTGTGGATTTTATTTTGCTTTATCCTAATTTTTTTCCTGCTAAAACCCTGAAGAGCATATGTCTGTGAGTAATATTTAATATTTTTATGTTAAACCGACCTGTTATGGTCTTCTGTAACAGTTGATAGATGTATTTTATAACTTAAAAACGGGACAGATGCTAACGCGTTAGCATGTCTATGGCGTTTTCAATGTTAAAGTTAGCATTAAGCTGTTCGCATCAGCACGTTTGTGTTGATTTGTTTTCTGTATAATTAATGGCTCAGCGTTCATTGTCGTAAAGGAGTCAAATTGTAATTTTTTAAATTTATTTTATTCATATATTATAGCAACAACAATAATAGTCTACATAATAGACAATAATAGTCAATAATAATAGACTGATAATGTTACAATACAATTTTAGAGAAAGAGACAAAAAGAACCTAATGAAACAAAACACAACAGAAAAGATAAAACCATGTAACAATGAAAAATAAATAAATAAATACATATAGAATAACTCTTTCCTAGTGAGTAGCCTACTCTCATTTAGGTTTTGAAACCTTGTTTCTGAAGTGTTTTTGTGTGATGTGCACAATTTTCAGTATTCTGACTAATACTAATAGATAAACTTATATATATATATATATATATATATATATATATATATATATATATATATATATATATATATACGAGGTGTATTAGATAAGAAACCGACACTTTTATTTTTTTTTTAAACTATATGGATTTGAATGACGTGCGATTACACCAATCATGCTTGAACCCTTGTGCGCATGCGTGAGTTTTTTCACGCGTCGGTGACGTCATTTCCCTGTGGGCAGGCCGTGAGTGAGATGTGGTCCCGCCCTCTCGGCTGAATTCCTTTGTTTCACACACTGCTCGAGATGGCGCGCGTTGCTTTATCAAAGTTTTTTCTGGACCTGTGAGGAATATCTGAGTGGACACTATTCAAGAAATTAAGCTGGTTTTCGGTGAAAAGTTTAACGGCTGATGAGAGATTATGGGGTATTTCTGTCGCTGTAAGGACTTCCCACGGAGCGGGACGTCGCGCAGCGCTTCCAGGCGCCGTCGTCGGCCTGTTTCAACCTGAAAACATCCTAATTTAAGGCTTAATTCACCCAGGACGTCGTGAGAGAACAGAGAAGATTCAGAAGAGGCCAGCGTGAGGACTTTATGCGGACATTCCACTGTTTAAGGACATTTTGTAATGAAAGACGTGCGCGCAAATTCGCCGAGTCGTTTCCGTGACGACTCGGCGAATCTGTGTGTGCCGCGACAGGAAAAACACCTCCGTGTTGAAATCCATTTGTAAAATTCAGGTGGCTTTTGATGGCTTTCAACAAGTGAGTAACTGAGAAATTGTTTAACAGCTTGGGCATGTTCCAACTTGCCCGTTAAGGTTTCCAACGGCGGTGTTTTTCCTGTCGCGACCCCCCGCGGTCGGGTCTGGCCCGACATGCGACTCTGCCCGCATGTTCTTTCATTACAAAATGTCCGTTAACAATGGAATGTCCGAATAAACTCCTCATGCCGACTTCTTCTGAAAGTTCTCTGTTCTCTGACGACTTACTGGGTCAACAAAGCCTGAAATGTGGAAGTTTTCAACTTGAAACGGCGAGACGCTGCCGCCTCGAAGCGCAGATCGCCATCAGGCGCCGTGGGCCGTCCTTAAAGCGACACTACCAGACCAAAATCTCTCATCAGCCGTTAAAATTTTTACCGAAAACCAGCTGAATTTATCGAATGGTGTCCACTTAGTTGTGCCTTACAGCTTTTGAAAAAATTTTTATCAAACAAAGCAGCAGTCTCTGAGCCATTCCTAAACAATGAAAAATCGACGAGAGCGTGGGCGACTCCTCACTCAAAGACTGCCCACAGGCGAATGACAGGCGTGAAAAAAACTCTTGCATGCCCACGAGGGTTCAAGCATGTCTGATGTAATCACACGTGATTCAAATCCATATGGTTTTTGAAAAAAATAATAAGGTCGGATACTTTTCTAACAGACCTCATATATATATATATAAAATCAGTCCGTTTTTGATTATTAACATTTCCTTGTACTTTTACTTTCAATACTTGAGTACATTTAGTTGTACATTACTTGTCATACTTAAGTACAATAAATACTAGATACTTTAAGACTTTTACTTGAGTAGCATTTCAATCAGTGACTTGAACTTCTACCAAAGTCACTTTTTAATGGTATCTGTACTTTTACTTAAGTGTGATTTTCCGGTACTTTATACAACACTGAACAGGGGAGGTGATGGTCTAGTGGTTAAGCCTTGGACTTCAGACCAGAGGATCCTCGGTTCAAACCCATCCTGACTGAAAATTCGCTAAAGGCCCTTGGTCAAGGTCCTTCATTGCCGAGTTGCTCCCAGTGTGTAGTGAGTACCTTGTATGACAGCACCCTGACATCGGTGTGTGAGTGAGTCTCTGTGAATAGGTGAGGCATAATTTTAAAGTGCTTTGAGTGTCTGATGCAGATGGAAAAGCACTTTATAAATGCAGTCCATTTAAATAAGGTAAATAAATTAAAGCAAATTTACCTGCTCCTAAAATCTATGGTCTGAAAGTTGTGCTCTTAAACCTTACCTTCTGTGCATCCAGAAAGTATTCACAGCGCTTAAGTTTTCCACGTTTTATGTTACAGCCTTATTCCAAAATGGATTAAATTCATTTTTTTTCCTCAAAATTCTACACACAATACTCCATAATGACAACATGAAAAAAGTTTTTTTTTTTTTTTTGCAAATTTATTAAAAATAAAAATTAAGAAATCTCATGCACATAAGTATTCACAGCCTTTGTCATGAAGCTCAAAATCAACCTCGGGTGCATCCTGTTTCCACTGACCATCCTTGAAAAGTTTCTACAGCTTAATTGGAGTCTACCTGGGGTAAATTCAGTTGATTGGACATGATTTGGAAAGGCACACACCTGTCTACATATAAGGTCCCACAGCTGACAGCCTGTTAGAGCACAAACCAAGCATGAAGTCAAAGAGATTGTCTGTAGACCTCTGAGACAGGATTGTCTTGAGGCACAAATCTTGGGAAGGGCACAGAAACATTTCTGCTGCTTTGAAGGTACCAATGAGCACAGTGGACTCCATCATTTGTAAAGGGAAGAAGTTCAGATCTACCAGGACTCTTCATAGAGCTGGCCGCTCATCTAAAGTGAGCGAAAGGGGGAGAAGGGCCTTAGTCAGGGAGGTGACCAAGAACCTGATGGTCACTCTGTCAGAGCTCCGGCATTCCTCTGTGGAGAGAGGAGAACCTTCCAGAAGTACAACCATCTCTGCAGCAATCAACCAATCAGGCCTGTATGGTAGAGTGGCCAGATGGAAGCCACTTCTTAGTAAAAGGCACACGGCAGTCCACCTGGAGTTTGCCAAAAGGCACCTGAAGGACTCTCAGACCATCAGAAACAAAATTCTCTGATCTGTTGAGACAAAGATTGAACTCTTTGCTGTGAATGCCAGGTGTCATATTTGGAGGAAACCAACCCTACAGTGAAACATGGTGGTGGCAGCATCATGCTGTGGGGATGTTTTTCAGCAGCAGGAACTGGGAGATCTCTGGAGATATCTGAAAATGTCTGTGCACCGATGCTCCCCAAGCAACCTGATGGAGCTTGAGAGGTGCTGCAAACAGGAATGGGCAAAACTGCCCAAAGATAGGTGCACCAAGCTTGTGGCATCATATTCAAGAAGATTTGAGTCTGTAATTGCTGGCAAAGGTTCATCAACAAAGTATTGAGCAAAGGGTGTGAATACTGTAGTTAGGTCTCGTTTTTTTATTTTTAATAAATTTGTAGAAATTAAAAAAATAAAACTTTTTTTCATGTTGTCATTATGGGGTGTTGTGAGTAGAATTTTGAGGGATTTATTCCATTTTGGAATAAGGCTGTAACGTAACAAAATGTGGAAAACGTGAAGCCCTGTGAATACTTTCCAGATGCACTATAATCATAATAACAGCTTCCGCCTGAAGGACTTTTACAGACGGGCCGTTCGTAACTTTGCGGCACTCCACTCTTTATCTATACTTAGTAGCCAGAGATCAGTAAGTTTATTGATATACTTTTTTCATGATTTTACTCTTATGCTAGCAGTATTTTCACATTATATTGCATCATCCAATACAGCATGAAATAACTTCAGTGGGTCAAACAAAGAGCTGCTTCCCAGTCTAACCAGAACATTTCATCATGTTTCTGCAGAACTGATTTTACACTTTTAGTATCAACAGTTGCAGAAACTCACGTTTTTTTCTCTTTTGCAGATTTTCTCCTTCAAAATTGTAAAATTATTCATGTAACATTTGATATTATAAATATTTGAAACCAAGGACTGTTTTTGTGTTCATCCTGTATAATACAATATATATATATATATATATATACTCAACAAAAATATAAACGCAACACTTTTGGTTTTGCTCCCAGTTTGTATGAGATGAACTCAAAGATCTAAAACTTTTTCCACATACACAATATCACCATTTCCCTCAAATAATGTTCACAAACCAGTCTAAATCTGTGATAGTGAGCACTTCTCCTTTGCTGAGATAATCCATCCCACCTCACAGGTGTGCCATATCAAGATGCTGATTAGACACCATGATTAGTACACAGGTGTGCCTTAGACTGCCCACAATAAAAGGCCACTCTGAAAGGTGCAGTTTTGTTTTATTGGGTGGGAGATACCAGTCAGTATCTGGTGTGACCACCATTTGCCTCATGCAGTGCAACACATCTCCTTCGCATAGAGTTGATCAGGTTGTCAATTGTGGCCTGTGGAATGTTGGTCCACTCCTCTTCAATGGCTGTGTGAAGTTGTTGGATATTGGCAGGAACTGGTACACGCTGTCGTATACGCCGGTCCAGAGCATCCCAAACATGCTCAATGGGTGACATGTCCGGTGAGTATGCCGGCCATGCAAGAACTGGGACATTTTCAGCTTCCAAAAATTGTGTACAGATCCTTGCAACATGGGGCCGTGCATTATCCTGCTGCAACATGAGGTGATGTTCTTGGATGTATGGCACAACAATGGGCCTCAGGATCTCGTCACGGTATCTCTGTGCATTCAAAATGCCATCAATAAAATGCACCTGTGTTCTTCATCCATAACAGATGCCTGCCCATACCATAACCCCACCGCCACCATGGGCCACTCAATCCACAACATTGACATCAGAAAACCGCTCACCCACACGACGCCACACACGCTGTCTGCCATCTGCCCTCAACAGTGTGAACCGGGATTCATCCGTGAAGAGAACACCTCTCCAACGTGCCAAACGCCAGCGAATGTGAGCATTTACCCACTCAAGTCGGTTACGACGACGAACTGGAGTCAGGTCGAGACCCCGATGAGGATGACGAGCATGCAGATGAGCTTCCCTGAGACGGTTTCTGACAGTTTGTGCTGAAATTCTTTGGTTATGCAAACCGATTGTTTCAGCAGCTGTCCGAGTGGCTGGTCTCAGACGATCTTGGAGGTGAACATGCTGGATGTGGAGGTCCTGGGCTGGTGTGGTTACACGTGGTCTGCGGTTGTGAGGCTGGTTGGATGTACTGCCAAATTCTCTGAAACGCCTTTGGAGACGGCTTATGGTAGAGAGATGAACATTCAATACACGAGCAACAGCTCTGGTTGACATTCCTGCTGTCAGCATACCAATTGCACGCTCCCTCAAATCTTGCGACATCTGTGGCATTGTGCTGTGTGATAAAACTGCACCTTTCAGAGTGGCCTTTTATTGTGGGCAGTCTACTGAGTTGTTGCACTGCTACTGATTAGTAAGTTTGTGTATTTAAGGCCTCACTTGTCCAAGGTTCTTTTCTGTTTGATTCCTTCCTGTTTAGTCTCTCTTTCTCTGTGGCTCCCGTATCTCCATCCTGGTGACTGTTTGGTGCAATAATTGCAATTCCAGCCCTCGTGAAGTTTTGTCTTTGTGTTACCACATACTATCCTGATGTTGTTTTCAAACTCTGTCTTTCACTGTGTGGATTTTGGTAGCCTGGAATGCAATTGTAAATAAATTCACTGGGTTTCTGACACATATATCTGTCTCCTGCTGCCTGCATTCTGGAGCTCTATTTTGGACTATTGGTGCCTAATCATAACAAAATGTGAAATATTTTGGACTCATACTGTCTGCAATAAAAGACAAGTCAAAGTAAATGGAAGGATCACACTGTTTTGCTTTGTTTTTTACTTTACATTTTCCCTGTCATACAACTTTTTCTGATTTGGGGTTGTACATCAGTTGTTGAGAAATACAAACCATATGATAAATCTGTCTGTAGGAGGCAATTCTCAAAAACCAAGTGACCACAGTAGAGAAGCTTGAATCTTCGACTGGACTGGGTTGCTTGACGTGAAGACGTTTTGCTTCAAGTCACAGAAGCTTCCTCAGTTAAAATTCTTGCTCAGGTAGTCTGACTTCTGTCTTGACTCTTGTAGAGAAAAATAACCAAAGCCACAAAAGCTGGAGTTTTAAACCTAACCAGACCCCTCCTACTGAGACGCAGACTGCTATTGGCTAGTGACTAAACAATTGCTCTAATTAGCACCTATTGTGTTCTAGTTAGCACCCTCCTAATGACAGGGCAGCTGTCCCTCCTAACGATGGGACTGACGCCATTGTCCCATCACATTACAGGGTGCTAACTAGCTTCTCTACTATGGAAACCACCTGGACAACTAAGAGCCTTCACAAAAACAAGTGACCATGCAAAAAGGAAACAAGTGAGGGAAGCCACCAAGATACTTAAACTCCTCCACTTGAGGCAAGGACACTCCACCGACCTGAAGAGGGCAAAGCGCCTTTTTCCAGTCGAGAACCATGGCCTCGGATTTGGAGGTGCTGATTTTCATCCCGGACGCTTCACACTCAGCTGCAAACCGCCCCAGTGCACGCTGAAGGTCCTGATTTGACGAAGGCAGCAGAACCACATCATCCGCAAACAGCAGAGATGAGATTCTGTGGTTCCCAAACCACAGAATCGCCTAGAAATTCTGTCCATAAAAATAATGAACAGAACCGGTGACAAAGGGCAGCCCTGGCGGAGGCCAATGTGTACTGGAAACATGTTTGACTTACTACTGGCAATGCGAACCACACTCCTGCTGCAGACTTACAGGGACTGGATAGCCCTTAGCAAAGGACCCCGGACCCGGTACTCCCGGAGCACCCCCCACAGGGTGCCCCGAGGGACACGGTCGAACGCCTTCTCCAGATCCACAAAGCACATGTGGACTGGTTGGGCGAACTCCCATGAACCCTCGAGCACCCGATGGAGCGTGTAGAGTTGGTCCAGTGTGCCGCGACCAGGACGAAAACCACACTGCTCCTCCTGAATCCGAGGTTCGACTACTTATTACATATTTGTCCAGATACCCCAAATAGCTGTATATTGTGTAACGATGGTTCTGAAACATACACTAAATCATACTGAGATTTGCTGTGTTGCTCCTTCCTGAGAGTAAAACATGAATGACTGTAAATATGATGAATGCAGAGAACCGTACATTATCGTATCACTCAATCACAAAGACGGAATTTGCATGAATCTGTCAAACTTGTAATGGATGGGTCTTGCAGTCTTTGGGCCCTTCCAAGTCACTTTTCCCTTTATGTTGGTGAATTGTGAATGAAGATGAGGCAGAAGATAATATCAATCAATCAATCAACTTTTTTCTTGTATAGCGCCAAATCACAACAAACAGTTGCCCCAAGGCGCTCCACATTGCAAGGCAAGGCCATACAATAATTATGAAACACAGTCTACGTCTAAAGCAACATAACCAAGGGATGGTCCAGGGTCACCCGATCCAGCCCTAACCATAAGCCTTAGCGAAAAGGAAAGTTTTAAGCCTAATCTTAAAAGTAGAGAGGGTATCTGTCTCCCTGATCTGAATTGGGAGCTGGTTCCACAGGAGAGGAGCCCGAAAGCTGAAGGCTCTGCCTCCCATTCTACTCTTACAAACCCCAGGAACTACAAGTAAGCCCGCAGTCTGAGAGCGAAGCGTTCTAATGGGGTAATATGGTACTACGAGGTCCCTAAGATAAGATGGGACCTGATTATTCAAAACCTTATAAGTAAGAAGAAGAATTTTAAATTCTATTCTAGCATTAACAGGAAGCCAATGAAGGGAGGCCAACACGGGTGAGATATGCTCTCTCCTGCTAGTCCCCGTCAGTACTCTAGCTGCAGCATTCTGAACCAACTGAAGGCTTTTTAGGGAACTTTTAGGACAACCTGATAATAATGAATTACAATAGTCCAGCCTAGAGGAAACAAATGCATGAATTAGTTTTTCAGCATCACTCTGAGACAAGACCTTTCTGATTTTAGAGATATTGCGTAAATGCAAAAAGGCAGTCCTACATATTTGTTTAATATGCGCTTTGAATGACATATCCTGATCAAAAATAACTCCAAGATTTCTCACAGTATTACTAGAGATCAGGGAAATGCCATCCAGAGTAACGATCTGGTTAGACACCATGCTTCTAAGATTTGTGGGGCCAAGTACAATAACTTCAGTTTTATCTGAGTTTAAAAGCAGGAAATTAGAGGTCATCCATGTCTTTATGTCTGTAAGACAATCCTGCAGTTTAGCTAATTGGTGCGTATCCTCTGGCTTCATGGATAGATAAAGCTGGGTATCATCTGCGTAACAATGAAAATTTAAGCAATACCGTCTAATAATACTGCCCAAGGGAAGCATGTATAAAGTGAATAAAATTGGTCCTAGCACAGAACCTTGTGGAACTCCATAATTAACTTTAGTCTGTGAAGAAGATTCCCCATTTACATGAACAAACTGTAATCTATTAGACAAATATGATTCAAACCACCGCAGCGCAATGCCTTTAATACCTATGACATGCTCTAATCTCTGTAATAAAATTTTATGGTCAACAGTATCAAAAGCAGCACTGAGGTCCAACAGAACAAGCACAGAGATAAGTCCACGATGTGATTCTTACAATATGTAAGAATGCCTTATTTGGTAGACTATAACCTGGGGAAGATGATCATATATACATGAAATCAGTGGTGGGCACAGTTCAGCTAATCCGATAGCAGATAATTATCGAAACAAATTTTTTGCTATCAGATTAGCTTTTCAGATAAGTTTTAAAACTATCATTGGACCAATTATCTTCTGATAAATTTAGTTCTGATACCTTTCGGTCTAATAACTTTTTTTTTTGCTGGTAAAGTGAGCAAAGTTTAACGATCAAAAACATTTGTAAACCCTAAAATCAAACATTTTAGTCCATCTGTTGTGTGTTTGTTGCAGACTGGCTGCATGTCGCTTGCCAATGACATCATCATTAAGCGCAAAACGTGATTGGCCGGTCAACGCAGGGAGCATTGTGGGTAGTGTAGTTCAGGTTCACTTTAGTCGTTACAGTGAGTTGTCCGCTCGACACAAAAACAAAATGGAGTAATTTTAACATTATTTATTTTTTTGTGGCTGTAATTTAACCGCTAAGACTCAATGGGGGTGTTGTGTGGGCCGCTGAAGAGGAGGTACTGCTGGCCCACCACCACCAGAGGGCACCCTGCCTGGAGTGCGGGCTCCAGGCACCAGAGGGCGCTGCCGTCTCACAGGAGCAGCCGGGGTGACAGCTGTCACCTACGACAGCTGTTACCAATCTTCTGATCCGCAGCGGTATATCAGCAGGACGACGTCTCCACCTCTTTGCCGAGATATCGCTCTACCAAGGAGGTAACGTATCCAGCCTAACGGATTATCTTTTGACCATTGAATACTTTTTGCCTTTACACAGAAAGAGAGAAGAACAGCAGGAGTCTGTATTTTGGATAAGTACTCACATTCCTGCACTACAGTGTTTTCCTGACGAGAGGTGGAGGTGGTGTTTCCACCATACGTGTTGCTGGGTGCAGACGCACCCACATCTGACTGTTTCTGTTCCTCGCCAGCAGTACCGGATCCGACAAGTGGAGGCAGTGGCCACCTGGGAGTTCGGGACTTGGCGGCTCCAGTATTCCCGGGGTTCGGTGGCGGAGGAAATCGTGTGGTTCCGGTTCTGCTTGGACAGACGTCTCCTATCTTCGAGCCTGCCCACATGACACCGTTGTGATTCGGCTTATTGTCTGATATTGTAATTGGTTGTGTTTGTTGTGCGTGTTTCACAACAGTAAAGTGTTGATATTTGACTTCCTCCATTGTCCGTTCATTTGCGCCCCCTGTTGTGGGTCCGTGTTCCTACACTTTCCCAACAGGGGGAGAGGAGCTCTTTTTAAAAAAAAAGGATGCTTTATGTGGATTATTCATTCAGATGAATCCCACTGAAACTAACACGTAAGAATTTATATTTACTACGTGATCCTTGAATTTTCCCAGCAGCGAAAAGTGAACGTGAAACTAGTTTATCAGAAGCCGACAGTGTAATCTGATGTGGCCGCATCCGAATAAAAGTTATCGGTTATCTGTAATGAAGATAATTTTTTTAGCAGTTTATTGGTTTAGCGTCATAAAAGATCATTTTTCAGTTATCGGATTAATGGTTACTGAAGCTAACATTTTGGTTAGCTGTGCCCACCACTGCATGAAATAGGACCTAAAATAGGTAGTTTTAGCACTTCAAAGTAAATTCCCGCTACTGATAACGTACAGTTTTTAACGGATATGTGGAACTATTAGGATGTGACCCTTTTAAGACCTGAAATTTCAGCTTGTATATTAAAATGTGGATGTTGACTTTGATGAATGCTGCACTTAGTGAAGCTAAAACAGTACATGCCCAGCATCAGCATTTAACAACTGATTCTTTATGATTTTCAGAATGTCAATGTAATCAATGCATTAAGACTGAATGCACTCACCAATCAATAAAAAACAAAGGCTCCATTAAAGACATTAAGACCAGCCCTTTATTTATTGACTAACCTCCACCAAAAGGAGCCCATATGACCCTGCGTATTGACTTGACCCAATCCTCCATGTCATTTTGGGTGTTGGCCATAAGAAGGTAGGTCTCATGGTTGGCTGTCACCTGCTCCCTGTCTCCTCCTGTTCAAACAGATAAAAGGAAGATAGAAATGTTAGATAATCTGAAATAGTTCCATACTGTTTACTTAGATTAGTGACAGAATGTATTTAACTGTTCGAGAGGTGATCACTTTATCCAATAAAGACAATATTGATGGTGCAAGACCTCTTTGAAAATGTTTCAAGGAAAAAGCTGAGAACATTAACTTAATTACCCAGTTGGAAGATTTTCCAAGTAGCAGGAAATTCTGCCTAGATACAGAGCTGACTGTACAATCTGACTAGGGAACATATTGATACCCCTAAGGAAGGACTGGACAATAATGCTGTGGACAGAGATGTCTGGGGTGCCTTACTTAATCTGCTGCCACTGCCTGGTCTTGTATAAATAATAAATGGTCAAAAATCGATGGATGGAACTATATATCCAATTAGAGCTCAGCAATCCCAATAATGGCCACAAGCACATGGTGTAAAGTATCTGGCTGAGGTGCAGGATCTGGACATGTGTCAGTGTACAAATATGGTTGCAATGATATTTCTGCTGTCGCTATGACAACAGACCCAGAAGACACACACTGTCATCATTGGGTCTTTGGGCTGTTGTGGTCTGATATACGAGGGCTGTCAATAAAGTTACGGTCCTTTTTATTTTTTTCAAAAACTATATGGATTTCATTCATATGTTTTTACGTCAGACATGCTTGAACCCTCGTGCGCATGCATGAGTTTTTCCACGCCTGTCGGTGACGTCATTCGCCTGTGAGCACTCCTTGTGGGAGGAGTCGTCCAGCCCCTCGTTGGAATTCCTTTGTCTGAGAAGTTGCTGAGAGACTGGCGCGTTGTTTGATCAGAATTTTTTCTAAGCCTGTGAGACACATCGAAGTGGACACGGTTCGAAAATTAAGCTGGTTTTCAGTGAAAATTTTAACGGCTGATGAGAGATTTTGATTTGATACTGTCGCTTTAAGGACTTTTCACGGTGCGAGACGTCGCGCAGCGCTCTCAGGCGGTGTCGTCAGCCTGTTCAAGCTGAAAACCTCCACATTTCAGGCTCTATTGATCCAGGACGTCGTGAGAGAACAGAGAAGTTTCAGAAGAAGTCAGTTTCAGCATTTTATCCGGATATTCCACTGTTAAAGGAGATTTTTTTAATGACGGGTCCGCGCGTCGGGACGCAGCCGCCGCAACGCTCCGCCACAGGAAAAACACCTCTGTTGAAAGCCTTAAGGACAAGTTGGAACATGTCCTGCCTGTTAAACAATTTCTCATATACTCACTCCACTGAAAGCCATCAAAAGCCGCCTGGATTTTACAAATGGTTATCAACACGGAGGTGTTTTTCCTGTGCCGCCGCACCGCGTCGGCTGCGTCCCGACGCGCGGATCCGTCCGCACGTCTTTCATTAAAAAAATCTCCTTTAACAGTGGAATATCCGGATAAAATGCTGAAACCGACTTCTTCTGAAACTTCTCTGTTCTCTCATGACGTCCTGGATCAATAGAGCCTGAAATGTGGAGGTTTTCAGCTTGAACAGGCTGATGACGCCGCCTGAGAGCACTGAGCGACGTCTCGCACCGTGAAAAGTCCTTAAAGCGACAGAATCACCTCAAAATCTCTCATCAGCTGTTAAAATTTTCACTGAAAACCAGCTTAATTTTTCAAACCGTGTCCACTTCGATGTGTCTCACAGGTTTAGAAAAAATTTTGATCAAACAAAGCGCCAGTCTCTCAGCAACTTCTCAGACAAAGGAATTCTGACGAGGGGCTGGACGACTCCTCCCACAAGGAGTGCTCACAGGCGAATGACGTCACCGACAGGCGTGGAAAAACTCACGCATGCGCACGAGGGTTCAAGCATGTCTGACGTAAAAACATATGAATGAAATCCATATAGTTTTTGAAAAAAATAAAAAGGACCGTTACTTTATTGACAGCCCTCGTATATGTGTGTGTTTTATTTTCTCTGTTGTTATTGTTTGTGCTTGGGTTTTAGTGGAGGGACTTTTCTTGTCTGGCGTCTTTTGTTTGGTGTTGGGCATTTCCCCTCCTGTCATCTCTTCCATCTTGCTACGCCCCTTTCCAGATCCATCCTCCAATCACTCCCTCTTTATAAGCTGCACGGTTCCCTTCACCTGGTGTAAGGTTATTGTGCCTAGTGTTACTTTCAAGCCTTTTTGTCTTCAGAGTATTGCCCAGTTTTTGCTATCTGTATACTGACCTGTTTGGCTGGTTTTGTTGTTGTTTTTATTTTGTCTCAGCCTGATGTTATGAACACTGTTGCTTATTTCTGCCTGCCTATCTGTGTCCTGAACCCTGCTTGACCTGATATTAAATGCTGAAGCTAATCCATTTGAATCCAGCATTTGTGTCCAACCGCCTCAACCCATTGTGTCTGACACACACACAATAACCACAAAAATTCAGATATGTATAGTCCCACTGATCACTCATCCATTCACCCCATGTGAAGTTGTGACTAATTTCCTGATCTGTGCTGAGACAATGCTATAAGCCTGTACTCACAGGCATCTGGAGCCAGGGATCAGTCAGCGCCGCCGTCACTCACACTTCATTAAACCTTGAATATTTATAGTAATATGTATTTTAGTCATTTACTCATTTCCTTCTGTATGAGTGTTCCATTTGTGCAATAACTAACAAAACCGCTATAACAATCTCATGTTTCCTCAGTCAGAGATTTTTCTGTGAAGCTTTTTGCCAACAAACTGTGAATAAAAGTATGCAGAAAAAGTGCAAATGTTTCATGTCCTGGACCAGCAATTCATTTCCAGATGCCCCAGCTGGAAGACAAAGCTTCAGATCTGCAATAAAACAAATTACACACACGCACACAATTTTTGAAAAATTACAAAATTTCTGACAGCCTGGAATTCATTTGAGTTTGGGTTTTACGAGATGTTTTGAAACACTGCTTCATTTTTCCATTTGTTTGGAGCGTTTTGAGACATTGAATAATTTTGTGAAGTCGACATCATTTTGTGTTTTAAGTATTTTGAAGACTCATTTCCTAAGGTCACTGGTTTAGTTGTATCAAGTGTTCTGAAACAGTCCAGTCATTTTCTGAGGCATTGTGTTATTTGTTGAACTGAACATTTTGAGACAGTGAATGACTTTGTGAAAAACTTTCATTTTAAGCATCTTGACACTGCAAATCACTTCCTGAGTTGTTGTTAAGCAGCTAGTCATTCAACGTTAATGCGATTGGGATCAACAAAAGACTTAAGTGTTTTTAGACTCCTGCACAATGAACACAGTAAATAAATACAGGAACCACAGCCACCTCCTAGTAAAAGAGTTAAATGATTAGTTCCCTTTTCTTCACAATTGTCAGTGCATTCATGGTAAAACGGTATTTGAGGAAACACGTGGCCAGCTATAGGTGCACTTTCTCTAATATAGCAGTTTATGTCAACCCTGGATCGGTCTTAGACAGTGTAACCGGCGCAAAACGTCTGTCTGTGATGTCGCACATGGTTCTGTTTTTCTAAACTTTATTAATAACATATTGATCAGGAGGTACAGCATACATAAAAGAACACTAAAAACCAAGCAGTATAAATCACAGAGGTACAACATCAAATGGGCTGCAAGTCTGTGATAAGCTGAACAAGGCGGCTGTGCCACTGATAACAAAAGGGCACAACGCTCTTTCTTTCCCTCTCTATTTCTCTCCGTCTGCACCACTGTCTGTGTGTTTTTCTCTTTTGTAGTAGATACATGTTTGATGTTATCAAACTTCTGAGCCTGTGCAGTGCCCTCTAGTGGAGGTACTGCTTCACATCCTTGCCAAAAGCATCCATGGAAGTATGTGGGCGCTCAGAGCTATACTGCTTGAAACGTGTGTACTGTATAGATTTTGGGACTGAAATGGACCATAATCAAGCATTATGGTGTTGTCACACTGACAGATTGATTAAACTGATTGGTAACGGATTGAAATAATTTGTTGGTGACAAATATTTAATCTGTTGTTCTCTGGTGGATTTGGGGCTCTGATGGATTGTTGACATCACATTTCCACTGGCAACACTAAAAACCGCATTCAGCAGAATGATTTTCCAGTTTTCAAGACACATATACAAGATGGGTGTTGTGTGGGCCGCTAAAGAGGAGGTACTGCTGGCCCACCACCACCAGATGGCGCCCTGCTTGGAGTGCGGGCTCCAAGCACGAGAGGGCATCGGAGCCGCTGGAGGTGACAGCTGTCATCCATCAACACCAGCTGTCACCCATCACCACCACTATAAAGACCGGACTGCAACTCCACCTCCTCGCCGAGAAATCTTCTACCATACAGGTAATTTTCTCTGCTGACTTAAATTCGAGTATTAGTCTGATCTCTGTTTGCAGCCATTTTCCTGGGATGGATACCCTGTCTGCGGAGTTGGCGTTTGGTGTGGACTGCGACGGCTTCGCCTCACACCCCACCCAGATAAGTGGTTATCTCAGGAGCTGCACGAGTGTGTGACTGGAGGTGGAGGTTCTCCCTCCGTGTCACGACACTTCCCCAACAATGGGGGAGTCAAATCTGGGCAGAATTTGGCAAGGTCTGAATGCAAATGTGGTTACAATCCAGCTAGCTCGGGGATCATGACACCATACTTCCTCACTACGCTCATGCACTGAAATCACTGTGCTGCTGTTCAGTATTACTGCAATATTGAGGACAGCAAACAAGCTTCTTTCTCTGCGTCACCTTCTCACCAAGGAAACCCACCGAGAGCGCTCTGACATCCAGATAAAAACACACACAGCTGCGCTTTGCCTTCAGTCTGACCTTGGTTAAATGAACACCCACGCAGCATGTTGCTGCATTGTGAACTGTCCTTTCTCTAAATTCACACCTCACGCTGGAGCTTTGGCCAATCAGAAGCCCAGTCTGATGCATCGGACAACCAAAGGAATTGAATGGATGAGTATTGTAGAAGTAACAAACAAATACGGGACAAAATGGTCAATAAATGTGGAACCAACAGGAAAGCTCTCCATCTGATTTCTGCTCAAAGATTTGAGCACGCACAAAACTTTCTGACGGACTTGATGGACGGACATAAGCTATTAAGAAACACATTAAGCAAATGAGAAAAGGACTTGGACAGAGACAGATATCAAAATTTCATATGTTACTCATACATTTCTTCAATCTGTCATAGTGTAGCATCTGTATCTGTCATAGCATCCTCCCCGTCCCCCACATTAATGAACTTTGAACAACGGCACTGAATCCTCAGTGGATACGTAACCGTATAAAAAGGTGCTGAAAGGCTTGATTGCAAACAATGCTTTAATTTGACTAAAGTTGCAAAAATTCAATTTGCCTTTTAAATGATGTTACTACTGTATACTCTGTAGTCCATGCATGAGTGAACATGTTGCATTTGCAAACTTAGCAAAGATGATTTGTCAATGTTTTTTTTTTTCATATGCTTTTCAGCCAGATTCCCCATCGCCTGAATGTGATGGGAAACAAATTGTGCTCAGCGAAAGCGTAATGCAATCTGCAACCTCACCATTAGAAGATACTAAATTCTACACACTGCATCTTTAACTAAAAGGTTGCAGTCTGTGCCCACCTGTCAGCTTTGTAGAAGAAAAAAAAACTTTTATATCAGAGGATACCATTCATTTAAAAAAAAAAGTGCAGGATCCCAGCTTGGCATTGAGAAGATTGTGCCAGTATAGACTTTATTAAAAAGAATAACAGAAAATATAATATCTTCTAACCAAAAATGTCACTTGACACTTCATTTTGAATTTGGGTGGAAATCACACCTGACATGGTGTAATCCCTGGGAGAGCTCATGCATCATAGCCATATAAAGTAAAAACATGGATATAATACACATAAGTGGTAATAATGAGTGTGTGGGGCTCCAACACTCAATGCAGATATAACAAAACTCATCAGTATTAACAATGTATTGATAGTTTATTGCAGTACTACTCATCCATGGGCATCATGCAGTGATTATACATGTTTGTATTTGTATCCAGCTATCGCAGACCCCAGAGACATGACTGTCCCCACAAATTCAACACTTTCACTGCATACAGATACACGGCTGACTCCAGGAAGTGATTAAAAGCCTGAATCATAATCTTGATCCAGGACAATCACAAAGCACACCTGCAAAATTATATAGGGTGAAGGCACCTTGACACTTGCACAAATTTAATCCCTGCTGCTTTGTCCTGCTGGATTCCACACTTTGTGCCACTGGACGAAGCATTATATAAAATTATTTTGTAGCTGATGACGCATTTGCTCTCAGAACTTGGCTGATGAAACCATCTCTCATCACTCCCAGAATCAGAGAAATTATCTGCAGCTGCAGGTTGTCTCATGTGCTTCATGAGGTGGAGAACGAATTTGGAATCATCTCGAAGATAATTATTTATAATATTTTATATTGTAATGGCTTGGTAACACATTTTCATTTTCATTCCTTCTCATGAGATAGATAATGTATCTGTAAAATTATGTTTATCGTGGATGTAACATCTCGTCATAATCGTTCAGATGCGCTGTGGCAATGAAACGCATTGACTCGCAGTGACACACAGTGTTTTTGAATAGATTGCGCAATGTTCGTGTCTAATTCACAAAATTGATGCGTGCCAGAGATTTGGACCATTTCAATATTTTCTTTACGCACTTGCACGCACAGTTTACGAATTTACTCTCTGGCACGCCAGTTTGCGTGCCAGTGCGGGGATCAAATTTGTGCACGTATCAAGTTAGCTTGATGCTCTTGATGCAGTACCATACACAAATGGCTATTAGTATGGCATCCATTGTTATGTAAACTACTCAACATCACAGTTCATACAAGACCCTGACCCTACATTTTGAGCTTGAAATTCCTCAGTTGCCTCCTCTACAGCTTTGACACCATGATGTCCCTCTTTGACAGATCTTGCAGTAATCATGGCTGTTTGTTGATTGCCATAAAAATACCCTTGTGAAAAACTAAGTACCTATAGCCATATATATTTTTTGCAGCTCTTGACATTAATTGCAGTGTCAGTCTGTGTGTATGTCATAATTACAGTCTGAGTTGTGCAAAGAGCTAACAACTATTCATTCCAGTTGTGAGCGCTGGTCATAAACCCAGCTGCTGTCTACAGTCTCCAACTAATGGCTGGAAACAGGTGGGAGACAACAAAGGCTCCTACTGTGCTGCTAATTGCTCACAAATACCTGAAGCTTCGATATACTTCATTCTGACCTACAAGTCTATGAATAAAACAACATGCAGTGCAACTATACTGCAGCGTAAACGGCTGTTTTTGTGCAGGCATCTCATTAAACAAACAAAACGGTTGTGTATACTCACAAAGTGCAGGAAGAGCTGTCCTATTAAAAAAAAAAAAGCTAAATCCTTCCAGATTTTCATTGTGCTACTCGCTAAATACGTAGGACGCAGCTGGCACTGAAAGCAACACAGACACTGTATCTATGTCCGAGTGTCTGTTGTTGGCATGCAGGACTCCACACATCATAAATACCTCTGATAGTGTGGGAGCAGTTATTTAACAAAGTAGAAACCGACAAACCGCAAAATGCTTGCCAGTTGCACGATTTAAAAGTATCATTCAGAAATGATACCACTAACATCCAGATCTAATCCTGGTGCAAAGTGCAGCTGCTGCAGCGAAGCAGTTTGCAGCAAATCAAACGGGCCCGTGCACGCCTGCAGAGATCCATTCATCAAATCTAGTGTTACAGTCACCAGACAAACAGACCAGGTTCTTATTACCTGGGTGTGAAGTGAGGTCAGATAATCCATACTGTGGTAACGCCTGGTGAACCAACTCCATGCTCCTCCAAACGCCTACACGATCTCCGGTACTGCTGAACCTACCCCTGTTGAATGAGCAGTGCAGTCCTGAGTTAACCTGAGGACGCGAGACCGTGACTCCGGAGCTGCTGTGCCAGCTTTTGGCCTGACTCAGAGTGAGTGAGGGAGCACAGCTGAGAGGGTGTGAAAGAGAAAGGGAGGGAGGGGAGGTTTGAAGAAGGGGGCTGGGGAGTGCACGGACTCGCACATAACCCCGCTCCTAAACACTGTAACGGAAACAATAGGCAGATCTCTGTCAAGGCTTTAAAGAGGTCACCAGCCTGTGACCCGGTGAACAAACACGGAAGTTCCCGTTCATGCTGCCGTGTTTATTTAACATCTTACTGTTTAGAAGAGCGTCCAGTGAAATCAACCTTCACCTCCACCACCGAGGTTGTGCTGATGTCTGGTTTGCTTGTGTACAAGCTTGATTATTCCAAAACTGATGGCATGAAGTATAAACTGAGCTGTAACCTCCATCACTCCCCCCCCCCCCCCCCCATACTCACCAGCTTCAGCGACAGACAGAGCCACAGACTGTTGTTCCTTCTGGATTTTTAAACAGCCATAGGTAGTGCAATTTCTACATCTCAGTTTACATTGCAAATAATATGTCCATTGTTGTCTTATACACCTTATTGCTCTTATATTTTGTTGTGTTTTATAAGTGTAATAAAGGCTTACTATCAGAAATAAGAAAGGAAAAAGTAAAGCGGAAAATAATTTTCCACACACATTTATTCAAAACACACAGCAAACTATAATAAACTAGTAACACATCACTCCTAAAAACAATCTTTGGTGTGTCACGTGAGGTGAAGCTGCCCTACGAATGGATTTTGGAAAACCATGTGACGGTGAACCAATTCCGACTGGACACTCACATTGCTCACATCATCACACAGCTTCTATGAGGAGTACAAAGATGGTGGATGGTGGCTCGAAAGTCTGCGGAGTTAATTTTTAAGGAAAAAAAAAAGTAAGTTTCTATCTCATATCATTAAAAAGTTATTTATAATTTAGTAAAGCTTGGTCTCAGCCAGAGGGTTAAACCCTTAAATCTTCAGCAAATGTATTTATAAAGAGAAACTGCATGAACTACACAAATTTTTTTATTTTTTTATTTCTAATAACAAGTTAATTCAATGAGGAGAAACAAATGCTAAATTGTTGTTGTGTCGTAACTAAAAATTTCATTGAAATCCGTTGAGGATTTTTTGAGTAATCCTGCTAACAAACAAACAGACGCGGTCGAAAACATAACCTCCTTGGTGGAGGTAATAATTGCTGCTACTGACTGGCTGTCACCAATGAAGTTTTGTTGTTATTACAATGACAATCAACTCTCTCTTATCTCTAAATATACGCTGTGTGTGTATGCGTATATATAGTGGACAAACCCTACGTGAAGTCATAGGTTGTTTTTTTTTTCTTTTTCTTTTTTTTTGAAGATCGAATGTGTCAAACATCTGGTCAACTCATCAATGGGTAAGAAGGTGGAGGTGCAAGATCTGCAAGACCTGGGTGAGATAAATGACATCAGGATACACCCCCCACTCTCCCATCTTGGAGTCACCAAACTAGCTAAAGATAACCTTATTTCAGGTGTTTTTATTAATGTTTTTTTTTTTTTTTTGCAGACTGTGTGGTTTGTGTGGTGCAGATATAACAATTGCTGGCATAGTAGCCATTAGGTAACAATGGCAATAACGTCAACAAGCTCTTGAAACCCGCTAAAGCTAAAAGGCTTAATATATAAATTATATCATTCAATGGAAATACTGAAGCACTGACTTCTTAGACGTCTGTTCGTACAATTAACCGCACAGAAATACATATTATGTCAGACATTTTGTAAGAAAATACTCAGAAAGGACACAGGAGCAGATAGCAGAGCCTGCTAGTGATACCCTGGACACCGCTTGCCAGCACACAGCTGACCCTGTGTGCTGTTATACAATGCTGCTGGAACCTCAACTTCACTGAGGGAGTCTTCCCAAGGGATCAATAAAGTTCTGTCTAATCTAATCTAAGACATCACTCAACGTGACCATGCCCAAAATTATTTGTAAGTACAAAAATTTTGAAAATAATAAAAATAATACAAATACTTTAACAGTTAATGAACAAATAAAGAAAAATTAGTGATGACATTAGGATGTACTGTTTGTATATGCGCCTGGTGATGCAACAGGTGACTGTAACTCCTTCAGAGTTGTGATATGTGTCTTGGTGGCTTCCCTCACTAGTGACTCAGTTTTCTTCTAAGACAGATTTACCATACAGGACCACACTGTTTGTATTGATTAATGATTGGTGCAAATGAACTCGGAGACATATTCAGTGACTTGGAAATGTTTAAGTATCCATCCCCGACTGTCCAAAGTAACAGTGATGAAAATTAAATGTATAAAATCCCAAAGTTTCCTATACGCTAGCCACTGTGTGCTCCTAGATAATGGGTGTTAGCCTACATTTGGCCCCCTGTAGAGTATCAATGGCAGTTTTCCTTCATTGTGTAGCGGTTGTTCGTGCCTGTCAATAGACATAATCTGAAGCAAACCTCCTCATGCATCCCCAAAGATGCTGTCTCCCAGAGAACACAGGCTCCATAGAGTTACTCTGGCTATCCATTACCATCTCGTGCTGAATGACGAACAATGAGACTGAGGTCAAAGGTCGCTGGAGTTGTGTAGCTCCAGGATCTCCACAGGGAAGCAATCACAGTGTTAGAAAATGGAAAATAATGACCACATACAACTCGATAGTCTCTTGGTGCAGACAGGCAAACATTATTACAACATTTTTGTCGCCAGAAACATCGGGCAGCGATTCTATACATCTAAGTGTGTATGTTATCAGGTTATAAAAACAGTGTTTTCAGTGTCAGAAGTGTTTATTTCTCACTAGCTTTTACACAATATATGACAAAGAGGTTATATTTACACACAAACAAAACAGAATTTGCAGCTACCTACCAGCCTATGACGTCACCATGCTAACGTCCGCTAAATGTCTTGTAAATGACTTCAGAGCCAACCACCAGGCCTCTACTGGTGGTTGGCTCTCACTGCGGTATTGTATCACTTCCTGTTCCGGAGCACAGCGATGTTTTTCTGTATGTTAGCTGTTTAATCTGCGCAGTTAGATTGATCTAGTTATCTAGATTACGATTTGTTTCCCAGTGTAATCTTTACGTGCCTTAACTAAAGCACTCCTTCTGCTGAATCACCTCTAAATTATTTACACATTATTCACTTTGCGTGTTTTTAGGAATCCGCTAGCTTAGCGTAGCTACTAGCTCTTAGCCGGTTTAGCATGGTGGCTTCTCCTGTCTCTCCCGCACTTTTCTGCTCTGGGTGTGAAATGTTTAGTTATTCCTCGGCCTCCTTTAGCAGTAACGGTACTTGTAATAAGTGTAGCTTATTCATAGCTTTGGAGGCCAGGCTGGGCGAATTGGAGACTCGGCTCCGCACCGTGGAAAATTCTACAGCTAGCCAGGCCCCTGTAGTCGGTGCGGACCAAGGTAGCTTAGCCGCCGTTAGTTACCCCCTGGCAGATCCCGAGCAGCCGGGAAAGCAGGCCGACTGGGTGACTGTGAGGAGGAAGCGTAGTTCTAAACAGAAGCCCCGTGTACACCGCCAACCCATTCACATTTCTAACCGTTTTTCCCCACTCGACGACACACCCGCCGAGGATCAAACTCTGGTTATTGGCGACTCTGTTTTGAGAAATGTGAAGTTAGCGACACCAGCAACCATAGTCAATTGTCTTCCGGGGGCCAGAGCAGGCGACATTGAAGGAAATTTGAAACTGCTGGCTAAGGCTAAGCGTAAATTTGGTAAGATTGTAATTCACGTCGGCAGTAATGACACTCGGTTACACCAATTGGAGGTCACTAAAATTAACATTAAATCGGTGTGTAACTTTGCAAAAACAATGTCGGACTCTGTAGTTTTCTCTGGGCCCCTCCCAAATCGGACCGGGAGTGACATGTTTAGCCGCATGTTCTCCTTGAATTGCTGGCTGTCTGAGTGGTGTCCAAAAAATGAGGTGGGCTTCATAGATAATTGGCAAAGCTTCTGGGGAAAACCTGGTCTTGTTAGGAGAGACGGCATCCATCCCACTTTGGATGGAGCAGCTCTCATTTCTAGAAATCTGGCCAATTTTCTTAAATCCTCCAAACCGTGACTATCCAGGGTTGGGACCAGGAAGCAGAGTTGTAGTCTTACACACCTCTCTGCAGCTTCTCTCCCCCTGCCATCCCCTCATTACCCCATCCCCGTAGAGACGGTGCCTGCTCCCAGACCACCAATAACCAGCAAAAATCTATTTAAACATAAAAATTCAAAAAGAAAAAATAATATAGCACCTTCAACTGCACCACAGACTAAAACAGTTAAATGTGGTCTATTAAACATTAGGTCTCTCTCTTCTAAGTCCCTGTTGGTAAATGATATAATAATTGATCAACATATTGATTTATTCTGCCTTACAGAAACCTGGTTACAGCAGGATGAATATGTTAGTTTAAATGAGTCAACACCCACGAGTCACACTAACTGTCAGAATGCTCGTAGCACGGGCCGGGGCGGAGGATTAGCAGCAATCTTCCATTCCAGCTTATTAATTAATCAAAAACCCAGACAGAGCTTTAATTCATTTGAAAGCTTGACTCTTAGTCTTGTCCATCCAAATTGGAAGTCCCAAAAACCAGTTTTATTTGTTATTGTCTATCGTCCACCTGGTCGTTACTGTGAGTTTCTCTGTGAATTTTCAGACCTTTTGTCTGACTTAGTGCTTAGCTCAGATAAGATAATTATAGTGGGCGATTTTAACATCCACACAGATGCTGAGAATGACAGCCTCAACACTGCATTTAATCTATTATTAGACTCTATTGGCTTTGCTCAAAAAGTAAATGAGTCCACCCACCACTTTAATCATATCTTAGATCTTGTTCTGACTTATGGTATGGAAATAGAAGACTTAACAGTATTCCCTGAAAACTCCCTTCTGTCTGATCATTTCTTAATAACATTTACATTTACTCTGATGGACTACCCAGCAGTGGGGAATAAGTTTCATTACACTAGAAGTCTTTCAGAAAGCGCTGTAACTAGGTTTAAGGATATGATTCCTTCTTTATGTTCTCTAATGCCATATACCAACACAGTGCAGAGTAGCTACCTAAACTCTGTAAGTGAGATAGAGTATCTCGTCAGTAGTTTTACATCCTCATTGAAGACAACTTTGGATGCTGTAGCTCCTCTGAAAAAGAGAGCTTTAAATCAGAAGTGCCTGACTCCGTGGTATAACTCACAAACTCGTAGCTTAAAGCAGATAACCCGTAAGTTGGAGAGGAAATGGCATCTCACTAATTTAGAAGATCTTCACTTAGCCTGGAAAAAGAGTCTGTTGCTCTATAAAAAAGCCCCCCGTAAAGCTAGGACATCTTTCTACTCATCACTAATTGAAGAAAATAAGAACAACCCCAGGTTTCTTTTCAGCACTGTAGCCAGGCTGACAAAGAGTCAGAGCTCTATTGAGCTGAGTATTCCATTAACTTTAACTAGTAATGACTTCATGACTTTCTTTGCTAACAAAATTTTAACTATTAGAGAAAAAATTACTCATAACCATCCCAAAGACATATCATTGTCTTTGGCTGCTTTCAGTGATGCCGGTGTTTGGTTGGACTCTTTCTCTCCGATTGTTCTGTCTGAGTTGTTTTCATTAGTTACTTCATCCAAACCATCAACATGTTTATTAGACCCCATTCCTACCAGGCTGCTCAAGGAAGCCCTACCATTGTTTAATGCTTCGATCTTAAATATGATCAATCTATCTTTGTTAGTTGGCTATGTACCACAGGCTTTTAAGGTGGCAGTAATTAAACCATTACTTAAAAAGCCATCACTTGACCCAGCTATCTTAGCTCTCCAACCTTCCTTTTCTCTCAAAAATTCTTGAAAGGGTAGTTGTAAAACAGCTAACTGATCATTTGCAGAGGAATGTGTTGGGAAAGTGTAGTGACACGGACCCACAACAGGGGGCGCAAATGAACGGTCAATAGATGAGCCAAAAAGTAACAATTTAATGTTGTGAATGTGCACAACGAACATACAGACAATCACAGAATATCATTAACAGTCAATACACAGAGGTGACGTGTGGGCAGGCTCGAGGATAGAAGACGTCTGTCCTGAGAAGAGCCGGAACCACACGATTTCCGCCGCCCCAGAATCTGGTGAATACTGGAGCCGCCAAGTCCCGAATTCCCAGGTGATCACCGTCCCCGACTGTCGGATCTGGTACTGCTGGCGAAGAACAAAGACAGTCAAGTGTGGGTGTGTGTACACCCAGTAACAACAACGGTGGGAATGCCACCTCCACCTCTCATTCAATATGTTGCAGCGGTCTCAGCTGAAAAGGAGCGCCGTCTTGCACAGCCTCCTCACAAACGACCGGTTCTCCTGCAAATTCTCACAATAATAGAGTTACAAATCTCACAAAAAGGCTGAGAGTATTACCTCCTATGAAGTATGATATCTCGGCAATGAGGTGGAGATGACGTCTGGTCTTTATGGAGTGAGATGATGTTGAGTAGATGGGTGACAGCTGTCAAGAGGTAATGAGCGACAGCTGTAACCCCGGCTGTGTCCATGGCGGCAGCGTCCTCTCGTGCCTGAAGCCCGCACTTCAGGCAGGGCGCCCTCTGGTGGTGGGCCAGCAGTACCTCCTCTTCTGGCGGCCCACACAACAGAAGGGTCTATTTGAAGAGTTTCACTCAGGTTTTAGAATTCATCATAGTACAGAAACAGCATTAGTGAAGGTTACAAATGATCTTCTTATGGTCTTGGACAGTGGACTCATCTCTGTGCTTGTTCTGTTAGACCTCAGTGCTGCTTTTGATACTGTTGACCATAAAATTTTATTACAGAGATTAGAGCATGCCATAGGTATTAAAGGCACTGCGCTGCGGTGGTTTGAATCATATTTGTCTAATAGATTACAATTTGTTCATGTAAATGGGGAATCTTCTTCACAGACTAAAGTTAATTATGGAGTTCCACAAGGTTCTGTGCTAGGACCAATTTTATTCACTTTATACATGCTTCCCTTAGGCAGTATTATTAGACGGTATTGCTTAAATTTTCATTGTTACGCAGATGATACCCAGCTTTATCTATCCATGAAGCCAGAGGACACACACCAATTAGCTAAACTGCAGGATTGTCTTACAGACATAAAGACATGGATGACTTCTAATTTCCTGCTTTTAAACTCAGATAAAACTGAAGTTATTGTGCTTGGCCCCACAAATCTTAGAAGCATGGTGTCTAACCAGATCCTTACTCTGGATGGCATTACCCTGACCTCTAGTAATACTGTGAGAAATCTTGGAGTCATTTTCGATCAGGATATGTCATTCAAAGCGCATATTAAACAAATATGTAGGACTGCTTTTTTGCATTTACGCAATATCTCTAAAATCAGAAAGGTCTTGTCTCAGAGTGATGCTGAAAAACTAATTCATGCATTTATTTCCTCTAGGCTGGACTATTGTAATTCATTATTATCAGGTTGTCCTAAAAGCTCCCTAAAAAGCCTTCAGTTAATTCAAAATGCTGCAGCTAGAGTACTAACGGGGACTAGAAGGAGAGAGCATATCTCACCCATATTGGCCTCTCTTCATTGGCTTCCTGTTAATTCTAGAATAGAATTTAAAATTCTTCTTCTTACTTATAAGGTTTTGAATAATCAGGTCCCATCTTATCTTAGGGACCTCGTAGTACCATATCACCCCAATAGAGCACTTCGCTCTCAGACTGCAGGCTTACTTGTAGTTCCTAGGGTTTGTAAGAGTAGAATGGGAGGCAGAGCCTTCAGCTTTCAGGCTCCTCTCCTGTGGAACCAGCTCCCAATTCAGATCAGGGAGACAGACACCCTCTCTACTTTTAAGATTAGGCTTAAAACTTTCCTTTTTGCTAAAGCTTATAGTTAGGGCTGGATCAGGTGACCCTGAACCATCCCTTAGTTATGCTGCTATAGACGTAGACTGCTGGGGGGTTCCCATGATGCACTGTTTCTTTCTCTTTTTGCTCTGTATGCACCACTCTGCATTTAATCATTAGTGATCAATCTCTGCTCCCCTCCACAGCATGTCTTTTTCCTGGTTCTCTCCCTCAGCCCCAACCAGTCCTAGCAGAAGACTGCCCCTCCCTGAGCCTGGTTCTGCTGGAGGTTTCGTCCTGTTAAAAGGGAGTTTTTCCTTCCCACTGTAGCCAAGTGCTTGCTCACAGGGGGTCGTTTTGACCGTTGGGGTTTTACATAATTATTGTATGGCCTTGCCTTATAATATAAAGCGCCTTGGGGCAACTGTTTGTTGTGATTTGGCGCTATATAAAAAATTGATTGATTGATTGATTGATTGATTGATTATTGGGTTCCAAAAACAGCATTTTTAGTTCTAGAAGTGTTTATTTCTCACTAGCTTTTACATAATATATGACAGAGGTTATATTTACACAAAAACAAAACAGTTTGCAGCTAGCTACCAGCTTATGATGTCACCACGCTAAATGTCTTGTAAATAAGTTCAGAGGTGTTATTACATTCCAAAAACGGTGCTTTCAGTTTTAGAAGTGTTTATTTCTCGCTAGCTTTTACACAATATATGACAAAGAGGTTATATTTACACACAAACAAAACAGAGTTTGCAGCTAGCTACCAGCTTATGATGTCACCACGTTAACGTCTGCTAAATGTCTTGTAAAAAGTTCAGAGGTGTTATTACATTCCAAAAACGGTGTTTTCAGTTTTAGAAGTGTTTATTTCTCGCTAGCTTTTACACAATATATGACAAAGAGGTTATATTTACACACAAACAAAACAGAGTTTGCAGCTAGCTACCAGCTTATGATGTCACCACGTTAACGTCTGCTAAATGTCTTGTAAATACGTTCTGAGGTGTTATTAGGTTCCGAAAACAGCATTTTCAGTTTTAGAAGTGTTTATTTCTCACTAGTTGTTACAGAATATAGAAACGCGTAAATTATGTTTTTATAGACAGACCTGCCAGTGACGTCACGGTGACGCTATACTCTGATTGGCTGTCACCTCCGCCACTCAAAACAAAAAATGGAACAAATTGAAATGAAATGCAACTGTGTAACCCCTTAAAATACCTCTTAAAATTGGTCAAGGTTAGCCATATTTGAACTTGTCCAAGGTCTGTATCCCAAGAATGTTCCCTGTGAATTTGAAGACTGTGGGAGTAACAGGACTGGACTTATGCTGAGCACAGACAGATGAATGCAAAAATCTTCACAATGACCAATGGCCATACTTGATGGCCTTGGGTATTGAACAAAACTGAGGTCCACATGCCAAATGCAGCAGTTTAAATTTATGAGCGAGCAGAGTTTTAACAAGTCGCCATGAACACAACCTGCTGTGGGTCAGTCCGGTCAGATGCTGTCAGAGAGCCAAGCATGTCTGTTGTGATTTTATGCCAACTAAATAAAGAGCTACGTCTGTGTGTCCTGCCAAGGCTGCTGTAAATATAACAACATTATGTAAGCAGAATCAGTTTCAATTTCAGGAAAAGGAAGCACGACTTACTGTGTGAGAAACAATCTAAATATACAACCAAAGATCAGATGAACTGGTGTAGATTTTTTTTCATTTTCATATACTCAACAAAAATATAAACGCAACACTTTTGGTTTTGCTCCCATTTTGTATGAGATGAACTCAAAGATCTAAAACTTTTTCCACATACACAATATCACCATTTCCCTCAAATATTGTTCACAAACCAGTCGAAATCTGTGATAGTGAGCACTTCTCCTTTGCTGAGATAATCCATCCCACCTCACAGGTGTGCCATATCAAGATGCTGATTAGACACCATGATTAGTGCACAGGTGTGCCTTAGACTGCCCACAATAAAAGGCCACTCTGAAAGGTGCAGTTTTGTTTTATTGGGGGGGGATACCAGTCAGTATCTGGTGTGACCACCATTGTGCTGTGTGATAAAACTGCACCTTTCAGAGTGGCCTTTTATTGTGGGCAGTCTAAGGCACACCTGTGCACTAATCATGGTGTCTAATCAGCATCTTGGTATGGCACACCTGTGAGGTGGGATGGATTATCTCAGCAAAGGAGAAGTGCTCACTATCACAGATTTAGACTGGTTTGTGAACAATATGTGAGGGAAATGGTGATATTGTGTATGTGGAAAAAGATTTAGGTCTTTGAGTTCATCTCATACAAAATGGGAGCAAAACCAAAAGTGTTGCATTTATATTTTTGTTGAGTGTATATTTTATGTCTTATAAAAAGCTGTCAGTTTTCTACCTATTTATAAAGGCGCCTACTGAAAACCCTAAAATGTGCATCAATACATAACCAAGGTGAACACCTGAAAGATCACATTTAGATTTAGTCGTTCTCGTGTCTTGAAAACATAATCATCGCTACCCTCACATAGGCCAGTGCTAATGTTGGCATGACTGAATGGCTCCATTGTGATCATTTTATTACAAATATGTGTTATAATATGTCTTGTTGCGCATGCTTATGTATTTTGGGTCAAGGATGAATGCTGCAAAAACAGAAAGTTGGTAGGACAAATATTTTTGGAGAAATTAGCCATTTTAGCTAACCAGTAAACAATGGACGATGTGCTGCAATGCACCATGGGAGTTTGGAGTTTTAAAAATTGTTATTGTTTAACAGCGCTCTGTGTTATTGATTTATTTTGTTTTGTAGTTCAATTGGTTTAGTCAGTTTAGTTAAGTCTCATGTTGCTATTACCATGACTGAGTTAAGTCTCTCATGTTGCTAGTACCAAGACTGAAAAGTGTATTGCATTTGATGTCTTCTGCCATGTCTCTTTGTGTATGTTTAAAATTAGAAGCACCTGCTTGCGGCTTGAATGTGGAAAAGACAAAAAGCTCTCCGTGCGTGTCTGTGTGTAACTTTGATCATGGAGAAACTGTGGACAACTAAAATTTGGCATTTGGTATGCTTATGTATTTTGGGTCAATGATGAACTCTGCGAAAACGGACTAATTTTTTGGAGAAGCTATGGATATTAGCTAAAAAAGAATGAGTGTTGCTAACTACATTCTGGACTCGCATGCCATTCCAGCAGGGGACAGTAAATCATCTATATATTAAAAGTGTGAGGGTGTGATTTTATTTAGTAAGTTCAATGTAAGTGCATAGTATATGAGGTCTATTAGAAAAGTATCCGACCTTATTATTTTTTTCAAAAACCATATGGATTTGAATCACGTGTGATTGCGTCAGCCAAGCTTGAACCTTCGTGCGCATGCGTGAGTTTTTTCACGCCTGTCAGTTGCATCATTCACCTGTGAGCAGGCTTTGAGTGAGGAGTGGTCCACCCCTCTCGTCGTTTTTTTCATTGTTTAGGAATGGCTCAGAGACTGCCACTTTGCTTGATCAAAATTTTTTCAGAAACTGTGAGGGACATCAAAGTGGACACCATTTGAGAAATTCAGATGGTTTTTGGTGAAAATTTTATGGGCTTCAAAGAGATTACGGAGTGTTACTGTCGCTTTAAGGACGGCCCAGAGCGACTGGTGGTGCGCCGCGCTCTGAAGCCACCATCGACAGGCTGAGCGACCATTTCATTTCTAAACGGATGGCTGTATGGATCCGTGACCATCGTGTGCCATTTCTCTGGTTATCACAACAGCTGGACAGCAACCATTTTCCAGCAGATTTCACTTTTAACAAGAGATTTTGTCATGGAAAGCCGAGCGGAGGCTTCGCGCGTCACGATGGATTTGCTACTGGTGCGAGACAAAACCACCTCCATTTTGGTCTCACAGGATGGCTTTGAGATGGCGTTCAGACAGCTGTCGGTGGTTTTTCCATCGAGTGATTATCCGAGAAATTGTGGATGTTCCTGGACATGTCAGAACATGTCCTGTGAGGCTTCATCACGGCGTTGCTTTGCGCCATGCAACACCGCTGCGACGCGTGGAATTCCTCCGCACGTCTGTCTCAATGTGCCGAAAAAGTGCTGACGTCCACGTCTTTTCACAATCCTGTGCTAGTCAGATGACATCCCAGATAAAACACAGTGTCCAGTTTGGAAATGAACGGCACATTCCACTGTTACAGGAGTTTTTGTCATGGAAAGAGGAGCGGAGGCTTCGCGCGTCGCGGCAGTGCCGCATGGCGCAAAGCATCGCCGTGATGAAGCCTCACAGGACATGTTCTGGCATGTCCAGGCACATCCACAATTTCTCGGATAATCACTCGATGGAAAAACCACCGATAGCTGTCTGAACGCCATCTCAAAGCCGTCCTGTGAGACCAAAACGGAGGTGGTTTTGTCTCATTCCAGTAGCGAATCCATCGTGACACGCGAAGCCTCCGCTCGGCTTTCCATGACAAAATCTCTTGTTAAAAGTGAAATCTGCCGGAAAATGGTTGATGTCCAGCTCTTGTGATAACCAGAGAAATTGCACACGATGGTCACGGATCCATACAGCCATCCATTTAGAAATGAAATGGTCGCTCAGCCTGTCAATGGCGGCTTCGGAGCGCGGCGCACCACCAGTCGCTCTGGGCCGTCCTTAAAGCAACAGTAACACTCTGCAATCTCTTTGAAGCCCATAAAATTTTCACCAAAAACCATCTGAATTTCTCGAATGGTGTCCACTTTGATGTCCCTCACAGTTTCTGAAAAAAATTTGATCAAGCAAAGCAGCAGTCTCTGAGCCATTCCTAAACAATGAAAAAAACGACGAGAGGGGTGGACCACTCCTCACTCAAAGCCTGCTCACAGGCGATTGACGCAACCGACAGGCGTGAAAAAACTCACGCATGCGCACGAAGGTTCAAGCTTGGCTGACGCAATCACACGTGATTCAAATCCATATGGTTTTTGAAAAAAATAATAAGGTCAGATACTTTTCTAACAGACCTCGTAATTGGAAATACATTAAAAATACATGGATGACACAAGAAAGTGAAAACACTTATTTACATTGTGGTCCACTTAAAAATCAAATGACAAAATAGAAATAATAATAATATGATGATGATGAAATACATTAAGACAGTAAATTAACATTAAAAATTACATAATTAACAGGAAATAAAAGGGTTGAGTTCCTCTTCTAAAAATTGTTGAGGTCTTAGGTTCTAAATCCATTTTGGATTCACGCACCATTCCAACTCATTATACAAGCTTTGCTTAATTTATCACAACCCTTGAGAAAAATCTCAGCTACCTATTTTGTAAACACTACCCAATCTGTGTTGTGTGGGCCGCTGAAGAGGAGGTACTGCTGGCCCACCACCACCAGATGGCGCCCTGCTTGAAGTGCGGGCTTCAAGCACTAGAGGGCGTCATAGCAACCGGGAGTCACAGCTGTTACTCGTCATCAGCACCAGCTGTCACTCATCCACATCACCACCACCATAAAGGCCGGACTGCAACTCCACCTCCCCGCCGAGAAACCAGCAACCTTGGAGGTAATTTCTCTGCTGAATTTAAATTGACTAATAGTCTGAACTTCTTTGCAGCCGTTTTCCTGTGGGTGTTGCCTTATCTGTGGGATTGGCGTTTGGTGTGATCAGCGACGGCTTCGCTTCACACCCCAACCAGATAAGTGGTTAGACAGGAGCTGCACGAGTGTGTGACTGGAGGTGGAGGTGCTCCCTCCTTACAGAACACAGACTGTGGGATTACCGAGTGTGCGTACTCACACTCACCTGTGCTGTTTCTGTTCTCTGCCAGCAGTACCAGGTCTGACAGCTGGAGACGGTGACCACCTGGGGACCCAGGACTTGGCGGCTCCGGTGTTCTTCAGATCCGTTGGCGGTGAGGGCCGTGTGGGATCCGGCTCAGTTCTGGACGGGCGTCTCCTATCCTCAAGCCTGCCCACACGTCACCCAACGTGTAATTGACTATAGTCCCAAAATGATTGTTGTCTGTATTCCGTTGTGCACAATTTACAACATTAAATTGTTACTGTTTGGCTTATCCATTGCCCGTTCTTTTACACCCCCTGTTGTGGGTCCGTGTTCCTACACTTTCACAACAATCTGGACCCCATAGATCCCCACCGGCAACATGCTAGTTACATTTATTTGTGAACTTTAAAATCAGTTTGGGGTCGTAACATACACCATCAAATAATATAAAGAGGTTAGGACCAGATGACCCTAGGACTAGCGGGCTCCCTGCACACAGAAAGCCACAGTGGCAGGAGTGCCCCATTTGCTGTAGACACACATACACAGGCACAGAGCCGCACCCGTAAGGCACTTGATATGTATGGGAAACACCAGTATTTGGCAGAACACATGTATGGTCTCTCCTGCAAAGAGACATACTGAAGCTTAAGTTACATAATTAGGTGGATGAGCATTTCTGTCTGGCACTTGAACCTGGTAGTGAATGTATACACACATTAAGCAGAGCACCTTGTAATCATGGATGAATATTATTGGATGTTGTGAGTCACCTGATCATAAAGCCATAAGTACAAATGAATCAACTGATGATTTATGAGCGAGCAGATACAATGCAGCTGATACTGTATCTGCACAAAGCCAATCTGCATCAGGCGTGACTTCACTTTGCTTGAATAGATGCAATGCTCGGTGTCTGTTTGTACTTCAAAGCTACATGAACAATGCATGGTAAAACGGTAGCCATAAACGGACAATATCGTTCAGGTATGTCTGATTGTGAATATATACCAGTTGTATGCCTGGATGGTTGCCATTGCGGTCTCAGGGTGGTTCTGTATTGTTGTGGATGCAGCGACACACGGCACCAGCACATGTTCTATCCATTACGGAATCACAGTGGATCCTGGATGGCAACTCCACAAACAGAGGTTGGGTCCACCCCCGCTTCTTGAAAGTAGCCATCTGCGAGAGCCAGGTGAAATGTGGGCATCACTTCGGCCTTTTCCAGTTGCTGGGGTTCTCAACACTTACTTAGGGAGACTCAGATGAGGAGTACCACTTGTACTGTGAGGTGACATCAGCCATCACCACCCCATAGTATAAAACAGACCGCTGCTAACAAGCCATAGAACACTCTCACTCTCTGCAGAAACCACAAACATTCTGTCTGAGTGACTGTATTTTAATGTGATGACTGATAACACAATGTTACATGATTTCAAGAGTGTTCCCAAACATCATTTAACAATGAATGACAATGCTCTGAGGTTCGCTTAAATGCCAAAAAACGTTACGAGGGGACCATTTAGTGTAGTGACAACTTCAATGACTATTGTGGCTTGGCATTTATAACCCATTTATTCATGTTGCATCTTGAATTTTTGTGAGGTCTGGCAGCCGTTGTCACTTGAACAGTTGCACACTGTATTAGGAAGGACAAGCCATTACATCAATGACTTACAATACATCTAAGGAAACATCTGGAAAATTCAAATTCTTCCAGATCCAAACAACAACAACCCCCCCCCCCCCCCCCCAAAAAAAAAAAAAACTAGAGTACCGCACACATAGAGAGCAAACCTCCACCAACACTAGTTTCAAATTCCACAAATTTTACCTTGGAAAAATTTTTTCAAAGTCCTGTTAGAAGTGTCTTTTCATAAGATAAACTGTGATCAAATATACAGAGTATGTATTTAGTTCATGCACTTGAATCAAAATTTGTTTTTTGTTTTTTTGTCATATTGTCATTTTTTTTCAGCTTTTTCAGTTTCTGAATTCTTTTTCAGATAATTTTCACAGAACATTGGTTATCTCTGCTATGCACAATTTGTCATTGCTTTGGCACTTGGTTTCCGACTGATAACTAGAAGATAGATAAACAGGGATAAAATTGGAACCTCCATCCAATTTTGGTGATGTAGGTAAATCCATAAGAGAAAAATTAGAGTGATTGAGGCACTTTTGATTGTGTTAATATCATATAACCTCTTTGTCATATATTATGTAAAAGCTAGCGAGAAATAACTGCTTCTAAAACTGAAAATGCTGTTTTTGGAACCTAATAATACCTCTAAAATCAATTACAAGACATTTAGCGGACATTAGCATGGTGATGTCATAAGCTGATAGCTAGTTGCAAACTCTGTTTTGTTTGTATGTAAATATAACCTCTTTGTCATATATTATGTAAAAGGTAGTGAGATATAACCGCTTCTAAAACTGAAAATGCTGTTTTTGGAACCTAATAACACCTCTAAAATCATTTAGAAGACATTTAGCGGACGTTAGCATGATGACGTCATAAGCTGGTAGCTAGCTGCAAACTCTGTTTTGTTTGTATGTAAATACAACCTCTTTGTCATATATTATGTAAAAGCTAGTGAGAAACACTTTTAAAACTGAAAAGTCTGTTTTTGGAACCTAATAACAACTCTGAAGTGATTTAGAAGACATTTTGCCAACGTTAGCGTGATGACAACACATGCTGGTTTAGCTAGCTGTAAAACTCTGTTTTGTTTGTGTGCTAATATAACCTCTTTGTCATTTATTATGTAAAAGCTAGAGAGAAATAAACACTTCTAAAACTGAAAACAGTTTTTGGAACCTAATAACACCTCTGAAGCAAAATCAAGGATGTTAGCATGCATGCTAACTTTTGTTAACTTAGTATAGAGTTAAATTTGTCTCATTATACCTGCAAATGCACAGAGGGTGATCTACAAATATTTAGGACACATGTAGACGCATTAAAATGTACATATTATTTTTGACTGGCTGATTGATAGAGGAGCTTTATTAAACATGTACAACTTGTACATACAACAACAGGATCTTAATGTTATGTGCAGACGTGAGTTGAGGAGCGCGACCAGCGTCTGACTGAACCCAGCGCTAAAATAACCAGAAAGCGGTTCCAAAAACAAAACAAATTTATTTCCCTTTTGTGCAATAACTGTGTACAACATAAATGTGCATTTGTCTGGCGAGGTGAAGGACGGCGCTCTCTCCAGCGCCCAAATGGATCGAAGCCCGACGCTTCTGGACCCAGACTCACCGCCGAACACCCCCCAGGTGGACACGACAAACTGACTCTGTGAAGGATGGAAAAGGTGAAGTAAGTCAACAGCTACAACAAATATCCTTCAAAGGTACACACTATCAGCAACACATTCAGGTCTGAATTTAAGCTTTATGTAAATGAGCAGCTTCTCACAACAGGTGGAGGATCATCAGTCCGTATGCCACGGCAGTGAGAAGAGAGCTGCACAATTCTCATCAATGTTCAAATATACTGCATAACAAAATACCAAATTACTGTTAACACTTATTCAGACAATCATCACCTCTGATGTGTGCTGACAGCATGTGTCCCTCACCCGTCCATCCTTCACAGGCACGATGTGTCAAACCCAGGCGCGGTCCTCAGCGTCTCACAACCGAACGTCACAAGGTCGAGTTCCCGGCAATTCTGCTTGAACCACTCATGGCTTAAATGCAGAACGCCATCTCATTATCTGCTTCAGCTGAAAGTCTTTAAGTTTACACTTGAGCATCATCCACAGGTGCTGCGAGTCAGTAGGCCTGCACGTGAACATCCTCCACAGGTGCAGCTAATAATGCTGATGAGGGTGAAGGACTCTTCTGCCAGCACCGTCTCCACAGACAAAAACCAGTTTGCATACCACCTGGAGAGCAAAGAAAAGAAAACAACACAAAAACATCCAGCCAAACCCCCCAACACACAACACTTAATAATTAATTGAACAACTGCAAATTATAAAGAACACAATACTCATATGGCCGAGGGTATTTTAGCATTGCGCTATATATTTTTTTAATTACAGATGCTATTTTGCTTTGTACTGAATGCTGTTACTGCTGTAGGAAACAAACACCGGCATGGATATTATTATTGAACCTTGTTTTATGTGGGGAAACCTATGAGTTGCTTCATAAGTCATGACACTACTAAAATTTGCACAACCAATGTTATGACAAACATTCCTGTAAAGAACACGCCGCAGAAAGTGTAACATCATGGCAGTCAGGCTGGTGTGAACATCCTTTTATAGTGGAGAAACAAACACTGAGTGGACCTGACAAAGTGGCTGTTGCTCATCTCCCTAATACCTCGTAATATCACCTTTCAGCGCTGATGGAGGCTTCAGGGCAGATGCACACCTGCACGTCGCTCAGACTAATTAGCGGCTTGTGTCATCCTGGCCTTTGGGAAGCCCTTTGAACCTTTCAGATGGGGTTATGGAAACCTTGTGACTAATGGAGGCACAGGCTCTTAGTCTGTGTATTTTGGAAGAAGGCTTCAGAAAGAGGACTTTTATCCCACATGCTGACAAATGAGACACTTGAGTTGATGAGAAAAGCAGATTGAGACAACACGTTATGTTTTCAAGTAACCGTTGAGCTGACAAATTAACAATGTTGAAGAAAAGAGTTGGCGCAGACATAAATCAGGATTTTCATTTGCTAGAGTGCTTTCGATTGATGAAACAGTCTGAAGCGGACATTCTTGTGAGGGGAAAGTCAAGAAAAATCAGACATTCATTAATCAACACTTTGTATGAACCGTTAAAAGGGAATGGCAAAATGTTTCAACTTGGGTTCTGTTTTTAAAAGTTTTGGGTTTCACCTTTTCACTTGGGACAAAAATTTGTCCAGTGTTGATTCAGAACACAGACACCATCACGGCAACAGCTATACAGTGTAACTGTATGAGGCAAGCTAACAAAACTCAACAGCAAACTGCTTCTTGTCATTACTGAACAGGCAAACATGTCGCTTGAAGTATCTGGTAGTATGGAGAGAATAAACGTGTGCATGTTTACTTCATTAAATGCAAATAAACTTTTTAAGGTGACCAATTGTACAGTTAGCCGCTTACCTTAGCCGCGCTGTGCTCCACTGAGGCATTACAAGTAACCAGAAGCAGCAATTATATTAAGTAACATTAACCCGTGACAATGTTTGCATTTTAAATCTAAATTGCACTGATTTTAATTTGTTTTTGTGAAAATATGAAAGTCAAAACAACTAAAATAGAGGCCAAGATCAAAAAATGTCAGAGTTACTCTTTAATATACAGCAACACCTGCAATATTTTAAGTTATGTTAAAATTTTAAGTTAGTGTTTTGTAAGATCCAGTGTCGCACGCTTGCGTGCACCTGTGATGGTTATTTTCGGTACGTCAGACAGCAAAAGCTCCTGGTGACCTGCTGTCTAGTTATTTCGACAGCCACCACAAGCTTCCACAAACTAATCATGTTTTCATTTAGCTGCTGGCATGGTCCTGTCCATGCTGGAGCTCTTCATCCTTGTTGTTTTTTCTGATAAATCTGCTGAAGCGCTGTCTGTCAAATAGAACAGCAATGCACAGTGAACAATTTGGCAAAAAAAAAAAAAAAAACAGAACAAAATACTAAATAAACAAAAGATATATGTGGTGATCTAAGCGGAGAGAGAAATGATGATACTGAGGTTCATATTGCTTCATTTTTTCTTCTCTTTATGTTCAAATATGTGCTAAGAAGAACAAATAAATACAGTCAGGTACATAAATATTTGGGCAGTGACACAATTTTTGTAATTAAAGCTGTATAACTGGTGATTCAACAGTCAAAAGTTGCAAAATGCGCAGTTTCTCCAATCATATTCACAGAAGCCGATAACTTGGTGTCTTGATGGCTTCCCTCATTTAGTCTCCTTCTTTGAACAGTCATTCAGTTTTTGAGAACTGCCTACTACAGACAGATTTAGCGTACAGTACAACACTGTTTGTATTTCTCTATGATTCACGTAAATGATGTCCAAGACACAGTCAGTGACTTGTAAATGCTCATGTATCCATCTCCTGGGACAGGGCAAGGGACAAAACTGTAAGTTGATATGCTGACTGTCAGTCCTAAGTGGCATTGTTCAGTTCATATGTTTGTGACAGTATGGGGAATGCTGTGAAGTCTTTAATAAAACAGCAAAACTATGACTGAAAAAAATCAGAAATTTATGAAAATGCAGCATGTAGGTCTTTAGGTACACAATATTCCTCTTGCCAAATTTTAAATCTCAGATTTTAGTAGTTCTTAAGTTTTAGGACGCAAAGGTTTTGCTGTACGGAGGATTGGAAGGACGGAAGAACAGTAATTTCTCTTGACAAGCACAACTTATAGTTGTGAACAATCAGTTATATTTCTAATATCCTTGATGAGAAAAATATTATTGCGTGGCTACTAATACTAATATTCATGCTATGACTAATGCGAAGCGAAATGAAATGGTAACGTACTGATCTTGTGGCCACACATTTAAGTAAGTCATAGCCAAAAATGAATAAAGTACGGGAACATAAATAAATTGAGGCAATGTCTTCATATTGTGTGATCACAAAATAAGGAATCTGTTGTATGCTGATGATATTGGGAATAATATTATTGCATGGCCATATTTGTTTTACACTAGTGCCACCAGGGGGCACTATATCACATTGACTGACTGAAATTTTGTGACTACTTGGTATTGAGGTTGTACAAAGGTTAACAGATTCAACTTTAATAATGTTTTTTTAATTTAATAACATTGCAATACATGGAATATTCGTATTACAGTTTGCCATTTGTATTTATTTATATTTTATAGTTTTAACAGTTAAATAGATTATATTTTATATTTAAAGCTAATCACGTATTTGGTATAAAATCCTTACCGTTTAGATCTACTGAGTACTGTTAATGTTTAATGAAAAAGTATATAAAATATCTCTTTCTAATAGATCTAGCAGCATAAGACAGTACAAATATTTAGCTACGTCAAGTGCAGTACTGAGCCCCGGTTAATAAGTAACCGACATTAAGGTGCTTGATTAATTGACAGCAGCTTTTCATTGAGATTGACGTGTTGATTTCAGCCTTTAAAAGCATGAGTGTATTAGACAGGCAGCTTTTATAAGCTGAAGTGCACCATCTGTCCCTCTGGCAGCCACAGCACTCGCTCAAATGATCTCACCTGTGCTAAATGCTGAAAGGTATATTTGCTGACTTAGCATTACAATTTATAGACTAGTCATTAATTACACCACCAATAACAGATTGGATTTACTCAGCAAAGGCTATGATATTATGCACAGAGCTGTTGAACCACTGTTGCAGATGTTGGTTACGGTACATTTTGCAGAAAATGCTGAAATACAGCTAAGAGGAGTTGTTAAATAAATACTGTTCTAGGAAACAAGTGATTCAGTTTTGGAGATAATCCAGAATGCATTCTGGAAATAAGCTCAAGAAGAATGTTTGGTGCATTGCAACATTTGACTCAAAAAGTTGAGATTATGTTGATGAAATAGGGTGAGTGGATGGGTAAAGTACTAGAAATGACCAGTGATGGGCACAGCTAACCAAAAAGTTAGCTTTGATAACATTTCAGATATTGGATTAATGGTTATCTTTTATTACATTAAACTGAAACTGCTAAAAAATTGATCTTTATTACAGATAACCAATAACTTTTAGTATGGATTCAGACGCGGCCATATCAGATTACACTGTCGGCTTCTGATAAACCAGTTTTACTTTAAGTGCTGCAGAGGCTGCTGGGTAAATTCAAGGATCATAAACACACACACACACAAAAAAAAAACCGTACAAAAAATGAATGAATAAAAATAAAACCCCAAACACTGTCACCATCTTTCAAAAGCAGTAAAACACAGTATTATAAGTCACAGTTTATGTCGGTATTAGATACACCATCATTTACGAACTAAAAGCTGCTGCTTTTTCACACGCTTTGAACAACTTTGCTTTGAACCTTGAACCAATCGAAGCAGTGATTCACAGATTGAAGCAGTGTTTCAATCTAATGCTTCATTGATTCATTGTTTTATTTCGCTTTATCTTAATTTCCCCCCACTAAAACCCTAAACAGTATATGTCTGTGAGTAATCTTTACCTTTTTTATGTTAAACCGACCTGTCCGATCTTCTGAAACAGTTGATAGATGTATTTTCTAACTTAAAAACGGAACCGATGCTAACACGTTAGCATGTCTATGGCATTTTCAATGTTAAAGTTAGCATTAAGCTGTTGCAGCAGCACGTTTGTGTGCATTTGTTTTCTGTATAATAATGGTGTTTGTTGTCGTGAAAGAGTCAAATGTATTACAAATTGTAATATTTTTAAATTTATTTTTGTTTATATTAATAATAATAGCAACAATAATAGTAATAATAGCTAATAACTCTACAATACAATTTTAGAGAAAGAGACAAAAAGACCCTGATTAAAAACACAACAGAACATATAAAACTAAAAATATAAAAGATCAGGCTGCCTAGGTTATAATATACTTACAGTGCCTTATTTTCCACTCTATACACTACACAATCATAAAAGCTGTTTAAATAAACATTTGTAATAGTAGTTCCTTGTGTTCTAAAGTCAAATAGTGCATTACAGTAGCTTGTAGTATGGTCAAGAGAAGTTTTGTTTACAAAATGTCACTCCACTGCAGCAGCCAAGCTGCCCCAGTTACACACAATCAATCTATGTTCTCTCTGACTCACTGTAACGTCCAAAGTGAACCTGAACTACACTACCCACAACGCTCCCTGCGTGGACCGGCCAATCACGTTTTGCGCTTAATGATGATGTCATCAGCAAGCGACAGCCACAAACACACAACAGTTGGACTAAAATGTTTGATTTTAGGGTTTGCAAACATTTTTGACAGTTAAACTTTGCTCACTTTACCAGCAAAAAAAAAAAAAAAAAAAAGTTAGCAGACTGAAAGTTATCGGAACTCAATTTATTGGAAGATAATTGGTCCGCTTATGGTTTTACAAGTTATCTGAAAAGCTAATCCGCTAGAAAAACAAGATAGTTATCGGATTAGCTGAACTGTGCGCCCACCACTGAAAATGAAGGATTTAATTTTGAATTTGACATAATATTTTCATTCACATATGTGGTCTTGGCAGAGGTATGCACTCTGTGAGTGCCTTCTACTTTAAACTGTGATTCTGTTGTGTAAGCCAGCGGGCTTTCACACTGAGCGCTTGTTTGAGGGAAGCATAAACCAGTAAAAAATGGTTGATTCCATATTTTAACATTTAAAGGAGCACATATGAGGGTGGTTTAGTGGTTGGCACCTTTGGCTCACAGCAAGAAGGTCATGGGATTGATTCCCACCTGTGGCCTTTTGCATGTTCTCCCCGTGTTTGCTTGAGTTCCTGGATACTCCGGCTTCCTCCCACATCCAAAGACATGCAGGTTAGGTGGACTGGAAACTTTAAACTGTCTGTAGGTGTGAATGTGTTTGTGTGTCTATATGTGTCCCTGCGACAGACTGGCGTCCTGTCCAGGATGTACCCCACGTCACGCCCTATGACTGCTGGGATAGGCTCCAGCCCCCCGCGACCCTTAATTGGAGTAAGCGTTTGAAGGTGAGTGAATGAGCACATTTAAATATGAAAACAGTTCAGGCTAAACTCTTGGTCAAATAAGGTATTAAAGGGGTCATATAGTGCAAAACTAGTAAAACCGTGATATATTGTTGTTGTCACCATCCCAAAGGTGAAAAATGCAATGATATTAATTTTAGGTCATATGAACCATGCTGATCCTGAATTTCTTCAAAGTCTCACCCTGTGTTTAAGGATGTGTTCTATCATTCTGGAGATGAAAGACCTCTTGTGTCAGTACCCAGTGACCACAGCTGAGGGTTTGGAATGTAGACGAGTCATGACAGTTTCACTTCATGACTCAACTCTTGCTTTCCCACAATGGTCCAAATCACCGCTGTGTCTGCCTGTTGATCTCACAATCCGCTCTTCCCTCACGAGCGAGCAAAACACCAAAATGCTTCAACCCCCTCACTTGGGACAGCTAGTCCCTCCCAACATGGTGGGAGAAAACCAATGGTTTCCAGAAGAACCCCCCAACTCTTAGGCTTTCTGCTCCTTCCTCGCCACGACAACACGTCATATCATAACAATATCATTTTCCCCTCTCATTCTGCACATCCATCATTTTTCTTGGCCTGATCATATCCCATCTGTTCCTTGGGGTTACTGGAGGAAAACATCTTTACCCAGATGGATTTACAGACAGGCTGGGAGCTATGAATTATCTGAGTCTGGGCTGTTATCTGCCTGAAGGAGTCAAGCAAAGCGAAACCTGATCCAACAATGAGAATGCTGTTTTTCCCAGATGAATGATTTTACCTCATCTGAAAAGATTTTTTCAAAGCTGAACATGGAAATCTCAGTAAAAACACAAGATTTAAACTATACTGTGCAAAACACCCAACTCAACTTTTTTTTAAAAAATACACCAATATATAACTTTATTTTGAGGTTGTGGCTTTGCCAGAACAACAGAGACAGCACGTCCGAACCAATACTGTGACCAGATAATGTCACAAAATCAGTGTGCGGGAAGCTGGTTTGTTCAACTGGTCTTTTTTTTTTTTTTTTTTTTTAATCAATAAAGACAAATCGTTTCCACATATGAGGAATATGCAACTTTTCTTAAAGCTTTGTTTTTGCAGTTAATTTTACCACAATGTAACTATAGTTAGGTCGGTTGCACAGTAGGATAAGGCGTTGAGCTAACTTATGCAATTCTGCATTTCAGTCATGGTCATACTGTCTCTCTTTTTCTGTTGATCCAATGCACCACAATACACTCAAGCAAAATCATTTTATCCTCATATGACCTTTTAATGTGTAGAAATACAAGATGATAGCCTATATTGTTTATGAGTTATTCTTTAAACAAAAAACAGAGGATGGATCTTTCAGCGAAGCTTAGGACTAGTGGCCGTTCTGTTTTTTCTTGTTGCTTAATGCTGACAAATTATACTGTATTTGTTGTCTTTCTGATGCCTGATTGTGTTATTTTTTTTTTCTCTGTTTGAGATGCGGCTCCATCCAGAGATGGGTGTGATGTCTACTTCTGCAACCCTCCCGTCCTGTGCACCAGCAAAACGTCCTGTATATTCATTTTGTAAATTATGTTGGTAGTGTGGCCCAAGCAGAGGGTCACCTCTTTGAGTCTGGTCTGCTTGAGGTTTCTTCCTCAAATCATCAGAGGGAGGTTTTTCTTACCACTGTCACCTGTGTGTTTGCTCTAGGGGTTGGTAAGGTTAGACCTTACTTGTGTGAAGCGCCTTGAGGCAACTTTTGTTGTGATTTGGTACTATATAAATAAAATCATTTAAATTAAATTTATCCATCTATTCACTCACACTGCATTTTACAGAGTACATGGCTAAGCTACATTCTGACAAAAATGAAATCTAATGCCATCCTATTACTTCTGGGAAAAGCCCTTCTATTACATACTATTGGGTTTACTGACCTAAATACTTTCCTAATAATAAATAACTCAGTTGCACCAAATGCTGACAAATATTAGTAGGGAGCCACATTACAGTCATCCTAATGACTGCAAAATGTATGACGAAGTCATCATCTGAAATCAGCTGCAGTAAAATAACCCGTGAGATGTCACTTGTAAAACACTCATCAGATGTTATATGGAAAATAAACTTTGGAATTCACTGCATAGCTTTGTGTCTTCAGTTTTAAAGCTACCTAGTGTAGGATCGAGCAGAAATGGAATATAGCATTCATAAGCATCTGTTCATTAGTGTGTAATTACCTGCAACAATGAATAAGATTAGAATGAGCCCTTCATATCTGCACGGGACACCCTATGGTGTCTACTGACTGGTTTGCTAGTGCAGGCTAACAGGTTTGAGAACCCTGTGATATGGAAGATCATGCATATTGTTTACCAGAAGAGAAGGCAAGAGAACAAATTACAACTGAAGATGAAGATAACACAACACTGGTCAATTAAAAAAAAGAACTTTTTTCCTTGCATGGACTTTGAGAACTGATTTAGGGTCATTTGGGGGTGCTAAATCAGATTTCCTCTATCGCATCACATTTTTTTGCAATCTGCATGTTCCTTATTGATGGATTACGCAAAACTTGCTCATTCAATCATATGTTTGATTCCACTAATCATGCACAAAAGCAGCTTCAAAAGCATAGTTTTTAAACCAGGTTTGCGAAATGTGAGCAAAGAGCATAAAAAAAAGTGATTGGCAAAAACTAACACCAGATTCAGATTCAGCGCCCCCAAATGAATCCATTGGAAAAACTGTGCTGACCCATGCAATCTGCAGCCTCACCATTAGATCACACTAATTCTTACACACTGTAGCTTTAAGGTGACAAAGGTTGCCTGATAAATACTTCCAGTGACACATTCAAACCTACTAGAAAATATACAGAGTGTAAACCATAATCTAACAATGACTTTTCTGTCCTCAGCTCACACCCAATGCAAAGCCTTCAGATTTAAGTCAGCGTTGTAAACACACAGACCTGGGTTGGAGTTAAAATCCATGGAGTGCAGAAGAAGTGTCCTCCTCTGTACCAAATGTCAAAGGAGCAAAATCCGCCCTGTTTCTGTAGACCGCAAGCCCCCCACTGCCAGTTATTCATCTGTTCTTCTTCAGTGTCACAGATGGATTTTTCTGTTTCTGCCAAAACGCGCACAACTGCAGCTCCTTCTCTCCTCCTGATTCCACCCGTCCTTCTCTTGTTTCTAGAGTTCCTCCTCCTCATACAACTTTATTGCCTGCTGAGAAATCTTCTTGTGAAGTCAAAGGCAAGTCAGTGTGACAAACCGTTCTTCAGCACTTAGGTGAGGTTGCCTCGAGGCGGCTTCTGGTTTGTCCACGTTCGCACGCGGCGAACCCTCGTGTCAAATGAGCTGGCAGAGGAGAGGAAACATACGAGTAAGAACCAGACGGGAGAGCTGCAGAGTGAGGCGGCAAGCCAGAGGCAAGATGGTGTGTCTGCTGGTCTGTGGAGTTCGTGAGAGCAGTAGGAGGTGGTGGGGAGAGGGGTATTGTAAATCACCCGGCCCTCCCCAAAGTGGGGACCTGTATTATGAATGCAGAGCGGGCACCTGGCCAAGTGACGCGTCTACACACTCTATAAATATAGCCTCACAGCACAGCTACTGGTAGCCAAGAAGTCCACAGACACTGGAGTTTCTCCCTGTCTGAGCTAGACTTGTTTTCTAGACTTAGACTTGTAGGCGAGCTACACATTACTGGCTACTGCAGATTGCCGGGGGGCACCCCTTTGAACCTGATCCTTAAGGATGATTAAAATTAAGAGCGATGCTACCTGTTGAGTTCAGCTCATGGGGGGGGGGGGGGGAGAGACATGAGACATCTAAATATTTATCTGCAGTAACATCAGTTTACATTCCAAGAGTCTGAATATTCAAGTCAAGTAGTCTCCGTTAGACAAACATAAGTAGTGCTACCCTGAAAGAGGTTAAAGTATGCCTCCACTCTGTTTTGTTGCTATTTAGCTTAAGCTAGATGACATCCAGGGTTTTATTTCATGAAGGCAACTGACAATGGGGAGCTGAGTGGAAAGTTTGGCACATCGGAACCACCTTTGTTCCTGGTTGGCAACAACCACCGGTCTTCCCCACCTCCTACAAGCAAAAACCCACAGTATTGTCACAACCAAAACACATGTTGATGTCTGCTTGGTCTTTTGTTTTTGCTGGGGCTCTTCAGCACTGAAGCACCTACATGGTGGGTCATGCACAGCAAATGCAAATGGTACACCTCATTTGAGTCTCTCCAAGTAACCATTCATTGGACAAAGTGGTCCTCAAAGATCTCAAAGAGAGACCTAGTACCAAAAACATCAAGTCATCACCTTAGGTCACCGGTTACCATTCGGGTCTCACAACCATACAGTAAGACCAGGACCCTAAAGACTTGGATCTTTAGGGTCTAAGCAGTGGGTCACCCCTTTGAGTCTGGTCTGCTTGAGGTTTCTACCTCAATATCAGCAGAGGGAGTTTTTTTCTTACCACTGTCACGTGTGTGCTCTAGAGGTTGGTAAGGTTTGACCTTACTTGTGTGAAGCACTTTGAGGCAACCTTGTTGTGATTTGACACTATATAAAGACAAATTGAATTAAATTATATAAACTAAATAAATTGAAATCTTTGTTTCCTGGAAAGATATTGGCTTTGATAAAAATTTCTGCCCTGCAACTTCTCAGGGATGTCTCAGTGTCAAAGGCAGAGATCCCACAGACATAAACTTCGTGATAATGCCTGTAAAAAAAAAAAAAAACATTTTTGATGGTTGAGACCCGGAAGTAAGTGAAACCCTGGATCTTAGTCTTCATTCAGAACAAATGTAAAACCAAGCACTCTGACTTGTCATTCAGGTTTGCAAGTGGTAATATCCATTGATTCTGCAAATAGAGTAGAGTCCATGCAAGCAATGAACAAGGTAGGAACCAGAATACGTGAATGACAAATCTCTGAATTCATTAGGAGGAAGACTCTTATTTTCTTGAGACTCTTATATTTATGTGTAGCCCTGCTATGATGTCCTGCAACGTATTGGGGATTCCATCAATTCTCAGGATGTCCCACAGGACAACCTAATCAATGCAATCAATAGCTTTGTGGTAATCAACATAGGCAGCAAAGATGTTTTCAGTGAATACTTGCAGAGCTGGGATGCAGTTAATGGTTGCGTATGAAGCCAGTCTGCTCCTGTTACTGAGCAGTGAAAGGGCTGGGGACTGAATCCTGTTAAAAATTACCCTTGCAAGTACATTAGTTGGCACAGAGAGGAGTATAATACCCCGGGAGTTGTTGGAATTCAGAGAACAACCTTTTCCTTTCCAAAAAGAGGCAACAAGTCCTTTATTCCAGTCTACAGGGATGATATGTGTCTCAGATGGAAGCAGTGATTGATTTCAAATCAGGCCAACAACATCTCCACGTGTGTGCTGGCGTTCAAGCCCATCTGTCAGCTGTTTCATCACCTTTGCAATCCTGAGCATCCCTCACACAAGTTGGGGAAGCCCCCACATGATCTATGATGTCGCTATCGTAGACTGTATGGGTCGCTACCGTAAGTATTTCAAGACCACCTGTTCTTCTGAATTTTTCCCCTTCAGGGGAAATTTTTTTTTTTTTCTAGATAACGCAAGTTTTGATCATATTGGCAGTGTCAGATTATGAATCCCCTATTTCATGGCTAATAAATCAAGTTATAATGGAAATTATTTTTTTATGACTTAAATCTTAAAAAAGCGCAGTGGCTGAATACCTTTAACTGAATCCCCAAAACAGACGACAGACTCAGAAGTAATACACCAAAACTCAAAAGCTGCATCAGAGCAACAACAACAAAAAAAACCCCCAAAACATTACACTTTCCTGTTTGATCTGTTAAACACCAACATCCTGGATAGACTAACCACTTCTTTGGGACAACACAGTGTAGAGGTTTCATACACTCATCACGAGCGTGAATATCATGGGAATTTTGGGCTTTTAATGATGTCTTTGAACTGTTCTTTTGCCAGGGTGGAATGATTGCACAGCATACGAGTACATCATTAATGACTTTTAATTTAACCTTTATTTAACCAGGTTAGTCCCATTGAGATCTAGACTTTTTTGCAAGAGAGACCTGAACAATTATAAAGTTTCCAATTCACATAACCAGCATGTCTTTAAATGTGGGAGGAAACTGAAGCACCCAGAGGAAACCCACGCAAACACGTGGAGAACATGCAAACTCCACACAGAAAGGCCACAGGTGAGAATCGATCCCATAACCTTCTTGCCGTAAGGCAACAGCGCTCACTACTAATCCACCGTGCTGCCCAAGCACCAATTTAGAATACAAGATTTAAACAAAAAATTAAAATACAAGAATTAAGTGCACAGGTTTGAATGTATTTATTAGAAATGCTTTATTGTGTGCATTTAACTTTTTTTTTAACCACACAATGAAGATGAATAACAACAAATTGGACTCATGTCTGTATTTGAGCTCCTGTCCTTCACCATACCATGTCACTGTTACAACACACTCGATTAACCCTTAAATAACCAAGTGGGGTCATTTATGATCCTTGGCATATATTTTGTGCACCATTTTTCTCATTTTAATCAGAAAAAAGTTTCATACCATGAATTTGCTGATCTATTTGTCCTGCATTTGTTCATAGAACTTTGCAAGGATCGGCCGATCTGTGTGGCAAGTATAATCCAAACTTTTGCGCTGTCACTTATGAGCCTGGGAAGATCTGTGAGGTTTTCGACATTATATGTTCAGGTGGTATTGTAATTTGCCAACTCTAATCATTATATTTTACTGTTTTGCAAAGAAATCAACAGATGTAGAATAGCAAGATTTACAGCTGCACAAGCATCGAGAATGATTCTTGATGCCCAGAGTGAGGATGAAAATAGCTCATGATTGTCACAAAGGATGACTGATGGGTTCACTGATATTTATGTTAAAGTTTTGTCACATTTGTGAGTCACCGGTTCTTCTATATTTGATGCTATAATTATCCTACCATATTAGTCGCTAAAATAGCTTAGTCGCTGGAGGGTTAAGGTAATGCTGATTTTATCTTCTGCATGTGCACACTTCCCAGGCCTTTTTGATGATTCAACTCCAGTTTGGAGCTCAAGATGGCAGTGTTGCTGCCACCCGGAATCACAATTCCGTCTCCTAAAACAGCTCCTGCAGGTGTTATGTTCCCTGAAGCATATCTATGATTTTGGAGAAGTGCACGTTGTGTACAGCGGATGAGTATCCGTCAGCAGCAGCTGGCACAAAAGCATCATCGCTTTCAGTCAAAACACTTTGCAGCTCACTGCACAAAATATTCTGTTAACACAAAACAGATTTAACTGCCAGTGAAATGAAGAGACAGTTTATTTTTAATGAGAGGCCCGTAAATTCTTGAAGGTCAAGATCAGCAATTCCCCGTCTCTGTAAAGAGTTATAATGATTCCTCCTCCTATACAGAATTAGTTGTTTTTTTTTTCTATAATCCATGCATCACACCCTGAAGTCATCCCCCAAAGCCTCTCTGATGTCATCTCACACAAACATTAACTTGTACATATTACACTGTTGCAGACTTTTTGGTCTGCATATAAATACTTCAAAAAGAAATACTACAAAAACATGCTTGTTAACAACTGTGTACTGTAAATGATTTTTATGTCACTTTGTTTTGTTATGTGAGGCTTTGGCTAAGTGACTCGTAACACTGGAAAGTGACAGTTAATATTAATATGAATGCTGCATATGAGATTTGAATTATTATTAATTAATCTGACTTTTAACTGAATCTTAGACATATTTGGAGTTTTTCTTAATTCTGTTACAGTAAAGCCTGTGTGTTCATGTTTGCATGAAAATATATTTTGTGATTCTGAGTGGTTTGTACTATAAATGTAGAGATTAAAGATGATGTCCCTTTTTTAAACGTTTGACTCACCAAAAGGATTTTCTTCCACACCACTATAATATTGTTCCTTAGTAGAGCCCGACTGATATGGATTTTTTGAGGCCGATGCCAATAACGATATCTGGATGAAAAAAATGCCAATAATCGCTAAATCGGCTAATTTGCCGATAGCCGATAAATCAGCCGATATTTTTTTTTAAATGAATAAAATTTTCTTTTTTTGGACCCTTAACAAAAAAGGTATGAGCTAAAAGCTGAAGCTTTGTCCTCATATTGATTAACTTTATAACAGAGAAGAATTTTCAAGTTCAAAAAACGCAAAAATGCAATTGGAGCAGTTATGGGGCTATTCAAATGGGCCAACTAGTAAGATATCACTCCTGTAAACGATCTTTGCCATATCACGTGAGGTAAATCTGCCCTACGATTGGATTTTGGAAAACCATGTGACGTAGAACCAATTCCGATTGGACACCCACATTGTGCACGTCATCACACATTTTCTATGAGGAGTACCAAGATGGCCAACAGTGGATCGAAAGTCTGGAGTTAACATTTCAGCAAAAAAAAGTACGTTTTTATCTCATATCATTAAAAAGTTATTCACAATTTAGTAAAGCTTGGTTCCAGCCGTCGTATACGACAGCATCAGCCCCAGAGGGTTAATGGGGAACGGCAGTAATTCCCAGAACCCTTCCGGACGACCAGTGAATTTGAATGTTTCAACCTCTTAGCAGTAAACGAAAGTTTTTCATGCTAGAAATAAGGTCTACACAACGTAGGCTTAATAAAAAGCGTGACCGATGCAATGAAGCACATTTGACAGATTACTACATAAACTGAGCTAATCAAACTGAGTTGAACTGAAACGGGAGAAATGTGGGGTGAATGTAATCGCAAAGTTATTACAAACAACATCCCTATAAACTTACTTGTATGCTTTTGTCAGCTGATCAGTGGAGTGAGACGGCGAACTACAGGGGGCGGTGATGAACACATTTAAGCAGGGTGTAAACAGCTCTCAGTTGAATGGAGTCAGAGCTCCATCTGCTGGACAAATGGTGCAAGGACATTTTACATTGCCGATACAAACATTATGTCAGTAACTGTTCTGTTTATGAGAAATTTTCGGCAAGTGAGTACTTTGAAAAGGGCTTATATCGGCCGGCCGATATATCGGTCGGGCTCTATTCCTTAGTATTCAAAGAAGGGAATCACAATCTAATATCAATTATAATCAATATATGCCTTGTGCTGAAATGTTTTTTAAATATTGGCCCACATGGGTTAAAATACAACAACACTACACTGGGACCCTTGAACGGCACACTGAGAAGTTACAGTAGAGCGATGTGTTGTCCTTTGTTATCAATTGAGTACATGTTTGTACTGCTGTAAGTACATACATGTTGATAAAACTTTTTAAAAAGCATGCTGGGAAGCGATGCTGTTGGAGGGGTCAAAAGGTGCTCCATGATGCTATTGTTAGCATCATGGAGCCAAAGAAACGAGGCAACCCTTCAACTGGTGTAAAATTTAAGGAAAAACACAACAATGGACACAGTTAATGAACATAGCCCACCAGAGATGCTGTTGGGGAAAAAAGTCCAGATGAAATATGGAATAATTTCACACAAGGGTTTTGCTGGATATCTGCTAGACAGGTCTACAGTGTTGATTGACAAGACAAACATTCAACATTTTTACTTGGTTTGCGGAATGTGTCAGTGAGAAGATGAGAATTGTATCATAGCTTTCTTAGACTCGTATTTTTCTGAATTCCATTTTTGGAAATGCCAAACCAGCAGAAACTTCAAAACATGCCTCCTACACACATAAACACCCAAAATAATTACTTTAACAGTAATAAAAGTTGCTGTAATTTTGCTCTATACCACAGAAATAAAGATACATTAATTTTTTGTCAATTTTGTGGAAAATCTAAAAGACTTTTAAGAGAACAAGACAGAGCCACAAATCTCAAAACATGGCTGGTTACTGATGTGTTATCCACACCGGCAAAGAAAAGTGAACTTTTAAAAATGTCATAACACAAAGTCACACTGAGCACTGAAGACACAGCTTCGTATGAGGCATACAAATAAAGACAGGCCCTTGGAGAATTTTGTCATTCCCGCTTGTCAAAGATTCATTATTTTACTGCAGCACGCCTCAGCGCCTCAGATGAGGCGTGCTGTTGTCGTCGTCTAATCCTCATGGATCTACAGCACTTAAAGAGCTGCGCACATAATCACCATATGGAAGAGCAACAGCTGCTTATTTATATATTGTGTTTCAGATCAGTTTGATCAAACTTGTATATTTGTAAAACCTGAGGTTTGGTCAACTCAAATGGTGCATGACAACTACCTTGAAACATTTAAGTTTCAAGAACTCATATAATTCAAGCATGCAAAATTATGTTAAGTAGACTAAAACAGATTGAGTTGTGTTAAAATAAGTTATTCCATTAAGTGTCCAAAAATCGTGCATTCATTCATGCAACAAATATATATATATCTTCTATATAACTTCTAAAATATAACTTCTTTATTTTACTTCCATTGTACTTAGAAATAGATGTGTGCGTGTATTTTTCTGTGTGTGTGTGTGTGTCATCATTATATACTTAAAAATGACCATTGTTGAGCCAAACTAATAAAATGCTTCAGTTGATAACACTCAAATAAATTAGATTGATCAAAATGTATTAAATAAGCAATATTTACACCAAGTTGTTAACTTAATTTGGACAAATTTAATTAATATGTGTATTGTGAATATCTGTACACTACAGACTGAACTCAGTTATTGAGTAAATACCATTAATCTTTTATAGTTACACTAACACATCTTTAGTAAAGCATTTAGTTAGCTAGTTCAGTATGCTTGATTTGATTTGTCTTCTGCAAGGATAATTAAGGTGAAGCAACTTAATTCAAAGGTTTTGGTGTTGTTAAATAGCGAAATTATTTCATTTACGTTATTGCAACATCTTTAATTTTCCACCATTCTACTCAGAAATGGACATGCAAAATGTTACCTTAATTTTTGAGGATTAGTAACTTGTTTTACTTAAATCATAATAAATTAAATATAACTATTCCACTTTTATGATCAAAATGTTTATTTTAAAACCACTGTCCAGCTATGCCCAACTGTTGAACTGAAACAATTTTGTTCACATTGGAAAGAAAAAAAAAAAAAAAAAAGAAATACCACCATCTAAAACAAACCCACCACCACACCAGCATCTTGGAATAACTCATTAAAATGTATACATATAAATAATAAACTTTCTTCTTACTACAAAGGCTCTTCAAGCTATACATATTAACCCCATGAAGTATTTTTAGAGTGCATTATCTCTAAATAATGCCTGTTTTTTATTCATAAAACTCTGTGCATTGAATCTTGAGAAATTCATGAAAATGCTGAAAAATGCCCAATCTTGCAATGCTAATAAAAGGCCTTTTTTTAAAGCAAACATCCTGGATCCACCTACTTAATTGGATCAACTTCAAAAGTTATTGGTTTCTTCCTCAGCACGTGCACACACACCACCCTTTCACTGTGTCTCATGAAAAGTGGTGCAGTATTTTTTTTTTTTTTTTAGTAATTCTGCTACATTTATCTCTAATAGTTACAGAAATGTGTGAAGTGTTGGCAGAGGTATGCTCCCCAATATTTTAAAAGCATGAGACTGTTTTTTCCAAGCAATGTAATGACCTATAATACCACAGGAGGGCAATGTAACCTTTACTTAAGAAGAGGCTTTCTTTCACTGAAAAGTCATACATGCCATATACATAAAGGGCTAATTCTGTCTGTCCGGGATAAACTCCCAAACTATAATATGTAGCCCTAAAAAGTATTCTGTATTCTGAATCCTCGTGACATGGGGAACAAACTGGTACCATTTTATAAAAAGTTGAACGTAACCAAAAAATAATGCTTTAATCTATTCTCTTTATCTATTTATCTTTTATGGAATTACTGGACAACTGGGTCAAGCTGCCCTGGTTGCCCAGATCTATAGAGCTATAGACCTTTTAATCATGGAATTACTGGGCAACCAGGGCCATAAAAGATAAATAGACCTCCCCATCCTGAGGATGTCATCAAGACAGCCTGAGTAAAGTGGTCAGAATTTTATTTACACCACCCTTAGACAAAAACAACTTTCACTTTAATTCTTTATGGTTACTGGACTAATGCTTTAATCTATTCTCTTTGATTCTATTCTCTTTGATTCATTGATACTTACATTTAAAGTTACCTATGTTTGTGTGTATTTACCTCCGCCAAGCTGGTTATGTTTTCGGTCGGGTTTGTTTGTTTGTCTGTCAGCAGGATAACTCAAAAAGGTTTGAACGGATTTTGATGAAATTTTGTGGAGTGGTTTGAAATGACAAGAGGAACAAGTGATTAAATTTTAGTGGTGATCCGGATCACGATCCGGATCCCGATGCTAACGTGTTAGCATGTCTATGGCAATTTCAATGTTAAAAGTTAGCATTAAGCAGCTGCAGCCGTCATCACATTCAGGTGCATTTGTTTTCAAATTGTAATATTTCTTAAATTTATTTTTACCTCCGCCAAGGAGGTTGGAAATGACAAGAGGAACAAGTGATTAAATTTTAGTGGTGATCACGATGCTAACGCGTTAGCATGTCTATGGCATTTTCAATGTTAAAAGTTAGCATTAAGCAGTTGCAGCTGTCATCACGTTCGGGTGCATTTGTTTTCAAATTATAATATTTCTTAAATTTATTTTTGTTTATATATTAATAATCTAATGATTATTATATACAATTTTAGAGAAACAGACAAAAAGAAATAGATCACTGTGCCAAGGAGGGAATCTCTTTAGGGTCAGTGACCCTATGGCCTTGTTTAGAGAAGTGTTTCATAAATGTTAAAAAATTCATATATTTGCAGTTTAGTTGAATAATAAACTGAATTTTGTCTCATTTGTTTTTGTCTATAAGCACATGCAATATCAATATCAGTGCTCAGATGACAGTAGCTTCTGGGAAAGGTGTAAGTTGCAATAAACTGTGATGCCAAGTGCTAAGGATACATGCTATCCAGTCACAGCAGATGAAACTTTTTTTTTACTACTGACCAAACATCGTTAGACTTTTTTAGGTTCAATGATTCCACAGTGTGTAGATGTTATGGCGTCAGTGACCCCATGGCCTTGGCGGAGGTTTGCACTCTCTGAGTGCTTCTAGTTTTGCTATAAATTTGATTGCAAAACAAAGTCTGCATGAAGGACTTCAAATGTGTTTGTCTTTTAACCACGTATTTCCACTTAGTTTGGGGAGTCCACCTCTTATAGTTCTGCTGGACAAACTTTAGCCCATTAAATATTACATTTGTAAGAAAGACATCAGCATTACAAAAACAAATGTTGGGCAATTGTTTTGATTAAAATGATTGGCATTTGGCCTATGTCTAAAACAGGTTAACCTGGGCAGCGCCGGGTACCCCAGCTAGTATGTGTATGTATGTATGTGTGTGTGTATATATATATATATATATATATATATATATACACTCAACAAAAATATAAACGCAACACTTTTGGTTTTGCTCCCATTTTGTATGAGATGACCTCAAAGATCTAAAACTTTTTCCACATACACAATATCACCATTTCCCTCAAATATTGTTCACAAACCAGTCTAAATCTGTGATAGTGAGCACTTCTCCTTTGCTGAGATAATCCATCCCACCTCACAGGTGTGCCATATCAAGATGCTGATTAGACACTATGATTAGTGCACAGGTGTGCCTTAGACTGCCCACAATAAAAGGCCACTCTGAAAGGTGCAGTGTTATCACACAGCACAATGCCACAGATGTCGCAAGATTTGAGGGAGCGTGCAGTTGGCATGCTGACAGCAGGAATGTCAACCAGAGCTGTTGCTCGTGTATTGAATGTTCATTTCTCTACCATAAGCCGTCTCCAAAGGCATTTCAGAGAATTTGGCAGTACATCCAACCAGCCTCACAACCGCAGACCACGTGTAACCACACCAGCCCAGGACCTCCACATCCAGCATGTTCACCTCCAAGATCGTCTGAGACCAGCCACTCGGACAGCTGCTGGAACAATCGGTTTGCATAACCAAAGAATTTCTGCACAAACTGTCAGAAACCGTCTCAGGGAAGCTCATCTGCATGCTCGTCGTCCTCATCGGGGTCTCGACCTGACTCCAGTTCGTCGTCGTAACCGACTTGAGTGGGCAAATGCTCACATTCGCTGGCGTTTGGCACGTTGGAGAGGTGTTCTCTTCACGGATGAATCCCGGTTCACACTGTCCAGGGCAGATGGCAGACAGCGTGTGTGGCGTCGTGTGGGTGAGTGATTTTCTGATGTCAATGTTGTGGATCGGGTGGCCCATGGTGGCGGTGGGGTTATGGTATGGGCAGGCGTCTGTTATGGACGAAGAACACAGGTGCATTTTATTGATGGCATTTTGAATGCACAGAGATACCGTGACGAGATCCTGAGGCCCATTGTTGTGCCATACATCCAAGAACATCACCTCATGTTGCAGCAGGATAATGCACGGCCCCATGTTGCAAGGATCTGTACACAATTCTTGGAAGCTAAAAATGTCCCAGTTCTTGCATGGCCGGCATACTCACCGGACATGTCACCCATTGAGCATGTTTGGGATGCTCTGGACCAGCGTATACGACAGCGTGTACCAGTTCCTGCCAATATCCAGCAACTTCGCACAACCATTGAAGAGGAGTGGACCAACATTCCACAGGCCACAATTGACAACCTGATCAACTCTATGCGAAGGAGATGTGTTGCACTGCATGAGGCAAATGGTGGTCACACCAGATACTGACTGGTATCCCCCCCAATAAAACAAAACTGCACCTTTCAGAGTGGCCTTTTATTGTGGGCAGTCTAAGGCACACCTGTGCACTAATCATGGTGTCTAATCAGCATCTTGATATGGCACACCTGTGAGGTGGGATGGATTATCTCAGCAAAGGAGAAGTGCTCACTATCACAGATTTAGACTGGTTTGTGAACAATATTTGAGGGAAATGGTGATATTGTGTATGTGGAAAACGTTTAAGATCTTTGAGTTCATCTCATACAAAATGGGAGCAAAACCAAAAGTGTTGCGTTTATATTTTTGTTGAGTATATATATACACTCTCACTGTATGTGTGTATGTGGCATCGCACGCCGCCTGGTAGTTTCTGTGTGGAATTTCCATGTTCTCCCTGTGTTTGTGTGGGTTCCAGCCAGGTTCTCCAGCTTCCTCTCACTTGCAAAGACATGTAGGTTAGGTGAACTGGAAACTTTAAACTCACTGTACATGTACATGAGTGTGACTGTTTTTCGTTCTATATGTGGCCCTGTGACAGACTGGTGTCATGTCCAGTGTGTACCCTGCCTTCTGCCCATTCACCCCTGGGATAGGCTCCAGCTCCCCCGTGACACTTAATTGGAATAAGTTGGTCCAGAAAATGAATGAATGTTATTTCATTAAACCTTTATTTAACCAGGTTAGTGCCATTGAGATTGAGATCTCTTTTGCAAGGGAGACCTGAGCAATTATAAATTTTCCAATTCATCTAACCTGCATGTCGATAAATGTTGGAGGAAACCGGAGCACCCGGAGGAAACCCACACAAACACAGGGAGAACATGCAAACTCCACACAGAAAGGTCACAGGTGGGAATCAATCTCATGACCTTCTTGCTGTGAGGCAACAGTACTAACCACTAAGCCACTGTGCTGCCACGTTATATAATTATCAGACTCATATGGACAATTTGGGCACTGCATTTTCACTCCTTTATCCTCGAGGCCATCCGTCCAGATGAGATTGTGAGATTCCATCATGGCACGGTGATATAAAGGGCCTCTCTTGCAAATAGATGGTGACTTGGGGCTGGATGTGAGAATATACCCATAATTCAGCAGCAGTAGCTTGTTGTGGGCCTGACTGGCTCTCCAGAAGAGCGAACTAGTGCACTAAAGCCTCATGTTTATTAGACCTTGGGGATAAAGGAGCACACTGTTCTCCAACAGAAGCAGAGCAGGAAATGTTTCCGGTGTTCATTCTTGTTTAATTTGAGGAGGATATTAATCAAAGCTCGAGACAAACACTCAGATTTAGCCGCAGGTGTTTAGTGTAATAAAACATCTTTGACGGGTATTTATAGTCAGGTATAAGCTCTCAGAAAGAACTGTGCCATGGTGTTGAAAGTCATAATTTTGGTCTATATTCTGCAGTCTCAAAGGCAGCTCTAAGTCATATCACATGCAGGTGTACCCAGATCATACCAGACATTCACGCTAAGATAAAAAAGATAAAACAGCTGACTTCTGCTGAGTCGCAGGTTGTCCTGATGTGTATTCTACATATTTTGTCAGGAGAAAAACAGTTTTATTTCTGCTGAATGTGCTCAAGGTCTCGTATGATTTAGTCTGCAGGTGCATCCAAATATAGCTGTACAAAACCAGAAAATGCCATCAATCGCTGTGTCTTAAAAGAAGCCTTTAATGTAGAGGTGGGCGATACCGGGAATTTTGGTATTGATCCGATACCAAGTAAATACAGGCCCAGTATCGCTGATATCGATACTGATACTGATACTTTTTCATATTTAAGCTTCATAGATCCAAAGGATCCAAAAGACCTAGGATAGAATTTCACCAAACATTGTACGTGACAACATAATACTTTATTATCACAATCAACATTTTTGTTTAAAAAAATATCACTCAACACAACTTAAAACAAAATCTCCTGAGGTAGGGGGCTGACAAACCACAATACAAGGGTGCGCTGCTCCGTGTTGTGTGACACAGCACAGCGCTGCTCTTACAGAGAGAATGCTTTGTATTAATATCAATACCAGTGTTGGTATCGATATTAACGATATTAGGATCGATCCGCCCACCTCTACTTTAATGTGCATTCAGTAATTCCTGCAGACCTATAGGCTTTGGAAGTGAAAAAACTGACAGACAAGCTCATTTAAAGATAAACGCAACTTCAAAAGTACACATACGTTGACAATAGAGGTGTCTTTCCTTTGATGGGTCATAAATGAATCTGTATGTTGTGTGAATTACACACAAATACATTACAATTAAATGTATTATGGCTGATAGAAAATGAACATTGTTAATCCAAAATTAAATTTCGGCATAATAAATACACAAAGTTTTAATCTGTTTAACAGTAATTTATACATTTAAACATTTATTCATGCAACATTCATACAAAGTCCTTCCTGCAGGGTTGTGTGTACTTGTGATGGTATTGTGTCCTGTTAAGACTCAGAAAACAATTTATTTCTTTGAATTTGTACATTTTTGTGCAGGTGAAACAGTCAGAAAGGTATGGTTTATTTCTATCATTTTTTAGTTTGTTTTTCTGTGCAGAAATGATCTGTGTATGTTACTTATAACCCCACCTGCTCCTAATCCATCATCAATCCACCATGCACTAACCATCCAGCAGGTGACAGACACATCTGTGATGATATATAGCCAAAATTAAGTCATTTTTTTTATTGGTCTGGTGTATCTACGTTAACTACACTTCACATTTCGTTTTCAGTAATGTGGTGAATGATAAGATTTATTTATTCAACTTCTGAACCTGCACATTCCTGCGAAGGGTTATCTCTCTCTCTCTCTCTCTCTCTCTCTCTCTCTCTCTCTCTCTCTCTCTCTCTCTATCTATCTATCTATCTATCTATCTATCTATCTATCTATCTATCTATCTATCTATCTATCACATTTTATAGGGTACCTGCCTAGGCATATCTAAATCATACAAACATCCTCCGTCTTGTAATACATGTAGAAACTTACCCGTTAGGAGCACATTTTAGGCCTGAAACAGTTTGTTTTATACATTTCTGTGACATATGTCAAGGAAGTCCATATCTGGACTCCTTCTTGCGCTGTGAGACACGCCCACTGTCGGTCAGTGTTAAGAAAACAAGCGGTATAAGCCTTGATGGTTACCATCTTTAAGTTTGGCTGTAAACTTTAAGACAAAGTTAGCTTCAAAATTTGACCCCTTTAAAACCTGTGTTCTTTTTCCCTTGGTGCCCTCTTGCACGTGCAAGTTGTAACATGTCAGATGGAAACATTTCCGTCTGGGCCTGTGAAACTAAAGCGGCTGTGTTTCGCTACCTGCACCGGTGTCAGAGAGTCCAAAACAAAGACATGTCCATGATTCCAGCCTAAACACGAGTCGCCATATGGAAAAATGTGCTTAATAAACACCGTCTGTTCCTCACATCCACCAGCGCACATCCATCCAGATGTTTGGGTTTGCAGTGTGAGAGAAAAGATCCACAAGAACAAGTAATCAAAGAGGAGTGAAGAAATATCTGAGACATGTTCTGTAACTTTTCCTTCAACTCTTAAAGTTGAAAGGAGACTGATATATCCCAGTAAATCCAGGACTGTGGATCTGAAGGCCACAAATGGGGAATTGCTGCAGAACTTGGACGTCTTGACGTTCCCGGTGACCCACCAGTGGCTTGAATACGCTGCACATGTCCAAAGTTCATCATCACCCTCACAAGACAACAGTCGTCTCTGTGCCGCTCTGACTTCCAAGACATTTCTCTGCCCTCCATCACTTCCCGTCCGCCTGTCACAGACCGCCTGTGTGTTGTGTTCACGCTGCAGCGCCGCATTTAGGCCAGTGGAACATATGTGTTGTGTTTTCCTTCCAGTCACTCTCTCTTAGACTTCTTTATTCACTGCCTTCTTTTCCCAGCAGTATGAAGGCTGCAGTGATGTGTTTTAATGATGTCGTCAGATTTTCTTGTTTTAGTCACAATGACTACGTATGTAGGTGTGCTGATTGTTTCAGATCTTAAAGGTGTTGCTGGAGCTGCTTGTCAGAATTGATGGTGTTGGTGTTAATTCAACTCTACCTGTGTAATTTAACTCTCTGATGGTGTAAATGTGAGGTAAATTTGTTGTGACAGATATGGTGTTCTTATGAACTATTAACAAAACTGGTTAAAGTATGATCTGTAGTGTTGAATATACACTTTCCATCGTCATTAACACCACTGAAAGTGTAACTTTAGAGCTACAATATGTATGTTTTATTGGTGTTTATTAGCAAAAAAAAAAAAAAAGGAATCGAGCATTCACAACCATCTGTTCATTTGTGTATTGACCTGCAACAATGAACTATGCTTTCCTAAGGTTAGCATGAGTCCTTCATATCTAGATGGGAACAGCCCCCTCATGGATGTCGCCATTTTGCGCCACCATGTTTCTACAGTAGCCCAAGAGGGACATACGTACTCAGCCTTTTGCATTTAGCAGCGCTACCGGAAGACTGAAGGAAAAAAGGGGATGGGGAAAACAGCTGTGGCTGGTGATGGCATAATGCAATCTACAACCTCACCACTAGGTGACACTAAATCCTACACACTGTAGCTTTAACTTTGAACCGTGAGAATGATATAACAAATAGTGTCAGTTTTAAAACCATGTGAGTTAAATTGACTGTACTTATAAACTACAATTTTGTATACAGTAATTGACGGAATAGACAACACTACAGGCTCTAGCTTGCCAATCTATGGCACATGATCTAAAGCACATAGTGCAAGTAATTTCAGTGCAATTCCAACTCCACCTTGCTATGTACACAGCATGGAATCTGAGCATAAAACGAGGCTGCAAACGGTTACTAAGACAGACTAAGATGAGGAGTATAACTTGCATTGTGGGGGAGTGTCAGCGTCAACATTTTGGGCACGTGGCCCGCTTCTCTGTGCATGATCAAGCACACAGGTGCATGAATGTTGAGCACCCCATCAACTGGAGATGTATCACCTGGCTGTGGCAGATAGATGTTTATTTTAAAGCAGTGGGAATAGATTGGCTGTCTGCCTGAGTGGTTGCCATCCAGGACCCAATGCAGTGCTGTGAATGCGGCAAAATGCAGCACCAATGCATGCTGCCAGACTTGACTCAAATTGACATTGGTGTGTTTTCAACATGACATGAGCTACACAAATCAGATTGTCATCTGCATTCCCTTTAAGACATAATTTAGTATTCAGAAGACGGTGAAATGAGAGGCTTTCTGGTGAGGAAAGAGAAATGGTGAAAGCAGATCATTACAGGAGCAGGAGTCATCCACCACAGCTCCCTGAGGTGAAGCCTTTGAGCTCCTCCTTGTCTTCTTTCTCTAACCACCTGATGTTCTGCATATCCTACCAGGCACAGGAAAATAAAAAAAACAGGAACCAACAACAACAACAACAAAAAACTGGATAACTACACAACAACAACAAAATAATCACCTGCTTTTATCTAAAGAAAATTACTAATTTTCTATGTAATTTGTGTTATTTAAAAATATATATTTAAATTGCCATTCTACACCTTTTTCCAGTGAGTGAATTAGACATGGTGTTTCATCTCACATGGCAGACTGCACATGCGTCTGCTCCTTTTTCTTACAGATGGCTGTATGAATATGGCATTATGAAAAACAGCCAAATGATCATTTTATGTAATTTTTCTGAATATGAAAAGAAAGAAAAAGGAGAAATGAAAATACTGTGTTTTATTTTTGGAACTTCCCCTTTTGGGCCAGATACATCAGGTTATGATCCAAGACCACAAATTCCTCTGAGAATACTGTAGATGATAAACCAGGGAAACAATGTTTATCGTACACATCCTGCATTTTCTGCAGGGATTTCAATAAGTCAAAAACCCCCACAATGCAACAGCTGTTTCAATATCCCCCATGTGCATGGGAAGGGTCTGAACTCCCAAAAGTGACCACCATTTCCAGAAGAGTGTTACATGCTTCTGGATTCTGAATGAACTTCTAAGCTGGTGTCTTACCTACATGGAAAACTCGCACCTGACTAAATTTTCCCAAAGTACATAAAATATCTGGAAATTTGAAAACTGCTTCTGGACCTGTGCAATCGCTTTGTGCATTTATGCATGTCTCACGCAGTAGCAGAATTCCCATATGGTCCAATCCCCACTGTTTCATAGCAGAATTCCCATATGGTCCAATCACCACTGTTTCATGCTTCGTCACAGTCTCCACCACCTCATCTAACTCACTCCAGAAATCTTCTTTCTCCTTCAGCTCGCAACCTACCTGTGGGGCATATGCACTGATGATATTCATCATCACCCCTTCAATTTCCAACTTCACACTCATCACACTGACACTTGCTTATGGCCCCATCACACATAGTGCGAAGTTTGGACGAAAACAGCAAAACAGCACGAAACAGTTCGAAATTTGCAAACCATGAAACATTGAGCCGAGGGGCAGGCATGCACGAACCCGGTGTGAGAGTTTGTGCACACGCCGGTGTCTTTCGGGCAGGAACACACAGTGACAGCTGCAGCACATCGCGCCGCTTATGTGGAGGAAATATAAAAAAAAAACAGTCGGTACCTGTGGGATCACATCGCACCGCTTATGTGAAATATATATTTAAAAAGAACATATGACCCACTGAACGCAAACCTGCGCCATCCAAAAGCTGTTATTGCCAGTCAGAGACTTTACCACTGAGCTACAGAGCTGTTCTTTGAAAGCTGCGGGAATCTGCCTCATATCAGGAAGGACATGGAAGTATTACAAAAAAAATTTAAATCACACACCATACAGTCATGAAATGACATGAATGAGAAGCAGTTCGCTTGTCTCATTCATGTCCACATCTGCTGGCATGTCTCCAACTGGCCGCACACGCGTGCCTTGTGGACTATGCGCTGCAGGACACCGCGTCATGTGGAACAGAGCTCACGTGGGTGACGTGCCAGTGAGATTGTCTGCTGCGTGTTCTGATCTGACGGTCCGTTTTAACCTGGAAGCAGCCTGCCCATGTGCGCCATGCATGCGCTCGCTCGTTGCAGCATGTCACCAAGTGATACATGTTTTTATTTATGTCCACTTGATAACAGCAAACAGACACACACGTCACAGTGGGCAGTTGTTTGTCCATGTCCATCCAAACACAGGACGTGGTGTCCAGCTGGAATGTCCAGATCCACAGATTTCCACAGCTGCTTCAATGGGAGGACACACCTCCTGTCATCTCAGTGCACACAGCAAAGCCACACTCATGTGGGACATATACAAATTTCTCTACGAAAGTGATTGTCTGCAGTCTCTTGTCGTGCCAGGAGTGCAACTGGCCACGCATTTTCTAAGTGCCAAGTGAGCGGTGTTAGATGCTTGTATGTGTCACCTGGAATTTAGCTGGCACCTGCAGTGAGAGGATGTGATGGGTTCACACAGCGCACACTTTGTCTTTCAGATGCTTGTGTGTGCAAATAGTTGTAGCAACAGGTGTACGAGGCGTTGGAGGCAGGGATGACATTACACGGTTTACACATTTCTGCGTCATGCGCACTAAGTGTGCACTTTGTCCAAACTTTGCACTATGTGTGAAGGGGCCCTTAACCTGCCAAACACTCTTAATAGTGCAGAAGATAACTGAAACAATCCTGCAAATCTTCATAGAAGCAACAGATTCGGGACAAATACTCCTTAGATATTACTCTTTTGAAAAAAACGATTGGCCATTTAAATTTTCAATAGACAGCAAGGTAGGGGTCAATTGAAGAAGATCCTCCAATCATACTGAAAAGTACACCACATTATTTGTCTGAGCATAAAGATTTCAAAAAAGTATAGTTTGGACTGTCTGTGACTGAATGTTATGGAGTTACGAGGTCTGTTAGAAAAGTATCCGATCTTTTTATTTTTTTCAAAAACCTGATGGATTTGAATCACGTGTGCTTGCATGAGCCAAACATGAACCTTCGTGCACATGCGTGAATTTTTTTCACACCTGTCGATTGCGTCATTTGCTTGTAAGCAGCCTTTGTGTGAGGATGGGTGGAGTCTCTCGTTTTTTCTTTGCAAGAAAATGGCGGAACGACTGGAGCAGCGCGACTGCATCAAATTTTGCCAGAAACTGGGCGACAGCCAGGTGGAAACCATTCGGATTATTCAGACGGCTTTCAGTGACGAACCTATAGGCATCACACAGATTAAGCAGCGGTACAACTGGTTTAAAGACGTCTGCACAGCGGTGGAGAGCGGGCCGCACTCCGGGCAGCCATCAACATGCAGAAATGACCGGATCATTCCAAAGTGAATGCTGTGGTGATGTGGGACCGTCGTGTGACTATCCGAGAAATTGTGGAAGAGGTGGACATCAGCACTTTTTCGGCACATTCCACTGTGACAGATTTGGCCATGAAAAGAGTTGCAGCGAAATTCATGCCGATGGCTTGGGCACGAAGCTGATGGCGGAGCAAAAGCACCTCCGTATTGAAGCCTCACAGGACATGCCCTGACATGCCCAGCTATTCCACCATTCGGAAGATTCAGACAGCTTTCGGTGGCTTTTCAGTCGTGCGACTATCCGAGAAATTGTGGAAGAGCTGGGCATGTCACAACATGTCCCGTGAGACTTCAACACGGAGGCGCTTCTGCTCCTCCGTTAGAAGCTTCACAAAAGAATTTTGCCGCCACTCCTTTTCATGGCCAAATCTTCTTTCACAGTGGAATGTGCCGAAAAAGTGCAGATGTCCACCTCTTCCGCAATTTCTCGGATAGTCACATGACGGTCCCACATCACCAAAGCGTTCACTTTGGAAATGATCCGGTCATTTCAGCATGTTGATGGCCGACCGGAGCGTGGCTCGCTCTCCACCGTTGTGCAGACGTCTTTAAACCAGTTGTACCGCTCCTTAATCTGTGTGATGCCCATAGCATCGTCACCGAAAGCCGTTTGAATAATCCGAATGGTTTCCACCTGACTGTCGCCCAGTTTCTGGCAAAATTTGATGCAGCGCTGCTCCAGTCGTTCCGCCATTTCCTTGCAAAGAAAAAAACGACGAGAGACTCCACCCATCCTCACACAAAGGCTGCTTACCAGTAAATGATGCAACCGACAGGCGTGAAAAAATTCACGCATGTGCACGAAGGTTCAAGGTTGGCTCATGCAAGCACGCTTGATTCAAATCCATCAGGTTTTTGAAAAAAATTAAAAGGTTGGATACTTTTCTAACAGACCTCGTATGTGGTAAAAACAGCAAAAATGGTGACAAAGGTCAATTTCAGTTTGTACAGGGGTCGAAAGTTAAAGATGCTCCAGTTTTGGTAAAACGTGGAGGATTAATAAATGGAATAGTTTTGACTGTGTTTTGGTCTGTAAAGTAAAGGTCAAACAGTGTCAACAGCCACTGGATTCTAAGACGTGATATATTGTAACATGATCACTAAGCATGACACATGGTGCAAACTATTCCTTTTTTAAAGCCCTATTAACTCAACCAATAATTTGCATCACTTTTTACCAAAATTAGAGCAACTTTAACTTTTGACCCGTGTACAAACTGAAATTGACCTTTGTCACTATTCTTGCTGTTTTTACCCCATAACTTCATAACATTCAGTCACAGATAGTCCAAACTATACCTTTTTGGAATCTCTGTGATCAGACAAATAATGTTGTATAGTTTTCAATATGATTGGAACATCTTTTAATTTTGACCCCTGTGTAATTCTTCAGTTGACACCTACCTTGCTGCCTACTGACAATTCAAATGGCCAATCATTTCTTTTCAAAACGGTAATGTCTAAGGTGTGTCTGTGCCAAATTTGGTACTTCTTTCACCATTTGCACGATTCCTCTGTAAATATTCTGTTATCTGCTGCACTATAACATACTCTTCCTTGAAAATGACTCCAACACCATTTCTCTTCCAATCCACACCATGATACAACAACCTGAACCCACCGCCGATGCTCCTGCTCTTACTTCCCTTCCACTTGGTCTCTTGCACACACATTGGGCCTCATGTATCAAAGTTGCGCACTTGTGGCGTAAATTTATGGTGTAAATTTGAAGTACACCAAAGTTGCCGTGACATGTATCAAGCAGTGCCCACCTGCCCATTTCCAGCGTACGCCTGACGTGACCTTGATAAATGCGGCGGGTGAAAACAATTGTAATTATAATAAACACGCCCATAAATATTCAGACTCCGCTTCAGACACACCCTCATTTTACGACATGGAAGTCAGGAAGACGGCAAAGAAAAAGAACTCCACCGATCACGACGCGTGCCAATAGAGTGTCAAAAGCGGCCGTTGTATTAATTGTTTTGTAGTATAATCAAAAAAGTGTTACAGTGGTCCCTCGTTTATCGCGGGAGTTACGTTCTAAAAATAGCCCGTAATACGCAAAATCCGCGACGTAGTCAGCATTATTTTTTATAATTATTATAGACGTTTCAAAGCTGTAAAACCCCTCACTACACAGTTTATACACTTTCTCAATCAGGCATGAACATTTTCTCACTTTTCTCTCGTGTGTAAACACTCTCAAAGTTCAAACCTTATTAGAAAAATAAGACCAAACTGTTTTCAGGCCCAAACATTTGTTTGAGGAATAAAAATAGAACGTTTTCCTATAAATAATTATGATGGCTTTTAGAACTAACGGATTTAATTTTAACGATCAACCTACGAGGTTGGATACATAAGAAATTATTAATAGTGACTGACCAGTATTTCACAGTTCCTCTGACCGCGCCTCTTCGTCCTGGGGCTGCGCCACTGTCGCGCCTTTTTCCACTCACACCTCACTGCAGGTGTCTTTTTCCGAGTAACAAACACAGTTAAGAGTAGTTGTTGGCACTCTTTTTTCTTCTGGGCGAGAAGATTCTTATAAACAGACACGCAGACCACAATGCACTGTAAAAGCATGCAAAATTGGACTAAAGAAATCCGCAAAACGGCGAGGCCGCGAAAGGTGAACCGCGTTATTGCGAGGTACCACTGTATTCTCTTTTCACGTCAATAATTCTTGACATGTGGATATTTGCTCGCTCAATTAATAAGACACGCCTAATTTTTCAGATTTCTTTATTTTTAAAATGTATTTCTTTATTTATTTTATTATAACAAACGAATGGAGAAGACAAAACCTGATTGCAGCACGGGCAAAGGGAATGACAACACTACAGTTGTAATGATCAATTTCATAGTCTAAAACGATCACACCACATAAAGTTAAGCTCAGCGCTGCTCTGGCTCCAGGCTCGAAGTCTGGAGAAAAAGGCGAGCAGCGCTTTCTTTGCGGTCAGCGCTGTGGCCACGGATCATGCTTGAGACCAACAATCCCGCAAAAGCGTGATTTGTAATAATTATTATGTAGTATAATCAAGAAAGTGTTATTTATGTAACATATGCATTGATTTGTATAATGGCACTGTTTATCATGTTGATCAGTTTCATTTTTATGTGGATTCCAGCGCTGGTTCATTTTGGCGTATAATTTACACCACCTCTCGACCTGGTGTATATTTTCAGCGCAGCGTACGCCAACGACCACATTGATAAATGCCAAGTAGCGTAGCCATTTTGGCGTACACCCCATATACGCTCAAATATCGCCGTACGCAACGTTGATACATGAGGCCCAATATGTCTGCCTTTCTCCTCTCCATCATATCAGCCAGCTCTCTCTCTTTAACAGTCATACAGCCAACATTCAACTTCTAGTTTTCCTCTTTTCCCGCTGCCTGTGAACACATTCTCCTCCTCTTCTTCTTTGCCCAGCAGGACCTCAATTTCTGCCGGCACCCTGTTGGGCAACGGCACCGGTGGCAGTTGTTGTTAACCCATGCCCTTCCTGACGCAACTCTCCTCATTTATCCGGGCTTGGGATCGGTGCTTAGAGTGTACTGGCTGCACACCCCATGTGGCTGAGTTTGATATGGTATGCAAAAACTGCATACCATAAAACTGTGAAAAACTGCAATGTTGCAGTTTTTCACCTTCACATCTTGCAGAGAACATGTGTACACACGAATGACAAAATGGGCCTTATATTACAGCGCAGCATAGCGCAGCATAAGTGTCATGTTTGTTTTGATTTTCGCATTCCGACACCCATAGCGTAAATTGTATTTGTGCTCATTTATGCACCCACGGGTGTGTCGGTCTTAAAATGAGGTGTGGTCAGGTGAGGTGCATCTAGATTGCATCTAGATCTCTGAAAACCTGGTCAAAAGTCAAGCGCAGAGTTTTTATGCTACAGGCGGGGAAAACCAAGATGGGCCTGACAACTGAGGGTCCCTCTGCACCTGGTGGGATATGAAGGTGACTCTGTGGATGACAGTAGTTTGACGTTGCTCAATGTCTTCACATCAGGGATCTGCTCTTCCTGTAAATGATCCACTGCCGCACTGTGACACTGTTTTCATGGATCCATTTCCTCACCACAAACCCTCTCACTTGAGTCTTCCATCTAAACAGGGATGCCCTGAGCTCTATCTGTAATGATCAGGAGAACCGCCTGATGGCTCTGCTAAAACTTTAGCATCTGGATAGCTGTTGACGAGTCTCCAGGCAAACTTCAGGTCTCCACAAAAGCTTCACTTCATTTGACAATAAAAAAACACAAAGCATCGGCAAATGAAAGCCAATTCAATTTATTTTATTCATATAGTGCCAAATCACAACAATGCTGCCTCAAGGTGATTCACATGAGTAAGATCTAACCTTACTAACCCCTCTGAGCAAACACACAGGCAGTGACAGTGGTAAGGAAAGACACCCTCTGATGATAATGAGGAAGAAACCTCAAGCAGACCAGACCCAGAGGGGTGACCCACTGCTTAGGCCATTCTAAAAGTTACAAGGTTTTTGACAGATTGTACAAGAATTTCTGAACAAACAGAAGAAATCAAAAACAGCAACAAAAACAGAGTCCTTAATTGAAACTAAAATAGCGTCCATCTTGGGTCTCTAGCCAAGCAGTGGCTAACTTAAATACAGTTTCCTACATGGACAACTCTATCGTTAGCATACCTCTTTGACCTCGTGCCTGAAGTGATGAAAGAAAAGAGAGTGAATCAGTGAAAACCTCAAGTGGCCACTTGTGGAAACACAGTCCATGACAAAACAGGAAAGCTCGTGACTTTTAGACGGCGCAACCAGCTCTTTAAGCTAACGAGATATGACAGTTTGATTGGTTTAACTCATCCTACACCCAAAACACACTTATGATTAATGAAGCGACTAAATACAAACCCTTTACACCCAGCATCTTTCTGCTCAGATTGCATGCTCTTTAAATAGCACAGTGGAGTTGGCCACACCCCAAATGCAACTCTGCTATGCACTTTAGATCCATCTATATGTGTTTGGATGTATGTCCATGCATAGATTCACATTCCCTGCATTGCTCTGCCTGGGAAAACCCCCTCGCTGCACTTTGTTTTTCCATGCAGTCTTATTGTGGTGTGTTCGCATGGTCCTCTTTGAGTTTAGTGGTTAAATGAACATCTGACTCAAATGTCTGGACTTTTCAAAGGAAGTCGAAATGTTTGTCATCAGAATGACAAATGAGCAAATACTGAAGTGTGGTCAGACTGTCATTGAGCCAACATGTTTTTAATTATAGACAACAACAAAAAAGCTGTTCTTGCTCACTGGCATCAAACTCAAATTACTTGAGAATAACTAGTCGGGTTCTCTCTGCCCACAGAGGACAATTACATGATTAAAGGAGAAAATAATTTGGGGAAACAAGTTGCAAAACTGTGATGTTGTATTAGACATTTTTTAATACTTGTGGTGTGATTTTCTATTGGATACTTGTGACTGTATAACAGTATTAAATGTTAAAATCTTAATTATAATTTTTAAAAATCAGATCACTGCACTGCATCTATCTATCTATCTATCTATCTTGCTGCTTTTTAAAATCATCATGCACGTCATATTTTGACCATTGGGGTTTTTCCCGTAATTATTGCATGGCTTTGCCTTACAAATAAAGCGCCCTGGGGCATCTGTTTGTTGTGATTTGGCGCTATATAAATAAAATTGATTTGATTTGATTTGATATTTAATGATGAATAATAACACTCTGTAGAGACCATAATCTACTGGCTTTTGGGCCTCAGATGGCCCCTGATCCACTAATTTGACAATTTGTGGATTAAACAATAAGGGCCCTGTCCCACTGGGGAGAGGATTAATTGCGCATGAAATGAGTATACAAACTGCGGGCGTTCGTTGTCGTCCGCAACAAAAATGGCCAAAAATGACAAATGTCCCAGTATGAATTACGGATATATAATAATATATAGCGAATATATGATGAACAATCACGGTTATATAACGCATGCAGTGAGGAAACTGATCAAACACATTGAGATTATCACGGCAGTATTACGGGTGTATTATGAATGCATTGCGCACGTGTTGCGCATGCACGTTATCTGCATTGCAGTCATAAAAGAAGGGCACTCAGGCCGTCGGCATCACTATTCACACCAACATTACAGCCTCTGGAGCATTTGCTGGACTTGGACAAGTTGATCACAGAGTTAATGTTCATTTTGTCATGCAAGGGTTAACTGTTCATGAGTTTGGGGAGTGAGAGGGGGGAAGCCGCTCGGGGTGTGAGACAGTGTTGTTTTTTTTTTTGTTTTTTTGTTTTTTGAGTGAGTTGTGGCTAAACAGCAGCCCTTCCTTTTGTTGGTGTTAAATAAAAGTCCTGGATTGCAGCAGCTACGTCTTTGTGGATTGACACAGTCGGACCGGCACTGACTGGCAGGTATGTCACTTTCTGCCACATATAGTACTTTGGGTTTACGTGACGTGTTTGTTATGCATTCACAGTTTGTCCGCAAAGCAGATGTAATAAAAACGTTTTATTCGTGGCATTCGCTACAACATATTTTAGTTTGTGATGTGGACATGATGGGCACGATATATATCTGTTTTACACACTGTCCCGGTCCACTGCCAAGCCGCAAATCCACGTCAGTTGTGGATATCAGCAGTTAACGGCAGATATACAGCGCATAGAGTGAGTATGTATTGTGTATGAATTGAGAAGTCACACATAAATTACATAAAAGGAAAAATAGCGAAAGCCATTGCTGTTTTGCATAAAGTAAAATATTCATTAAATAGTTATGGTTTATTAACATTGTACAATTCATTGATTTTCCCACATTTAACTTATTGTGAAGAAATCTGGGGATCAACATATACAACTTATATACAACCATTGTTTATTCTGCAGAAAAGGGCTTTAAGGGTGATTAGCAACAGTGGTTATAGAGATCCATCTAATCCATTGTTCATTAAGTACAGGGTACTTAAATTTCGTGATTTGGTCGATTTGAAAATATTCCAAACAATGTACCAAGCTAATAAAAATGCTTTACCAACAAACATTCAAAATATGTTTGAGAAAAGAGTAAGTAGTTATAAATTGAAAGGAATAGAAGTCTTTAGAAAACCAAGATACAGAACCAAAGTAAAGGAACGGAGTATTGCAGTAAATGGTGTAAAATTATGGAACAATCTCAACAAAGAAATTAAAGAATTAAGGTCGCTTAAATTATTTAAAAAACGTATTAAACTAGATGTATTAAGTAAGTATGAAACTATGAAATAAGTCAGTGGGCTGTAAGGAAGTAAAAAAGGTAATTTGTTAATAATGTTTAAAATGTTTTAAGTTTAAAAATGTAACCTGTCAGAGATGTAATCTATTAAATAATGGTCATAATTATGAAATAAGTCAGTGGTATGTGACAAGTTAAAGAAATACAATCTGTTAAATAATGTTGAATAATGACGCTGGATATTGAAAGATTGTATTGTAAAAAGGGGCAGAAAATGTAAGACTTGTTCTTCTCTCTGCTCCTTTTCATTCTGGTAATTGATTTGCTTTATTTCTGCTTTTCTGTTTTTTTTCTTTTAAATGAATGAAATAAATGAATGAATGAATGAATGAATGAGTATGTAAGGCGGATATCAATCAATCAATCAATCAACTTTTTTCTTATATAGCGCCAAATCACAACAAACAGTTGCCCCAAGGCGCTCCATATTGTAAGGCAAGGCCATACAATAATTATGAAAAACCCCAATGGTCAAAACGACCCCCTATGAGCAAGCACTTGGCCACAGTGGGAAGGAAAAACTCCCTTTTAACAGGAAGAAACCTCCAGCAGAACCAGGCTCAGGGAGGGGCAGTCTTCTGCTGAGACTGGTTGGGGCTGAGGGAAAGAACCAGGAAAAAGACATGCCGAGAAGGGGGGCAGAGATCGATCACTAATGATTAAATGCAGAGTGATGCATACGGAGCAAAAAGAGAAAGAAACAGTGCATCATGGGAACCCCCCCACAGTCTACGTCTAAAGCAACATAACCAAGGGATGGTCCAGGGTCACCCGATCCAGCCCTAACTATAAGCCTTAGCGAAAAGGAAAGTTTTAAGCCTAATCTTAAAAGTAGAGAGGGTATCTGTCTCCCTGATCTGAATTGGGAGCTGGTTCCACAGGAGAGGAGCCTGAAAGCTGAAGGCTCTGCCTCCCATTCTACTCTTACAAACCCTAGGAACCACAAGTAAGCCCGCAGTCTGAGAGCGAAGCGCTCTAATGGGGTAATATGGTACTACGAGGTCCCTAAGATAAGATGGGACCTGATTATTCAAAACCTTATAAGTAAGAAGAAGAATTTTAAATTCTATTCTAGAATTAACAGGAAGCCAATGAAGAGAGGCCAACACGGGTGAGATATGCTCTCTCCTGCTAGTCCCCGTCAGTACTCTAGCTGCAGCATTCTGAACCAACTGAAGGCTTTTAAGGGAACTTTTAGGACAACCTGATAATAATGAATTACAATAGTCCAGCCTAGAGGAAATAAATGCATGAATTAGTTTTTCAGCATCACTCTGAGACAAGACCTTTCTGATTTTAGAGATATTGCGTAAATGCAAAAAGGCAGTCCCACATATTTGTTTAATATGCGCTTTGAATGACATATCCTGATCAAAAATGACTCCAAGATTTCTCACAGTATTACTAGAGATCAGGGAAATGCCATCCAGAGTAACGATCTGGTTAGACACCATGCTTCTAAGATTTGTGGGGCCAAGTACAATAACTTCAGTTTTATCTGAGTTTAAAAGCAGGAAATTAGAGGTCATCCATGTCTTTATGTCTGTAAGACAATCCTGCAGTTTAGCTAATTGGTGTGTATCCTCTGGCTTCATGGATAGATAAAGCTGGGTATCATCTGCGTAACAATGAAAATTTAAGCAATACCGTCTAATAATACTGCCTAAGGGAAGCATGTATAAAGTGAATAAAATTGGTCCTAGCACAGACCCTTGTGGAACTCCATAATTAACTTTAGTCTGTGAAGAAGATTCCCCATTTACATGAACAAACTGTAATCTATTAGACAAATATGATTCAAACCACCGCAGCGCAGTGCCCTTAATACCTATGACATGCTCTAATCTCTGTAATAAAATTTTATGGTCAACAGTATCAAAAGCAGCACTGAGGTCCAACAGAACAAGCACAGAGATAAGTCCACTGTCCGAAGCCATAAGAAGATCATTTGTAACCTTCACTAATGCTGTTTCTGTACTATGATGAATTCTAAAACCTGACTGAAACTCTTCAAATAGACCATTCCTCTGCAGGTGATCAGTTAGCTGTTTTACAACTACCCTCTCAAGAATCTTTGACAGAAAAGGAAGGTTGGAGATTGGCCTATAATTAGCTAAGATAGCTGGGTCAAGTGATGGCTTTTTAAGTAATGGTTTAATTACTGCCACCTTAAAGGCCTGTGGTACATAACCAACTAACAAAGATAGATTGATCATATTTAAGATTGAAGCATTAAATAATGGTAGGACTTCCTTGAGCAGCCTGGCAGGAATGGGGTCTAATAAACATGTTGATGGTTTGGATGAAGTAACTAATGAAAATATCTCAGACAGAACAATCGGAGAGAAAGAGTCTAACCAAATACCGGCATCACTGAAAGCAGCCAAAGATAACGATACATCTTTGGGATGGTTATGAGTAATTTTTTCTCTAATAGTCAAAATTTTGTTAGCAAAGAAAGTCATGAAGTCATTACTAGTTAAAGTTAATGGAATACTCAGCTCAATAGAGCTCTGACTCTTTGTCAGCCTGGCTACAGTGCTGAAAAGAAACCTGGGGTTGTTCTTATTTTCTTCAATTAGTGATGAGTAGAAAGATGTCCTAGCTTTACGGAGGGCTTTTTTATAGAGCAACAAACTCTTTTTCCAGGCTAAGTGAAGATCTTCTAAATTAGTGAGACGCCATTTCCTCTCCAACTTACGGGTTATCTGCTTTAAGCTACGAGTTTGTGAGTTATACCACGGAGTCAGACACTTCTGATTTAAAGCTCTCTTTTTCAGAGGAGCTACAGCATCCAAAGTTGTCTTCAATGAGGATGTAAAACTATTGACGAGATACTCTAACTCCCTTACAGAGTTTAGGTAGCTACTCTGCTCTGTGTTGGTATATGACATTAGAGAACATAAAGAAGGAATCATATCCTTAAACTTAGTTACAGCGCTTTCTGAAAGACTTCTAGTGTAATGAAACTTATTCCCCACTGCTGGGTAGTCCAACAGGGTAAATGTAAATGTTATTAAAAAATGATCAGACAGAAGGGAGTGTAGAAGAATTTTTAGGTCCATATTTGAACTGTGATGAACTATCAAGTGTCCTGATCCGAACTGTATGTCCTCTGGTTGAACTAGCAGGTGTTCAACCCAAAAAAAGGGCTCTATTAGTCATTTAGTCTGTCAGGGGCTTTCCAAGGCCTTTTAGGTGCTTTCCCGCAGGCCACGTGCGGGGGCCTCAGGCCAGCTGCACGCGTGGCTGAGGCCACGTGCGGAGGGGGCCTCAGGCCAGCTGCACCTGTGGCTGAAGGTCTTTTAAAAAAATCAGTTGTAAATCCTTCATGTTTTAATGGGAGCATTTGTCACATTGAAATAATGGCCTAACACCTGCTTAGGGTTCACTAGAGGACGCTTCCAATAGAAAACCATGTCTTGGGAATGAAATAAATAAAAAAGTCGAAGGAGGAGCGATGCCCGCGGGTCTCCAATAAATAGACGAGCGCGGTTGTCATATTCAGTCTCTCTAGAGGACTCAGTTTGTCTAAGCTTTGTGTCAAAGGCTTAAATAAACTTAAAAACTCTGTGCATTTTATCTTGCTTAAGGCTGAATTATTCTAAAGTGTTGTGTCATTTTCTAGCATATCACTTGCAATTAGTTTGTGTTATCTAAAAGATGACATCCTGAGAAGACTAAAGACGAGCCGCGACAGAACTTGGCGAGCCAGCTTCAGGAGGGTCCAGGGGCATTCCGGCAGCCTGGGGCAGTCCAGCTCATCCCTCCAGACCGTAAATAACAGTGATCACGACTAAAAGGTAAGCAGAAACCTTTTATAATTTCTGCACGATCTGGAGGAGTGAGTCGGGATTTCCGCCCAAGTTGACAGGTGATATTTTTTAATTGCCTCTTACCCAAAAGAACCTGGACTAAGAAAATTGATAAGAGACTAAAAAAAGATAAGATTGAAAATTATCAGGCCTTGTAGATAAAATGCTCAGAAGGTGTGTGTGTTCCCGGGAAAAAGAATGTCTGTGTGAGTGAAAGGTCAGGAATGTTCATGAACTCTGGTGCGGAAAGAGTGCGTGGAGAACTAACCTGGATGCTTGGGGAATAATTGGTGTTGAAATTTGTTACTAACGTGCCGGCTGATAGCATGCGCTGTAGGGGTTAATTTAGGGGAGTATACTGACAAATAGATACAAGGTAATACAAGGTTATTTAAAGAGTTTAACAGAGACTGAAGTGAAATAAGTGACAAAAAAGAGTTTAACAAGAGAATACGTGCAGAGAAAGCACAAGATAAGCGCCTGAGGGGGCGCAGTAGAAATACCGTACATGATAAAGAGATTTAAAGAGGAAAGTGCAAAGTGGCACCGCTGACAGTAAGTAAAAGAGCTCAATAAAGGACGTCATTTTTTAAGAAAAGAGAAAAACTATAAAAAAAAATAAAAAAAAATAAATGAAGAGTTAGTGCAGAATACATGAGAATTAATGAAGCAGAAAAATAGTGCAGTAAGGCACCAGATACACGCTTGTGGGGCGTGGGAGAAGAATAAGTAATTAAGTACACAGTAATATGAGTTTTTTATAAGACAAGAAAAAGAGTATTTTCAGTGCAAAGGCACATTAAGCTCACGAGGAGCTCAGTAAGTGAAAAAAAAAGGTAGAAGAAAGTGCAGAAAGGCACAGGATACGCATGCGAGGCGCGGTAAGGCGTAGAAATAAATGAAATATTGTATGCTCAGAAAGGAGCTTGTGAAAATAATATAGTAAGCACAGGATACGCACGCGAGGCGCGGTAAGGCGTAGAAATAAATGAAATATTGTATGCTCAGAAAGGAGCTTGTGAAAATAATATAGTAAGCACAGGATACGCACGCGAGGCGCGGTAAGGCGTAGAAGTAAATGAAATATTGTATGCTCAGAAAGGAGCTGGTGAAAAATAATATATTAAGCACAGGATACGCACGCGAGGCGCGGTAAGGCGTAGAAGTAAATGAAATATTGTACGCTCAAAGAGGGCTTGAAAAAAGTAATATATGAAGTTGCTGACAGCGCCGGAGAAGCTGTCTAACGTGAAGAAGAGATACATGCTTAAACAGAACACATTGGTGTTAAGTGAATAAAAAGGTTGTTTAAAGCCGCGGAGTGAAAAGTGGCAGAAGTCTAGATAGAGATATATAGAAAGTTGTTTTTAATAATTTTTGTGTATAAAGCTTTTGAAGATTGGTGTGTGGGAGAGTGGAGAGTAATCTGTGTAAAGCTGTGAGAACTTGCAGGCTGGCTGACATACAAGATTCATGTGAAAGAGTACGAGGGGAAGGTATTTAGACCCAACAGGAGGACTTGGGAGGTGCATGACAGGCAGAGAGGAAAGTGTGAAACAGACAGTGAAGAAAAAGACAGGAGAAGAGTGCTATGTAAATACAGAGAAGGTAGATATTATTTCAAAGAGAGAAAACTAATAAACAAACATAGCAGAAAAAGACGAGAAGCAGAAAGTTAAAAAAAAAAAAAAAAATTAAATTAGAAGGGAAATAGAAAGTCGGGAGCAAAGACATTAGGAGGTGTTAGGGTTGTAAGAGGATTAAATAAATAAAGTTGGTTATAAATCAAAAGAGATAAAGCTTAGATTATAGTGAAAAAGCTGACAGACTGATCAATGCTTGGGACAGTCATTGATGGGAGACTTAAGTGATGATGAAATAATACTCCCAGAACATTACTTGACTGACGGAGACATCGAAACCCAGGGAATCAGGACACATTTTTGGCTGGAAAGGACCTATTTTGACAGGGTAGGAGCAGAACATTGGCAGGACAAACAAGAGATCAATCAGAAATTATGGCAGATTACTAAGGTAATCAATCTGAAGCAAAAGAAAGAACAATTCCCTCTAATTAATTGGGAGCTGCTGATAAGACGTCTGTGGCATCAGGGTTTAACCCCGTGGCTGGAGCTGCTTTGTGCTGACCCTAATAAAGAACTTAGCATACCATTAAATCATTTAGTAACACTACCAACCGATCCAGGTGAAGAACTGTTTCCTAGGTTGACTCTGACTGTGGTCCCAAGGAAGGTTCGGTGGGAAACAGGTAAATTTTCATATTTAGTTAAAGAAAAAGAAGACGGGCATAGCAGTTGGAAATTTAATCCTTTTAAGGGTTTAAAATACAAAACAGGTGTTACAGCCAGCAAGTTATTGGTCTGGATCAGGACAGCCCCTGAGGGACTACCAGAATACCATAGAAACACCTCACATAGCGTTTGTCAGGGTTACATGGGTAACTCTCAAGGTCAAGGTCGGGAAAGTACCCCGCTAGACTTAGTACTAAGAAAATATCCAGGAAAACGCACTAAGGCCAACCAATGTATGAGAAAGTGGCACAAAAGGTCACATGGGGGCAGGCAATGGCCTTTGGTGGGATCATTTGATCCGGTGATGTGTGAAGCAGTTGCGGTAGAAATACAGAAAAAAGAAATTAAAGATCAGCAGAAGAACGTAAAAAACAACAAAAAACACACTGAAGAAAAAGAAGTTTTGGCCTTGTTCAAGCAGGAAGCACAGAGGCTACAGCAGAAAAGAGAAAAAATGACAGAGGAAAGATCCAAAGAGACTAAAGCCAGTGCACCGAGCTGGGAATCAGAGCCACCCCCATATAAACGTCATGATATGGGAAAGACAGCTGGACAATTTGTATTAGGAACTCGTGAAGAGGACCAAGGCATGGATGTGGAGGGCAAATTCACACTGACACTAAAAGCTCGAGAGCCACAAGGAGACAGGTCCTCAGTCTGTCAAATGGATCATACAAGGTCTCCAAGTCCGAAAGTAAGTGGTCGCACACCACGACCAGCAGGGGGGGCCACAAATAACAGTGACACGGAGGCAGACGAGGATAAAGAGAGAGACCTGAAGGCTCCGCCTGCACATCGAGGTCCACTGAAAACCGTCCCCTCCCACCATAAGTCAGCCGACTGGACCTTCACAGGCTATAGAGGCTCTGAAGAGTGGCACAAGAGCTTCTGTGACACACTGGATCTGGCCAGAAGAGATAATGAAGAACTAGCTGAGCAACTTCGGCTAGCGAAGGAAAGAATACAAAGACATAGGGACGCCGAGGAAAGAAGAATATTACAACAATCGACGCCCAATCAAGGGAATCACATTATAGAGCCACCCACCCGAAAAATTTCTGGTGAGATCATCATTGAGACTGCAAAAGAGGCCCGACTCAGGCAAAGACAACAATGTGTAGCCAAAGACATAGCGGCTTTAGAACAGAATATAACCGACTGGATGGACTGCCTGGAACCAGTCAGTCGCACTCGATCTGGAAGACAGTATGGAGCCTGCACAGAAGAAGAGGAGGACGAAGACCTCATATGCCCATTGGTGGTTAGAAATGGTCATCATGTGTATACCCCATGGAGCTGGACAGACATGGTGGGGCTGGCCAACAGGCTGCCAGACATCACCCAAGGAGCTGGGAGATGGATAACTGCCTTAGAAGAAGGCACTGCAGGGGTAACCTTGTCTTTAGGTGACATAAAAGCCTTGCTAATGCATGTCATGGGAAAACATGACACTGAAGAATTAGCAGGAAAGGTTGGACTAACACAAATGATGGGCACTAATCAACATGATGAAGTCCCCTTTAATCGCTATAGAAACTCCATGTGGGAAGGACTGAGAAGAAAGTACCCTGAGGTCTTGGATCCCTCTAAATTGGATGATGAGGAGTGGACACCTGAAGAGTGCCCAAAGAAGTTCCTGCACCGATTCCAGAAAAGATGGGCAGAGGAAACAGGAAATGCATGGAACCATTCTCCAGCAACTGAAATCCTGTTTAAAATAACTGTAAAAAAGGCTCTACCAGATGAGGTTCAGAAAGCCCTAGATGGAGTCGTGGGACTATCAAAAATGAATTGGGCTTTATACTCTGAGCATATTTGTCACCATCTTGAAATCTACAAGAAAGAAAAACAAAAAGAAGAAGATGCAGCAAAATCCCTGACGAAAAAATTGGTGCAGATGCAGTTGGGAGAGCTAACCAAAGTCAAGAAAGAAAAAACAAAGACCCAGGCACCAATGATGACCCCTGTTCCTTCTGAGTCGGCAAGCACAGGCCCTACGGCAAACACTGCTGCCACCTTACAGGCACCTGTGGTAACAGCCACACAGAGCCCCCAAGGAGCAGCAGGGAGCACTGCTGCAGGAGAAGTCTCAGCACCAGTGGAGCATCACTATCACTACCATAGCACTGGCACACCCGGAAATGGACCCACCTACAGTCATGGGTGGAGAGGAGAGTCACGGAACTTTCAAGGTCAAAGAGGAGGGTGGCGAAGAGGATCTCGCCAACCTTCATTTGGAAGCAGATTCCAGAACTCAGCTCCCAGGAACAGTCAAGCGGGACCGCCTATGGGACCAACACCCCCAATAGGGGATCAACCTTCTAATGAGTGTTGGAGCTGTGGACAACCTGGACATCGAATGAGAAATTGTCCGGCCCGACCTTGGGTTGGACCCTCTGCCTATTGGCAATAGGGAGGCCTAGAGAAGACAGAGGGGGAAACGGTGGCATTGGCTATTTCGATGATACCTAAGGAAGAGCCAACCGTCACCGTTAATATACAAAACAGAGATTTCCCTTTCATGGTGGATACAGGGGCAACATACTCTTGCATAGGGAAAATGGGCGCTCATCTCCCCCTCTCTGGGTCTGTAATTAAGACCATCGGCTTCTCTGGGAAAACTCAAATAATACCGTTTACACGCCCACTTCCTGTAACGATTGCAGGAAAAACAATTGAAGCACCCCTGTTATACTCACAAAATACACCTGTGAATTTGCTGGGAAGAGACATTTTATGTAAGCTACAAACCCAGATAGTGTGTACCCATCAAGGACTGCAAATACACTTTCCTGACGAAGCACTCGCCAACATTATGGTGCTTATGGACATGGAAAACAAGGTCCGACCTGTGCAACCCATGGTATACTGGCTGAAGTTACAACCAGAAAATTCAAATCTTCAACTGGAATGGGAAAAATGGAAGCCCTGGGCAGAACAACACTATGGAGCAGTATGTACACCTAGTTTACCTTTACATGTCACCCTGATGTTCGATGCCAAACAAGAACAAACTGACTATGCATGCTGCTGGGATGCATTGATGAATCAACGGCTGTTTCACATAACCACCACAGAAATTTATTTAGGCCCCCAAGGGGCCGCAGCTTCTGTCAAGCTAACTTCAGCTGAACAACAATGGTATCAAGTGCCGAATGCCACACCTCATGTGACCCTTTTAGTCTCAGAAAAAGTATGAATCCCATGACCTAGGTCCAATGGTAAAGACAGCCTCAGAAGTTGAAGAATGGCAAAACATGGAAAGTCCACAAGTACATCTGTCAAAAGACCAGCAGTTTATACGAATTAATTTAAAAGTAAATGATGAGGCTATAGCTCAAAAAGTGGAGCTCAATCCTAGACCAGAGGGACAGATGGTGTTATCGGCCCAACAAGAGAGATTGTTAGAGCAAATACCACCAGTGGTGTGGTCCAAAAGCAAAACGGATGTAGGACTAGTAAAAACAGCCTTACCAGTAAAAATAAAAGTAAAACCGGGAGCAAAACTGCCTCACCAAAGGCAGTATCCATTAAAACCTCAGGCTATTGAAGGCATAAAACCAGTAATCAAGGGACTAATGGCAGCTGGAGTTTTAATAAAAACTGCAAGCCCATGCAATACTCCTATCTATCCTATCCCTAAAAACAATACCAAAGAGTATCGGCTGGTACATGATCTGCGTCCTATCAATGTAATAATAGAAATGGATGCACCTATAGTACCTGATCCGCATACTATACTATCAAGCATCCCTGCTGGAGCAGAATGGTACACAGTAATAGATCTGTGTTCAGCCTATTTCAGTGTGCCTGTGCACCCAGACTCACAACATTTGTTTGCATTCACATTTCTGGGACAACAGCTAACGTATACACGGCTACCTCAGGGACTGAACCTGTCCCCAGCCATCTTTAACAAAGTCCTGGCTGAAGATTTACAACACCTTGACATACCCAGTACATTGGTGCAATATATGGATGATCTCCTTATTGCATCAGAGACTCAAGAACAGTGTGAAAAAGATTCATTAATTGTATTGCATGCATTGGCAGATGGAGGTCATAAAGTAAGTAAGGACAAATTGCAGTTCTGCAAACAACAAGTAGAATACTTGGGAAGACAGTTGTGTGGGACCACGCGATGTATAGCCCCAAGCCAAGTGGAGGCTATAATCAAGGCTCCCAAACCCCAAACAGTGGGACAGATGCTTTCATTCCTTGGGATGGCAGGGTACAGTCGGCCGTGGATTTGTGATTATGCTATAAAAACTGCACCTTTGCGTGCCATGATTAGAGCAGTGGGGCAAACAAGCAATGCAGCTCTCCTCGTCTGGACAGATCAGGCAACGGGAGCTTTTGAGGCCCTAAAAACAGACATGCAATCTGCTCCCGCGTTAGGTAACCCAGATTATGGGAAACCTTTCCATTTGTATGTTACTGAAAAAACTGGATATGCTTGTGCTGTACTAATGCAGGAAACAAATGAAGGAAAACAACCATTGGCCTATTATAGTACAAAGCTTGACAACATTGAAACGGGATTGCCACCATGCTATCAGGGTCTAGCAGCAGCTGCCTTTGCATTTCAAAAAGCATCATCCATAATCATGGGACATGCAGTAACGTTGTACACGTCGCATCAGTTACATGCCCTGCTAACCAGTCAACGTTTTGTCTTAACACAAGCTAGACGCACTGGATATGAAGTTGTGTTGTCCGCTCCAGAAATAACAATACAACGTTGTCACACGGTGAATCCCGCCACCAAATTGACCACACCGTTAGATGGTACTCCACATAACTGTGTGGCAGAGACAGAGAAATTTTTGAGAGCCAGAGAACATTTGTATAATCACGCCATAGATGCAGATCTAACCCTGTTCGTGGATGGCTCATGCTTTCGGGATGCCGCGGGATTGCATGCGGGTATGGGGATTGTTAAACTAAACACGGATGGCGAAACCTTTGAATTACTGGAGTCCCAAGGAATTGATCAGCCTTGTTCAGCCCAACTGGCAGAAATCAAAGCCTTAACTATGGCTTGCCAGATAGCTAAAGATCAACGTGTTAATATCTACACAGACTCAGCCTACGCTTATGGCGTATGTCATGTACATGCAAACATTTGGAAACAAAGGGGATTCCTGAGAGCAGATGGCACCCCTGTCACTCATGGAGAAGCGATTTCCCAACTGTTACAAGCTCTCCAATTACCGTCTGAGGTAGCCATCATTAAATGTGCAGGTCATCAAAAGAATAATAACATCATAGCTCAAGGTAACAATCTAGCAGATGACGCAGCTCGCAAAGGAGCACAAGGAGAAAATATGTTTCCCCTGCTAACCATCCAAGATTGTGCCCCACTGGTTTCACTTGACGCACTGATAGTGGCTCAAAGTAGGGCCAGTGGAGAAGAAAAACGAATGTGGGTTAAACGAGGCGCTATTGAGACACGCAGTCAGGGGCCAGCGGACAAGCTGTGGCGCAGTAGTCATGGACATTTTGTGTTACCCACCAATTTATTACGACATGCAATCATTTGGGCCCACGGACCCGATCATTGTTCGCGAGTCCAAATTATGAACAAACTAAAAGCTGTCTGGTGGTCACCATATATGGCAGCAACAGTGGACCGTTTGTTGAATGAGTGTGAGGTATGTGCACAGTACAATGTCCGGAAATCATTCACAGCCCCTTTAGCCCACATTCCGGTCCCTGATGGGCCATTCAGACATCTTATGATGGATTTCATAGACATGGGAGCTGAAAATCGAGTTAAACGAATGAGATATGTTTTGGTAGTGATATGCAGATTCAGCCGATGGATTGAGGCAGTAGCCTCTGCAAATCAAGACCATAAAACGGTAGCCAAATTCTTGTGCCGAGATGTCTTTCCAAGATTTGGCATTCCAGATACTATCTCATCTGACAACGGTAGGGCTTTTGTAGCCAAGGTTACACAAGAAACATTCAAACAATTGGGTATCAAACAGAAGTTTGGGTGTGTTTATCACCCTCAATCAAATGGGGCAGTGGAACGGGCTAATGGCATTTTAAAGAACAAACTAGCAAAAATCATAGCAGACAGCAATGGCAAACTAACCTGGCTGGATGCGTTGCCGCTTGCTTTATTGTCAATGCGCTCACAAACTAACCGACTAACCCATTTGACACCATTTGAAGCTCTTACAGGTCGGCCGATGCCTATTCCATACCTGAGAGGACCCTACGAAGGACCATCGCTGGAGCAGCTACAAGACGAATGGCATAATTATCTGAGACAGTTAACCCAAATACACAAAACTATCTTTTTGCAGGTCAAAGGTGCTACAGAAGACAGAGAAGCAGAGATTCCACTCGAAAATCAGAGCATCCAGCCTGGTGATCTGGTTTACGTCAAGGTGTTCAAAAAGAAGTGGGACAGGCCCCGCCGAGAAGGTCCTTTTAAAGTTATTCTTGCCTCACGTACAGCAGTCAAAGTAGACGGTAAGGACACTTGGTTTCATTTAAACCACTGCTGTAGGGTTGGTGGCCCAGCGCCCCTGCGGCCTCGGCAAGCTCGTCTTGGCAGAGCCGCCGGGCCAAGGGGGGAAGCAGGAGAAGCCAGAGACCCTACAGCAGCACCGAGGGACGGCCACGCCTCCCTGCAGCCAGAAGAAGCACAGAGGGAAGGCCACGCCTCCCTGCAGCCAGGCGAACACCGGCCAAGGCGCTCACAGAGACTGATTGAACAAAGACGACGCACAGCTTCAGAGAGTAGTGGATCCCTGCCAGATAGAGCAGCGACAGACTCAGATGCAGACTCAGAGACAACTGGAGACGTAGGCCAACAGACAGACAGAAATACAGACCGACAGATAGACAGGCCACAGGAGACATCAGACTCGGACAGCAACTCAGTAGATTTACCGACAGAAGAACCGCAGGAAGTACAACCCAGACAAAGCACAGATACACCACACATCCCTAGTGACAGCTCATCTAGTGACGGCTCACTTAGTAGCACATCTAGTAGCACATCTCAACAGTCATCAGAGCAATGATTAAGGAATTATTCAAGGGATTGACAATACTACTGGTGGTCAGTATGGGAGAAAATAGACATCCAAAACATACAACGGACTGTGCCGTGGCCATGGCCGCAATAGCAGCTAAACAAGGCATTCTAAACACAGGAAAAACATATAATTTGGTATACATTAAATCAAAAGCCTACAAGAACATAGGAATACAGGGAAAGCTGGGGGATTACATATTAGGCGAAGCCATTAGCATCAAATGTGAAGAGGAGGGAACACTCAACATAGAGGTAATTTGTGATAAAAGAGGATGCAGGGAAACCAAGCAAGACGTAACTGTTACAGTACATGAAGCCACAAAATGGGTAAAAATCAAACCAAGGAAAAAGAGGACAATTAGAAGCCTAGAAACAAGCAGTCACTTAGGGAGATGGGATCCCAGTACAGACCTAGCCCGCACACAAGGGTTGAAGACCAATTTATTTTACCAATGGTTGAAATTTTCGGCTAGGCAGATCAGTGAAAAGCCTTGCATAGCCTGTCACCGGAAAGGTGTGATACCTCAGGCTAAACCCCTACCTGATATCAACAACTGTTATAGGAGTCCCCAACATAACTCAGACCAAGCAGAATGCTATACACAATGTGTTATGAAAATGGCAGTAGGTGATGAAAAATATGCTGCCGACAGTAAACTTTGTCCAGTGCCCCTAAGTACAGAAGGAACCGTTCCACCTATGATTAAAATAGAGAAAGGGATGATACACCCATTCTGTATAGCTAAAGGCTTAGTAGCACAATACATAAGCGATTGGCAGGTAGGGACGACCCAGCCAAAACACCACATACAGTGTATGCAAAAGCAGCAAGAATACAAACCGGCCAAAACAGCATGGAACATTACCGTCTGTCACACCCTGCCAGCAGCAGGCATACAGTGTGAACAAATAGTACCGGCCACAGGGGGGTCGGTAATTGGACTGAATCTCACCCATGCTTCATGGGTATCTACTCCAAATTTAGCTAAGGGAACGGTACCCTTAGCTGACATCTTTTGGATATGCGGACAAAGAAGGAAACTCCTGTCATCGCTGTCCCCTAATTGGAAGGGCCTTTGTGCTCCTGTGATGCTCACAGGAGCTATAACAGTAATTGAAATGCCAAATTCAATACAACCCATGCCACAGAAACTTCGTAAGAAAAGAGGAATAATGACGTTTAAAACAGACTACAACATCACAGTAAGAAACGGGATACCAGAAGGGATACCCCGACAGTTAGAAGCCATAGACAGTAGCAGAGTTAAAGCAGATGAAGATGCGGATAAATGGGGATGGGCATTGGCTCTGTTTGGGGTTACTCCAAAAATCCGTTCTAGGTTCCAGGAGGTGCAGTGGATTAATTACTTGTGGTATAATCAGCAAAGATACCTGAACTGGACATTGGCAGCAGTAGGAGCCTTAACCGAACAACTGCACGCCACCTCGCTAATGACAATGCAAAATAGATTAGCTATCGAGATGATGATGGCTGATGAACAAGGAGTTTGTATTATGATCAAAGCCACCAAATGTTGCACAGCTATTCCCATGCGTACAGGGGAAGACGGAAATTTGACAGAGCTCTTAATCACACTTGAGGAGATGCAACAGGAACTGTTAAGTAACTCCATAGGAGGGAGAAATGAAACTGACGATTCTGGATACATTGTAGGGAATGGAATGAATATTGGCCCACTGTTTTCACTGTTTGGGACTCTAAGGAGAGGGTGGCTATCATGGAAAGACTGGTTATACCAGATAGGTGTAATCTTGGCACTAACAGGGGTGGCGGTCTTGCTGGTAATATGTTGTGGTATTCCCTTGATAAAATTTCTGGTCAATAAATTGATTTCATCCACAGTAGGACAGCTCCCACTGTTAGCCATCCGAGCCCTGGAAGAAAGCACAAACGAAACAGACAGAGAACCAGAATATATGGAAATGGATGAAATACCAATTATCCTCCCCGACAGCCCCCAGCTCCCTAATATTGTGGCGTACACCCCAGATAGGGAGGACTGGGACGGACCATGCTTGGTGATATTGTAGACGAGGAAGAAGACATGCACGCACATTTACATTCACACACATGCACCCACAAAAATGAGGGATAGGATAGACAATATCTGAAAGAATGACATGGAGCTGTAATAATGAACGTATATGTATATTACTAGGACACAGGAGTATGGCTGAGAGACCAGACTCCCCTGATCAGGGACCTATGCCTGATCTGCCTCTATCAAGTCTGATTGGACTCTCAGAACTGTTTGGAGAAGAGGATATACAGGAGGGATGGTCGAGACATGATTGGTCGCCACAGCCGCCATCCATCCAGCAGCTAAACCAGTTGGCAACAGAAGGATCTTCATCGTTCCAGCACCTGGCGATGACGGCTTCACAGAATCTGCCTGCAGCAAGAGTCGGCCCGAGGACTCCACCATCACCTGAAGGACCCTTTGGACTCAGGAACACACCCCTTCCGCAGATGCCATGGAGACAGTCACATGTGCCAGTGGCAACGATACCCTCCAGGGGAGGCAGCCAAGGTCGGCCATATGCAGCAACTGCCCGAGTGCATCCTAGACCCAATTCACTGCTAGGCCCTGTCCCCAGGCACCCCCAAGGCAGGAGAGATATTCTGATCAGCCCAGTACCTCTGGAGGAGGATCAGCAGGGGTGGACCTTAGTCGAACTCACCCACCAGGACAGAGGGGAGCTTTGTACAGGCTACTAAATGCCCAGAGTGTCCCAACCACTTGCCTGTGCGACATCAACAATACTCCCCCCACACACGAAATGCCTTCCCCCTTGTACTTCCTGTCCCCTGGACTGCACAACCTTAATCTGGTCATGGTCACCCCACAGGACATGGCAATCTTGGTTCGAGAGCTTCGTCTTCCACAAGAGTCTGTTCCAAAAACCTTGGAGCAGCTCCTGCCCCTCACAAATCACATTCCCCATGAGCTATTTGAGGAAATCATGCCACAACTAAGTCAGACAGCTGCATACCTGTTCAGGATACACCGTGACAATGCCAACATCTCTTGTGCTCAGGAGGGCCTCCATACTCAACTGTGTGGTCTTCAGTCTAGTATGGACATGCTAGCCTGCATGATGGAGCATATGGAAAGGGAACAGCTAGGGCTGGCCACCACCACCCTGAATGTGGGCAAGAATTCTCTGGGGGCCCTGTACAACCTGGCCAAGCAGCACAAGGAGCTGGAAAGATCCATCAGAGAACTGCACGACTGTCTGAAAGCCAGAATTCCTGATCCTTCCCCCACTACCCCTGAAAGGCCAACCTCCCCATGTTCCCCAACTTCTCCCAAAACTTCAGATGCTGAGTAAATGCTGAGGAGCGCGGACTGACGTAATGGCACTGAACACGGACTATGATCTTGGTTCTTGAGTTTGAATTGCGGACTGGTTTCAGAAATCTGAGTGTAAATAAAACAAAGAAGGATATATGTTAGTAACGAAGGTTGGGTAAATGTCTGTCCTTACCATCATCTGCGTAACACAGATAAAGCTAAATGCATACACATAGATATCACATTGCAAAGTTATAAAAAGGGGACCCTTACACGGCGTGTTTGTAGATTTAGTAGTAAAGATGCACCATAGGGACCCCTTTTTTCTTAAATTATAGCATGCCTCAAGAGACATGCATCGCCTAAATTTGGCGTCTAGCCAAAAAAGGCATTAGAAAACAAGCTGAAAAAGAAGAAAAACAAAGTGGAGAATGTTGAGAAATGGCCTATAATGAAAACCATTATACGATTGACTAAGGCAAATGACTTAAGGACGGACATGAAGGGAAACCATTTATTGTGTTTATCATTTAACTAGACATAGCTGCGCTAACCTTAGAATAGTTACTTGATTGGTTGACTAAATAGTGGTAACGTAGGGGTTATTTGATGCATTTAAATAATAAATGTGTGACGCTTTAACAAAATAATATGTAGAACCAAGTATAATGGGTTGGAGCCTCTGGTTGAGTGAGTCAATAGATGCCAGAAGATGATTGGTTGCACTGATGTCAATGTGAAGCCTTTACTTTGCCATGATTAAGAGGTTGATGTAACTTGTTTTATGTGGCCATTTTAAGTGCCTTGAATTACACCAAAACTCAATGTTTGAATGTCACCTTGTGTTGATATAATCCAGCTAATTGCTCACCTTGTGCCTTAGTATGTAGGTTCACCTGCACTGCAATATATTTACCGTGTGAAGTATCACTGATATTCATATCCGCACCAGAGTTATCAGTAACTCGAGTGATGTGTTTTTCTTTTTTATTGCAATGCACAAATGAGGATGTCTTGTCAGTAAACAACCCAAGAGTATAGTTGATGTAATGGGACTCTTTTGAGTCCCAGAGGAGGGACTGTAGAAGAATTTTTAGGTCCATATTTGAACTGTGATGAACTATCAAGTGTCCTGATCCGAACTGTATGTCCTCTGGTTGAACTAGCAGGTGTTCAACCCAAAAAAAGGGCTCTATTAGTCATTTAGTCTGTCAGGGGCTTTCCAAGGCCTTTTAGGTGCTTTCCCGCAGGCCACGTGCGGGGGCCTCAGGCCAGCTGCGCGTGTGGCTGAGGCCACGTGCGGAGGGGGCCTCAGGCCAGCTGCACCTGTGGCTGAAGGTCTTTTAAAAAAATCAGTTGTAAATCCTTCATGTTTTAATGGGAGCATTTGTCACATTGAAATAATGGCCTAACACCTGCTTAGGGTTCACTAGAGGACGCTTCCAATAGAAAACCATGTCTTGGGAATGAAATAAATAAAAAAGTCGAAGGAGGAGCGATGCCCGCGGGTCTCCAATAAATAGACGAGCGCGGTTGTCATATTCAGTCTCTCTAGAGGACTCAGTTTGTCTAAGCTTTGTGTCGAAGGCTTAAATAAACTTAAAAACTCTGTGCATTTTATCTTGCTTAAGGCTGAATTATTCTAAAGTGTTGTGTCATTTTCTAGCATATCACTTGCAATTAGTTTGTGTTATCTAAAAGACGACATCCTGAGAAGACTAAAGACGAGCCGCGACAGGAGTTTTCAGGGAATACTGTTAAGTCTTCCATCTCCATACCATAAGTCAGAACAAGATCTAAAATATGATTAAAGTGGTGGGTGGACTCATCTACCCTTTGAGCAAAGCCGATAGAGTCTAATAATAGATTAAATGCAGTGTTGAGGCTGTCATTCTCAGCATCTGTGTGGATGTTAAAATCGCCCACTATAATTATCTTATCTGAGCTAAGCACTAAGTCAGACAAAAGGTTTGAAAATTCACAGAGAAACTCACAGTAACAACCAGGTGGACGATAGACAATAACAAATAAAACTGGTTTTTGGGACTTCCAATTTGGATGGACAAGACTAAGAGACAAGCTTTCAAATGAATTAAAGCTCTGTCTAGGTTTTTGATTAATTAATAGGCTGGAATGGAAGATTGCTGCTAATCCTCCACCCCGGCCCGTGCTACGAGCATTCTGACAGTTAGTGTGACTCGGGGGTGTTGACTCATTTAAACTAACATATTCATCCTGCTGTAACCAGGTTTCTGTTAGGCAGAATAAATCAATACGTTGATCAATTATTATATCATTTACCAACAGGGACTTAGAAGAGAGAGACCTAATGTTTAATAGACCACATTTAACTGTTTTAGTCTGTGGTGCAATTGAAGGTGCTATATTATTTTTTCTTTTTGAATTTTTATGCTTAAATAGATTTTTGCTGGTTATTGGTGGTCTGGGAGCAGGCACCGTCTCTACGGGGATGGGGTAATGAGGGGATGGCAGGGGGAGAGAAGCTGCAGAGAGGTGTATAAGACCACAGCTCTGCCTCCTGGTCTGGATATCATCGCATTCAGATTTTTGAACAGCCCAAAAATCCTGGCTGCGGACATGCGTGCCTCTTCGGATGATCACGGGCGTGTTCGGATGACGGCCGACTCATACAGGCATGTTACACGGATATTGCGGATGTTTGGCGAATATGGGCCAATTTTGTGCGCAATCTGCTGGGATAGGCTCCAGCCCCCAAGACCCGATCTTGGATAAGCATTTGAAGATGTGTGTGTGTGTGTGTGTGTGTGTGTGTGTGTGTGTGTGTGTGTGTGTGTGTGTGTGTGTGTGTGTGTGTGTGTGTGTGTGTGTGTGTGTGTGTGTGTGTGAAATCTTTCTTTACTTTTCAAAGAAGCAGCATTGGAGGGTCATGGGTTCAATCCTCTGGCCAGGCAGGGGCTATTACTAAAGAGCCCTAGAGCAGAAGTCTTTAGTCCGATCATGTCAGGAGCCCGATGTGGCAGCACGTGTTCGTTATAGGAAATGAAAAGTACCCCTTTTTCAAGAAGACTTCCCTGAAATATACCCTCTTTGTTCACCGAATCACCCTAAAAATGCTTCCTTTTGTTGCAAAATGAGGAGGTTAACACACTTTCAAATGACAGTCTAAATGTAGCTTTAAAGAAAACTACCATTTACTTTTTTGTCCCTTTTAATTTCAATTGCAGAACAGAAAGGTAGGTACCTGAAATAATTTGTGTATGTATTATTATACAAATGTTGAAAATTACTCTAGTGCACGCAGCAGGAAGCTTGCCCGGAATATTGTGTCTAAATTCAGCATCCTTTTTCATTATTGCACAGAAGCAATTATTCCCAACAAAAATCACCCCTTTCTCCATGAAATTCAGAGCACGGGTGCATAGCTGTGGTGGCAGCTACTGACATCACCAGAGTCCTTGAATGGCAGCATCCTTTCATCAGGGTGTGTGTGAATAGGTGAATGTGAGGCATCAATGTAAACTGTGTTGAGCATTTGTATCAGATGGAAACGTACTGTAGAAACACAGTCCACTAACCAACTGCAGCCATCTTAGTGATTATACCAATTAGTTATAGTATTTTTTTCTTTATTCCTACCTGGAATGACCTTGAAAAGAAACTTTCCTCCATCATCACTGTTGGTTGGATGCTCTGTAACTCTGTTTCCAGATAAGAAAATAACTCCCTGTGAAGAATAAAGAGCAGAGGTAAGACCGAAAATTAGAATCCAACATGCGCTTTAGTTAAAGCTACAGTGTGCATGGTGTAGTGCCATCTCATGGTGACATTGCAGATTGCATTATGCTGGTCATGATTTTGTTTCAAGTTTTTGCCTCTTTGGTAAGTGGGATTCATGCTCCCTTGCCTTCCCTCATGTATCATCCTCCATTCCACAAAAATGATAGTTTTCAAATTTGTTTGCCTGTACTAGAAACCAGTGTTTGGAGGATAAACCATGGATTCCTCTTCTTTTTCTTCAGTCATCTGGTTGTGCTGCAAAACACGAAAGGTGGAGTATGTCCCTTCCGGGCTACTGTATCAACACGCTCACTCCCATGTAGATATGAAGGACTCAGATGCATTAGTTCATTGTTGAAGATAATTAAACACTGATTATGAATATTTCTGCTTTAAAAAGCACCATTACATTGAATCCTTCACACTGAAGATTTAAATACCCAAATATGTATCTAAAGGAAACATTTCCACAGAAATGTAGTATTTAGAAGAAGCACACTGCAGAGGTGCAACACAGAGGTACACAGAAACGTAGTATTGGTATGAATGATTATACAACATAAACCTGTTTGCTTTCCACAGCGTCTTCACGGCACCCCTGATTTCAGCAGGATTACAGTTTTTATGTCGCAAATATGCTCAAACAAGCAGCTCTGTCAGCCACGGAGGAGGTGCACAGGTCCCTGAATGCACATTTTGATGCTGGAGCTGAGCTGTTATAAAACAAGTCAAAGTGGTACCATTAAGGCGGGATGGCCATGGTCTGCAGCCTCTGCAAAGAGGTGTGACTCGGCATCCAAATTATCAAGGTAAAATCGATTTTGCACGTAGCCTCCATTATTGTGCATGTGGCTTGTAATGATGACACTCTTGTGCAGAGGAAAGTGATATGCACCACAGAGGTGTAGCAGCTTGCTCTCTCCATTGTGTTGTTGACTCCGCCCACTTGCTCCGCCTGGGACGCAAACTCACAATCTCCGGCACAGGAGGCGGTCGCTTTGTCCAGTTGGATAAAACTCAGGCTCTGGCCTGAGTGGCCAGAGTATCCTTTGGCTGTCGGGGGAGTGAGGCCTATTGACTAGCACATGCACAGCGACTCCTGCTGCCATCCGTTACAGATGCACACTGCGGAAGCACAATATGTAGGTGCACAGTAGAGGTGCACAGGTCCACTGCAGAAATGCACCATGGAGGCAGAGGCACAACATGTTGGCACATCACAGAGGTACACTGCAGAGGTACACAAAATAACTGCAGCTAATGAAGTTGATAACATGCGTATGTTTTGTTATATTGTGTGCACGTTTTAAGCATCGTTTCAGTAAAAAAAAGCCACGATCTACTTAAACGTGGCCACAATTTGTAAAACGTGCATTCAGTATTGTTGTGACACATAAATGTTGGCTATTAGTCAACAAACCAACAAGCAGTGTGATACATTTCCCTATTAGAAATTGATCTGGTCAGAGTGTATCATCATGGTTTGGGCGCACAAGGACATACAGAGAACTCCAGCTGCCCAGCATGGCATCATCTGGAATTTAAGCACATTAAAAAGGATGCTGGGGGCGAATTAAGCGTCTCCCCATCATGAGGATGACAACTTAGGTCATATGGAGCTTATTTTGAACGAAAGGAAAACGTGCACTCGTTTTATTAATTCGAGGGCTCAATTAAAGGAAAACGTGCGCACGTTTTATTAATTTGAGGGCTCAATTAAAGGAAAACGTGCGGATGTTTTATTAATTCGAGGGCTCAATTAAAGGAAAACGTGCGCTCGTTTTATTAATTCGAGGGCTCAATTAAAGGAAAATGTGCACTCCTTTTATTAATTCGAGGGCTCAATTAAAGGAAAACGTGCTCGTTTTATTAATTCGAGGGCTCAATTAAAGGAAAACGTGCGCACGTTTTATTAATTCGAGGGCTCAATTAAAGGAAAATGTGCACTCCTTTTATTAATTCGAGGGCTCAATTAAAGGAAAACGTGCGCTCGTTTTATTAATTCGAGGGCTCAATTAAAGGAAAACGTGCGCACGTTTTATTAATTCGAGGGCTCAATTAAAGGAAAACGTGCGCACGTTTTATTAATTCGAGGGCTCAATTAAAGGAAAATGTGCACTCCTTTTATTAATTCGAGGGCTCAATTAAAGGAAAACGTGCGCTCGTTTTATTAATTCGAGGGCTCAATTAAAGGAAAACGTGCGCACGTTTTATTAATTCGAGGGCTCAATTAAAGGAAAACGTGCGCACGTTTTATTAATTCGAGGGCTCAATTAAAGGAAAATGTGCGCTCGTTTTATTAATTCGAGGGCTCAATTAAAGGAAAACGTGCGCACGTTTTATTAATTCGAGGGCTCAATTAAAGGAAAACGTGCGCACGTTTTATTAATTCGAGGGCTCAATTAAAGGAAAACGTGCGCACGTTTTATTAATTCGAGGGCTCAATTAAAGGAAAATGTGCACTCCTTTTATTAATTCGAGGGCTCAATTAAAGGAAAACGTGCGCACGTTTTATTAATTCGAGGGCTCAATTAAAGGAAAACGTGCGCACGTTTTATTAATTCGAGGGCTCAATTAAAGGAAAATGTGCACTCCTTTTATTAATTCGAGGGCTCAATTAAAGGAAAACGTGTGCTCGTTTTATTAATTTGAGGGCTCAATTAAAGGAAAACGTGCGCACGTTTTATTAATTCGAGGGCTCAATTAAAGGAAAACGTGCACACGAATGATCACAGCCAGGAAAACGTGCGCACGTTTTATTAATTCGAGGGCTCAATTAAAGGAAAACGTGCACACGAATGATCACAGCCAGGAAAATGTGCGCACGTTTTATTAATTTGAGAGCACGCTTTATTAATTCGTGGGCTCAATTAAAGGAAAACATGCGCACAAATTATCATGGCCAGAAAGAAAAAAAATCACTTCAAGTGACCTCTCCCGGGTTCCGTAATGACATGCTGAATATTAGCAATATTTATTCAAGGAGAAGATGTGTGAAGCCACCAACAGGTCTGGGGTGTTTAAGACTGGTGTGGTGCACAGAATTTAAGACTGCAACAATGTTAACACACCATGGAGCGCATATACGCATTAACAGCTGTTGTAATAACAGTTTGTATTTCGGTGCGTCGGTGCAGCCTCTGACAGCTATTTAGCGTGACCTCTGTTGGGGTTAATGCTAATGCGGTCAAGACGTGCAACGGTGACAGCTCCAGCATGAAGGAGCTGCACACATTAACAGGAGCTGAGGGGAGTCTGGTTTGTTCCTGCAAACAGACACAGCCCGTTAATGAGCCAGAACTACGACAACCAGGAAGTGGAACCCACCACCTGAGGCCCCAGATGAAGTGCCCTGACGGGGGCTATGAAGATGAGGCAGACATGGGGCTAAAGGGTCAGTTTGATATGGCTTTCAGCAGAAGAATCTGCTTAGCTTCAGTATGTTCAGAGGAAACACAAAGAATGTTTTTGAATATTGTAGAAATTTGAGGGAAATTAAACAACAGCTTCAGTGAAATGTGTGTGACACGGAAACCTCATGGAATGTGTGATTATATGTTATTTTGTGCTGTATATATTCTTGAAAAGAAAAAGCTCCTTTTTTCTGTAACACCACAGATGTTCTTCTCCTCCAGTTTTTTTTTAGCCGCAGCCGTACTTTCCATCCTGACACCCTCCCCGGTGGTCTGTTGTTTGCTGCAGACAAAACCGACCACAAAGTAAAATATACCCAACCCAGATACGACGGCCCGGCCCAACCCATGCACATAAAACATTCCAACCTATTCCGGGCTGTTGTCTGCTTTTTTCTTTTTTAAAATTGCTGTTAACAAGGGTGAGATCATTGTTGGAAGGAGTGAAATGGTGCAAATGTTATCTTCACAAGAAACAAAAAGCTACACGAAAGGCAGGAGGCTTGATTTTCGGAACCTGCGAATGCACAAAACATTGCAAACGGAATTAGTTTTTGAGTCAGTAAGCAGGAGAGGGTTTTTTCCTCGGCTGCAAGTGAATACTTAATGTGACGCTTATCCTATTAGCCTAAAAAAGTTGGACCAGCAAGCGTACACAAATTGCAGCTATTCAATTGAAGCACATCTGTTCTTGATTGAAAACCCAAAGATTTTGCTTGGCGTTTGTATGACAATTTAAATAACATAATAATTCTGATTCCAGTTGGAAATGTTGGCTCACTTGCTATAGCACAAAAACAAAAAAGGAAAAAGACATGTACAATTTAGATTTTGTGTTTAAAGAGGACATATTTAGCAAAAATAAACAAAACAGTAAAATATGTTTGAGATTTCTTGGTAAACATCCTCAAATCAAAACCTGGCTGAATTAATCAAAACACTGGAACAAATTACATGTCTTGCGCTTGATACAGTAAAATATGGCCTTGATATTTATTTTTTTCTCTCTCTCTTTCTTTATGGCCCTTGTGGGCTGCCGTAGCAACTGATCATTTCTAGGGGTGAAATAATGTACTAACTCCACAATACCAAGATACAGTACCAAAATACACCTATCCTAATTCAATACACAATTACATCCCTGTTGACTATGTAATTTATTAAGCAATCCATGGTAAATGTTTAACATTAAAGAAACAAATTACTCTTTAGTATAAACTGGAATTGTTGATCTTCTCTGTTACCTACTTGCATATATTGTATATCATTTAAGATTCTTCTGCAAAAGGTCATTATTACATCAAAGCATTTGTTGACGTTTCATGGTATCATGATAGACATTTCAAAAAACCAATGGGAGGGCGCGGGTACACATTACTTCCAGCGAAGTGGCGAATCCAAAATATAATCCTCTTGACACGTAACAGAAAGACAGAATACCTTAACATTGTATGTTACGCTATGCTATGGTCTGCTAGGCTAACAGTGTCAAAAAAATTTTGGGCTTCTTCTACTTTGTGTTCAGGTACCAGCATGTACCACTGCCCCCCTGTGGCAACGCAATGCATAAATCAGCCAAATAGCCATCTCAAAATGTCGAACGAGATTATGCTGGTGTGTGGCAGCGTGGAATTAAAACCCAGCCTTTAGAAACTCTAAATTGGGTGTTTGTCAGATGCATTATCTAACATTCTACGAAGTTTTTTTGAGGCAGCAAACTTTAATATTTGTCTTTAGGACAACTTGTGACCCAAATTAGCTTGCTGAAATGGTGCATAATATAATACGATCCCTTAAAAAATTGTATTACACTACCTGCCAATCATTGTGAGAATTATAGCAAAAATCTTGTTTTTCTTTGGTGGGGAGAACTTTTTGCATACCCTTGGATTGAACGTGGCACTGGCATCTGAATAAACAATGATTAAATGTACAATTGACTGTCCTATGGAGGGTTTAATTTATTAATTATTTATTTATATATCATTCTAGATCCTTCCTGGATCCAGTGGACACTCATAACGAGTGTCCACTGGATCCAGGAAGCCACTGAAGTGGATATTTTCTGAATAATAAGGTGATGAGATGTGAGAATTAAAAAGAAAAAATAGAAACAACTGTTCCTCAAAGTTGCGTCTCGAACATTACACAACTGCAAATTACCAGAACAAATATACAGTGGTGGGCACAGTTCCGCTAATCCGCTAACAGCTAATTAGCTAAGCTAATGTTTTCGTTCACGGATCAGCTTTTCAGCTAACTTTGAAAACCATCAGTGGACCAATTAGCTTCTGCTAAATTTAGTTCCACTAACTTTCAGGACTCTAACATTTTTATTGTTGGTAAAGTGAGTAAATTTAATGGTCAAAAACGTTTGTAAACCCTTACATGTTAGTTCCTGACAGCTAGCTAACACACAAGTCACAGCACACAAGCGCTGGTAAGAAGACAAGAAGTTACACAGTGGATAAAAACGGTATGTAAGCAGCTCAAAAGTCAGTATTATTAAATTTTTTTGTGTCTTCATTTTGTGTTTGTGAACACAATACGGGTGTGCCCACCACTACAAATATATAATTAAGCTGCATTTAACCTGTTTATAAAATATTAATTTGAATTGATAAATGAGTGTGCAAACAAGAAAATTTGGCAAGATAACAGGAGAGGAAAAAAAATTAATTTCTGATGGCAAACAGGCAAATGCTCACACTGGAATCAATTATCCAGAGGTCACTGGGGTTACGGGTCACTTAAGCAGTCATTAGACCCTGATTGGTTGATCAGAAGTCCTTTAAAGAATTTCTACTGTCCAGCTTCAGTGGCCTGTGAGAGTCAGGAAGTCAAACTCAGCAGGAGAACTGGAGGTTAGGTTGACTTTATGTCACAGTGGATGACATTACGAAGTGTGTGTTACATTACATCGTAGGTGTGCCTGTGTTTATGTCTTTGTTAATCCAGGTGTCTGCTTTTATCTGTGCTTTCCGTCTGTTCAAGCGGAAAAGTGTTAATTATGGGGTTTTTTCTGCACTGATGGCTTCGCTGAGTCCATCAATGCAATAAATGTCATCATTATTCTGCACAGGAAGCTCAACAGCTATGATCCTCTAATATAAAAGTTCACAATAAAACACTGAGAAAATCCACAACTCAACCTGCAACAAGGTGGAAACCCTTAAATTTTATTGACTTGGTGGATTAACTGTGAGTTAATGATGTGAGAATACTGAGTGGCTGAGGAACCTCTGTAAAATTAATTACAGGGAAAATAAAATAAAGGGACAGAGAGCATAAAAAATGACAAGGACCAGCAATCATAAGCTCTTGGGTAACAATTTACCAGAATGGTCTACTGTGTTTATGAAGAAAAGACATGAATACACTGAAAAAAGTGAAAAAGAAAAGTAGCAATTTGTTACACCTGAGTTTAGTAGTTTTTCTGAAAGTATATTTAGAATACTAGTGGAGTGTCTGTAGGATGTTTGTATTCCAACAGAAAATTGGAATAAGTAGGTTTCTCATGGATGGTCGTATGAGGCTGTTTTTGATATATATATATATATATATATATATATATATATATATATATATATATATATATATATATATATATATATATATAAAATTTCATATTGTTTTAAAAAATCTGTTTTATTATCAATTACATGAAAATAAAAGGATTCCAATTAAACAGGTTATTGGAGGAGAGTCAGACAAAATTAAACACAACATTTAGAATATTTGAAACAGCAATCAGTATCCTACCTCCTGAACACGGTTTATTTAAACTTGAACTCACAGCAAATATATTAATATATATTCAGCTTATGTACCTAAACGATGAAACAATGCAAGTAACATGAAGTATCTAATGTTGTTTAACTTTGCTACCAGTAACATCAGCGAGCCATGCCATCTTGGAAGTAAGAATGCTACAATGTTAAGCAAAATAAAGGTTTCAAAATAAAGGTTTTGAAAATGAATCCCAAATATTTGCATAATAAAGGATGCACAGCATTGTGCCATGTGCAAGCCGTATCTGAAAGCTGAGGTGGATCTGACAAACAGAGATATGCGAGCCACATACAGAGTCACAAACCTTTCTTGCTTTATCGATAGATGGGTGAAATCTTAAATTATAACTTTACCCATAGCGCAGATGAAAATGTACCATTCTTCTGCCGTTTTTCATACAACAAAGCACTTTCATATGATATATTCATAATTCCACTTTTACATGTCGTAAATCAGATTTTCCAGCTTGCACTTGAAGGCAGCATTAGTCCATTAATCATTGTGGTAATCTTACTATACTCAACAAAAATATAAACGCAACACTTTTGGTTTTGCTCCCATTTTGTATGAGATGAACTCAAAGATCTAAAACTTTTTCCACATACACAATATCACCATTTCCCTCAAATATTGTTCACAAACCAGTCTAAATCTGTGATAGTGAGCACTTCTCCATTGCTGAGATAATCCATCCCACCTCACAGGTGTGCCATATCAGGATGCTGATTAGACACCATGATTAGTGCACAGGTGTGCCTTAGACTGCCCACAATAAAAGGCCACTCTGAAAGGTGCAGTTTTGTTTTATTGGGGGGGATACCAGTCAGTATCTGGTATGACCACCATTTGCCTCATGCAGTGCAACACATCTCCTTCGCATCATCCGTGAAGAGAACACCTCTCCAACGTGCCATATGCCAGCGAATGTGAGCATTTGCCCACTCAAGTCGGTTACGACGACGAACTGGAGTCAGGTCGAGACCCCGATGAGGACGACGAGCATGCAGATGAGCTTCCCTGAGACGGTTTCTGACAGTTTGTGCAGAAATTCTTTGGTTATGCAAACCGATTGTTTCAGCAGCTGTCCGAGTGGCTGGTCTCAGACGATCTTGGAGGTAAACATGCTGGATGTGGAGGTCCTGGGCTGGTGTGGTTACACGTGGTCTGCAGTTGTGAGGCTGGTTGGATGTACTGCCAAATTCTCTGAAACGACTTTGGAGACGGCTTATGGTAGAGACATGAACATTCAATACACGAGCAACAGCTCTGGTTGACATTCCTGCTGTCAGCATGCCAACTGCATGTTCCCTCAAATCTTGCGACATCTGTGGCATTGTGCTGTGTGATAAAACTGCACCTTTCAGAGTGGCCTTTTATTGTGGGCAGTCTAAGGCACACCTGTGCACTAATCATGGTGTCTAATCAGCATCCTGATATGGCACACCTGTGAGGTGGGATGGATTATCTCAGCAAAGGAGAAGTGCTCACTATCACAGATTTAGACTGGTTTATGAACAATATTTGAGAGAAATGGTGATATTGTGTATGTGGAAAAAGTTTTAGATCTTTGAGTTCATCTCATACAAAATAGGAGCAAAACCAAAAGTGTTGCGTTTATATTTTGTAGTTAATTATCAAGAGAATTGCTAATTACAATTTTGAGCCCTGATTGTACTGCGAAAGTCCATAAAATAAGTATAACTATTGTCTGAGTGTGTCCATGTGAAGAGTGCTTTCACTGAGAGAACAAGAAGGTCAGACAAGTAGATGCAATGTTTGAACAGAACATCTGTAACAAAATACAGAATTGCAGTATGAATAATTACCACACTGCAATGGCATTTTATTTACTCCTATTAAATGCCAAGGGCAGGGAGATTCAGGCCCCAAACAGTGAAAACAACGGGTTTACAGTGTGTGATAGATTTCATGCAATTTTCCATTAAAGCCAACAACTTTTCCTCAAATGATTTTTATCTTTGTCTAGACAAGGCCGCTTTGTGTCATGAATATTGATTAACCACCCAGTAAGTCTTTTAGTGGCTGGAATTGTAATGCCCTTATACATTTTTCAATGGTGTTTTATTCCATAATGCATTATAATCTAATATATTTATGCACTGTAGACACCAATAGTGTCTTCATTAATTCATATAACCTTGTTAAGTCTTCACAATGCAGATACATTGCTAAGTGGCTTGAATTACAATATTTGTAGCATTTCACCCGCCAAATGAATAGCGCCTTTTGTTTAGGGCTCATGCACGTGAAATTTGTGCGCACGTATCAGCATGAGTGCACGCATGTTTGTGTGTACATGGGCAAGTAAGGGCAGGCAGATCGCATGCTGATGCTAACGATATGCGCGTGCCGTATCCCACGTATACTTCATGTCGACCCTTCACCCCAATCTGACTACCATTCCTCAGATTCCACACACTACTCCCAGTGGTTTTGACCTGAATGCATAGTAGTGGCCCCTTGTAGCGACAACAAATCACAGTCTGTGATTCTCTCATCTGATGGAAACACGAGCATCTAACAAACATCAGATTTCATCTGTTTGTGTTAGCGCTACCTTTATTTTCTTGGTTACTATGGGCCCAGTCTACAAAACTGGTCAAATTAGCAGGAGGCCTCAATTTTTAAAAATTTTTTAAGGGCTGATGGGAGTGGCCATGTCAATGGGTGATCTAAAATGAAGGTGCTAATTTATGAATGAAGATGCAAAAGACCAATATAGTTCACCAAGACCAGCATAAAATTACTGCAGGATTTCAAACAAGCATCTGAAGGTGAAGAAAATCTACTAAATCTCATCTGCCTGCCCCATTTCCATCATGGTAATCAAGCATTTAAGTGTACAGTATGACTCAGCATGTAGCAGAAGCCAAATGCTACTGTAGCATGCTAATGTAAGTAGCTATCTAGCTTGTTGCTACACTTTACTTTCTTACCTTCACAAGTTCTTAATTACATAGATTGTGTCAAGTGTCTACAGCTGAATGCTAAGGATACCTAGTTTGCCTTAAGCTACATTTTAACTAATGTTACCTAGCTAAAATTAACGCTTGCCTTATCTAACCTTAGCTAACTCATATTACATAGAGTAAGGAACTTCCTAGTTGTCATTGTATAATTTGCACTCTGCTCAAGAGCTAAATTAAAATGAAAATTTTAATGTAGCATACTAGCAATTTCGTACAAATCCTTTGCATTTAAATATGTAAATGTGCAGCTTTGTTGCCACCTGGCTAATAATAGAGAAAGCCAGGTGTTCCTCCTGCCAGAGCGAGGGTGACAATTAGGTCAAAGTGACAGGTAAAAAATGGAGCATTCCTGGCACGTGAGAGAATTCATCATTAGCTGATCTAAATGTGACTTCACACCGCTACATTATACTCAGAACATGGAGGTGTGACTCCAGTGAATTATAAGTAAAATGTACGTGTGTGTGTTTCCACTACATAAATCAGCATTACATTAATTTAGAGTTCAGAATAACCTCAGCATAGGCTTTTCAACACGTTGGCCTACTTTTGTTCATTTTTGTACCACATTTGGAAACTTTGGAATAGTTGTATTCTGTCATCGTGTGCCACTTTTGTGCTGGCCCATGCTTTTCTGCGTCATAGGTCGCAGAGATTTAATGACTTTAAATTCGTTGCCTGACCTACTTTTCTTCAAATTTTCCAGTCTGTAGCAGTAACTAGCACTCTTATAGCCCTGAATTTTACTGTATGTTAGTTTTCTTTCAAAAGCAGGACAATGAATAGAAATTAGGAATCCCAGCCGTTTTCCTTGGGTAGTTGTTGCACAACATGACTGAATATAGTACATAGGTGACAAAATACAGGAAATTTCCTCACTCACTCATTACCCACCCGCTTACTCCAATTAAGGGTCACAGGGGCCCGGAGCCTATCCCAACAGTCATAGGGGATGAGGGGGGGTACACCCTGGACAGGACGCCTGTCTGTCACAGGGCCACATGTAGACAAAGAAGCACATTCACACGCACAATCTAAAGTTTCTAATCCACCAAGCCGGTGTCACAGACCAAACGGTCCCCCTAAAAATTGGTCCACCCTGCCTTCACTGCACATGCATCATTTGGGACCACAGTAGCACATCTGAGACGAACTCTCTACACCCAAAGCGATCAAATGGATTAATGGGATTATTACCCATCAGATGAAAAGGTAAAACCTCTTAAATCATTCTAAAGTCAGTTTTAAGCAGAAACGAGGCTGCTTTAAGCAGAAAGTGAGGCGATAATTGGCAAGTCGTTATTTACGCTTTGAAATGACGTAGGTACAGTAACAGTTGCTGTGCGTTCTGATCAGTCCGCCATATTTTATTATGAAATAATGCTGAATTTATGTGGAAATGATTGTTGTACAAAGCTTCAGATATCTGTCGTTGAGATAGATGATGACTGAAATGCAGTTTGAAGCAGAAATGAGGTGATAATCGGCAAAATGCTGCTCAGAAATGACGCTGCTGAGTGCGGAAATGATGCATGCGCAGTGAAGGCAGGGTGGACCGATTTTGGGGGGGGACCATTCGCTCTGCGACACCGGAAAGGAAACCCACGCAAACATGAGGACAACAAGCAAATGCCACACAGAAAGGCACATGTGGGAATCAATTCCATTAACCCTCTTGCTGTGAAGCAACACTGCTAACCAAAAAAACACTGTGCTGGCACAGGAAATTTCCTGTTTTGGTAAATTTTGATAAAACATTGCTACCCAGCATTTACATTGTTGAGGCAGACATTGTTCTCAAACTGGTGGCCCATGTGTGTAATTTTAAGTCTATTGAACTTGATGTTGCACTGTAAGATCATTTGTAAAAACAATTTTAAGCTAGTCAAACCTAACGCAAAATGTCTGCATTTTGTTACATTTACTGTTTTGTTTTGTTTTTCAACTTTTATGCTTTACAGAGTTACAGTATTCAAATATGTATGGTAGTTGACTAATAGCAATAAGAGAATACATGTGCATATTATAATTTCCTAACTAATTTTGAGCTTTCGGGGCTATATATCAATCCATCATAACATGCTTTGGCTGGCTAAAACTATTAGTACGCATGGTAATCTGGATTTGAGATCAGTCATTTCCATCCTTACGTCAGGTTATGTTGGGTACACGCGTACTAACAAAATAAATAAATCTATAGTGGTGTTCCATTTCAAACGCACTGGCTAAGAACTATGGCTCCCCAGTAGCAGCAGGAAAGAATACCTTCTCTCTGTGTGTCTGGCCAGTGGCCCACCTTCACGTGCGGTGCTTTAACCATCACAGGCTTCGGTTGCTGCTGCTGTGGTTTGGTTTTTGCTGAACTGCTCTTACTGGGAAATCAGCCAGGGAAAGAAGTGTGGGTCGATGAGCAGAATGAAGATTTCTATTGTGTTTGAGTGCCCAGGTTTCCCATGGAAAAAAGGATGTTAGTGTTGAATGGATTTGAGAAAAGCTTGTGGGTCGTTTGTGCATTTTCTGTGAAGCTACTTATGGCTTTACCACATAAGAAATATTGCCACTATACAAAAACACATGATTTGGTTAGAACTGGTTACAATGAAATGATCAAGCAGCAAATCAGGTAATAAGGGCAAACTCATCAAGAGATAAGAATTCCCCAAACAACTGAATCAATAGAGTTAACGTGTATGAGAAAAGACTGTGAGAGCGTGTGTCAATAAGCATCATATCTTAGAAATAAAGCAGAGTAGGTCCTGATTAGTACTGAGACCACTTGAGAAGACCAGGAGCTGTGTGTGTCTCCATGTACAACTGGAGTTGCGGCAGCAAGGGTATCCGGTTTTGTATAAAACACAAGACTTCCTTCCCCAACATTCATTAGTTACTTTATATCATTCATTACTTGTTCCATATCTGACCTACTGTATTGAAGTTCGGGGAACCACCTACAAAACTAATACAAATCCTATATTTCTACTTCAAAAGAAAGCTATAAGAATTATTAGTAAGAAACCATATCGTGAGCCAACAAATCCATTGTTTGTCCATTTTGAAATTTTGGGATTTGATTGATATCATAATACAAATTATGTTCAAAGTACAAAATAACCTATACCACAACATGGCCAGGACCTGTTGGACACTTGGAATAATTGCCCGGAAAACATAAAATCACTTGGTACTTTGGTTGGATTTAAAAGGCTCCAACTATCTGATTGCTCGCTATAGAATGTTAAACTAGGTTTATTGATTTTGTCTTGTTTTGGTGTATTGCCTGGCACATTTGTATTTTGAAATTGTAGTTCAGGGATCAAGTTACACTTGTATTAGGTATATGTTCAATTTTATACACAAATGTACAATTTTTACTTTTGGTTAGAGTGCTAGGCATTTATAAGCTTTTGCTTCTGCCTACACCCTTTCGGGCGAATGGGTGCATTGTAAGATTTTCCCTTTTTTCTTTCTATGTTTTGTTGTTTTGAATATGTGTGCCAAAATAAATTCATTCATTTATTCATTCAAAACCTGCACCAAATCCAAGCAAGGACCTGTAGTGGATACGCTCTGTTTTGGGCCGGAGAAACTGGGAGCAGCTGAAAGAACAACACTAAGAGCCAATAACTACTCATTATGTCCCTTATTACACATAAACAGTGGTGGCCCTGGTGGCCACGAGACCTACAGTTGGCTTTGGAAATGAATGAACCTGACAAACAAGCACATTTCATGCTGGATTAAACTTCAAACCCACACATACTGTACATATGCTGAGGCAGATTGGTTAAGATACATTTTTACAAAATACTTTCTGGAGGGTGGTGGAATTTTGACAGTATTCGGTTTTAAAATGTAACCGGCCATAAGTGATTTTGTACACTTCTTTGTAGAATGAGTCTCTTTCTCAGTGCCTGCAATCTCACCGTACCTCACTCGACCATCTCCAACACTTTATTATTCTTTCATGGCTAAATGTATACTAGACATGTGCTGGTATTGATATTGGTATTGGGGAGGTGATGGTTGGGGAGGAGATGGTCTAGTGGTTAACCAGTGGTCTTGAGACGAAAGGATCCTCAGTTCAAACCCCCGTCTGGCCGGAAAATCACTAAGGGCAAGGTCCTTAATCCCCAGGTTGTTCCTGGTGTGTAATGAGTGTCTTGCACGGCAGCACCCTGACATCAGTGTGTGTATGGGTAAATTGGAGACATCACTGTAAAGCGCTTTGAGCTTCTGATATAGATTGAAAAGCACTATATAAATGCAGTCCATTTACCATATTCACCACGCTACAGAACTGCCATAGGTCCAAGATAGGTAGGTCCATCACCATCCAGGTGAAACATGGACACTGTCTTGGCTTTTCCAGTTACTGGGGTCTCCAACACTGACACACCTAGATACTAAATCATGCCCGTAGAAATGCTTCACATGGCCAAAATAAATGACAATTCCCTCATAATGCAAGTGATACCTCTCATCTTAGTCTCTCTATGGAAACTGGCAAAGTCATTCCAATGACACCCAGGCATCCTCCGAAGAGACCTAGTCACAAAGATATCCAGATATAGCCTTATAGGTCACTGGTTAGTATCCAAGTGTCACAACCATACAGTGAGACAGGAAGCACCATGACAAAATTCTACAAATTAATTTGTCTTCAGCCTGTTGTCAGGCTAACTGTGCTGAAGTTACTTGTTAAGATGCAAGTGTGCATCAGACCAATATACTGAGCTCCTTTTACCTCTTTTTGCCCCTTCATTTCTACTTAGGAATTTGCTTTGTAATGTGAATCCAGAGTCAGTCTGTCTCCGTCTTTGTTCTGTCAACACATGCTCCGTACGTCTGGCTGCCTGGTTACAGTAACTTTAGAGACGTCTGCATTAACTCATTGTCTCCACTTCTTCTTCCATTATGTTGGCTTCACTGAGAGCAAGATCTCATCAGTTTATTTGACTTGTGTACGCAAACAATCAATTTGATTCAGATTCTGGATCTTTTTGTCTAATTTTTTTCAGAGTTTCCACTTTCCACAAAAGACCGTGATTGTTTGGGAATATATATATATATTTTCTTTATCTCATAGGACTAAAACAAAAATTTGCTCTGACCTGTTCCATAAATTACACATGAAGGTCTTTTTCAGCTTGTAAGACTAAACATTTTCTGCTCAGTGAGACACATACTTCAGAGATTCTATTTTTCTGAACAAAGCAAGTAAAAGTAGGTGTAATTCATGTCATAACTGTTGCACAAATGAAGTGATAGTTCCCTTTATTTGTTTTAAATAGATGTCTGATCATTATGAAATATACTCTTTCTGCCTACTAACAGGAGGGAGGAGATTTTTTAATAGCATCTACTGTCTGTCCATTCATTTGTGAAAAAGGCCAGGCTTTCTCTTATTCTGCACCTTTTCAATGGAACAGTCTTTCTGCTGTTGAGTCCTTTAACTCCAGACTGAAGACACACCTGTTTAACTTATAATTAGTTGTAATGTATTAACGGTCTCTGTTATCAAAGATTTAGACTTGGGTCACTGGCACACACTACCTGTCACTCAAAGTGACCCCACTTCCACCTACATGAAAACCCTCCCCCCCAAAACAAACACACGCGCCTTGGTTCAGTGATTACTTACATGGCCTCAAGCATAAATCTAGAGGTCTAAAACGAAAATGGAGTAGCTCAAAACTAGAAGTATTCCACCTCATGTGGCACAATGCTATTCTAGACTATAAGCGTGCACTATTGGTTACAAAACCAGCCTACTACATTGACTTTATTAACAAAAACAAGCATAATTGAAAGCTCCTGTTCGAGACAGTGGCAAACTTATTAGTGGACAACCACCTGTAAGTCCTTCTTCATTTACAGCCCAAGATTTCTTAGATGACTTAATTAGATTAGATTACTTAATTAATTACATTGGAATTTTTAGATGGATTCATTAGAGGCGGTCTCTGCGAGCAAGGCTTTAGACTTGGGTCACTGGCACACACGACCTTTCACTCAAAGTGACCCCACTTCCACCTACATGAAAACCAGCCCCCTGCAGCTCCCCCAAAAAACGCACGCTCCTTCGTTCAATGATTACTTATATGGCCTCAAGCATAAATCTAGAGGTCTAGCGCGAAAATGGTGTAGTTCAAAACTAGAAGTATTCCACCTCATGTGGCGCGATTCTATTCTAGACTATAAGCGTGCACTACTGATTACAAAACTGGCCTACTACTTTGACTTGATTAACAAAAACAAGCATAATTCAAAGCTCCTGTTTGACACAATGGCAAACTTATTAGCAGACAACCACCCCTAAGTCCTTCTTCATTTATAGCCCAAGATTTCTTAGATGGATTCATTAGAGGCGGTCTCTGATAGCAAGGCTTAAATTCACGTTTATTTGAAATGGGACAATGCATATTAATGAACATAGTTACATGTAAATATGCCGGATTATAGCAGGATGCTAATTTCCATCCGTAGTCCCAGTAACATAGAAACAGAGTAAGAACACACAACATACCAAACTTACCAAACAAACCTTCTGACTTGAGTCAGTGGCACACACTAGCTGTCACTCAAATTGACCCCGCCTTTAATTATTCCTAACTTTACGGCTTAAAATATCTTAAACTGATGAGTTATTATTAAAATATAACAATAGTAACTCATTACACCATACACTTGTCATGATGGGGAAAACTAGCTACAGAGATCCAAAATATCTTTGTACAAGGCTGGAAACATGTTTATTTCTGCTTTAAAGTTTGACATTTTAAGATGAAGGTGTATGAAGCCTCAAGCAGCCATTCAAGGAACCTCAAATTTTTACATATGCTTCATTTAACTGGACCAGAGACGATACAAACTTTTAGTGTTAACCGTGGTGGATAGCATAACTGTATACAGTACTTTCTTAAATATTGTCCGTCAATAATCAAATGCATCATGTCAACAGCACAACTATCTGGTATAAAAGTTGTATGTTCCATATGTAGAAATTTAGTAATATTCAGAAAACTTTCATCACTGGCATCCACTGTAATGTTCCAGCTGTCAGATGTGTTGTCACTGATGTGGTTCTCTGGTAAAAATTGTTTTGCAGGAGTAAAAATGTTTGCTGTCCACTAAGTGTCTGCTATATTTATTGTTTCAAAAGACACAGTAAATTTGAGTTACAAGTACCAAAGCGCCACTATGTTTGCAGCCTTACCAGGGCTTTAGTCTCCTCTTCATCTTTGTAATAGTAAAGCTGGTCCCCTCGCAGCACAAACCATCGACTGTGCCAAGTCTTGACAAAACCTCCTTGCTTCCTGAGCCACCCACACCTGATGACATTCGACCATCCCTCATTCGGCCCCTCAGATATGGCCTGTCCGCCGCTGTGGTGCGGGCTGCTCTGGGACACATTCTGGTCATCCATTGACAGGTCGAGATAGCAACTGTCACAGAAAAAGTTCAAAAGTTTTAATTTAGAGACAGGAAAAAAATTAGATTAAAATGAGGTTAAATTTTCAAAGGATGCATGTTTCAACTCAGCAAAATGAATTTTGGAAGAAGTGATGTGTTCCAAACTTTGTAAGGATATCCTGGAAAATAAAGATTATCATTGTGCATTCAGTTGGTACTTGGTCCCGTTCCTTACCCACAGCAAAGTGGCTGGGGGGATCCAACATCTGACCAGGAGTCCCTCTTTGGGCGTGGGCTGTTGGTGTAATCATGTTTGATTGTTCTACTATTGCAGGATATCACCTTGCAACACCATGCCTGGTGGATGGGGGATGGAGCTGGGATGGGTTAGGGCAGGTGGTGGTGGGTGTGGTGTGCTGGAGGGAGGGGTGGCAGGTTCCCTCTCTGTATGGTGGAGGTATGGAAGTCTGGCTTTTGCTCTGGTGCTTTGGCTTTCATCTTGGGGGTGCTCCAGGGCATTGCCTGGTCTTGCCCCACATGACAGTCTTTGGGGAAGGCATTGGCCCACCTCCTACTGGTGTGGAGTAGACATGGGCCGATAACCGGTTTCACAGTATACCACGGTATGAAAAAACCACGGTATCAAAACCACTAAAATTTTCCCTTATACTGTCCCTACTGTATGAGCGAGTTATAAGAATTCTTGACAGGCAGTGCGGAGGCAGCCGCTGCCGCCCTTCCCCCTGCTGCAGCTAACGTTAGCTAGCTCTGCATCATGGCTAAAGGAGGCGAAGCCTGCACTGAACTTTTCCCTCTGTCTAAAAGGACCAAGTCGCCTGTATGGGATTACTTTGGCTACCATTAAAAAGGCAGACTTCAACAAATTGGAGGAAGGAGGTCGTCCAACATTTTTAGGGCCCGAGTAGGCAACATCCTACGAGGACCCTATTGTAATTGCGCTGTTTATTATTATTATTATTATTATTATTATTTATTATTAGGGCCCGAGTAGGCAACGTCCTACGAGGACCCTATTGTAATTGCGCTGTTTATTATTATTATTATTATTTATTAGGGCCCAAGTAGGCAACGTCCTACGAGGACCCTATTGTAATTGCGCTGTTTATTATTATTATTTATTATTATTATTATTATTAGGGCCCGAGTAGGCAACGTCCTACGAGGACCCTATTGTAATTGCGCTGTTTATTATTATTAGGGCCCGAGTAGGCAACGTCCTACGAGGACCCTACTGTAATTGCGCTGTTTATTATTATTATTATTATTATTTATTAGGGCCCGAGTAGGCAACGTCCTACGAGGACCCTATTGTAATTGCGCTGTTTATTATTATTATTATTATTATTATTATTTATTATTATTATTAGGGCCTGAGTAGGCAACGTCCTACGAGGACCCTATTGTAATTGCGCTGTTTATTATTATTATTATTAGCATTTATTATTATTATTATTATTATTCTCACTCTTGAAATCGAAATTTCGGCCTCTTCCCATGCTCAAAAACTCACCAAACTTTCCAAAGTCGTCCGGCCGGATCCGAAATTCGATATTTTTGGGGCGTCGCACATGGTCGCAGAAAAATCGCGAAATAGCGCCCCCTAGAAATAAAAAAAAAACCTCCACATTGGGCTTTTTTCGTCGTAGCCTCACGAAATTCGGTACACATATTTACCATGCCAGGACGCACAAAAAAGTCTCTTACTGTCATGGTGAAATATCGACAGGAAGTCGGCCATTTTGATTTTGAGCACATTTTTGCCATTTTTGGCCATTTCCACTACTTACATTTGAACAAACTCGTCCTAGGGATTTTGTCCGATCGTCTTCAAATTTGGTCAAAATCATCACTACACAATGGTGATCAGAAGTTATCAAAAGATTCTAATTAAGTCAAAAGGCGTGGCTGCTAGGGGTCGTCAAACTTTGGCGAGCTTTTCGGAGCACGCCATTTCACTTCGAACGGCTGTCACGCCCACATACTTCATCGTAGATCCTTCAAACTTGCTGGACATGATGAGGGCTCCGCCCTGAACGTCTACATATCTTACGTTCCCACCTGCGCCATAGCGCCCCCCGGTGGTGGCGAGAAAGGCCCTATTTTTACTTTAAGAGGTCCTGATGTCATCGAAAGCTTTTCTTTATGTCGAAGGGTGTGGCCGCTATGGCGCCGCCATTTTGACCCTTCGCCATGGAACATTATACTTAAACAGGTACTGATGTCACATACTTAACACTGTCAACTTCCTTCCACTTCTAAAACATGCAGAACAAGTTGGTGAACATAGGCAATAAACACTGTGAAGTTACGAGTAACGGCGTCCGTGTGGCGGCGTACCAAATATTGCCCATTCGCCATGAAATTACGTTCTTCCTTTTGACGGCTTTAATTTTGGCACATCATCATGAAAATTGATACACAGGTCGAGCACGACAACCTCTTACAATTCATAGGGGTGTCGCCCATGGGCGGGGCAAAATGCCTCAATAGCGCCCCCTTGAAACTTTCAAAACCCCCTCCCTATAGGGGTTTTTTTGGAGTAGGGAGATGAAAATTGGTACACATGTGTGACTTGCATAGACGTACAAAAAAGTCTCTTGCACCATGGGTCTACTCCAAACAGGAAGTCGGCCATTTTGAATTTTCTTCTCATTTTGGCGTGATTTCCACATGTTGTATTTGAACGAACTCCTCCTAGGGATTTTGTCCAATGCACTTCAAATTTCTTCCAGATCACCCAGAGACGATACTGACCAAAAGTTATCGAAAGCTTTTCTGTATGTCGAAGGGTGTGGCCGCTATGGTGCCGCCATTTTGACCCTTCGCCATATGAACGTTATACTTAAACAGGTACTGAAGTCACATATTTAACCCCATCAACTTTCTTCCGCTTCTAAAACATGCAGATCAACTTGGTAAACGTAGGCGATGATCGCCGTGAAGTTACGAGTAATGGCATCCGTGTGGCGGCGTGCCAAATATTGCCCATTCGCCATGAAATTACGTTCTTCCTTTTGACGGCTTTAATTTTGTCATATCATCATGAAAATTGAAACACAGGTCAAGCACGACAACCTGTTACAATTCATAGGGGCATCGCCCGTGGGCGGGGCAAAATGCCTCAATAGCGCCCCCTTGAAACTTTCCAAAACCCCTCCCCATAGGGGTTTTTTGGAGTAGGGAGATGAAAATTGGTACACATGTGTGACTTGCATAGACATACAAAAAAGTCTCTTGCACCATGAGTCTACTCCAAACAGGAAGTCGGCCATTTTGCATTTTCTTCTCATTTTGAAATGATTTCCACATGTTGTATTTGAACGAACTCCTCCTAGGGATTTTGTCCAATGCACTTCAAATTTCTTTGACAGCATCCAAAGATGATACTGACCAAAAGTTATCGAAAGCTTTTCTCTATGTTGAAGGGTGTGGCCGCTATGGTGCCGCCATTTTGACCCTTTGCCATGGAACATCAAGTCATGATAACTCCTTCATGCTTTGCCTGATTGACTTGAAACTTCACATGTATGATGACGGTTGGCCCCTGAACACACCCAGCCCCTCTGTTTGTACACTGAGCGCCCCCTAGTGAATGAACAATCAACATGTCATAACTCCTTGATGCATTGTGTGATTTGTTTAAAATTTTAACTGTGTGAAGAGTGGTTGCCCCTGCATGCACATGCCCACGTGGTCACAAGGGCACCCACTGGCCTGGGTAGGCGGTTGCGCGGAACGAGGGCCCGTATATGACTGCTTGCAGTCCTAGTTTCATTTTATTTTCTGCGGAATAGCCCTTCAAACCAAAAACGGTGGCAACAAAGCACCGTAGCTATGGCCTATGTCAGACTCGGAGCGATTTAAGATATCCTCAAAGGATTACATGGAAGGAGTAAACTTTATCCCATTTTTGAAACCACTGAGAAGTACAAGCGGTGGACGCGAGTCATGCTTTTGGCCGACCAAATTTCTCCCACAAACATGTCAAGAAGGACAAATACATCTATTCCAAGCACTTTGTTGGTGAAGCTGGGCCAAGGAATAAGGTCCGGAGTTCCGGACGTCCAAATCTCATACTGGCCCATGCCTAGTGTGGAGTCCAAGTGGTATAGTGCTTGTAGCGGTAGACATCACGTCAGTTAGTGCGCCTGAATCACGCGCACTTCATAGCCATAATGTTGTTAAAGCACATTTTAAAGCTATACATAATACAGTGAAACCAAGGTATTTTTGCCCACAGTTATCATACTGTCCAAATCTCATACCGGCCCATGACTAGTATGGAGTCCTAACCCTCATTCCGCCTGTCCTCTTACCATGTGCGTTCTCTCCCGTGTTAGCTGGGATATTCTGCACAGGACACTTGCCATAGCTAGCAGTTCCCTTTGTGGCCCTGATGCAACAACTCCTATTTACTCACATAATCACACGTGTTATTGTATATGACTATAGTTCTCACATGGGCCTGAATGCACATGAACATTAGTCGTAAAAGCATGTAGTAAAAGCTGTCCGATGCTTCTGCATGCACATTTTTGTTACCGTTACTATATTTTTTGTTGTTCTTTTCTTTGTGAAGAATTAGAATTACAGGAAAACTAAAAGCAGCAACAGTCTGTTACAATGTAAAAAAACAACAACAAAGTTTAAAAGGGATTTTATGCCTGTGTTGTGTATTTTTGTTGAAAACATTCGTTCTGAACATACTGATAGAAAATTATATTCCATATTTATGCAACAGAGTGCATCGACACGTCATCATGTGCCATGAAATATTTTCTCCCACGCACAGGTTGCACGTATATTGTACAATATGCAAAGTACTTCCAGTACATTTGCATACTCACATCCTCTGTACAGCTGATTAACTACCTTGCACATACTGGTTTCATATGCATTGATTCGATCTCTGCATCACTCTGTGATGTGCTGCTTCTTTAAAAATACTGCTGTCAGCGCTGAATGCTGCCATGTTATCGGTGGCTCTGTTTCAGCTTGGTTTGGTAGATGTCCAATGAGCCCACATGTCCAGATGAGGACCAGATGCCGCCTAGTCAGCAGTGGAGCAAGTGCAGCGGAGGTGCTGCAGTGTATTAAAAAAATTAATGCACAACAAGCATGCATTCAAAAATATACCGTTTTACACTGTGATGTCCATACACTATTTGTCCAGCTTGACTTCATCTTTGCTCTGCTGACATGCAGGATGGGAAAGGAAGTGAACGTTAGTCTTTCTTTGACCTAAAATGCTTCGTTCAGACTGACCGAGCTCAGAGTTCAGGTCGGTCAAATGGAAAAAATTCTCTATTGCGTGGGATAATTTAAATCTCATGTGGAAAGGAATGTCCTCTGCTGCTTCCTACACTTTTTGGTTCTGTTGCAGCTGTAAGAAACACACACAAAGACCATAAATCACAGAGTACTTTGTGATATGGCCATCTGTTGATGGAATCACTGCTGTGCTGCCAGTGTGGTGCGGCGTTTCCTTTACGCTTTACACTCCTGCATCAGTCCGAGTTAACGGCATCGTTGGGACTCTGCTATGAATTGAAAATATAACTCCGGGTATTTTTATGTGAATTACTTGGACCTTTCAGGCTGAAGCAACAATATTTTACATTTATATTCTGCCACAGTCGTGTCCAGATGCAATAAATTGCCACCGAGCTGGAAGGCGTAATCATCAGTAAATCTATAATTTAGTAGATAAATGGAATACGATCAGTAAGAATGCAAGGAATTCTCTGGCCTGATGTAACAACATGATAAATTGTGACCTTTATTTTATTATTTCTATTTAAATCCCATTGGTTGGTTCTGTCAGACATATTAACACAAGGTCAATCAATGTGTTCACAGCAATAGATCAGATTATACAGTAAATACTCTCAGCCTAAGGAGATAATATTCAAGATATAGAGCTTTAATACCTTATTGTATTTTTATTTTATACCTATTATTAGATGTGGCAGTGTGAAGGGTTCTGCAAAAGTATTTGTACTATCTACATTGTATATATAGTAGTGCAAAAATGGGGTGTTAAAGTAAAAGAAGTCTTCAGATGCTTCAGAATACACCTGTCAGAATGTTAATCAGGTCAGGTTACGTTACAGCACCTACACCTTGTGTCCTCGATGACAACCACCCGTTTCCTCACAATGCAAGTGGTACTCAACTTAGTCTCCATTAGTAACCTTTTGAGACAGTCAGTCTTGCTGTACCCAAAGATCCTTCAAAGACACCTAGTACCAAAGACATCCAATCAGTGGCTAGTGTCCAAGTCTCACATCCATATGGTAAGACAGGAAGCACCACGACCCTAAAGACTTGGACCTTCATTCTCCTGCATGTTAGTTAGGACTATAAACTTGAATCACATTAGTGAAATATTAGTCATGCGTCACTTGTTCTCTGTCCTTGAGAGATGACATTTCAAGGTTTTATTCTTACCATATACAATAAAAAGCGCTTGTGCTCCCTCTAATCTCACAGAATTTGTTGATCCATGTGTACTGTCACGTACCCTGCAGTCTCACATTACTTCAGGTTTTTAAGATGAAAAAGAAGTCACCAGGCTGCAAAGCTTTTGTTTACCAACCTCCCTTTTTGTTTTGGAATAATCCACCCAGGCACTTTAGACTGTTTCTGTCTGAAAGCATCTGTTTTCTGCTGGATGTTATAATTAGTAATAAATAAAACTGGATTTTTTTACAAGCTTCTACAGACTTGGTGGCTACCAGAGCTAGGCATTGAAAATGGAAACAAAAAAGCCCATTCAAGGTGCAAGTAGCATCAAAACCATGCATATTGTATTTATGAATATATGGAGGTTTGAACAAAAGAAGGGAAATTTTGGCAAGACTGTGAAATCTCAAATATGTGATACAAGACAATGTGCGTCATAGCCGACACGAAATCAGGGGGCTGTGTGTTTGCAGATAGTATTTGTTCCCCACATGAGAATGTTATAACACGAACAGCAAACAAAAAGCTCAAAGTAATGTCTGACACACGTCTTTGTTTCAAATGTGCTCTGGCTTGAAGAATGGCAGGATGTGCTCGGTCTATTCCATCCTTTGGGAAATGAAATGTGTGGCCAGCAATATTTTGTTTAGAGTGCCAAGAGAAGAGCACCCAATTCCTACTAATTGACACAATGTCGACTTTCACTCAAAAGGGTGAAAACTGTGGTGAGGGGTATAGGTGACGCAACGTGACTTGCTAAAGATGACGGACGCAACAGTAAGGGTTGGATCTACTCCTGTCTCTTTGCCAGAGCTCATTGGGAAGACTGAAAGTAACAAGTCAGATTTTCAGCAAATGTTAGTTCTTTTTAAAAACTGTTCCAAAAGAATAGGCACAGCAATGTGTTTTTGTAGCCATATTAAGAGCGGGCAAAGATTGAAGTCAAGGAAACAGCCTCCTATCTAATTCATTGTTGAATAACAGACATGAGTTCTTCATTCATGTCCTTTGTCGTATGACAGACAGCGTTATTACCATCTGTCCGTCTTCACTCGGCTTTCCTGTTTTCACAGCTGCTGTGCTCAGCACTGGTCCTAGTGATTGCCAGTAATGCCCTTGCCAATTCTTATTGGCTGATGCAAAGGTCATTGATGCTTAAAACAGTCAGTGTGTTTGACCAGAACAAAAGCTTCCATCTGTTTGTCTGTGTCTTGTACATCGAGCTAAAAAAAAAGAAAAAAAAATCAGAGTGGACACACCACTGACAAGCTACAGTGGAAGACTCCTGGCACAATCGCCATCTTATGATGTAATGTTGTACTTTACCCCATGTAAGCTGCATTTTTACTGTTTATTTTGTACAAAATAAGTAATTTTGAGAACAATATTGATTCATTATATTAATTCATTTTCTATACCCGCTTACTCTAATCAAGGGTCATGGGGGAGTGGAGCCTATCCCAGCAGTCATAGGGCATGAGGTGGGGTACACCCTGGACAGGATGCCAGTCTGTTGCAGGGCCAAATATAGACAGACAAACACATTCACACTCACATCTGCAGTCACTTTAGAGTCACCAATTCACCTAACCTGTATGACTTTGGTGGACACCGGAGAACCTGGAGGGAACTCACATGACCATGGGCAGAACATTCAAACTCCACACAGCAAGGATCAGGTGGGAAGCGATCCCACAACCTTCTTGCTGTGAGGTAACAGTGCGAACCACTAAGCCACAATACCGTGTCATTATATTTAATTAATATCACAGTGTTGTTGGCCCTATGACTGCTGGGACAGGCTACAGCTCCCCATGACCCTTGATTGGAGTAAGCAGTTGAAGGTGAGTGAGTGTTGCGATTAGCTTGTTACAATGATCTGATCATTTCCTTATTACTTGGATTCTTCTTTGCTCACCCTGCTAAAGATTGCGACCATTAGCAGCAATTACTGGATGTAAAACTACTGTATTTTTACAACAATATGAAAGCATTTATTTTTTAAACTGTGGTCAAAATATAAATGGAATAGGGCAGCACAGTCTCGTTTGAACCCTGCGTGGTATTGCAGGATTTGGCCACTTATGGGGACAGCCGCTCTGGTGTACTGTTTTGTTTTCGGTTGCACTCACTGAAGCAGTCGTGAAAAGTGCAGTTTTTATCGGTTCCCAGTGGAGAAGGGAAGACGGCTCAAATGGGAGACGTTGTGTCGGTAAGTGTTAGCCTACACAGCTAACCAGAGTAGTTCCGTTCTGTTGCCTGCAAAACCGCCCCCACATGTTTGAGCTCCGGGTCATAAACAAACTGCAACACATGTTCACTTTCCACTGCATGGTCATCTTTCTTTGTATTTCCACTTTGTTTGCGTGTAATTTGCCAAAAATCTGAGAAAAAGTGCCGTGTTTCTGTCTCCGGAAGTAGAAAATTACGTCATATGCATCACATTTGGACCATTTAGTGAGACTGCGGTGCCCAATTAATTAGTTTCACATAAAGACTTTCCACGTTATCAGTTGCTGGAGATAGTCCAAAATATGTAGAGCTTCATGGGAAATTGGAAACCTGAAAGCGGATGATCCACCATGTTACATTATTTCTACTGTGTACATATAGCGGCTTGCTCTGTGTTGTGATTGACTCCTCCCACTCGCGACACGAACTCGCAATCTCCAGCACAGAAGGCGGACGCTTCGTCCAGACGGCTAAAGCCCAGGCTCTAGCCTGAGTGGCCAGAGTATCTTTTGGCTGTTGTGGCCTCCGTCACATATGGAAAACAAAACATCTCACAGCTACAACTGCAGAAGGCCATCAAATATGGCCATCGGGTATTGCGAAGGCTTTGCGTCTGTTCATCCGTCTGTCTGTCTGTCTGTGCTCAGCATAAGTCCAGTCCTATGACTACCTGGGTCTTAAAATTGACAGGGAACAGTCTTTGGGACACAGACCTTGGACAAGTTCAAAGATTAACTAGCCTTGAGGTATTTTAAGAGGTTAAAAAGTCACATTCTGTTTCAATCTGTTCAGTTTTGTCTTTGAGGCTTGGGGGGCGTGACAGCCAATCAGAGTAGAGCTGCACCATAACATCAGTGGCTGGTCTCTCCAAAATCGCTTTGTTTTGTTTGTTTACATGTTTCTCATATATTTTGTAAAAGCTCATGAGAAATAAACACTTCTAAAACTGAAAACGGTGTTTTTGTAACCTAATAATACCTCTGAACTTATTTACAAGATATTTCACAGACGTGAGCATGGTGACATCACAGGCTGGTAGCTAGCTGCAAACTCCATTTCATTTGTGTGTTATATTATTATATTAATATATTCTCTTTGTCATATCTTATATAAAAGCTAGTGAGAAATAAACACTTCTAAAACTGAAAATGCTGTTTTTGTAGCCTGGTAACACCTCTGGAGTCATTTACAAGACATTTTGTAGACATTAGCGTGCATGCTAACTTCCTACGGAGTTAAATTTGTCTCATATGCCATGATCTACAAATGGGTTGGAGCGGGTACACGTCACTTCCAGTGAAGTGGTGAATCTGAGGGCGAGAATTCATACTTAAACGACTGGCCACCTGATAAAAACAAGCTCGGGCTGCACTGATTGTCTGTTGAAATCAGCTGGTTTTGTTTTGTCTCTAACTTGTTTCTAACAGCCAGCTGATAGCTCTCGTTGCCTGGAACGATGAGATTTATACAACAAGCTGACCTGAAATGAACCACTGTACATTAAATTGACGTTATTGGCAAGTCTGACCTCTTTAAAAAGTGACCAAATTACATGTATTTGTATTGAGCTCTGCAATGTTTTCATCAGCCAAAAATGGCCACTGGGGGGAGGGGCATGGCATAAAGTCCCCTCCAACCATCAATTTGTATTTACTCACGAGATGGAGGACCGGTGAAATCCGCTCATTCGCTGGGTGTTGCCAAAGCGGCGCCATCTTGGTTAGAGTCTAACAACCAGGCATAAACAGAAATCGATGTCGACATGATCAATGTTTTAAAGGGAGTTTCACCATAAATCTGCATTTTCCGTGCTATTACTGTACTGTTACATTTATTTAAACTCAGTCCCACATTTGTACAGCCAGTATTTGTCCAAACAAATACAGAAGAGAATCAGACTACTTATATAATTTTAATAATTATAGTCATTTCCCTACATCATTTATATGACATATAATACACACTTATGAAAGCTCACTCCACAATTGATTATTTTTTATTTATTTAACCTTTATTTAACATACTGACAATCCTATGTCAGCTTGTCGCTGCACCTGAACGCATTTTCAGATCCCTTGAACCCAAGTTTAAGTCAGCGCATCATAGATTTATACTAATGTGTGACGATGCGGAATAATGCTAAGCAAGATGGCGGCTGCTGGCAACAGCTCACAGGCTGCATCCGCCATCTAGTGGATTAAATACAACTCGATGGCTCCAACTCATATTCCTTTATTTGCACAACTTCCACTCCTAAAACATAATTTTTTTTATGATTGATTGATTGATTGATTGATGGGTTTATTGAACATGTAGAAAATGTACGTAAGACAATATGATATTAATAATTTATTAAAGAACTGCAAATTATAAAGAACACAATGCTCATATGGCGAGGGTATTTTAGCATTGTGTTCTGTTTGGGGTTTTTTTTTTACAATTCTCAGACCTATGTAATTCATTCAGTGTTGATTTTTTTTATTTTGTGTACTGGTTTTTCCTATTTGCTACTGTCTCTGCCATCTGCATGCTAATGTTAATGTTTTAAAGCAACCACTAAAGGCCCATTGTATTGGGAATCCACTCAACTGTTATGCAGTTCTGTTCATTCCAACATGTGTTATTAGCATTAGCTCCCATACAGAGATCAGTGTGGTGCAGGGTCACAGTGCAAGAAATCTGAATTTTTAATGCTGTGCGCCTTTGTGGTGCATATTAACCTTTCTGCATGACTGTTTTAAAGTCCCACATACATCATCAAAGACGAGATGATTGCAAAAGCATATTTTATGGTGATCACATGAACACAGCTTGACATTATGATCGTTAATATTTTTTAGTGTTACCTACAAGTTGGTTATTTCTAGGGTTTGGAAAAGCCTACAGTAGTCTGTAAAATGCTGTGAGTGAATAGACAGATAAATAAACCCATTTCATGCAGTTTGTTAATACCATAACTTTAAAAAAAATGCTGTTATCTTGTTGGTGTCAAAATTAAAATGGTGTATTTGATGATAAGGTGACTTAACTTTGATTAATCTTGTTTTGTTCATGAAAATATACCATATTCCAGTATGCCTCAGTCACACTATTTGATCCTGTAGCTAATCTTACCATCTCCGCCAGGAGGATGAGGCTAACCAGTTTAGACATTTTTTCACTGTTTATGCTGTTGCAACTCGTGAACTCAGCTAAAAATACATCATGTCTATTTGACCCAATACCAGTTAAACAGTTTTAGGACCTGTGGGCTACACTTGAACGAATTATGCTGAATATTATTAACGTATCACTAGCATCTGGTTCTGCTGTTTCATATTTTAAATGATCAAACCTATTATTTCAAAATCTGATTCCATTCAGGTTCATTGAAAAATTAGAATGCGCCACTCCACGGAGAGAGCACTTATTAACTTACCGCTGTTACTAGCGTAATTGCTCATGGGGCTTGGTAAAGTTAGACCTTACTCTCGTGAAACGCCTTGGGCCGACTTATGTAGTGATTTGGCACGATATAATTAAATTAAATTAACCTAGCTGCCACCTGCTGGACATTTCTGGGATTGTCTCAGGAAATACTTTTGCTGCCACCTGTTGGAACATGTCTTGGATTTTTGTAGGGAATAATAATCTTATTTTCGGATGCATGATGGAAATTAGGGGCAGGTGTGGCTGAAATTGCACGTAGTTTGAAATAGTCTTTGTCAATTTCTTTTAGTTGCAAAGTACAGGCTTCACTTTACCTGCCAATAATTTTTTACAAAACCTCTGAGATTACTTGTTATGTTTTGAAAATGATTTTTGTTTTTAGGAAATGATAGATGTTAGATAAAGATGTAGTTTCTGTTAACATTCATTTGGGTGGAGCACAGAACTCCACCAAAAACAGAACTAGTTTTTTTTTTTAACATCTGTAGACACCAGGGTTTTGTTGCACACATGTATACGTTGCTGATGTGACAGCCACACTATTTCCATGGATTTTGCCTGCTGTTTTTGGCACTTTACACAAAACCATGTTGCCTCCTGCCTCCAAACCACGAACATAGTTGCCTCCAAGCTGTGACTGTTGGACACAAACTCTGCAAGTCTCTTTGCATATGCAAGTCATCCTGTTTGACAGTTGACTGAGTCCACCTGGCAAAGCATGAACTCTGGGTTTTTGGGGTTTTTTATTATTTGCCACCTAGTGTAGTGGATACCTGAAATTATTTTTCAAATGGGGGTGCCGGCACCAAATTTGACACAAATACACCTTAGACATTACCCTTTTCAAAAGGCAGGGAGTCCACTTGAATTTACAATAGGCAGCAAGGTAGGGGTCAATTGAAGAATTACACAGGGGTCAAAATTAAGAGATGCTCCAATCATATTGAAAACTATACCACATTATTTGTCTGCTCACAGTTTCCAAAAAGCTATAGTTTGGACTATCTGTGACTGAATGTTACAGAGTTAGGGGGTAAAAACAGCAGGAATGGTAACAATGGTCAATTTCAGTTTGTACAGGGGTCAAAAGTTAAACCTGTGCTAATTTTGGAAAAAATAATGCAAATTATTGGTTGAGTTAATAGGGTTTTAAAATGTAATAGTTTGTCATGTGTCATGCTTAGTTATCATGTTATGGGGTAACATATGTCACATGTTATAGAATCCAATGGACGTTGACATTATTTAACCTTTACTTTGCAAACCAAGCATTCACTCAAAACAGTCAAAACTATTCCATTCATTAATCCTATTAGCTCAACCAATAATTTGCACCACTTTTTTTAACCAAACTTGGGGCAACTTTAACTTTTCACGCCTGTACAAACTGACATTGACCTTTATCACCATTTTTGTAATTTTGTTGCCCCATAACTCCATAGAATTCAGCCATAGATAGTCCAAACTATACCTTTTTGAATTTTTTACGATCAGACAAATAATATGGAATACCTTTCAATGTGATTGGGGCATTTTTAGATTTTGACCCAAATTCTTCATTGACCCGTACCTGGCTGCCTATTGAAAATTAAAGTGGACATTCTGCTTTTTGAACAGAGTGGTGTCTAAGGAGTATTTGTGCCAAATTTGGTGCTTGTACCACCTTTTGAAGGATTCCTCTGTAAATATTCACTTATCTGCTGCACTAACCATATACAACTGAAGCACGCCAAATCAAAGCCGGTTTGTGTGACCATGTCCATGTGCATGAACATGGAGGTAACATGACCTGCAGATTGACAGGCGATGCTGTAAAGTCTTTAAATATCCATAAACACCCCCCTTTACACCCACCCGCCCTCCCCAGTCTTGTAAGTCAGCACAGACGGCCCTCTGTGGCCCACATGTGTCAAAGACAAACACAACTGTCAGGTATTATTAACCTGTTTGTCAAAGCTGCCACCCAGAGGGCAGCCTGTTCCTGTTGAAGTCACACAGGTGAGGGGTGGGTGTGTGGGGTGGGGCGTCTTTTCTGCCATGCTCAGTTAATTGTCAAAGAGGATGTGAAAGAGGAAGAGAGACAGAGTGATTGCATCCACAACAGGCATGGAAGCACTCGCAAGCAATAACCAACACACATACACTGAGTCGGTTTAATCCTGATTTAAAGGGGTCACGGGGAGGTCCCGATCGAAAAAGCCGTCCCGTTATGTGGTGAGTTATCCACACGGCACATCGCGGTGCGAGGGGTGTACTGTATCACAAACACAGGACTGGTTCTTGAAGATAGATGATGTATTTTTTCCTTCATGTGGTTCTGCTGCTGAACTGGCTGATAAACTCTCAGGCTTTCCTGTCTGAATCAATTTAATGATTCACTCTCTGTTTTGTCTGCGATGACTTAAAAACCATCTGTGACTCCTTTGTAGTTTGCAAAGCAGCTCTGAGACGCTCTCTTCTCACATATATTCCTTCTCCCTGTCTCACAGTACGTCTGTGAACTGGGCAGTGGCGGCACCAGACGGTTTTTCTTGAAGGGGCCAGATGGGGGGTTAGTTAAACTTCCAAACTTCATCTGCTTTGAGTGGAGAACATACTAGGAACATGATGACAAGGGCATCAAACATTTCAAAAATAATCATAAAGGTGTTTCTTACAGCAGTAAGTAAGAAGGAGCATTTTGGCCTTAAAAAGACATGAAGAGCACAGATACGTGATCACACCAGGTGATTGTAATAACTTAGATATATTAGAGGCATTAGGAGGACAACAGCTCCAATAGCTTTAGTATAACCTCCTTCCGCTATACCCCATCATGTATTTAATAGCGAAAACCATCAAATGCTTTAGCTTAGTTAAGTGATGCGGATGCTGTAGAATGTCCAAAAAGTGAAGCATCTTCTAACATGCATGTCCTTATCTGTAGTTCTTTCCTTTCTCGATAAATAGATATCACAGACTTTTAGAGGTCGAGTGCAGCAGCTGACATGGGGAACCTGATCTGTAGGCTTTCCAGCAGCACATGTGCGCTGCAGACATTCCTGGCATGAGGGGGGGCCATCGTATCTTCTCAACCCCATGCCTGATTTGTTTTCACATCTCTTTTTCCATTAGGTCGGAGGAAACAAAGTGCACATTTTGTCCTGCCTGCCTCTTCTTCCACTTCATTGCACTAATAATCTGCTCTCCCTTTGTTTTTTTCTTTTTGAGATGTCAGATTATATGAATATTTCCCATCAGTGACATCCTTCCACATGCAGCATGTTCAGATATAATTAGGTTTGCATGTCAGTTTCTTAATGTAAACACAATCTGTATGCTTTACACCACAAACAGTGGCCCAACGTGATACTTTATGAAACATGTTTGATTGCTAGGCCACATAACGTGTGACTGCGTGGACTTGGGGAGTAACAGAGTATATGGAGCAGGATTATGCAATAAATATTTTTTATTATTGTTTTATTTTATTATCATTATTATTACTTCTATTTTGTCCTTTGTTTTTTAATGAACCACAATGGAAATAACTGTTTTCTGTTTCTTGTGTCATTCATGTATTTTTAATATTTTACAATTATATTATGTACTTACATTGAACGCTTTTAATATATAGATGATTTACCACCCCCTTTTGTAATGGCATGTGAGTCCAGAATGTAATTATCAACATCCCTTGTTGTTAGCTAATGTCAATAGTTTCTCTAAAAATATTAGTCCTATCAATAAGTAAGCATACCAAACAGCAAATGTCAGCTCTACCCAGTTTGGCCATGGTCAAAACTGCACGCACACACACAGAGCTTGTTGTCTTTTGTGCATTCTGCTGCAAACAGGTGCTTTTAATTTGACACACAGACAGAGACGGTGGCGGAAAACATCAAATGCAGTACACTTCTCACTCATGGTAACAGCAACATGACACTTAACTAAACGGACTAAACCAATTGAACTACAAGAACACAATAAATCAGTAACACTCACAACACTGTTAAACTAACATGAATCACAATAATATTTAAAACCCCAAACTCCTATGGTGCATTGCAGCAAAACAACCATTGTTAACTGGTTAGTTAATATAGCTAATTTCTCCAAAAATATTAGTCCTATCAACTTTCTGTTTTCGCAGCGTTCATCCTTGACCCAAAATACATAAGCATACCAAATGGCAAATGTCAGCTCTCCTCAGTTTCTCCATGATAGCCATACACACACACACACACACACACACACACACACACACACACACACACACACACACACACACACACACAGAGGCCACTTTGCTATTATAATATAGATTACAATATCTGCATGGAAATCCCTTTGCATTTAGATGCTGGCTATGTTTGGCAATTGCCACATTGCTTCACAAAAGAAACAAACAGAGGTTGATGACAACCACTGATGAGAATAACGCTCTTAAAATTAATGGCGTTACAAAGTGTTTTTTTTTTTTAAGTAACAGGTAACCAAAGTAATTACGTTTATGGTGTTACAATGCCGTTATCATTACTGGAAAAAAGAATGTAGTATTTTACTGTAATTAAACAAATTGAAGCCGGGTTTTTTTTTTTTTCTTATCTTTGATTGGGGAGGAGGGGGGTGGGACATCCACAGGTGATGGTGATTGGCTAAGGAAGAGGAAAATTTCATGGTAAGCCAACCACAGGCAGAGGTGGGCGGGCGTTTTCACACAAATACAAACACACACTCACAAACGGAGCTTTAACATTTACAAACTGTAACTACAGACATTAATTTCCCCTCAGAGACAAAAGGCAAGCATGTACATGTGAATGAGTATAATTTAATTATAGATTTATTTGATGGGTGGTGGCCTGTTGAAAAATTCAACAATATTTATTATCTTTGATTGTGCTACTATTATAAAAATAGTAATGATAATATCTAGAATAATATATTCAATTTGACAGGTATCTTGTCTCACATTGTCCCACAGCAACATTAAAATAGTGTAGATTACTGTACAATGTTTTCTTTTAATAATTCATTCTGTTAATTGTCCATTTAATTCACTAAACATATTTAATATTCAGTTTTATCATAAAATAATCTAGCACACAATTGAATTTAAAGTTCATTAAGGGGGGCGGGGAATCCAAATTCATTCATATTTGAACCTTTTTTTTAAGTAACGCAATAGTTACTTTTCCTAGTAACTAATTACTTTCATGATGTTGTAACTCAGTTACTTTTTGGGAGAAATAGCTAGAAATGATAATTACTTTTTTAAAGTAATGTGCTCAACACGGGTGACAACACGTATTTTATGAATGGCTAAAATTGTCAATCGAAAGATGCAGAGTTAGCTGCATTGGTAAGATGGCTACAAGTCTACTGTAAACTCAATGCATTGAGACTTAATCTTTTACTAATGTACATACATTAGTAAAAGATACACCTTCAGCCTCATATCCGAGATTGGATCACGGGGGCAACAACTCCAGCAGGCAGCCCCAAACTTCCCTGTCCTCATGTACAAAGAGTATTTAAACAAGTGAATGACAACATTTATACAGTATAACAGAATGAACTGTATAATGCCAATCAGAGGAGCAGGGTTTGCTAGGTGATTGGGGGCCCATACATAATATTAGCAGGCTAATGTTAATTAAAGCAAATGCTTTAGCTAGCTAATGTTAATTAGCTAAACTGTAACTTAAGTCAAAAGTTAGAAACTAGTTAAAATTAGTAATCATCCATAGACGTTTGACACAACTTCAATCAAAACCTCTGAAACATATTAAAAAGTTATATAGCTACCCACATGAACCTGCTACATTATCTTTTGGCAGTGGACCCTATACTTAAATGAGATTGCATTTATTATAAATAGTATTATTGATTTAGGCATGATTGAAATCTTAATACAATATTCTTCCAGGCACAAATGTGGGAAATATATTGTAATAATTATAATTACAAGTAAGAAGGTTACAAAACCATTGTTTTAACTGTTGTTTTGACCTCTTTTGCTGACTTGGAGGGGTACAGACCCCCAGTACCCTCTGTAATTCCAACCACACTGTGTCATCAGTAAAACCAAGAACCTAAGAAACAAAATCATTGAACTATACTAATACATGCCATTTTTGTTATTTAATTTTTAATGCAGAGAAGTGACATTGATGATGTTTTACATATCGTTTCTATGCCTTTGGCATTGATGCAATCCTAAAGTAATCAAAAACAATCAGGGTAAGGTACTTACGATATTATGATTAACTTACATTTAAAGTACCTTCCCAACCTTGCCTATATACAGTATATCTGTTCAAGCTGTACTATTCCAACAGGTAGTCAGCCATACAACAGGACTATGACATTCCAAACCGACTGGAGATGTTTAGAAAAAGCAGAACAGGCATTACCAGTGAAACAGTTGGCACAAAATCACAATAATTCAGGTAGAACCAACAGCAGCATCCACCTCACCTTTCAAATACTGCAGAATCTTTGAATTCTGATGCACAAGAATTAAATCCAATCCAGGAGCAGGTATTCAATCAGCACCAGCAGTAATCCTGGTCTGAGGGAAGCTGAAGTTGTACTCCAGCCTCAGTGCGCCTCCTCTCCTGTTCCAAAGGATTTGGACTGAGTGACTGCATGCAGGCTGCTTGGAGTTATCCGAGTCTCAGATGAGCTGCTATAAACTTCCCCCCGACTGCTCACACCATCTGCATGCTCGGAAGGTCTGTGGACAGGATGGCTGCAGCACAGTCACACACATGAGGCACTATTACAGGCATGTGCACACTCACATGCACATTGAACGTACACTCTCCCAGTAGCGAGGCTTATGCGAGCTTAAAGTCGTCTACACATCCCAGATGGTTTGACGTCTGAGAGGGTTGTGAGTGGTGAAAAGAGAAGGAGGAGGTGCAGAAGGAGGAAGGAGGGGAAAGAGAGTAAGTGAGAGGATGTTTGAGGAAGTCTTAAATATGAGAACTATCCTCCAGTGCTGGAACTGACCTTCTCTTCAGGTCAAAACACAAGCCACTGGCAGTTTTCAACCTCTTATATAAAAGTGAGGCAAAGTTGCCAGATTGGGCTGTGGTGTGCAAATTGGCACATTTTGCAGAATTTAAATTCTAACTTTGCCATTGAGGTTATGCATGAGTAATCCAGCTTGCACACGCAGAAGGTTGCCCCACTTTTAAGGCGTCTTCAAGATGACACAGACAAATGCACGCAGCCAGACAAACATTTATTTTCCTCTTCTCACTGCGGCGCAAACCCAGCTGCACACACACTAAAGTGCACCTTATTGACTCTGGAGCACTCGCTAATTTCCTCCCGTTCCATAGATTGCAGTGATTAATTTTCCTGGATATATATCAGTCATGCAGTCAAATCAGCTCATCCACAGACAAATTGGTTTTTGAGTAAAGAATGTTCGGCTGTATATACAAATGTGAAGGATCTAGCCCTTTTTAATATTTTATAATGTTTGGTTGCCGTGGAAACAAATGTTAAAATGAAAAGCATCAGAGGGCTGAAGCATATCCTGCACATAAGGTTTATATATATATATATATATATACACACACACAGACACAATATATGACTTCATATTTTGACTTCTTTGTGACTTCATCATGAAGTTAGTCATACCAATCAATCACAATTTTTACTGATCAATATGAGTTTTTGATCGAATCTTGCCACAGTTACTTTAAAAATTATTTTATTAGTTACTTTATACAGTTACTTCATTAGCAGATGCTGACAACTTGTTGGCAGCTGCTGAATGTAGCTAATAAAGTATCTTGTAATCTAACTTGGTTATTTTTAAGATTGAGTGCTCAGCAAAGTAAGTATTAGTTACTTTTCTGATTAGTTCCTTTGCTGATTACTCAATCTTAAGACTAACCAAGTTAGATTACTAGTTACCTTATTAGTAACATTACTTATTAGTTACAAGTTGTTGGCAGCTGCTAATAAAGTAACTGCATAAAACTGCTAATGAAGTAACTGTATAAAGTAACTAAAAAAGTAACTTTTCAAAGTAACTGTGGCAACACTGGTCCGTAGTAGCTCAAATATGGTAAATGTGATTTTGGGCTATGTTTTGCTTGACCTTAACTGATCAATCTGTTCTAAAAACTAGTCATCTGCATATACAAGTCCAAATAATATTCCCACCATATTTGGGGAAAATCTGGCCAGTAGTTTTGGAGTAAATGTATTTTTGGGTTATGTTCTGCTGGACCTTGACCTTGACCTTTGACAAATCTGGTCCAAAAATTAAGCATCTGAAGACACCAACCCAAGTTACAGTACATTCCCACCAAGTTTGGTGAAAATCCATAAAAAGTTAAAGTTATTTTATTCAAACAAGGGAGCAATTTTAATCCCCAGGGTGACAATATATGTTTGAACTGTGCAGAAAATGACAATGCACTGTGAAAAATATATACAGCTGTGAATGTACACATTTACCTACATTTTGGTTAAAACATTTGTGTTTTCCCCTACTGCACATGTTCCATTTTATCAAATGATATGTGTGTTATTTTGGCAAGAAACTATATTTCTATATAAAGTTACGATACGGCTACAAGATTTATTTCCTTTTTTCCTTCCCTATTTCAGATTGTCAGTGCTTCCACAGTTTACATACAAAAAGATAAATAAACAGCATGGAAAATTCCAGAAGATTCCAGAAATTGATGGAATTACTTGTGAAAGCTTTCTATAATGACTGATTGGTGTAATTTAGGGTTGTTTGGAGCATTTAAGGGCCTAAATGAAGAATCAGTGCCTTTGTATTTCTAAAAGCCAGGAAAAAAGATATCAGAAGATTTAAGCCAAGACTTCCGTGGGACAATTTTGGATCTCTGCAAGTCTGGCCCTTCTTAGGAGCCATCTGGAAAAGATTCACTGTAACACAAGCAAGTGTACAATTTGTTATACAACCATGCTGACTTTACAGCATTGAAGAAGAGTGCACAAATTAACACCCAGAATGATTCTATTGCGCTAAAGGTCAAACAGAACCTCAGGATCACAACTGGTTGACTGATGGAGTTGGAGGCAATAGATAGAAATGTGACATTCTCTGTCCTTAAGCAGTGGTGGGCACAGTTCAGCTAATCCGATAACAGATAATTATCAAAGATAATGTTTTTGCTAGCGGATTAGCTTTTCAGATAAATTTTGAAACCATCATGGAACCAATTATCTTCTGATAAATTTAGTTCCGATAACTTTCAGTCTGATCTTTTTTTTTTTTTTTTTTTTTGCTGGTAAAGTGAGCAAAGTGAAACGGTCAAAAACATTTGTAAACCCTAAAATCAAACATTTTAGTCCGTCTATTGTGTGTTTGTGGCAGACTGGCTGCCTGTTGCTTGCCGTCATCATTAAGCACAAAACGTGATTTGTCAGTCAATGCAGGGAGCATTGTGGGTAGTGTAGTTCAGGTTCACTTTGGACGTTAGAGTGAGTGTTATCGTCCACTCAACACAAAAACAAAATGGACTAATTTTAACATTATTTTATTTCTTTGCAGCTGACGGTATAATTTAATCGCCAAGACTCGGTGGGGGAGAGGAGCTCTCACGACGCAGCTGTGTGTACAGAGGGACTTTTCTTCACCGTTTAGACACTGTTTTGGATTAAAAAAAGGATGTTTTATGTGGATTATTTCTTCAGATGAATCCCACTGAAACTAACAGGTAAGAATTTATATTTACTACGTGTCTTTTACTCTGCTAATCAATGCATTAATGGATGTATTTTGGTTGTTTAAGCCGCAGGGTTCAAAGCATGTGAAAAAAGCAGCAGCTTTTTAGTTCGTACTTCTAATACTGTGTTTTACTGCTTTTGAAAGATGACAGAGTTTGGGGTTTTATTTTTTATTCATTAATTTTTCATGCGTTCTTATGTGTTTATGATCCTTGAATTTACCCAGTAACGAAAAGTGAAAATGAAACTGGTTTCAGAAGCCGACAGCGTAATCTGATGTGGCCGCGTCAGAATCAATACTAAAAGTTATTGATTATCGGTTATCTGTAATAAAGATTAAAATTTTTAGCAGTTTGTCAGTTTAGCGTCATAAAAGATAACTTTTCAGTTATTGGATTAATGGTTATAGAAGCTTAACTTTTTGGTTAGCTGTTCCCACCACTGCCTTTAAGAGAGCACTCCATTACCACAACCTGCAAGACTGTCAACCAAGGAGGAACAAGTCGTTTTTCCTCTTTTCATCACTTACACAGAAGCTGTAGCTGCTCTGCCAGTCATCTCCTCCAGTTTTTAGAAGGAGAGAGGCTGTAATTAAAACATATGACAAATTTACTAACATAAACATGCACTGATTTTAATGGTGTGCTTAAATGATATTGTTATTTTTTATGAAAAACTCTTTCAACGTGGTAACTATTCTTCATCTGAGCCAAGACAGGTACCTCTGCTAGTGCTGAATAAATGTTTCTGCATTTTGATTTATTGCAGAAAAATATGTGGAATAATTACATTCATAAATTTTTTCCATGAAATGGAGCTATTAAACCAAAGAGCAGTTTCCATTTCCTTAAACCTGACATTGCGGTTATTCAGAAATGGACAGCATTATCTTTGAGGGATATTATCTGGACCTGGAAAATCAGCTCCACATTAAGTGAAGAAAATTCCAATCTATGCTGCTGGCTGGTGTGTAAAAAGTAATTACTCACACTGCTGAAATTCAGATATCAGAATGTGAAGTAATTTATTTTGAGAAAAGCTTGAGAAGTGGATTTTTGTCCCACGTGATCCACTTAGCAGAGTGACTATTGTGCTGTTGATTTCAGAGGAGATGAGGTCAATAAATAAGCTCCTGGCTGGGAATAATTAAGATTTCCACAATCATTCCACAATCAGTACTGAAAGTACTGACTGCAGGGGCGGGTTAAAGTGGTCCTAGGCCCCGGCCGCTTACAGCATCGTGGAACACACTCATGGTACACACACACATTCAAAGTTAGCAATGACTAAATGTGTTTATAATGCAGTAATATCACAGAATAATGATTCGTAGTTGAGCGCATATATAAATATATATATATATGTCAACAAAAATATAAACGCGTTTATATTTTTGTTGAGTATATATAAAATGTGTCAATCTCAGGTCCTCTACCAGAAGCCTGGAAGTTTGAGCGTTCTGTGCAGTATCTTAGCTGTTTCTCAGACTGCACTCTTATGCACAGAGACCTCTGATGTTGTGCCTGGAATCTGCTGAAGCCACTCTTCCAGTTTGGGGGTTACAGCTCCTAGTTCTACTATTACCACTGGGACCACTTTGGACTTTACCTTCCACATCTGCTCCAGTTGTTCCTTCGGCCCTTTGTACTTCTCTGGTCTTCTTTCCCACTATTTCTGGTTGGCTGGCTAGCAGCTGCTTATCTGTCTGGAATTTGAAGTTCCACAGGACCTTAGCCCTGTCGTTCTCAACCACCTTTGGTGGCGTTTCCCATTGGGACTTGGGGAGTTCTAAACCGTATGTGGCACAGATGTTCTTGTACATGATTCCAGACATTTTGTTGTGTCTCCTAGTGTACGCTGTGCCAGCTTGCAACTTGCATCCTGGTACTATGTTGTGATGGAGTGTCTCTGGGCACATTTGCACAGTGTATATGTGTGTGTGTGTGTGTGTGTGTGTGTGTGTGTGTGTGTGTGTGTGTGTGTGTGTGTGTGTGTGTGTGTGTGTGTGTGTGTGTGTGTGTGTGTGTGTGTGTGTGTGTGTGTGTGTGTGTGTGTGTGTGTGTGTGTGTGCATATATATTTATTATTATTATTGTCAAATTATTATCATTTATATCAAAATAATGGAATTCATAAAAATTTGCCCTTTTTAGAATAACACAACTTAATCATCACTTTAACAGCCAGTTGTCTTTAGACAAGTTGGGGGATGGCTACATGAACATTTCCAAGTCACTTTATATATCTTGGACATCATTTATCTCTATAATAAAGAAATACAAACAGTATAGCCCTCTGTCGTAAATCTGTCTGGAGCAGAAGAAGTCCTATGTCGGCCTTGAGACATGTGTTTATCTTGAGTAAAGTTACTAGTTCTCAAAAACTGAGTAAAGGTGTTATGGGCTTCTGTGGATGTGATTGTACTGAGTGCATTTCATCACAGCTTCATGGTGGTTTGGAGCAGAGGATTTTCTTGAAAGGCACATGGGGGACTTGCGCCCCGATTTAATCTGTCTTCCAGATAAATAGCATGAGAATCCAATTAGATTCATCACAGTGTTATAGGCTGACATGATTGGGAATTAAAGCTTGCTTGCCTGAAGACTTTGCAACTCAAAGTGAATTAACGTTTCTTCAGAACACAAAGTGGCATTTAAAATCACAGACTTTCCTGTCAGCTTTCAAAATTTGGCAGCAATGAAACACAATGGGAATAAATGGAAAAAGTGTCTTAGACTCTCCAATAACGCACACAGTCCATTGGATCAGCAGGCATTTAATTTACCTTATGTCATTGCTGCCACCTACTGGACAGTATGCAATTTTTCTTATTAACAAAATTATTTGCATAACATATTACTCATTTCATTAACACACAAAAATTGCATTATTTAATGGAAATATAAAAGCAAATGTGTAATGTAATTCTATTTCCGTCTTACTTTTCTAAAACTCAATTAAGCCTGACAAATGTTCCATCGCCATAGCAACATGGGTACCATCTAACCTGTCTGCACATCTAATGTTTCAGTGTGAAAGTGACTTCATCCAACACTATGTCTTGTGGTATATCTTCAGAAAATGGAATGCTGAACACGAAACATTTTGACCTTATGGGTTAAGAAGTGTCGATGTTTAAATAAACTCGCTCATCCCATGAGGATGGAGTTTTTAATGTGATGGGAAAAAGCCTCAGCAGATCAGGATAGATGAATCTTCACAAATGAAACTCCTCGCAGAATTATAAACAAAAAACTTTTCGGGTCAGGTGTTCTCACGGCCTTTATGACTGAAGTTCTGGACAGTTGGTGACTCTTATAAAGACATTCTTATGGAAAAGATGTTTTTTTGTGACAGGGATGATGCGTGAACGTGTCTGATTTCCTTGTTGCTTTATTAGTACATTCCATATATTTAAGTGTTCTTTTGATGGAAGCATTGGAGCAAGAACCCTATCTCTCTCTCTCTCTCTCTCTCTCTCTCTCTCTCTCGCTCTCTCTCTCTCTCTCTCTCTCTCTCTATATATATATATATATATATATATACATATATATATATACATATATTTATATATATATATGTATATATATATATACATATATATGTATATATATATATATATATATATATATATATATATATATATATATATATCAATCAATCAATCAATCAATCAATTTTTTTATATAGCGCCAAATCACAACAAACAGTTGCCCCAAGGCGCTTTATATTGTAAGGCAAGGCCATACAATAATTATGTAAAACCCCAATGGTCAAAATGACCCCCTGTGAGCAAGCACTTGGCTACAGTGGGAAGGAAAAACTCCCTTTTAACAGGAAGAAAACTCCAGCAGAACCAGGCTCAGGGAGGGGCAGTCTTCTGCTGGGACTGGTTGGGGCTGAGGGAGAGAACCAGGAAAAAGACATGCTGTGGAGGGGAGCAGAGATCGATCACTAATGATTAAAAGCAGAGTGGTGCATACAGAGCAAAAAGAGAAAGAAACAGTGCATCATGGGAACCCCCCAGCAGTCTACGTCTATAGCAGCATAACTAAGGGATGGTTCAGGGTCACCTGATCCAGCCCTAACTATAAGCTTTAGCAAAAAGGAAAGTTTTAAGCCTAATCTTAAAAGTAGAGAGGGTGTCTGTCTCCCTGATCTGAATTGGGAGCTGGTTCCACAGGAGAGGAGTCTGAAAGCTGAAGGCTCTGCCTCCCATTCTGAATGACTCCAAGATTTCTCACAGTATTACTAGAGGTCAGGGTAATGCCATCCAGAGTAAGGATCTGGTTAGACACCATGTTTCTAAGATTTGTGGGGCCAAGTACAATAACTTCAGTTTTATCTGAGTTTAAAAGCAGGAAATTAGAGGTCATCCATGTCTTTATGTCTGTAAGACAATCCTGCAGTTTAGCTAATTGGTGTGTGTCCTCTGGCTTCATGGATAGATAAAGCTGGGTATCATCTGCGTAACAATGAAAATTTAAGCAATACCGTCTAATAATACTGCCTAAGGGAAGCATGTATAAAGTGAATAAAACTGGTCCTAGCACAGAACCTTGTGGAACTCCATAATTATCTTTAGTCTGTGAAGAAGATTCCCCATTTACATGAACAAATTGTAATCTGTTAGATAAATATGATTCAAACCACCGCAGCGCAGTGCCTTTAATACCTATGGCATGCTCTAATCTCTGTAATAAAATTTTATGGTCAACAGTATCAAAAGCAGCACTGAGGTCTAACAGAACAAGCACAGAGATGAGTCCACTGTCCGAAGCCATAAGAAGATCATTTGTAACCTTCACTAATGCTGTTTCTGTACTATGATGAATTCTAAAACCTGACTGAAACTCTTCAAATAGACCATTCCTCTGCAGATGATCAGTTAGCTGTTTTACAACTACCCTTTCAAGAATTTTTGAGAGAAAAGGAAGGTTGGAGATTGGCCTATAATTAGCTAAGATATATACATTTTGAAGAGTGTCTTAGACATTATTTTCTATATACTTTATGAAACAGTACCATTAAGGAACCACCAGAGGTCCACAAAATACATCTAAAATAAATAGTTGGGGGGGGGGGGGAACAAATTAAGTAAGGCGTCAGAAAATATACCACTGAATGTGTGCATGTAAGAACTGATCTGGTGGTAAATTCAAAATTATTCATGTTAAATGATGCACCAAGGGAGCAAATGAAAATGATTAATTCCTAAAAGTGTTGAGGATCATTGTTTTTTTTTTTTTAATCAAACACGACAATGTGGTCAAAATGCAATTCTAACTAATAACAAACAACACTTAAAGTGAATGTGTTTAAAAAAAAAAACCTTTGAAAAACATAAAAAACATATAGTCAGGTTCATAAATCTTTGGAAAGTGACATAATTTTTTTTTTATAGCTTTGCTTCTTTACGCCATCAGAATGGTGTTGAAATTAAACAATCAGCATGTTTAATTCACCTTTAATTCAAGAGGTTTAACAAAAATATCATTAAATATTTTGTAATTATGTCTATTTCTATATGGACCCTACAATTTCTGAGCCCATACGTAACTGGACTAACTAAAGATAAGGTTTATTATTAATACAAATCACAATTTCTACAGCTAGTTTTCTTTAGAAAAGCGATGATGGATGAACATTTTCAAGTTACTGAATTTCTTGGACTTCATTTACATCAATCTTTACAAAAATACAAACAGCATAATACTGAATGGTAAATCTGTCTGGAGTAGGAAGCTCTCAAAAGCTGTGGCTATGCAAGAAAGAGATGAGTGAGGGAAGCCAACAAGGCCATTATGAAGGGGTTGTGGGCCTCTGTTGCTGTGATGGGAGAAGGTGTGCAGAGTGCAGCTTTTGTTTGTTTCATCACCACTCATACAGCTTCATAGTGGACTGGAAGAGAATAATTAAAATAAAAAAAAACATGTGAAAGTTCAGTGACAGTTTGCCATAAAATAATGGGAGACTTGTCCTTAGATTTGGTCTGTTTTCTTGTGTGAAGATCTGACTGAATACAAAATTTACAGGATAAGAAGCACAGTGAATATGAATATAAATATAAATGAATATAAAACTAACTGAAGTTCTCTGGAGAAAAAAAAACTCACTGGAAAAAAAAACTAACATAATAAAGCTAGCTGAAATGAGAAGAAGCCTGATTAGTTAAGGACAAAGCTAACTAAACATGACAGTAATTGAAAAGTTAACTAAATGTGAAGCTAAAGAAAAAAAATCTTAACTACATTTAAGTGATCTCATTTTCAAGCTAATAATAAGATGGCTGAACATAAAAATGAATTGAATATAACAACAATATAAAGCCATCTGACCAAAACAGCCACTGAATTTAAAGCTAGCAAAACAGAAATTTAACTAAAATTAATAATAATAAAAAAGGTTACTAAATCCATTAATCTAAATACTAAATATACTATGATATGAAAATGATGATGATGATGATGATAATAATAATAATAATAATAATAATAATATGTTATTACCTCCACCATCTTCGTTGGAGGAGGTTATGTTAACGCCCCTGTTTGTTTGTTTGTCTGTTTGTGAACAGCCCACAATTTTTCATATATCATCATAACGTTTTTACTGAAGATTCATATCCTGATAGGTAAGAAGTGATTAAATTTCCTAGATCAAAAGGCAAAGTCAGGAAAAATCTTAGAAAAATCCCTATCTTTAACATTGAATGAATTTTCAAAAATTCATACCTCTGTCACAAAAGATCAAATCTCTTTCATATTTGAGAGCGATGGTTGGTTGAGCCGGATCTGATCCAGATTACAGTTTTTGTGGCCATTTAGATTTAATATTGAAAGCCCCTTTAATTAATATTTTACATTACATTGTAAACAAACATGCCCCAATCGCTCTCATGTTTGAAGGTGAGGTGCAGACTGGCACTCACTATCAACTGACAAAGTTTGATCCGGATCTGATCCGGATTGTGGATTTTGTGGACATTTGAATTTAATATTGAAAAGCCCATTTGATGTACATTTTGCATTATATCTCAATCAAAAGTGCCTCAATCACTCTCATATTTGAAGGAGAGGTGCAGACTGACACTCACTATCAACTGACAAAGTTTGATCCAGATCTGATCCAGATTGTGGATTTTGTGGACATTTGAATTGAATATTTTAATAATAATTTAATAATTTAATATTTTGCATTATATCTCAATCAAAAGTGCCTCAATCACTCTCATTTGTGACAATGAGATGCATACTGGCACTCTCAATGACCAGACTAAGTTTGATCCACATCTAATCCGTATTGCGGATTTAGTAGATATTTGATTGTTTTTAACATTGAAAAGCCCTTTTGATCTATATTTTGTATTATATTTTAGCTCATAAAAACTCACTTCTAACAGGACTCTGACCTTGAAAATGGTATGGAATTGGAAACTAGTGTTGGCAGAGGTTTGTGCTTTACGAGCGCGGTGCTCTAGTTGTTCACATTATGCATGCTATTGTTGAGCTTGTAACTTCATAAAAAAAAAAAACCTTTCATGTCTCTGTGAGGTCACTGAGGTCAAAGGCTGGTGACTCGCTTTCCTTTCATTTCGAAGGACGCGCATGGGGTTGAAAGTCTGGAATTATTTACGCAGTTGTGCAATCAATCAATCAATCGGAAAGGCCTCTTAAGATGAATCATGAAATAACAAATTCTGTACAAAAGCCGCCTTATCTGTTCAGAACTCCCTCACACACCTTACAAATACATTCTACACCTTAATTTAGATTTGCATTATCTGTGCCATTAATCGCACCACTTGAATTCCTCACTCACAGTGTTTATGTTTCCAATAAGTCATTCTGCAGCTACAACAAACAACTTGTTCATGTTAAGCCTAAACTTTAAATACCACTACATCTATTTGCAGGAGATCGCTGTTATTTACTACTTCATTCATGCACCTTTGTTTCAGCAGAGGAGGCAATGACGTGTTCAGGGAATCAGATAAAAAGTATTTCTCACCAACTCTTTCCTGTTATTTTCCAGGGTCCTTTGTTTGGTTGCGAGGACTCGGTCTGCCGGTTCTCAGGGGAACACTCGGGCCCGAACACTTCTGACCACTCCTGCACTGAGACACGGAGTACCTGTCAGTGTAAATATGCACCCCCACCCCCCCCCCTTGTCTTTAGACTCAGGAGGCACATACTGTGAATAAAATGTATGTCCAGTTTATTGCATATTCTCAGGTTTTAATTTAGTATCAAACTGATTTAATACTTCTGGGATCAAATTTCAAGATACAGCTAAAGAAATTAAATTAAAACTTTGATTTGCTTGAAGGCTTGTTATTTTAAAAAAAGATTTCAGTGGCACATCATGTACGAACTGATGTTTATGGGTCTCACGACAATAAAAGTGATAAGTGACTCACGTGAATAGGAAAATATGTTTCGTAATTGTTGTCACTTCTAAATTCCAAGCTTTTGGAGTGTCACTTGAAAAAAATTCCTTCTTTTAAATTCCTATCCCGGTCAGACACAACAACAACAGGACACAGGGCCACTTACACAGGTGTCAGGAAGCACAGGAAATAAACAAGCTGAATACTGGAAAACACTGTTGTAAGAGTCAGAGGTTAGACTAATAAGTACTATTTTTAGCATAGCCGTGATTATTTTGGTCTAAAATGTTTGATATTATTTAATAGAAGTTTGACAGAATTTTATTTTTTAATGTTTCACTGGTAACTCTTTTAAGTGCTAATGCCACAATAAGCACAAACTAATAGTTAACTCAGAGGAAACTAATGTGCTCAGTAATCATTTATCAATGGTGTTCATGTGAGTTAATGCAGTAATAAGCTTTAACTAACAGTGAATTAACAATTTACTGTGTTTAGAAATAATTTCTTATTAGTGTTTATATGCATTTATGCAGTGATAGGGGTGGAGGCCATGTGGTTCATGTTCTTGGTTTCAGTGCAGAAAGTTCCCGGTTCAAACCTCACAGCATGGCACGTGGAGTTGCGTCAGGAAGGGCATCCGGCCTGAAACATTTGCCTATTCAACACGCAGATCCACCTCGGATCTGCTGGTACGACCCCGAATGAAAACAAGTGAGCACCTGAAAGGACTTACTTATATGAGTTTATGTAGTAATAAGCATGAGGTAAATGTGTTTAGTAATCATTTATGAAAGGTGTTCATGTTACTTAATGCAATAATAAGCTTTAACTAACAGTGAATTTACAGTTAACTGTTTAAAAATCATTAGTGGTAATTATGGGAGTTTATGCAGTAATATTCATTACTTAACAATGAATTAAGAGTTAACTGGTTTAAAAATAATTTATTCATGGTGTTTATGAGTTTATGCAGTAATAAGCATTACTCAACCACGAATTAACAGTTAACTATGTTTAAAAATGATGCATTAATGGTGTTTATGCAATAATAAGCATTAAGTAACAATGAATTAACAGTTAACTGTTTAAAAATCATTTATTAATGGTGTTTATGTGAGTTTATGCAGTAATAAGCATTACTTAACAATGAATTAACAGTTAACTGTGTTTAAAAATCATTTATTAGTAGTGTTTATGTGTTTTTGCAGTAATAAGCATTACTTAACAATGAATTAGCACTTAACTGTAATTAAAAATAATTTATTAGTGGTGTGACAGACTGGCGTCCTGTCCTGGGTGTACCCCACCTCGTGCTCTATGACTGCTGGGATAGGCTGCAGCCCCCCCGCGACCCTCAGTTGGACTAAGCGGTTGAATGTGTGTGTGTGTGTGTGTGTGTGTGTGTGTGTGTGTGTGTGTGTGTGTGTGTGTGTGTGTGTGTGTGTGTGTGTGTGTGTGTGTGTGTGTGTGTGTGTGTGTGTTATTAGTGGTGTCTATGTGTTTTTGCAGTAATATTCATTACTTAACAATGAATTAACAGTTAACTGTGTTTAAAAATCATTTATTGGTGGTGTTTATGTGGGTTTATGCAGTAATAAACACTACGTAACAATGAATTAACAGTTAACTGGTTTAAAAATCATTTATTCATGGTGTTTATGTGAGTTTATGCAATAATAAGCATTACTCAACAACGAATGAACAGTTAACTGTGTTTAAAATGATTTATTAGTGGTGTTTATGCAATAATAAGCATTAAGTAACAATGAATTGTTAACTGTGTTTAAAAATAATTTATTAATGGTAGTATGTGAGTTTATGCATTAATAAGCATTACTTAACAATGAATTAACAGTTAACTGTTTAGTAATCATTAATTCAATTCTTTCGCTTCATTATAACTGAATAAATACATATAAATTTATACATTTAATTTATTGTGGTGTTCAGTAATTTACAAATTATTAACAATGTATAACTGAATACCTTAGTTAACATGAAACCTTTAATAAATGAGTATTAAACACAGTTAATGCTCATTTCATTGTAAGTTAATACATATTATGGCATGAACTAATGTTAACTAGAAGCACTCAGAGAGTGCAAACCTCTGCCAAGGCCATAGGGTCACTGACCCTAAAGAGATTCCCTCCTTGGCACAGTGATCTATTCAACAATTCAGTGGTACAACCAAAACTATGATACATACACTTTTCTTTCTGTATATTTGACATCCTTGACCATGAAAACATACCACTAGAACTTGGAATCACTTTTATGTCTTTATTAGTTGAAAAGTTATTGTATAAAAATGATTTTTCGGTAATGGCGGTTTTCTTCTGGATCTAGCTCCATAACATTTGAAGCTACATCAAATCTGATGACACCTTACTGAATCAGTACAGATTCAGCTACAATTTCGTGTTAGTTGTGCATCTCTAGCTTCATTTGTCACCTCACACTGACGCATTTTCTATTTTCCCTATATTTTTGCATATTCTGGATCACCAGATACGGAATCCGGATCCGATCACCAAACTTTGTTACACCCTAATTTTTTTCAAGCCTTTCTGCCTTGTTTTTGTGGAGTTAGAAACTAGATTGTCAAAATTCCCCCCTATCCCGCAATGGTGAAGAATCCTTTAAAAAAATTCCTGGATCCGGATCGTGATCCGGATTACCACTCAAATTTAATCACTTGTTCCTCTTGTCATTTCCAACCACTCCACAAAATTTCATCAAAATCCGTTCAAAACGTTTTGAGTTATCCTGCTGACAATCAGACAGACAAACAAACAAACGCAACCGAAAACATAACCTCCTTGGCGGAGGTAATTAATAAACTCTTATTGTAAAATATTACCGCTTTCTTAAGTAAAATCTAACTTGTATACTAACTGAGGATGACTACAATATTCAACATCACTAAAACAAGGATGGTGGCCAAGTGGTTTGTACGCTTGGTTTCAGTGTGGAAGGTTCCCGGTTTAAACCCCACCCCTGCCACATTTCTCCATGTGATGAAGTATTGCATCAGGAAGGGCATCCAGCATAGAACTTGTGCCAAATCAACATGCAAATCCACCTTGGATCTACTGTGGTGATTCCGAGTGAAAAACGAGAGAACAGCTGAAGGGACTTACTTTCACTAATTACAGCATTCAAGATTTTAATCACTTATTTTAAATGTATATCACAAAATAGCCTCATAACTTTCAAGAGTTGAGACATTTTATGCAATGAACTTTTATGTTTTTGCTGTTGTTATTGTTGGTCTACAATCAGTGGATGAACAAAGAAAATCATATTTGAAATGCCCCTACAACTGTTATTCAATTTTTTTAAATAATAGAATGTGGTGTTTCCATTCCAATTTTTTAAAACAAAGTAATCAATTATCAATCAATCAATCAATCAATCAATTTTTTATATAGCGCCAAATCACAACAAACAGTTGCCCCAAGGCGCTTTATATTGTAAGGCAAGGCCATACAATAATTATGTAAAACCCCAACGGTCAAAACGACTCCCTGTGGGCAAGCACTTGGCTACAGTGGGAAGGAAAAACTCCCTTTTAACAGGAAGAAACCTCCAGCAGAACCAGGCTCAGGGAGGGGCAGTCTTCTGCTGGGACTGGTTGGGGCTGAGGGAGAGAACCAGGAAAAAGACATGCTGTGGAGGGGAGCAGAGATCGATCACTAATGATTAAATGCAGAGTGGTGCATACAGAGCAAAAAGAGAAAGAAACAGTGCATCATGGGAACCCCCCAGCAGTCTAAGTCTATAGCAGCATAACTAAGGGATGGTTCAGGGTCACCTGATCCAGCCCTAACTATAAGCTTTAGCAAAAAGGAAAGTTTTAAGCCTAATCTTAAAAGTAGAGAGGGTGTCTGTCTCCCTGATCTGAATTGGGAGCTGGTTCCACAGGAGAGGAGCCTGAAAGCTGAAGGCTCTGCCTCCCATTCTACTCTTACAAACCCTAGGAACTACAAGTAAGCCTGCAGTCTGAGAGCGAAGCGCTCTATTGGGGTGATATGGTACTACGAGGTCCCTAAGATAAGATGGGACCTGATTATTCAAAACCTTATAAGTAAGAAGAAGAATTTTAAATTCTATTCTAGAATTAACAGGAAGCCAATGAAGAGAGGCCAATATGGGTGAGATATGCTCTCTCCTTCTAGTCCCCGTCAGTACTCTAGCTGCAGCATTTTGAATTAACTGAAGGCTTTTTAGGGAACTTTTAGGACAACCTGATAATAATGAATTACAATAGTCCAGCCTAGAGGAAATAAATGCATGAATTAGTTTTTCAGCATCACTCTGAGACAAGACCTTTCTGATTTTAGAGATATTGCGTAAATGCAAAAAAGCAGTCCTACATATTTGTTTAATATGTGCTTTGAATGACATATCCTGATCAAAAATGACTCCAAGATTTCTCACAGTATTACTAGAGGTCAGGGTAATGCCATCCAGAGTAAGAATCTGGTTAGACACCATGTTTCTAAGATTTGTGGGGCCAAGTACAATAACTTCAGTTTTATCTGAGTTTAAAAGCAGGAAATTAGAGGTCATCCATGTCTTTATGTCTGTAAGACAATCCTGCAGTTTAGCTAATTGGTGTGTGTCCTCTGGCTTCATGGATAGATAAAGCTGGGTATCATCTGCGTAACAATGAAAATTTAAGCAATACCATCTAATAATACTGCCTAAGGGAAGCATGTATAAAGTGAATAAAATTGGTCCTAGCACAGAACCTTGTGGAACTCCATAATTAACTTTAGTCTGTGAAGAAGATTCCCCATTTACATGAACAAATTGTAATCTATTAGACAAATATGATTCAAACCACCGCAGCGCAGTGCCTTTAATACCTATGGCATGCTCTAATCTCTGTAATAAAATTTTATGGTCAGCAGTATCAAAAGCAGCACTGAGGTCTAACAGAACAAGCACAGAGATGAGTCCACTGTCCGAGGCCATAAGAAGATCATTTGTAACCTTCACTAATGCTGTTTCTGTACTATGATGAATTCTAAAACCTGACTGAAACACTTCAAATAGACCATTCCTCTGCAGATGATCAGTTAGCTGTTTTACAACTACCCTTTCAAGAATTTTTGAGAGAAAAGGAAGGTTGGAGATTGGCCTATAATTAGCTAAGATAGCTGGGTCAAGTGATGGCTTTTTAAGTAATGGTTTAATTACTGCCACCTTAAAAGCCTGTGGTACATAGCCAACTAACAAAGATAGATTGATCATATTTAAGATCGAAGCATTAAATAATGGTAGGGCTTCCTTGAGCAGCCTGGTAGGAATGGGGTCTAATAAACATGTTGATGGTTTGGATGAAGTAACTAATGAAAATAACTCAGACAGAACAATCGGAGAGAAAGAGTCTAACCAAATACCGGCATCACTGAAAGCAGCCAAAGATAACGATATGTCTTTGGGATGGTTATGAGTAATTTTTTCTCTAATAGTTAAAATTTTGTTAGCAAAGAAAGTCATGAAGTCATTACTAGTTAAAGTTAATGGAATACTCAGCTCAATAGAGCTCTGACTCTTTGTCAGCCTGGCTACAGTGCTGAAAAGAAACCTGGGGTTGTTCTTATTTTCTTCAATTAGTGATGAGTAGAAAGATGTCCTAGCTTTACGGAGGGCTTTTTTATAGAGCAACAGACTCTTTTTCCAGGCTAAGTGAAGATCTTCTAAATTAGTGAGACGCCATTTCCTCTCCAACTTACGGGTTATCTGCTTTAAGCTACGAGTTTGTGAGTTATACCACGGAGTCAGACACTTCTGATTTAAAGCTCTCTTTTTCAGAGGAGCTACAGCATCCAAAGTTGTCTTCAATGAGGATGTAAAACTATTGACGAGATACTCTATCTCCCTTACAGAGTTTAGGTAGCTACTCTGCACTGTGTTGGTATATGGCATTAGAGAACATAAAGAAGGAATCATATCCTTAAACCTAGTTACAGCGCTTTCTGAAAGACTTCTAGTGTAATGAAACTTATTCCCCACTGCTGGGTAGTCCATCAGAGTAAATGTAAATGTTATTAAGAAATGATCAGACAGAAGGGAGTTTTCAGGGAATACTGTTAAGTCTTCTATTTCCATACCATAAGTCAGAACAAGATCTAAGATATGATTAAAGTGGTGGGTGGACTCATTTACTTTTTGAGCAAAGCCAATAGAGTCTAATAATAGATTAAATGCAGTGTTGAGGCTGTCATTCTCAGCATCTGTGTGGATGTTAAAATCGCCCACTATAATTATCTTATCTGAGCTAAGCACTAAGTCAGACAAAAGGTCTGAAAATTCACAGAGAAACTCACAGTAACGACCAGGTGGACGATAGATAATAACAAATAAAACTGGGTTTTGGGACTTCCAATTTGGATGGACAAGACTAAGAGACAAGCTTTCAAATGAATTAAAGCTCTGTCTGGGTTTTTGATTAATTAATAAGCTGGAATGGAAGATTGCTGCTAATCCTCCGCCCCGGCCCGTGCTACGAGCATTCTGACAGTTAGTGTGACTCCGGGGTGTTGACTCATTTAAACTAACATATTCATCCTGCTGTAACCAGGTTTCTGTTAGGCAGAATAAATCAATATGTTGATCAATTATTATATCATTTACCAACAGGGACTTAGAAGAGAGAGACCTAATGTTTAATAGACCACATTTAACTGTTTTAGTCTGTGGTGCAGTTGAAGGTGCTATATTATTTTTTCCTTTTGAATTTTTATGCTTAAATAGATTTTTGCTGGTTATTGGTGGTCTGGGAGCAGACACCGTCTCTACGGGGATGGGGTAATGAGGGGATGGCAGGGGGAGAGAAGCTGCAGAGAGGTGTGTAAGACTACAACTTATCAAGTTATAACCCTCATTTTCATATTAAAAAAAGGGGCATTGGAGCATGACTTCTGTGCAGATGAACTTCTCAGTATATGAAACCATAAATACAGTATGACTGCAGATGATCACTCAATAATAAAATTATTGTATGGTAAAGCCTGATCAAATACAACAGCTAGATTTTATATGTTGCAGGAGACCAACTAAAAGAGATCAGGTGTGATTATCACACCTAACCACCTACACATCTGGAGTTACACATCTGGTGTAAAACATGTAACAAATCAACATCTGCATGTGTTCCACTGTGGGGACTTCACACAAAACAAGACCAAAACAATTCAATTAAATAAAAATAATAATAAATCATCACCTAAAAAAAGAAATTATTACTAAAGGCAAAATGTAACTGACAGGATTTTTTTTTCATGTTGGACAATACAAACCAGGACTGTCATCGTAACAGAAACGCACCCCGGACCAAGTGTAAAAATGTAACAAGTTGGGTGTGAGAATGTGTTAACCAGGACACTTAACTCTCAGATAAACAAATACCTGGACTTCCCCCCAGTCACAATTTGTCAGGATGTCAGTACGTACTCCTCTTTTCTCACAGAAACATTTCCCCTTCTGCTACTCCTCTGTGTTTCACATTGATATTTATATATATATATATATATATATATATATATATATATATATATATATATATATATATATATATATATATATATATATATATATATATATATATATATATATATATATATATATATATGAAAAGTTAACAAAAGTTAAAGTTGCTCCAATTTTAGTAAAAAAAAAAAAAAAATGGTACAAATTGTTGATTGAGCTACTTGGATTAATAAATGGAATAGTTTTGACTGTGTTGAATGCTTGGTCTCTAAAGTAAAGGTCAAATAATGTTGACGTCTATTGAATTCTATCAATCAATCAATCAATCAATTTTTTTTATATAGCGCCAAATCACAACAAACAGTTGCCCCAAGGCGCTTTATATTGTAAGGCAAGGCCATACAATAATTATGTAAAACCCCAACGGTCAAAACGACCCCCTGTGAGCAAGCACTTGGCTACAGTGGGAAGGAAAAACTCCCTTTTAACAGGAAGAAACCTCCAGCAGAACCAGGCTCAGGGAGGGGCAGTCTTCTGCTGGGACTGGTTGGGGCTGAGGGAGAGAACCAGGAAAAAGACATGCTGTGGAGGGGAGCAGAGATCGATCACTAATGATTAAATGCAGAGTGGTGCATACAGAGCAAAAAGAAAAAGAAACAGTGCATCATGGGAACCCCCCAGCAGTCTACGTCTATAGCAGCATAACTAAGGGATGGTTCAGGGTCACCTGATCCAGCCCTAACTATAAGCTTTAGCAAAAAGGAAAGTTTTAAGCCTAATCTTAAAAGTAGAGAGGGTGTCTGTCTCCCTGATCTGAATTGGGAGCTGGTTCCACAGGAGAGGAGCCTGAAAGCTGAAGGCTCTGCCTCCCATTCTACTCTTACAAACCCTAGGAACTACAAGTAAGCCTGCAGTCTGAGAGCGAAGCGCTCTATTGGGGTAATATGGTACTACGAGGTCCCTAAGATAAGATGGGACCTGATTATTCAAAACCTTATAAGTAAGAAGAAGAATTTTAAATTCTATTCTAGAATTAACAGGAAGCCAATGAAGAGAGGCCAATATGGGTGAGATATGCTCTCTCCTTCTAGTCCCCGTCAGTACTCTAGCTGCAGCATTTTGAATTAACTGAAGGCTTTTTAGGGAACTTTTAGGACAACCTGATAATAATGAATTACAATAGTCCAGCCTAGAGGAAATAAATGCATGAATTAGTTTTTCAGCATCACTCTGAGACAAGACCTTTCTGATTTTAGAGATATTGCGTAAATGCAAAAAAGCAGTCCTACATATTTGTTTAATATGCACTTTGAATGACATATCCTGATCAAAAATGACTCCAAGATTTCTCACAGTATTACTAGAGGTCAGGGTAATGCCATCCAGAGTAAGGATCTGGTTAGACACCATGTTTCTAAGATTTGTGGGGCCAAGTACAATAACTTCAGTTTTATCTGAGTTTAAAAGCAGGAAATTAGAGGTCATCCATGTCTTTATGTCTGTAAGACAATCCTGCAGTTTAGCTAATTGGTGTGTGTCCTCTGGCTTCATGGATAGATAAAGCTGGGTATCATCTGCGTAACAATGAAAATTTAAGCAATACCGTCTAATAATACTGCCTAAGGGAAGCATGTATAAAGTGAATAAAATTGGTCCTAGCACAGAACCTTGTGGAACTCCATAATTAACTTTAGTCTGTGAAGAAGATTCCCCATTTACATGAACAAATTGTAATCTATTAGACAAATATGATTCAAACCACCGCAGCGCAGTGCCTTTAATACCTATGGCATGCTCTAATCTCTGTAATAAAATTTTATGGTCAACAGTATCAAAAGCAGCACTGAGATCTAACAGAACAAGCACAGAGATGAGTCCACTGTCCGAGGCCATAAGAAGATCATTTGTAACCTTCACTAATGCTGTTTCTGTACTATGATGAATTCTAAAACCTGACTGAAACTCTTCAAATAGACCATTCCTCTGCAGATGATCAGTTAGCTGTTTTACAACTACCCTTTCAAGAATTTTTGAGAGAAAAGGAAGGTTGGAGATTGGCCTATAATTAGCTAAGATAGCTGGGTCAAGTGATGGCTTTTTAAGTAATGGTTTAATTACTGCCACCTTAAAAGCCTGTGGTACATAGCCAACTAACAAAGATAGATTGATCATATTTAAGATCGAAGCATTAAATAATGGTAGGGCTTCCTTGAGCAGCCTGGTAGGAATGGGGTCTAATAAACATGTTGATGGTTTGGATGAAGTAACTAATGAGAATAACTCAGACAGAACAATCGGAGAGAAAGAGTCTAACCAAATACCGGCATCACTGAAAGCAGCCAAAGATAACGATACGTCTTTGGGATGGTTATGAGTAATTTTTTCTCTAATAGTTAAAATTTTGTTAGCAAAGAAAGTCATGAAGTCATTACTAGTTAAAGTTAATGGAATACTCAGCTCAATAGAGCTCTGACTCTTTGTCAGCCTGGCTACAGTGCTGAAAAGAAACCTGGGGTTGTTCTTATTTTCTTCAATTAGTGATGAGTAGAAAGATGTCCTAGCTTTACGAAGGGCTTTTTTATAGAGCAACAGACTCTTTTTCCAGGCTAAGTGAAGATCTTCTAAATTAGTGAGACGCCATTTCCTCTCCAACTTACGGGTTATCTGCTTTAAGCTACGAGTTTGTGAGTTATACCACGGAGTCAGACACTTCTGATTTAAAGCTCTCTTTTTCAGAGGAGCTACAGCATCCAAAGTTGTCTTCAATGAGGATGTAAAACTATTGACGAGATACTCTATCTCCCTTACAGAGTTTAGGTAGCTACTCTGCACTGTGTTGGTATATGGCATTAGAGAACATAAAGAAGGAATCATATCCTTAAACCTAGTTACAGCGCTTTCTGAAAGACTTCTAGTGTAATGAAACTTATTCCCCACTGCTGGGTAGTCCATCAGAGTAAATGTAAATGTTATTAAGAAATGATCAGACAGAAGGGAGTTATCAGGGAATACTGTTAAGTCTTCTATTTCCATACCATAAGTCAGAACAAGATCTAAGATATGATTAAAGTGGTGGGTGGACTCATTTACTTTTTGAGCAAAGCCAATAGAGTCTAATAATAGATTAAATGCAGTGTTGAGGCTGTCATTCTCAGCATCTGTGTGGATGTTAAAATCGCCCACTATAATTATCTTATCTGAGCTAAGCACTAAGTCAGACAAAAGGTCTGAAAATTCACAGAGAAACTCACAGTAACGACCAGGTGGACGATAGATAATAACAAATAAAACTGGTTTTTGGGACTTCCAATTTGGATGGACAAGACTAAGAGACAAGCTTTCAAATGAATTAAAGCTCTGTCTGGGTTTTGGATTAATTAATAAGCTGGAATGGAAGATTGCTGCTAATCCTCCACCCCGGCCCGTGCTACGAGCATTCTGACAGTTAGTGTGACTCGGGGGTGTTGACTCATTTAAACTAACATATTCATCCTGCTGTAACCAGGTTTCTGTTAGGCAGAATAAATCAATATGTTGATCAATTATTATATCATTTACCAACAGGGACTTAGAAGAGAGAGACCTAATGTTTAATAGACCACATTTAACTGTTTTAGTCTGTGGTGCAGTTGAAGGTGCTATATTATTTTTTCTTTTTGAATTTTTATGCTTAAATAGATTTTTGCTGGTTATTGGTAGTCTGGGAGCAGACACCGTCTCTACGGGGATGGGGTAATGAGGGGATGGCAGGGGGAGAGAAGCTGCAGAGAGGTGTGTAAGACTACAACTCTGCTTCCTGGTCCCAACCCTGGATAGTCACGGTTTGGAGGATTTAAGAAAATTGGCCAGATTTCTAGAAATGAGAGCTGCTCCATCCAAAGTGGGATGGCTGCCGTCTCTCCTAACAAGACCAGGTTTTCCCCAGAAGCTTTGCCAATTATCTATGAAGCCCACCTCATTTTTTGGACACCACTCAGACAGCCAGCAATTCAAGGAGAACATGCGGCTAAACATGTCACTCCCGGTCTGATTGGGGAGGGGCCCAGAGAAAACTACAGAGTCCGACATTGTTTTTGCAAAGTTACACACCGATTCAATGTTAATTTTAGTGACCTCCGATTGGCGTAACCGGGTGTCATTACTGCCGACGTGAATTACAATCTTACCAAATTTACGCTTAGCCTTAGCCAGCAGTTTCAAATTTCCTTCAATGTCGCCTGCTCTGGCCCCCGGAAGACAATTGACTATGGTTGCTGGTGTCGCTAACTTCACATTTCTCAAAACAGAGTCGCCAATAACCAGAGTTTGATCCTCGGCGGGTGTATCGTCGAGTGGGGAAAAACGGTTAAAGATGTGAACGGGTTGGCGGTGTACACGGGGCTTCTGTTTAGGGCTACGCTTCCTCCTCACAGTCACCCAGTCGGCCTGCTTTCCCGGCTGCTCGGGATCTGCCAGGGGGGAACTAACGGCGGCTAAGCTACCTTGGTCCGCACCGACTACAGGGGCCTTGCTAGCTGTAGAATTTTCCACGGTGCGGAGCCGAGTCTCCAATTCGCCCAGCCTGGCCTCCAAAGCTACGAATAAGCTACACTTATTACAAGTACCATTACTGCTAAAGGAGGCCGAGGAATAACTAAACATTTCACACCCAGAGCAGAAAAGTGCGGGAGAGACAGGAGAAGCCGCCATGCTAAATCGGCTAAGAGCTAGTAGCTACGCTAAGCTAGCGGATTCCTAAAAACACGCAAAGCGAATAATGTGTAAATAATTTAGAGGTGATTCAGCAGAAGGAGTGCTTTAGTTAAGGCACGTAAAGATTACACTGAGAAACAAATCGTAATCTAGATAACTAGATCAATCTAACTGCGCAGATCAAACAGCTAACAGATACAGAAAAACACCGCTGTGCTCCGGAACAAGAAGTGATACAATACCGCAGTGAGAGCCGACCACCAGTAGAGTCAAGTAAAAAAGTAAAAAAAAAAAAATAAAAAAAAAAATAAAAAGGTAAAAAAGTAAAAAAGTCTTGAAAAAGACTATTAGTTCAAAGTCCAAAGCAGCAGGTAGCAGTCTCTGTGTAAACAGTCCCAACAGAGAACCAAAATTAACAGATACAGCAAAACACAATTCTATGACATGTGACATATGTTACCTCGTAACGCGATAACTAAACATGGTGCAAACTATTCCTTTTTGAAACCCTATTAACTCAACCAATAATTTGCATCACCTTTGAACAAAATTAGAGCAACTCTAACTTTTGACCCCTGTACAAACTGAAACTAGCCTTTTCACCATTATTGTTGTTTTTACCCCATAACTCTATAGAATTCAGTCATAAATAGTCCAAACTATACCTTTTTGGAATCTTTACAATCAGACAAATAATGTGGTATAATTTTCAATATGACTGGAGCATTTTTATATTTTGACCCCTATGTAATTCTTCAATTGGCCCTAAGTGGCCCCTTTTGAAAATTCAATGGCCCGTCGGTTTTTCAAAAGAGTAGTATCTATGGTGTACTTTTGCCAAATTTGGTGCTTTTATCACCATTTGAAGGATTCCTCTGTAAATGTTCTGTTATCTGCTGCACTATGTGAATCACATTCTAATTAAAAGTTCAAGAAACTGGATTACCTTTTTTAGACAGAGCCTGTGTGCCAACTACTTACATCCATCCATCCATTTTCAATAACTGCTTACTCCAATTAACCCTCAAGTGACCAAGTGGGGTCATTCATGACCCGTCACATTTATTTTTGTGCACCATTTTTCTAATTTTAATTGGAAAAAAGTTTCCTACCATGAATTTTTCAATCTATTTATCCTGCATTTGTTCATAGAATTGTGCAAGGATCGGCCAATCCGTGTGGCAAGTTTAATCCAAACTTGTGCGGGGTCACTTATGACCCCGGGAAGATCTATGAAATTTTCAGCATTATAGCTTCAGATGGTATTGTAATTTGCCAACTCAAATCATTATATTTTACTGTTTTGCCAGAAAGCCAACAGACCTAGAATAGCAAGATTTACAGCTGCACAAGCATCGAGACTGAAACTTGATGCCCAGAATGAGGATGAAAAGGATGATGGACAAATATATTAGAGTGAAATAAATATGAAGAACCCCAAAACAATCATTTATATAGACGTATTCCAATATAAAGTCAATGTGGTCATAAATAACCCCACTCGGTCATATTAGTCGCTAAAATAGGTTGGTTGCTTGAGGGTTAAGAGGCGGTGGAGCCTAACCCAGCAGTCACAGAGCATGAGGCAAGGTACACCCCGGACAGGACTCCATCTTTTGGACTGTCATTTTCTCATTTCTCACTTTCGTCAGGTTCAGGTTCTTGGGTGGAGTTGTTTAACAAGTGCCCAATCCATCATTAATTGTTAGCATACGGAAGCATACAGAATAATGGAAAAAACCTGCATTATGTAGGTGGCGCTACATAGCTGATTCCAGTGAAGTGCGAAAACAAAACTAGAAACTGGAGCAGTACAACCAGTGATGAGGCTTAAAGCAAAGGAGTTTGGATGGCAAACGCCTTTTTTTCTGGTGATATTATGGCATCACTACTGAAATTCTTGGGGGGGGCTATAGTCCCATAAAATCCCACCCAAGAAACACTTTTGACACTTTGGAAATAAGAACATCAACTGACAACACTTTTTTTTTTTTTTTTTACTTTTTCTTTTCAATTACAGCTTTGGTTTAATTAATTGTAACAATGTTCTATACATTGGCTGGTGTCATATACATGATAATTTCCATATCAGCTTAGAAAAATGTAATAGAATTTAACAGCAGATGCAAAAAAACATCGAATCCTCTTCACAAATAAATGGTCTTGTTAGAAGGTTAAAGACAGACAAAATGAGAAAACTCTGCAGCGAAGACGAGTAATGAATAAACACAACAGGATATTTTAAAGTGATTCAAGCGAGAGAACAAGTAAAACCTTCAAAAGCAATTTGAAGATAATAACGTAATATCTGCATATTTCAGTACAAAAAGATACTCCAAACATGGACAAAAAGATCAAATAAACCTTCCAGATGCTGTAAAAAGTTTGGCTTTAATCTTAAAACATAATAAAATATATCTTCCAGTTCATTTATAAGTTAATGCTACATTTAATCAGAATATTTTTGTCTGGTGAGCGCTTGTCAGCGAGGCTGGAGCCGCTTGGGAGCAGAGGATCTGTCCGTATGCTGATGTGTGTTCTGGGTAGTGACTTCTCCTGAGCCCAGCTCTCCCCCTGCAAACACAAATTCATTAAAATCTTCACGACAAGTGGGTAAAACCTTGAGCACTTTGCTTGATTACCCGCAGTCATATTGAATAAAATGGTTTGTTCTTTTGTCTGCCTTTTATAGACAAATATGGTTGGAAATTAATGTTAAACATCCTCTCAGTGCTCCATCTCAGTTTGTGCACTTAGACGTTCAAACTTCTGGCCTGAAATGGTTTGTTTTAGACTTCCATGACACATGTCACAGGATGTTCCTATCTGCATTCCAGTGTACGTGACAAACCCGCATAGTCTATGGGGAAAGAGATGGAAGGATGTCAATCTGTGAGGGAAAGCACGCCATGGCAAGCAGCGGCTCCTTTTTATTTTAAGTAACAGGCACACAAACAGGCTGATGCTTGTTTTTGTGTTTTTTGCAAGCAGCAACTTGTACAACTTGTCCGGTGCTGAAAATGAAATCAAGGCAGAACAACTACCAAACCCTGCACTTCCTTGAATCGCCACTTGAGCCTGGCTCTAAAAATGAGTCAATCCCCATAGACCCCCATGTTAAAATGTCCAACTGTATCAGAAACAAACATGTTTACAGCCTGGTACCAACAATGGTTATGGTCTTTATAACTAGTTTCCCTGTTCATGACAACAGTATGGGGGTGAATTTTTAATCAGCTCATCTCTTTAAACTTTAAAGTTATGCACAATTAGGGGCGTGGCCACTTTGAGTGACAGTGGGTATGCCGGGTCCAGCCGGAAGCAGAGGTCACTTGCTGCTGTGAGTTCAACTGTGTTTGTGCTTTCTGGGCATTTTATTACTCATATCTGAGATAATGTGGCTTGCTGTGCAAATAATTGTACTATTTAAGAAATTGCTCCAGTATTTCACTTAAGTGCAATTTATGATTATTTAGTTTGTATGTCATCACCATTAACATGTATAATTAGCTTAGTGACATTAACTACATCGATAGTGCCAAGGATCATGTGGAAATACGCCAGTCATAGTTTTTATAACAAGCACCCAATCCACCCGTTATGAAAACCAACCCAGTCTGCAACAGTATGTATTAATCAAACACCACAACCCAAGTTCAATAGTCTGTTAGCCTTAGCTAGCTTGGTAGCCAAGATAGGTGGACATGTTCAGGCTTTACTGATCCTGTACAGGTTGTGCCGGTCCATTTATAGGACAGTTGGGAGTAAAGCAGAGTGAAGCATGGCGAAGATGGCCACGTCTAGAACCGCCCTTTTTGCCAATTTTTACCAGAAGTCAGTCACTATTGGCACTCTAAAAGTTACTAAATTATGTGATGATGTAATCACGGAATTTGGCATGATTATGATTACATCATTACGAATAATTTTCTTTTACTTTTTGTGTAATTTTGTTTGATACCCAATAATTTTGTTTGTGGGGTTTTTTGGCAGAGTGGGGGTTGGGACTATATAGTGATAATTATGTCAAATGTTTTTTTTATTTCTATTTTTGTAGTTTTATTAAATTCAACTGCCTATTTACAAACTGACCAGTTTGTGTGGAATAAAAGTCACCAAATTTATTGCTAGTTGCTAAACAGGTTTTTTATTTGTGGTCAAAATGTCATTAAATTGAGCAACAAAGATGCAAAATTGGCAACCTGCTCTTCAGAAAACCTATGGGTGATGTTAGATAAATTATACTGTAAAAACATGTTTATTTATAATCATCTATTACGTCTGCTCATTTTAAATTGTTCTTTCTGTATCTTAAAATCTGCAAACTGTTTCTCTCAGATATTCACAGCTGCAGCCTGTTTATAGATTTTTAGCAAGCTTCAGCAAAATCGCTCACTCTGTACCTAAGATTGGAATGATTCAGTTGTTTGCAAATGTATCTGCACATGACTAATAGCACATGTTGCAACCATGGACTCATGTAGCCACTCTTATCTTTTGTTTTCTTTACACAATAAAAGAGCCTCGCCAGGGTGACACAGTTAGAGAAACTGCACAAAGCTGCCAGCCTCTGCTGTATCTCTCCTTTGCAAAGCTCACTAAAGACATCTCAACTCTCTGTCTGGTTCTTTCTTGTATGTCTAGCCGAGGTCAAACCTGACAGGTGATGTGACGGGGGGTTGTCTGGTATATCAACCCAGTCTCATGGCAGTTTGTGGGACTGGGTTACGAAAAGTACATTAATCTATGAGTTCATGAAATGGGTGTTATTTGTAACAGGGGTATGAATTAATTTCGTGATGGGGTGAAAGAGGGGGTCTGGGAGAGTTATGGTTAACGTTTGGAGTGGGTACACACTTATGCTATGGTTAGAGTTAGGAGAAGGGAAAGATTATAAATAGCAAAATTTAAAAAAAAAAAGTGTCACGAAAAGCTTTTGGTGATGGGGCACAAAAAAGTGACTGTGCTGGGTATATATACACTTAATGTGTGTGTAGGATGCATTATCTCAGCATCCTAATATGGTTTCCAGACACATTGCAGCCTTATGAACTTGCTGAAAAGCTGCATAATATGACCCCTTTAAGTCTACGTGAAAATCCAGTGCAGCACCGTTCGCTTACCTGCTTGCGGGTCAGTTTTCAGCTTGCTGGCAATTTTGGCAAAAAATTTGAAGGTGAGACACGTGCCTGTCTCCCTGTCGCATACGCCTCCTTTGCAGTTGCATGTCTTGCGGCACTCGATCCCGTAGGTACCGTACAGGCAGTCTGGAGAAACAGCAACAATGCCCAAAAATGTTGATGACTGCAAGCACGCTTTGTGGACCCACAGTCACAGATCAATACAAAAGTGACAACAGATTGCTGCAGCAGCAGTGCAACAATGTTGCAGGTCACAGTTCAGAAACAAAGCTGTGATCACATGAGATCATGTGTTGCAGCAGAGCATCACTGCACGCAGAAACGACAGATCAGGCAACATGAAAATAAATCAAATCAAATAATTTACCTTTGCAAATCCCGTATTCGTCCCCGTAATCATCTTCGTCCTTGTAGAACTCGCAGAATAAGCCCGGTCCGCACTTTACACCGTGCATGCCGGACACGGTGCGGTAACAGTGCTCCCCTCTCCGCGCTGCGCACACCTGGCAACAGCCGCAGTCATCCAGCACGGTCCGCGCGCACCGCTGCGTGCCGCCACACAGCTCCGCGTTACATCGGTCCGGGCAGTTCACCGCGTACTTCACGCTGGCGCCCCACGCGTCCGCGTGTCGCGCCACGAGAGACGACAGCACGGTGGTGATGAGCAGGAGGGACATGATGACGGCACGCGTGGAGGGTTTTGACCGGAGGAGCGCAGCGCAACAGCAGAGCAGCGGAGCGCCTCGATCCGGCGGAGTGAAGTGCACTGACCTGTGCCTCATCAGGTTCTAATGTTATCAGGATCCAACAACTTTGTTTAGCGCTCGTCAGTTTCCTCATTCCGGTGTTGTTGTCCATTTGCCAGCCAGATCCCTTTTTTTAGAAATCCGGCTTGGAAGTGGGATTCGACCGCCATCCAGGAATTCAAACCGGTGTGACGTGACGTCAAGAAGTTATGCTTTGTTTTTGTGTGAGCTGGAATTATCAGCTTTGATTTTCTGTTGGTTTACTGATAAAACAGAGCGAGAGAGAGAGAGAGAGAGAGAGAGAGAGAGAGAGAGAGAAAAAAAAAACTGCAAGGGGCACGAAGTGTATAGCAACACTTGTGCCTTACTGGCTCCAAACAGGTATGACCTTGAGTTTGACATTTCAGGGTCACCTAAGGTCGAAGGTTATGTGTCCAATAGATAGGGCGTATCAGTGTTTAAAAGTAACGGGGTATGTATCTTTAACAAATTCTTCTAGACAAGCACTCAGTCCAAGTTTTAACCTTGCCCTCTGACCTCAACTTAACAAAATCAAATCACCTTGTCCTTGGCTCACCCATAACCACTCCACCAAGTTTAAGCCAAATCTGATCAAACTTGTTTCAGTTATTTAGTTCACATGCAGGCAGACAGTATAGAAAACACTGCCACTGCAGGTGCTATTGCTGCATGTGCATGTAGGAAATTAATAGTAATAACAATCAAAGCAGGCTTTTTAACCAAAATTCTGGTGTGCCTCAAACATTTTCACAATATGCATCTGCACACTGAATGGATAATTAATATATATATTTTTTTAAAGTTTCAGTGCATTTTCATAGCATGCACAAATGTGGCAAGGTGACTGCACCATCTCCGACCTCACATCCTGCAGAGAATAATGAATATGTAAACATGTAAAACTTATACACAACCATTACTTATTCTGCAGAAAAGAGCTTTAAAAATGATTAGCAATAGTCGTTTTAGAGATCCATCTAATCCATTATTCATTAAGTATAGGGTACTTAAATTTCATGATTTAGTTGATTTGAAAATATTACAAACAATGCACCAAGCTAATAAAAATACCTTACCAATAAACATTCAAAATATGTTTGAAAAAAGAGTAAGTAGTTATAATTTGAAAGGAATAGAAGTCTTTAAAAAAACCAAGATTCAGAACCAAAGTAAAGGAACGGAGTATTGCAGTGAATGGTGTAAAATTATGGAACAACCTCAACAAAGAAATCAAAGAATCAAGGTCGCTTAAATTGTTTAAAAAAACGTATTAAACTAGATGTATTAAGTAAGCATGAAACTATGAAATAAGTCAGTGGGTTGTGACAAAGTCTAAAATGTAATCTGTTAATAATGTCTAAAATGTTTTAAGTCTAAAATGTAACCTGTTAAAAAATGTAATCTTTTAAATAATGGCTAAAATTATGAAATAAGTCAGTGGTATGTGACAAAGTCAAAAAATGTAATCTGTTAAATAATGTTGAACAATGATGCTTAAAATTGAAATATTGTATTGTAAAAAGGGGCAGAAAATATAAGACGTTCTTCCCTCTGCTCCTTTTCATTCAATGTCTTGTAATACTATATTCATTTCTGCTTTTCTGTTAAATGAATGAAATAAATATTGAAAAAAAAATACAACAGAAGCACCGCATTCATAGACTACAAATTCGGAAATTTCTAATTCCACAAAACTTTTAACTTGCAAAAGATTTCAAGGTCAAAGTCCTGCTAGAAGTGTCTTTTCATAAGGTAAAATAGATGTGATCAAATCTCAAGAGTATGCTTTTAGTTCATGCACTTGAATCAAAGTTTTTTGTGGTGTTTCAGGGGTTTTTTTTCCAACTATTTCAGTTTCTGAATTCTTCTTCAGATCATCTTCAGAGAACATTGGTTATCTCTGCTATGCACAATTTGTCGTTGCTTTTTGGCACTTGGTTTCTGACTGATAACTGGAAGACAAACAGGCATAAAATTGGACCCTCCATCCAGTTTTGGTGGTGCAGGTAAATCCATAACAGAAAAATGAGAATGACTGAGGCACTTTTGATTGAGATATAATGTAAAATGTACATAAAATGGGCTTTTCAATATTATATTAAAATGTCCACAAATTCCACAATCTGGATCAGATCCGGATCAAACATTGTCAGGTGATCTGCAAATCACTTTCAAATATGAGTGTGATTGGGGCACGTTTGTTTAAGATATAATGGATTTTTCAATGTTAAATTTAAATGTCCACAAAATCTGTCATCTGGCTCAGATTCAGGTCTTTGTCAGTTGATAAAGGATACCATCCTACATAACACTCTCAAATATGAAAGATATGTGATCTTTTTTGAGTTATGAATTTTTGAAAATTCATTTAATGTTAAAGATAGGATATATTCCAAGATTTGTCCTGATTTTGACCTTTGGCCTTGAAAACTGAGTCAGTTCCTGCCTGTGAGGATATGAATCTTCAGTGTACAGTAGTGTTCAGAATATGTGACTAAAAAGATTAATCCAGGTTTTGAGTATATTTCTTATTGTTACATGGGAAACAAGGTACCAGTAGATTCAGTAGATTCTCACAAATCCAACAAGACCAAGCATTCATGATATGCACACTCTTAAGGCTATGAAATTGGGCTATTAGTAAAAAAAAAAAAAATAGAAAAGGGGGTGTTCACAATAATAGTAGCATCTGCTGTTGATGTTACGAACTCAAAACTATTATGTTCAAACTGCTTTTTTTTAGCAATCCTGTGAATCACTAAACTAGTATTTAGTTGTATAATGATTTCTTCACATCTGTGAGGCATTACTTTTGTCGGTTTGGAACCAAGATTTTGCTCGTTTACTAGTGTGCTTGGAGTCATTGTCTTGTTGAAACACCCATTTCAAGGGCATGTCCTCTTCAGCATAAGGCAACATGACCTCTTCAAGTATTTTGACATATCCAAACTGATCCATGATACCTGGTATGCGATATATAGGCTCAACACCATAGTAGGAGAAACATGCCCATATCATGATGTTTGCACCACCATGCTTCACTGTCTTCACTGTGAACTGTGGCTTGAATTCAGAGTTTGGGGGTCGTCTCACAAACTGTTTGCGGCCCTTGGACCCAAAAAGAACAATTTTACTCTCATCAGTCCACAAAATATTCCTCCATTTCTCTTTAGACCAGTTGATGTGTCCTTTGGCAAATTGTAACCTCTTCTGCACGTCTTTTATTTAACAGAGGGACTTTGCGGGGGATTCTTGCAAATAAATTAGCTTCACACAGGTGTCTTCTAACTGTCACAGCACTTACAGGTAACTCCAGACTGTCTTTGATCATCCTGGAGCTGATCAATGGGTGAGCCTTTGCCATTCTGGTTATTCTTCTCTCCGTTTTGATGGTTGTTTTCCGTTTTCTTCCACGCTTCTCTGTTTTTTGTTTTTTGTCCATTTTAAAGCATTGGAAATCATTGTAGATGAACAGCCTATAATTTTTTGCACCTGCATGTAAGTTTTCCCCTCTCCAATCAACTTTTTAATCAAACTACGCTGTTCTTCTGAACAATGTCTTGAACATCCCATTTTCCTCAGACTTTCAAAGAGAAAAGCACGTTCAACAGGTGCTGGCTTCATCCTTAAATAGGGGACACCTGATTCACACCTGTTTGTTCCACAAAATTGGCGAACTCACTGACTGAATGCTACACTACTATTATTGTGAACACCCCCTTTTCTACTTTTTTTTTTTTACTAATAGCCCAATTTCATAGCCTCAAGAGTGTGCATATCATGAATGCGTGGTCTTGTTGGATTTGTGAGAATCTACTGAATCTACTGGTACCTTGTTTCTTAGGCGTAGCCAAGGGTGGGCCTGGATGGGCCTGGGCCCGCCCACTTGTCAGCCAGGCCCGTCCCATCCAATGAGAAGGCTGAGTCAACACTCGACAGTCACCTGTTGTTGCCTCATTGTATTCCTATGATATGGTATTGCATTAGCACTGAGCTACAATTAATACATTTTGTCAAAAAAAAAATCAGATTCATCTTCTGTGATTTTTATTAATTCATTTTCAGAGTACAGTGGTCCCTCGCTATAACGCAGTTCACCTTTCGCGGCCTCGAAGTTTCGCGGATTGTTTTAGTGCAATTTTGCATGCTTTTTTTTTAACGGCACATTGTGTTCTGTGTCCTTATCAGGTGAGCCGTTCGCGGCACTGGTCCGCATCACCGGCGATTGCTCTCACTGCCTCCGATGCGCTTTCTGCGGGCTCAGTAAATGCAGCAGCGGGCCACCTCCTCCTGTCTGCTGTGCGGAATTGCGCCAAATCTGGGAACAGGTCCAGAGATCCGCTCGCTGTTTTGATCCGGATGTTGATCGCAGCCGCAGAGCTCCGTGGCCACCGAGAGAGGATTTGTATTCTTTGCGGGTCCCGCATCCGTACCTCCGGATGCAGTGAGCGAGGGGAGAGCTGCGCATTGTGTTCTGCGTGTGTCTGTTTATAATCTTCTCGCACAGAAGAAAAAAGAGAGTGTTTACACAAGAGAGAAAAGTGAGAAAATGTTAATGCCTGTTTGAGAAAAGTGTATAAAGTGTGTAGTGAGGGGTTTTACAGCCTTAAAACATCTATAATAATTGTAAAAACTAACGCTGACTACTTCGCCGGATTTCGTTTATCGCGGGTTATTTTTGAACGTAACTCCCGCGATAAACGAGGGAGCACATTTTTCCTCAAATAAATAGTCTTCTGCGGGTCCTCATCACAATGCCAATAACAACATGCACCGTCGAACGGCTGTTTTCTACTGTTAAATGGATAAAAATGTCCACCAGAACATCCATGTTGACTCACAGACTGAATGCACTTTCCGTGCTTTCCCTTGAAAGAAAACTGACTGAATCATTGGACTATGATGACGTGATAAGAGAGTTCAACAAAAAAAAACGTCATCTCCTGCTGTAGCATTAAAAGGATTCATCAAATGTGTGAGACCATTAATTACTTTTTTCTTCTAAATAGGCCTAATTGTTAATATTATATTGCAACTGCCATGAATCATGTTGGTGTCCGTTCTGATGGTTTTTAATTTGGCCACCGAGCCATCGTTTCCACTGTTTATCAATTTCATAATTTGGCCGCCGAGCCAACCTGTTTTCATGTTGCGGATATATTTTGAATTTTTATTTTAAAGGACTTTACATGACTAAGGGTTGCGTTGCTGCTTGCATTGTCCATGGGGTGCTTGTGTCTGACACTTTGCGTCTGTGTAACTGTGCACACAGCGTCTGTGCAGTTGGCTGAGATGTGTTCATCATTAAACTTGGAATTCTTTTTTGAAACAAGGCCTTATTTAAATACCTATTGACGTTTTGGGTTTAGGCCGAGCCAAGCAGGCTACCAGACTTGCACTGAATGTGTGTGTGTGTGTGTGGCGCTGCACTGCAGTTTGCATTATCCATGAAGAGTACTTGTGCCTGACGTGTGGCGTCTGTGTGCTCACTTTGCCAGTGCTGTAGGCTAAATGATAACGTTGCTTGCGATGTCCAAACGAGGCACACTTTTTCAAACGGTGTATTATAATACCTACATCTTACCTACAACCCCAAAGGTTGGGCCCGTCTGATTTTTTCTGGGCCCACCCATTTTATGATTTCTGCCTATGCCCCTGCCTTGTTTCCCATGTAACAATAAGAAATATACTCAAAACCTGGATTAATCTTTTTAGTCACATAGCACTACTATTATTCTGAACACTACTGTAAATTTCATAACAATATATGAAAAACTGTGAGCTCCAGGCTGTTCACAGTCAGACAAACCAAAGGGGTGATGGCGGAGGTAAAAATAATCTGGACCTCACTCCCATTCATCCAGGACATCGTCTCACAAGCAATGCAGCTGAAAGGCCTCCAGCACTGTGGAGGACACTTCCCATCCGCTCCAGGGCTGTTCACCAGCCTCCAGCCTGGCTGCCGCATCTCGAACAAACTCAACCAGACTTTGCAACATCTCCCTCCCCAACAACAACAACAGAAAAGCTTTAAGGCTTGTAAATTCCCTGCAGCTCCCCACCACAAGGACCACAAGGTGAAGCACCACTCTGACGGCATGTGTCACTTTAATTGACATGTTTGCACTTTTTGTTATTTGCAGTTTACATTCCTGCTTCTCAAACCTCTTTGCATCATTTTGAACAATCTTCGCCACTGCATACAGGAAAAATTGACCCAGAATGCATTGTGTTGTCAGCATCCTTTTTTTTTTAGCAGGTCAACACATCTCCAGTAGCAGAAGCTATTTATTTATTTATTTATTTATTTTCTGCTGTGGTGCTTTAGTTTGTATTTTTAGTGTTTGTTAACTGTCACTGTCACATGTATCCAAGTCTGTCATCATGGACATCATGGACTGAAAATTTCATGACTATGACCATCCCACAGCTGAAAAAAATGTCTCATTGTAAGGGCCAGTCCCTGCAGTGGAAAAGTGCACTGGGAGCCGGTGGGTATTGCAGAGAAGTTCAGCGGATTTTGGAGAAGTATGACCACGAGGTCACAGAGAAAGCAAAGGTGGGTGACATGAAGTCATGTGAAACTGGAGGAGCACCACACAGCAGAACGATATCCGAGCGGGATCCGGTTATGTTTCAAGATATGTATTTATTACTACTTTGATTATGCTTATCCAATCGTATTTTGATGGGGTTTTTTTTCCTGAATAAACCGTAGTTTACAGAGGAGGCAGAGATGGAAATGCATTTGCTGACAACCTCATAAATTTCAGGCAAAAACAAGTAGTGTGTTTATTGCAGAATACATCATTCAGAGTGGTTAAAGACTGTTTTACTTAACTTGACATAACTATTCCCAGGGATTCTAGGTTGTTATTTCAAATTAAACTTCTCAGAGCTTGTGTCAAAACTGAAGCAACACATAGAAAGTTGGAAAGTTCTACCTTTGTTTTTGATTGGCCGGATAAATGCCTTTGTTTTTGCTTGGCCGGATAAATTCAATCAAGATGTGTTCCCTTCCCAGGTTTCTTTATCTTTTTTTTTTTTTTTTTCCAAAATCTACTCATTTTCCTCACATCTGCCTTCTTTAAAGAGTTGGACTCCATAATCTTATCCTATATTTGAAACTTTAAAACCCACAGTATTTCTAAATTTCATCTGTAGAAGCCCAAATCAGAGGGTGTGCTTGGTTTGCCACTGTTCAGGCACTGCTTCTGGGCTGCTAAGGGTATTATGTATTGGCAAGGGGGAACCCCTAAAAACTTGGCCACCGGTGCCCCCCTGTGGCTACAAATGGAGGCAAATTCTGTTGTCAACTCCTCCCTACCTGCATTACTATTCTCTAAACTTGAGAAACCAGGGGATTCAAGGAGACTTTGTCAGGATCCTTAATCAGGTCAGGAAGGTCCTAAGTTTGCCTGAGACCTCTGTTATAATCACTCATTTCTACCTCCATGGTCTGACAAGATTTTTACCTCTTGGAGAGAGAAAGGACTGATTTCTATTAAACACCTTTACATAGATGGATAGTTTGCATCCTTTGAATCACTGAGGGAGAAGTTCAGTCTGCCACATTCTTTTTTTTTTTTTTTTTTTTGTTATCTACAGGTTAGGCATTACATTCAATCCACAACACCTAATTTCGAGACCCCGAAAAGGGACCACATCTTTTTTTCTTTTTTTTTGATACTCTGCAGAATTCCCCAGATTCTAGACGTCTAGTGTCCAAGTTTGTGAATGTTTTTGATGAGGGTGAATCAGCATCCAGTATTAAAATTAAAGAGACCTGGTCTAAAGAGCTGGGTATCTGCATATCTGACGGAGTATGGGAGGAGAGCCTATGTTCAAGAAAGTCCTGCTGTATTCACAGCAGATACTTTTTAATTCAATTTAAAGTGGTCCACCGTCTTCATTATTCAAAGGTCAGGCTGCATAACTTTTATCCTACATGTTTCCCCACTGTGTGACAGATGTAAAGTCTCTGAGAGCAGGCTGTCTCATGTGTTGTGGTCTTGCCCTCTCCTGACAGGATTCTGGTCCAAGATATTCAATTGGTACTCAAAGCATGTGCTCCATCTCTCCTGATGCTGAACTGGCCTCAGCTGCTCAGAAGCTTCTACGAGTCTCCCTAAAGTTGTCTCTCAGGTTAGGCAGGGTAGCTGACAAACGGTTCATTCTCTGAGTGGAAATCACCAACTCCTCCATCCTTTAAAACGTGGATTGTGGACATGATGTCCGTCATACAGATGAAGAATTTGAGACTTTGTAGAACAGACTCCTACACCGTTTGCTGCCATCTGGAACTCTTTCCACATCCACTTGGGATCAGTGTGACCACATAATGACAGCTAAATGGCACTTTGCACTTTATGTTACAAGCAGCAATTTTGATGATGCATCTTGTTTTGCCTTTTCTGTTTTTGGGTAATGATGTGTGCACGGTTTCTTTCTGCTTGTCTGGGCCTGTTCTTTTCTTTTCTTTCTTCAAAAACAAATTAAATAAATAAATATAATAATAATTTAAAAAACCAGTGGTGTGCCCCATATGTATGCAATAGAGAGAATTATTATAGCATGTATAGACAGTTTACACATCTCTGTTTGAAGAGTTCAGATGCAAAACCCAGTAAGTGTTCTTCTCTTTAAATGGAGAAAAATGCAGTTGAAAATGGAGATTTAAAGGAAACCCTATTCAGAAATGCACAGACTTTCATCAATAAAATGAAAACAGTTTGTTAAAATTCTTTCATATTTTGCACACTGATTGTCCCCTTCACAGCCAAGTACATGTTGGCCTCAACTAAAAATGTATGGTTTTGGAGATACTGGGTTTTGCATCTGAACTCTTCATATGACAATTCAGTGAGGTATATCTTAATTATTATACGTATTCCACTTCTAAGGTGGAACTATGCTAGAAAATAGTAGAGTAGAGCCACTTAGGTGCCTGGTCTTGAGAACCAAGGATGGTAGGTTGAAAAGCTTTTTTTATCCCATGGGAACTCTCCCTACCCACCCAAGCGGCTCAAGAAAAAGTATATATAATATAATAAATAATAAGACATAAGAAAGATAAGACATCACAGGAAAGATTGTAGTATAGGTAATTTAGTATGTAGACTAGTAGTAAAATTAAATATATTTAGTAGGTTAAGCTATAAATCTGGTATTTTATTATAGAAACAGAAGCTGTGAGTGTGTGAGTGCACTGGTATCTATCTAAATAACTCTGTTAGCATACTATAGGAAAATAAAAGGTATAATCATTATGCTAACAAATGGAAACCTAAGAACTTAGGTACTATATGTTGATATCTTTAAAAGAACACAAACTGATGAATCATTAAAAATCTACACCATGTAAAATAGAATTGTAAACAACAAAAATAAGGTAGTTATAGTAGAAAAGCTAAATTAGCCGTTAATAAGCCAAGCGTACCCAGCAAGCTAATACGATAAACAAAAACGGTAATTAGTGTATAAAGTATAATAGCGTAATTAAACCTACAGTAACGGTATTAACAAATACATATAAAAGTAATGTGGACAAAAGTATGAATTAATGTGGGTAATCAAACACAAAAGAAGTATGGTTCTACTCTCCTATTTTACTCTTCCTTTTCAGATATTTAGATATACCTTTATATACTAGCATAGTTCCACCTTAGAATTGGAATATAATATATAAGATATACCTTACTTATACATGTACTGTTTTATATGTGGCCCAGGTCCGAATCTAGTGTTTGCACTTGCGTTATTATTCTGCGTGTTAGCCCTGTAATTATGTAACATACGGCCCCGATGTGTCTTATGTTGCGCTGTAGTCCTGGGGGAATGAAGTTTTGTACAACCATATACTTGTGTCTGGCAGGTATGATAGTGAAGTTCTACTTGAGTTGAAATTCAACAATTAATTAATTAATTAATTAAAAATTCTGAGTGTGTGTTTGGGGGGACATGTCAGGTCAGGTATGGGAGGACGCACAGGTGCCGCACCTTGCTGCATCGGACACACTACAGAACCATCCTGAGTCCTGAATGCCAAAAAAAAAAAAAAAATCAGGCACTTCCTGAAAGTCTCTATTGTGCTGCCACAGCCAGGTGAAGCATGGATGTCCACTTGACATTCTCTAGCCACTGGGGTCCTCAATATGAATGCTAGTGGTCCACAATGACATGTGACACATGAACAAAATGTCATCGCTGATGTTCCCTCATATATGTAAGTAAAACTCCTCGTCGGACTCTCCGTAACTAACAGTTGGTTTGACATAAGGTCGTCATTGTAAATGAGAAAGTGTTCTCAACTGACTTACCTGGTAAAACATTGAATAAATTAAAAAAAAATAAATAAATAAAGTCATCCAGCAGTACCCAAAGATTCTCCAAACAGACAAAGTGCTGAAGACGTAGTCGTCGCCTTCGGAGAGTGGTTAGCATCCAAGTCTCACAACCACACAGTAAGACTTGGCAGCATCAGCACCCTTAAGACTTGGACCTTCATTCTTCGACATCTCCAAACATCTCTGTCGCGCGAACTCATGACTCTATAAACTCTTTCCAGACATCTTTCAATCTCAAAGGTAGAGGACCCAGAGACATGACTGTCACTGCTGAGATAAGTGAATGTCTCTTCAAGGTGAACACTTTCATCGCATACAGATACACTTCTGATAATCATAAAGTCCCAAAGTTGTTCAACTTACTCCAGCAAAACACACGGACACAAAAAAATAAATATAACCCAAACGTTGGTGGGGTTTCTGTTTCTGCCAAAAACAGCAGCACTTTGATAAATCCACGGGTGACACAGCCATTAAATTTGGCGATGCTGGTTGGCCAAATATTTATTAATCTGCTTAGCAACATACACAATTGGACATTTCGCTGCACTTAAGGGGCAGATGAGTGAGCGCCCAAGATGAGTTCTGTGCTTCTGTCAGTGGAAATGCACTGTTGAATGAGAGTCAGTTGGTGGAAATGTTGTTTTAATCATTCAGATTACATGTAGGCACATACTATTATGTAAAACTGTCATTGATGATACTTTTTAAATAATTATATTTCATAATTTTTCCCCTCCACATCTGGGAGGGCGGTGTCCCAGCGCCCCCTATGGGCCAGCCACCACTCCAAGCATCTGAAATCTGGCAGTCTTAATATTTAGAGCCCAAGTAGGACAAAGTCCTGCGAGGACCCTATTGTAATTGTGTTTATTATTATTATGAAGTCCGGATTGAAAAGATGATCCCGCCAGCTTGGTTAATGGGGAATTCCCCTTTGGCTGACCTGGTGGAGTTCTGGTCTTTAGTTTGAGCAGTCTGGAGTTCGATCCCACCGCCGACCCGGCCACAAAGGTCCTCCGGTCATCTTTGGCTGACCTGGTAGAGTTCTGGTTTTTAGTTCAAGCAGTTCAGGGTTCGATCCCACCACCATCCAGGCCACAAAGGTCCTCCGGTCACAAATGGTGTTGTCGGCAGGATGTGGGTAGTCACAGAACATGCTTAAATGCACCTGTGACTTCGGGGCAAAGTCAAAAATGGTGGGGAGATATGTAGCAAAGTGAAGTCCAGATTGAAAAGATGTTCCGGCTAGCTTGGTTCATGGGGAATTCCCCTTTGGCTGACCTGGTGGGGTTCTGGTCTTTAGTTCGAGCAGTTCGGGGTTCGATCCCATCACCGTCCCAGCCACAATGGTCCTCCAGTCACATTATTATTATTTTCAGTTCGAACGGCTGTCACACCCACATACTTCATTGTAGATCCTTCAAACTTGCTGGACATGATGAGGGCTCTGCCCTGAACATCTCCATATATTAACTTACTACATTCAAGTTTCAAGTTTAAGTTTCAAGTTTATTTTTTCAAGTTTCAAGGCACATATTGTCAGGCGTGGCACAAACCGAGCAGGACACAAATGCAAAACTCTCACAAACAGACTGGTGTAAGCAAAAGTTTTAATTACAAGCTGGAATTCGATACACAGGAGGTCCAGTAGCGATGGCAAAGGTACAGACAGACGTGAGGCTGAGGCTTGGTCCAAAAAACAGGCTGTAGTCAAAAAACACGGCGTGGAGGTAATCAGAGGCAATGACAAGTACAAGGTCGAGGGCAAAACAAGGTCAGATACCGGCAGGCTGAATACAAAGCAAAACAAGGCAAGGACGTGAGTGCTGGAAAGTGAAATCATTCAACAATCGAGCAAGGGACTGTGAGACTGAGGGCTTATATAACTGGTGATGTAATTAGTGCAACAAGACACAGGTGTAGGTGAAGGTTCTGGAAGGGGGCGTGACCAGGGAAGACAAAGGCAAGTGCAAGAAAGTGAAGGCAGAAAGACAGAGTGAAGTGATGAAAGAGACAAAGACACGTGAGCAAGTGCAAGAGTGGGAGTGAACGAAAATACAAAGCAGACAGAAAAAGAGTGAGACAAAGACACAGTGGCTGGTGTAGTGAGTGAACACAAACAAATGAGGACAACGTGAGAACAGAGCTAAAACAGAATATGATACTAGGGGACCAGGACAGAGCAAGCATCATGGGAACTAAAAGCAGACCAAGATATAACAAGTACAAAAGAAAAAACTATGAGAACTGATCAGAAAGTCAATACTGAAGCAAAACTAAACAGGAACTGACTAAATAACAGAAAGCAAAAAGCCAGTATAAAAGTACAAGAGTAAACAGAAATGAGAACATCAGATAAACAAAACTGGTGACTACAGAATAGTGCAATAAATAAAAAAAAGAACTAACTGATGAGCAATAAGTGACAAACAGAACATAATCAGAAGAAATACTTGAAGATAAATAATACCTGTGACCAAAGCATAATACAAAAATGTGATAAACAGAACTAAGCTAAGAATACAAGATGCTCAAAAGAAAACTGAACCAGTGACCAAAGTATAATACAAGAAATGAAGTAAACAGAATCAGACTAAGATTAGAGTGACTAAGTGACCAAATACAAGGTTAAATGACAGAAACAAAACCAAAGATAACATGAACATGAAAACCTGGCAAGGACAAGAAACAAGACCAGCTGAAGCATGACGATGATACATGGCATGATTAAGAAATCCAAAAGGCTCAGAGCACAAACATGGAAAAAGAGTTCAAAATAATAACAGCCGGGCCCAACAGGGCTGGATCATGACACATATAATCTCATTCGCATACCCTTAAACATTTATTATTTATTTATTTATTTATGTATTTTTTTGCTATACAGATATAAAAACAAACATATACATTCATCACCATTTGTCACACCAGTGCATATACGAGGTCTGTGAGAAAAGTAACAGACCTTATTATTTTTTTCAAAAACTATATGGATTTGAATCACGTGTGATTACATCAGACATGCTTGAACCCTCGTGGGCATGCGAGAGTGGGCAGTCTTTGAGTGAGGAGTCGCCCACCCTCTCGTCGATTTTTTTCATTGTTTAGGAATGGTTCAGAGACTGCTGCTTTGTTTGATAAAATGGTTTTCAAAACCTGTAAGGCACAACTGAGTGGACACCATTCGATAAATTCAGCTGGTTTTCGGTGAAAATTTTAACGGCTGATGAGAGATTTTGGAGTTTTACTGTCGCCGTAAGGACGGCCCACGGCGCCTGACGGCGCTCCGCGCTCCGAGGTGGCGTCGTCTCGCTGTTTCAAGCTGAAAACTTCCTAATTTCAGGCTCTGTGGACCCAAGACGTCGTGAGATAACAGAGAACTTTCAGAAGAATTCGGGATCAGGAGTTTATCCAGACATTCCACTGTTAAAGGACATTTTGTAATGAAAGAACGTGCGGGCAGATTCGCATGTCGGGCCGGACCTGACCGCGGGGGGTCACCACAGGAAAAACACCTTCGTTGGAAACCTTAACGGACAAGCTGGAACATGCCCAAGCTGTTAAACAATTTCTCAGATACTCACTTGTTGAAAGCCATCAAAAGCCGCCTGAATTTTACAAATGGTTTTCAACACGGAGGTGTTTTTCATGTCGCGGCGCAAACAGATTTGCCACGTCGTCACGGATCCGACTCGGCAAATTCGTCCGCACGTTCATTCATTACAAAATCTCCTTTAACAGTGGAATGTCCAGGTAAACTCCTGATGCCGGCTTCTTCTGAAACTTCTCTGTTCTCTGACGACGTCCTGGGTGAACAGAGCTTTAAATTAGGATGTTTTCAGCTCGAAACAGCCAGACGGACGCCACCTCCGACCGCACCGCGCCGATCCGCTTTGTGGGCTGTGCTTAAAGCGAAAGAAACTCCACAATCACTCATCAGCCGTTAAACTTTACACCGAAAACCAGCTGAATTTCTCGAATAGTGTCCACACGGATATCCCTCACCGGTCCTGAAAAAATGTTGATAAAGCAACGCGCGCCGTCTCCCTGCAGCTTCTCAGACAAAGAGATTCCGATGGGAGGGGGAGTCCACACCTCACTCAAAGCCTGCCCACAGGCGAATGACGTCACCGACAGGCATGACAAAACTCACGCATGCGCACGAGGGTTCAAGCTTGTCTGACGTAAAAACATATGAATCAAATCCATTTATTTTTTGAAAAAAATAAAAAGGACCGCTTTTTTCATCACAGACCTCGTAGTGTGCCTCCTCAACCCGAAAAGGAGTGGGAAGAAGTATAACTTATAAACTCCCACCCCTAAGTACAATTCACAAAATACAAGTATAAAACTCATGGTAGAGCAATGAACTACAACAATCACCCATCATCCATCACCACTATCAATTTTTTCTGCTTGCTTTCGTGTTCGGATCTTCTTTGTGAGGTACACATTTAATTCTCAATAGCAGTATACTCAACAGCTCCATATTCAATTATTCAAACCCATTACAATTGCTCATCAATATATACCCATATACACACAGTCACCTATACGTGTACACCTATATAGTAAATGCATACACAATTACACACATACATCTATGCATGCATACATATTGTCCTTTTCATTTATACTTTTCTATATTCGAATGTACAGTTAGGTACTAACAGTTGTATCAATGGCTTTTCATTATTTTCAATTAATTTAAAGTTTAACACATTTTTACCTTCTAAGCAATTACAAATAGTCTTACATCCTGATCATTACTATCATAATGCCGTACACCTGATACTACTGTTCAATGTCTATACAATAGTCTACACTTCTTACTAACTCTATAAGCATTTTTTACTCGTTTGTGTACTGTGATAACATAATTTCTTTATATTTCTTTTTGAACTTATAAACGGTTCCACACAGTTTAATGTGGTTGTCTAAATGATTCCATAACTTGACTCCACATACCGACACACACCAACTTTTCAAAGTAGTTCTTACAGTGTACTATAAAGTTACCACATCTGGCGATCTTTCTTACCCACATCTGGGTAACATCTTTCCTGTTACCCTGGTGGTAACAGGAAATGCCCTTTTTATACTTTAACAGGTAGTGATGTCACATAGTTAACCCCATCAACTTCATTCCACTTCTAAAACATGCAGAACAAGTTGGTGAATGTAGGCAATGATTGCGATGAAGCTACGAGAATGGCATCCTGTAGGCACCTGCACACATCTGGTCACAAAGGGACGCTATGGCACAGGGAGGCTGTGGCGCGGACACGAGGGCCCGTATATGACTGCTTGTAGTCCAAGTTTATCTTTGTATTTCATGAAATAACAATTACATATTTGAACACAGATTAATGTGGATCCACGAATCCAACTGAAAACTAGTATGTATAAGTTCACAAAATTCTTATGATTAATGTGAAAGTTAGATTTTCTCATTTTCCACATCTTAGAACAAACTTTTCCGTGATATATGAAACACTTCCTTCATCATAATGTCTGAGAAAGTAATTAATTCAAGCATAAAAGGGTTGTTTTTGGCTTTTTGTTGTTGTTGGCTCAAGGCGCTCTCTCCGCCCTTAGTAATGGCCGCCGTGCGGCACGCCGCTAGTCACATGACGTCCATTCCAGGTCTCTATTTCCATGGTCTGAACCTCCTCAGTCTGCTCCTTTCAAAGTACAGGAGCACTGGTTGTAGTCTGAGCTCATCAGAACCCCAAATTAACATACAAAAATTTCTACATCTGACCTTCACTTGTTAAAAGCTGTAGCAAGAGATTCAACGAGTGGCTCGATGACACCCCCCAACCCTCCTCCCTGACGATGGACTAGATGCCTGTATGGACTCTCATCAATTGTTGTTGTATTGTGTTGTGTCTTGTAAACCATACAACATAGCTGTTCTCACTACTGTTTTGTAAACTTTCCCCTTCACTCTTGCTGATATTCTTTGGTCACAAATCACTCCTGCTACCTTTCTCCACCCACTCCACCCTGCCTGCACTCTCTTCTTCACCTCTCTACCACACTCTCCATTACTTTGAACAGTTGACCCCAAATATTTAAACTCATCTACTTTCACCACTTCTACTCCTTGTAACTGCACTATTTCACTGGGCTCCCTCTCATTCACACACATGTACTCAGTCTTGTTTCTACTGACTTTCATTCCCCTTCTCTCCAAAGCATATCTCCACTTCTCCATACTAGACTCAACTTGCTCTCTACTCTCACTACAGATCACAATGTCATCTGCAAACATCATAGTCCATGGGGACTCCTGCCTGATCTCATCCGTCAACCTGTCCATCACCACTGCAAACAAGAAAGGACTCAGAGCTGATCCTTGGTGTAATCCCACCTCCACCTTGAATGAGTCTGTCATTCCGACTGCGCATCTCACCGCTGTTACACTATTCTTGTACATGTCCTGCACTACCCTAACATACACTCAACAAAAATATAAATGCAACACTTTTGGTTTCGCTCCCATTTTGTATGAGATGAACTCAAAGATCTAAAACTTTTTCCACATACACAATATCACCATTTCCCTCAAATATTGTTCACAAACCAGTCGAAATCTGTGATAGTGAGCACTTCTCCTTTGTTGAGATAATCCATCCCACCTCACAGGTGTGCCATATCAAGATGCTGATTAGACACCATGATTAGTGCACAGGTGTGCCTTAGACTGCCCACAATAAAAGGCCACTCTGAAAGGTGCAGTTTTATCACACAACACAATGCCACAGATGTCGCAAGATTTGAGGGAGCGTGCAATTGGCATGCTGACAGCAGGAATGTCAACCAGAGCTGTTGCTCGTGCATTGAATGTTCATTTCTCTACCATAAGCCGTAGAATAACCAAAGAATTTCTGCACAAACTGTCAGAAACCGTCTCAGGGAAGCTCATCTGCATGCTCGTCGTCCTCATCAGGGTCTCGACCTGACTCCAGTTCGTCATCATAACCGACTTGAGTGGGCAAATGCTCACATTCGCTGGCGTTTGGCACGTTGGAGAGGTGTTCTCTTCACGGATGAATCCCGGTTCACACTGTCCAGGGCAGATGGCAGACAGCGTGTGTGGCGTCGTGTGGGTGAGCGGTTTTCTGATGTCAATGTTGTGGATCGAGTGGCCCATGGTGGCGGTGGGGTTATGGTATGGGCAGGCATCTGAGGTGGGCTTCATAGATAATTGGCAAAGCTTCTGGGGAAAACCTGGTCTTGTTAGGAGAGACGGCATCCATCCCACTTTGGATGGAGCAGCTCTCATTTCTAGAAATCTGGCCAATTTTCTTAAATCCTCCAAACCGTGACTATCCAGGGCTGGGACCAGGAAGCAGAGTTGTAGTCTTACACACCTCTCTGCAGCTTCTCTCCCCCTGCCATCCCCTCATTACCCCATCCCCGTAGAGACGGTGCCTGCTCCCAGACTACCAATAACCAGCAAAAATCTATTTAAGCATAAAAATTAAAAAAGAAAAAATAATATAGCACCTTCAACTGCACCACAGACTAAAACAGTTAAATGTGGTCTATTAAACATTAGGTCTCTCTCTTCTAAGTCCCTGTTGGTAAATGATATAATAATTGATCAACATATTGATTTATTCTGCCTAACAGAAACCTGGTTACAGCAGGATGAATATGTTAGTTTAAATGAGTCAACACCCCCGAGTCACACTAACTGTCAGAATGCTCGTAGCACGGGCCGGGGCGGAGGATTAGCAGCAATCTTCCATTCCAGCTTATTAATTAATCAAAAACCCAGACAGAGCTTTAATTCATTTGAAAGCTTGTCTCTTAGTCTTGTCCATCCAAATTGGAAGTCCTAAAAAACAGTTTTATTTGTTATTATCTATCGTCCACCTGGTCGTTACTGTGAGTTTCTCTGTGAATTTTCAGACCTTTTGTCTGACTTAGTGCTTAGCTCAGATAAGATAATTATAGTGGGCGATTTTAACATCCACACAGATGCTGAGAATGACAGCCTCAACACTGCATTTAATCTATTATTAGACTCTATTGGCTTTGCTCAAAAAGTAAATGAGTCCACCCACCACTTTAATCATATCTTAGATCTTGTTCTGACTTATGGTATGGAAATAGAAGACTTAACAGTATTCCCTGAAAACTCCCTTCTGTCTGATCATTTCTTAATAACATTTACATTTACTCTGATGGACTACCCAGCAGTAGGGAATAAGTTTCATTACACTAGAAGTCTTTCAGAAAGCGCTGTAACTAGGTTTAAGGATATGATTCCTTCTTTATGTTCTCTAATGCCATATAACAACACAGTGCAGAGTAGCTACCTAAACTCTGTAAGGGAGATAGAGTATCTTGTCAATAGTTTTACATCCTCATTGAAGACAACTTTGGATGCTGTAGCTCCTCTGAAAAAGAGAGCTTTAAATCAGAAGTGTCTGACTCCGTGGTATAACTCACAAACTCGTAGCTTAAAGCAGATAACCCGTAAGTTGGAGAGGAAATGGCGTCTCACTAATTTAGAAGATCTTCACTTAGCCTGGAAAAAGAGTCTGTTGCTCTATAAAAAAGCCCTCCGTAAAGCTAGGACATCTTTCTACTCATCACTAATTGAAGAAAATAAGAACAACCCCAGGTTTCTTTTCAGCACTGTAGCCAGGCTGACAAAGAGTCAGAGCTCTATTGAGCTGAGTATTCCATTAACTTTAACTAGTAATGACTTCATGACTTTCTTTGCTAACAAAATTTTAACTATTAGAGAAAAAATTACTCATAACCATCCCAAAGACGTATCGTTATCTTTGGCTGCTTTCAGTGATGCCGGTATTTGGTTAGACTCTTTCTCTCCGATTGTTCTGTCTGAGTTATTTTCATTAGTTACTTCATCCAAACCATCAACATGTTTATTAGACCCCATTCCTACCAGGCTGCTCAAGGAAGCCCTACCATTATTTAATGCTTCGATCTTAAATATGATCAATCTATCTTTGTTAGTTGGCTATGTACCACAGGCTTTTAAGGTGGCAGTAATTAAACCATTACTTAAAAAGCCATCACTTGACCCAGCTATCTTAGCTAATTATAGGCCAATCTCCAACCTTCCTTTTCTCTCAAAAATTCTTGAAAGGGTAGTTGTAAAACAGCTAACTGATCATCTGCAGAGGAATGGTCTATTTGAAGAGTTTCAGTCAGGTTTTAGAATTCATCATAGTACAGAAACAGCATTAGTGAAGGTTACAAATGATCTTCTTATGGCCTCGGACAGTGGACTCATCTCTGTGCTTGTTCTGTTAGACCTCAGTGCTGCTTTTGATACTGTTGACCATAACATTTTATTACAGAGATTAGAGCATGCCATAGGTATTAAAGGCACTGCGCTGCGGTGGTTTGAATCATATTTGTCTAATAGATTACAATTTGTTCATGTAAATGGGGAATCTTCTTCACAGACTAAAGTTAATTATGGAGTTCCACAAGGTTCTGTGCTAGGACCAATTTTATTCACTTTATATATGCTTCCCTTAGGCAGTATTATTAGACGGTATTGCTTAAATTTTCATTGTTACGCAGATGATACCCAGCTTTATCTATCCATGAAGCCAGAGGACACACACCAATTAGCTAAACTGCAGGATTGTCTTACAGACATAAAGACATGGATGACCTCTAATTTCCTGCTTTTAAACTCAGATAAAACTGAAGTTATTGTACTTGGCCCCACAAATCTTAGAAACATGGTGTCTAACCAGATCCTTACTCTGGATGGCATTACCCTGACCTCTAGTAATACTGTGAGAAATCTTGGAGTCATTTTTGATCAGGATATGTCATTCAAAGCGCATATTAAACAAATATGTAGGACTGCTTTTTTGCATTTACGCAATATCTCTAAAATTAGAAAGGTCTTGTCTCAGAGTGATGCTGAAAAACTAATTCATGCATTTATTTCCTCTAGGCTGGACTATTGTAATTCATTATTATCAGGTTGTCCTAAAAGTTCCCTAAAAAGCCTTCAGTTAATTCAAAATGCTGCAGCTAGAGTACTGACGGGGACTGGAAGGAGAGAGCATATCTCACCCATATTGGCCTCTCTTCATTGGCTTCCTGTTAATTCTAGAATAGAATTTAAAATTCTTCTTCTTACTTATAAGGTTTTGAATAATCAGGTCCCATCTTATCTTAGGGACCTCGTAGTACCATATCACCCCAATAGAGCGCTTCGCTCTCAGACTGCAGGCTTACTTGTAGTTCCTAGGGTTTGTAAGAGTAGAATGGGAGGCAGAGCCTTCAGCTTTCAGACTCCTCTCCTGTGGAACCAGCTCCCAATTCAGATCAGGGAGACAGACACCCTCTCTACTTTTAAGATTAGGCTTAAAACTTTCCTTTTTGCTAAAGCTTATAGTTAGGGCTGGATCAGGTGACCCTGAACCATCCCTTAGTTATGCTGCTATAGACGTAGACTGCTGGGGGGTTCCCATGATGCACTGTTTCTTTCTCTTTTTGCTCTGTATGCACCACTCTGCATTTAATCATTAGTGATCGATCTCTGCTCCCCTCCACAGCATGTCTTTTTCCTGGTTCTCTCCCTCAGCCCCAACCAGTCCCAGCAGAAGACTGCCCCTCCCTGAGCCTGGTTCTGCTGGAGGTTTCTTCCTGTTAAAAGGGAGTTTTTCCTTCCCACTGTAGCCAAGTGCTTGCTCACAGGGGGTCGTTTTGACCGTTGGGGTTTTACATAATTATTGTATGGCCTTGCCTTACAATATAAAGCGCCTTGGGGCAACTGTTTGTTGTGATTTGGCGCTATATAAAAAAATTGATTGATTGATTGATTGATCTGTTATGGACGAAGAACACAGGTGCATTTTATTGATGGCATTTTGAATGCACAGAGATACCGTGACGAGATCCTGAGGCCCATTGTTGTGCCATACATCCAAGAACATCACCTCATGTTGCAGCAGGATAGTGCACGGCCCCATGTTGCAAGGATCTGTACACAATTCTTGGAAGCTGAAAATGTCCCAGTTCTTGCATGGCCGGCATACTCACCGGACATGTCACCCATTGAGCATGTTTGGGATACTCTGGACCGGCGTATACGACAGCGTGTACCAGTTCCTGCCAATATCCAGCAACTTCGCACAGCCATTGAAGAGGAGTGGACCAACATTCCACAGGCCACAATTGACAACCTGATCAACTCTATGCGAAGGAGATGTGTTGCACTGCATGAGGCAAATGGTGGTCACACCAGATACTGACTGGTATCCCCCCCAATAAAACAAAACTGCACCTTTCAGAGTGGCCTTTTATTGTGGACAGTCTAAGGCACACCTGTGCACTAATCATGGTGTCTAATCAGCATCTTGGTATGGCACACCTGTGAGGTGGGATGGATTATCTCAGCAAAGGAGAAGTGCTCACTATCACAGATTTAGACTGGTTTGTGAACAATATTTGAGGGAAATGGTGATATTGTGTATGTGGAAAAAGTTTTAGATCTTTGGGTTCATCTCATACAAAATGGGAGCAAAACCAAAAGTGTTGCGTTTATATTTTTGTTGAGTGTACTTCTCTGCCACTCCAGACTTCCTCATACAATACCACAACTCTTCTCTTGGCACCCTATCATAAGCTTTTTCTAAGTCCACAAACACACAGTGTAACTCTTTCTGGCCTGCTCTGTACTTCTCCAACAGTATTCTCAGAGCAAACATTGCATCTGTAGTGCTCTTTCTCGGCATGAAACCATATTGCTGCTCACAGATCTTCACCTGTTTTCTAAGCCTAGCTTCTACTACTCTTTCCCATAACTTCATGCTGTGGCTGATCAGCTTTATGCCTCTGTAGTTACTGCAGCTCTGCACATCACCCTTGTTCTTGAAAATAGGAACCAGCACACTTCATCTCCACTCCTCAGGCATCCTCTCACTTTCCAAGATTTTATTAAACAATCTGGTTAGAAACTCTACTGCCATCTCTCCTAGACATTTCCATGCCTCCACTGGAATGTCATCTGGACCAACTGCCTTTTCACTCTTCATCCTCTTCATAGCAGCCCTCAGTTCTTCCTTGCTAATCTCTTGTACTTCCTGATTTACTCTCACCACATCATCCAGCCTTTTCTCTCGCTCATTTTCTTTATTCATCAGCTCTTCAAAATATTCCCTCCACCTTCTCAGCACACACTCCTCACTTGTCAGCACATTACCATGTGCATCTTTTACCACCCTAACCTGCTGCACATCCTTTCCAGCTCTGTCCCTTTGTCTGGCCAATCGGTACAAGTCCTTTTCTCCTTCCTTACTATTCAACTTCTTGTACAGCTCGCAATATACCTTTTCCTTTGCTTTTGCCACTTCTCTTTTCCCCTTACCCCACATTTCCTTGTACTCCTGTCTACTTTCTTCATCTCTCCGACTATCCCAAAACCTTTTCGCCAACCTCTTTCTCCTTATGCTTTCCTGGACCTCTTCATTCCACCACCAAGTCTCCTTGTCTTCCTTCCACTGTCCAGATGTCATACCCAGTACTGTCCTAGCTGTCTCCCTCACCACATCTGCAGTACTTTTCCAGTTGTCCAAAATTGCTTCCCCTCCAACCAGTGCCTCTCTCACCCGCTTGCTAAATTTCACACAATAGTCTTCCTCCTTCAGCTTCCACCATCTGATCCTTTGTTGAGCTCTCACTCTCTTCTTCTTCTTTACCTCTAGTCATCCTACAAACAACCATCCTATGCTGTCTAGCGACACTCTCTCCTGCTACCACCTTACAGTCTGTGATTTCTTTTAACTTGCATCTCCTATAAAGAATGTAGTCCACCTGTGTGCACCTTCCTCCACTCTTCTATGTTACCCTGTGCTCCTCCCTGTTGTGAAAGTGTAGGAACACGGACCCACAACAGGGGGCGCAAATGAACGGACAATGGAGAAGGTGACTAACAAGGTTTTACTGTTGTGAAACGTGCACAACTAATACAACAATTGACAATGTGGAGGTAAGCCGAATTCCACTGGTGTCTTGTGGGCAGGCTCGAAGGTAGGAGACGTCCGTCCAAGTCGAACCGGAACCACCCGGGTTTCCTCTGCCACCGAACCCTGGAAGTACTGGAACCGCCAAGTCCCGAATTCCCAGGTGGCCACTGCCTCCGCTCGTCGGATCCGGTACTGCTGGCAAGAAAACAGTAGACACACAGGTGTGGGTGCGGCTGCACCCAGTAACACAGAGGAGGGGAGAAGTCGCCTCCACCTCACGTCACAATGCTGCAGGAAGGTGAGTACTTATCTGAAGCTACGGCTTCTTGTAAACAGCTGTCCTGCAATGCTCAACAAGAAAGACAATATAATAATGTACGAAGTACAGCAGAGAACGTTACCTTTATCTTAAGGCGATATCTCGGCACTGAGGTGGAGACGCCGTCCTACTGATATACCTCCGTGCTGAGTGGAACAGCTGTGTCCAGTGATGGGTGACAGCTGTCACCCAGGCTGCTCCCATAAGGTGGCAGCGCCCTCTGGTGCCTGGAGCCCGCACTCCAGGCAGGGCGCCCTCTGGTGGTGGTGGGCCAGCAGTACCTCCTCTTCAGCGGCCCACACAACACTCCCTTTTCTTAAAGTAAGTATTCACCACAGCCATTTCCATCCTTTTTGCAAAATCAACTACCATCTGTCCTTCCCCATAACTATCCTTGATACCATAATCTACCCATTACTTCGTCATCACCTCTGTTCCCTTCACCAACATGCCCTTTGAAGTCTGCTCCTATCGCCACTCTTTCATGCTTGGGCACACTCTCCACCACCTCATCTAACTCACTCCAGAAATCTTTCTCCTTCATCTCACAACCTACCTGTGGGGCATATGCACTGATGATATTCATCATCACCCCTTCAATTTCCAACTTCACACTCATCACCCTGTCAGACACTCGCTTAACCTTCAACACACTTTTAACATACTCTTCCTTTAAAATGACCCCAACACCATTTCTCTTCCTGTCCTCACCGTGGTACAACAACTTGTACCCACCGCCGATGCTCCTGCTTTTACTTCCCTTACACTTGGTCTCTTGCACACACAATATGTCTACCTTTCTCCTCTCCATCATATCGGCCAGCTCTCTCCCTTTACCAGTCATACTACCAACATTCAAAGTCCCCACTCTCATTTCCAACCTTCTAGTTTTCTTCTTCTCCCGCTGTTTGTGGCAACGTTTTCCTCCTCTTCTTCATCGTCTTCACCCAGCAGTAGCCCAATTTCCACCGGCACCCTGTTGGGCAATAGCACCGGTGGCGGACGTTGTTAACCCGGGCCGTGACCGATCCGGTATGGGAATTCGATTCTTAGTCTGCATAGTTGGGTTGGCTTGTTTTACGCCGGATGCCCTTCCTGACGCAACCCTCCTCATTTATCCGGGCTTGGGACTGGCACTCAGAATGTACTGGCTGCACACCCCATGTGGCTGAGTCTTTAATACACTGAACCTGCATGTCTTTGAAAGTGGGAGGGATGCTGGAGCCAAATCAAAAGATTAAAGTCACATGTCTTCAAAAGATTCCTGAATTCTAAATGATGCATACATGTTAAGATTAAAGAAAAAGATTAAAGTTGTAATATTAAAGAGGACTTTAAAGATTAAAGTGAAATAGAATTTAAAGTGTATTTGACTTTAATCTTTAAAATCAAAGAGACTAAGATTAAAGAATATTTGGCTTTGTGTAAAAACCGCCTTACAGACGTTGTGCTAAAGACAATTGGCGGGAGGTAGCACTGATTCAGATTGAATAGTTGGATAACCTGATTCAGCAGATCTTATAACCTGATCTTATAAACTTCAGCAAAGCTTCTTAATCTACTCAGATTTAATTTTGCTTCTTTAAGATTTATTTATAGAAGCCAAAAGTAATACAGATAATCAGTGAGATTTGTAAGTACTTCATGAAACAAGAGGATATGCACATAACAATAAGAAATTTGTGATTTCATGCATTAACATAGCTCAGCCACTAGGTGAAAGCATATCACAATAAACCTCCATCAGTGTTATCTTATTATCTTTCCAAGGATTTTAGTTTCTATAAAATTGAACTTGTGTTACTGTACAAATATCAAAATCATGTTTGTGAAATTAAGATGCTTGAAAATTTTTAGACTTTGAACAGTGTGAAGATAAGTGATGCTGCTTAATGTTTAGGAAGGTTTCAGAAAAAAAAAAATCAATGTTCTGAAAATGTTTTTATTCATTTGTGACTTGTTTGAACTCAGAATGAACAATTATACTTTGACATATAAAACAGGACAGTCAGTTTAGCGCTTAATCAAACTTCTACTTTTTTTTTCCAGGACACAGAACCTCCAAAATGGAGGGAATCTATGAAGGATCATCACAGGTAAGTGACGTCATTCCTGATGACAAAGATCTCAGTGGCATTTACTTTATTGGATTGGATTAGACTGAGAACACATTTTGATTTGTTCCTGAATCTGCCCCTAAATTTAAACTTTAACATCATAAAGTTGAGAAAGAATTGGCTGTCTGAAACGATAACTGTCAGCAGTTGTCACTCTGGAGCAGCCCGACTACCGGCCCGGCTATAAATTGGGCTGGATACTGGCCTCCTAAATGACCAATAGGAGAGCACCGCTCACGCCACATCAGCGTGAGGCTGACGCATACTGACGTCAGCGTCTCGGCTGCCAACCAATCTCAGACGAGGAGAGAGAGGCCAGTATCTGGCCCAATTCAGGGCTGCTTGTCGGGCTGCTCTGGAGCAGCTGTGACCTTTCTGATTGAACCTTCTACTTCTTAATTAAGTTTCTCACTGACACAAACAACTTTTCTGAATAAATTAGAATTCAGAGCATTCAAAGAATGTGATTGGTGTAAAATATGAAGATGAGATGGTAATATGAATAAATCTACCTTGACGTGGTGGATTAGCAGCTTCTCGGCCTGTGTGTGTGTCACCGATTGTTATGTTTTTACTGTCTGAGTCGTCAGTTCTTAAGACTATATGAGACAGATGTGGACAGATGGTACAAAAGTAGTTTGTAATAACTTGTTCTATGTTTTTGTGTTTCCAGAATGACAACATTCCTGTGCTCAACCTCGACATAACCACAGACGCGGAGCCCGTGGGGTGGCTGTAAGTACAAACATACACACAAACATTATTTAATTTCAATTTTCAATTTATTTTCATTTATATAGCACCAAATCACAACAGAGTTGCCTCAAGGTGCTTCACACAAGTAAGGTCTAACCTTACTAACCCCCAGAGCAGCAGTGGTAAGGAAGAACTCCCTCTGAGGAAGAAACCTCAAGCAGACCAGACACAAAGGGGTGACCCTCTGCTTGGGCCATGCTACAGACACAAATTACAGAACAATTCACAATACAAATATACAGTAAATGCTGTTGGTGCACAGGACAGGAGGGTATCCAGCACAAATACCACACCCATCTCTGGATGGAGCTGCACCTTAAACAAAGAGGAAAAAAAAAAACTGAATCAGGCATCAGAAAGACAAGAAATACAGTATAAGCCCTAAGTTTAACTAAAACACCCAGAAGTTAGGTAAAGTTGAGGCTGCAGCATGCTCCGTTTCTGAATAAAATGAATAAAAAGTGTAAAAAGCATAGAACTATACTATGTCAGTATGCTCGCCACATGAAAGGGAAAATAAGTGCGTCTTAAGTCTGGACCGACATGATAAGAGAAAGCTCTATGACCCACAGACTTCTTATTCACCCTAGGGACACAAAGTAGTCCTGCACCCTGTGAACGCAAAGCCCGGGCTGGTACGTAAGGTTTAATTAGGTCAGCTAGGTAAGGAGGTGTCAGTCCGTGAACAATTTTATAGACAAGTAGCAGAACCTTAAAATCTGATCTCACAGTTGTTGTGTGGGCCGCTGAAGAGGAGGTACTGCTGGCCCACCACCACCAGAGGGCGCCCTGCCTGGAGTGCGGGCTCCAGGCACCAGAGGGCGCTGCCGCCTCACAGGAGCAGCCGGGGTGACAGCTGTCACTTATCACCGACGACAGCTGTCATCAATCATCTGATCTTCAGGGGTATATCAGCAAGACGGCATCTCCACCTCATTGCCGAGATATCGCTCTACGAAGAGGTAAATTCTCAGCTGACTGTATTGTGGAATAACTTGCTTGTGTGACTTGGACAGCATTTACTCTGTTCCTTTTTTTGACGAGAGGTGGAGGTGATTTCCCACCATACGTGTTGCTGGGTGCACACGCACCCACTTCTGTGTTTGCTCCTCGCCAGCAGTACCAGATCCGACACGCGTAGGCAGTGGCCACCTGGGAGTTCGGGACTTGGCGGCTCCAGTATTCCCGGGGTTCGGTGGCGGTGGAAATCGTGTGGTTCCGGTTCGACTTGGACTGACGTCTCCTATCTTCGAGCCTGCCCACATAACACTGTGTATATTGGAGTTCATATTGTAATCTGTCGTTGTTGTTGTGCAATTTCACAACAGTAAAGTGTTGTATTTGGCCTTATCCATTGTCCGTTCATTTGTGCCCCCTGTTGTGGGTCCGTGCTCTTACACTTTCACAACAACAGTGACAGGAAGCCAGTGAAGGGATGCCAAAATGGTTGTAATGTGGTCGAACTTTCTGCTTCATGTCAAAAAAAATTGTTCTGACTTTGCTCAGTCAAGCCATATAAAACAGTCACTCGGCACAGTAGTTTGCCGATTACTTGTAGCAAGAATCTGGTGATACGTCCATCGACACGGCTCAGGTCAGAATGTAGTCAACCACGTCATGAGACAGCTGATTCCACCAAAACTAATACAGCAGACATGAAGACATAATTTTCCTCAAGCTTAAACTTCTCCCAAAAAAATCCATCCATCCATTTTCTTCCACTTATCCCAGGTCGGGTCGCGGATGCAGCTGCTCAGTAAAGCCGCCCAGACCTCCCGATCCACACACACCTCCCCCAGATCCTCCGGGGGAACCCCGAGGCATTCCCAAGCCAGCTGAGAGACAAAGTCCCTCCAGCATGATCTGGGTCTTCCCCGAGGCCTCCTCCCAATGAGACGTGCCCAGAACACCTCTCCAGCGAGGCGTCCAGGGGGCATCCGGAAAAGATGCCCAAGCCACCTCAGCTGGCTCCTTTCGACGTGGAGGAACAGCGGCTTTACTCCGAGCTCCTCCCAAGTGACAGAGCTCCTCACCCTATCTCTAAGGGAGTGCCCAGCCACTCTGTGGAGGAAACTCATCTTGGCCGCTTGTACTCGCGATCTTGTTCTTTCGGTCATGAGCCAAATTTCATGACCATAGGTGAGGGTCGGAACGTAGATTGATCGGTAAATCGAGAGCTTTGCCCCCCTGCTCAGCTCTCTCTTCACCACGACGGTCTGATACAGCGAGCGCATCACTGCAGACGCTGCACCGATCCGTCTATCGATCTCATGCTCCATCCATCCCTCACTTGTGAGCAAGATACTTAAACTCCTCCACCTGAGGCAAGGACACCCCACCGACCTGAAGAGGGCAAGGCACCTTTTTCCGGTCGAGAACCTCGGATTTGGAGGTGCTGATCTTCATCCCGGATGCTTCACACTCGGCTGCAAACCGCCCCAGTGCACGCTGAAGGTCCTGGTTTGACGAAGCCAACAGGACCACATCATCCGCAAACAGCAGAGATGAGATTCTGTGGTTCCCAAACCGGACCCCTCTACACCCTGGCTGTGCATAGAAATTCTGTCCATAAAGGTAATGAACAGAACCGGTGACAAAGGGCAGCCCTGGTGGAGGCCAACGTGCACTAGAAACAGGTTGGACTTACTACCGGCAATGCGAACCAAGCTTCTGCTGCAGTCGCCCAGGGACCAGATAGCCCTTAGCAAAGGACCCCGGACCCCGTACTCCCGGAGCACTCCCCACAGGGTGCCTTGAGGGACACGGTCAAACGCCTTCTCCAGATCCACAAAGCACATGTGGACTGGTTGGGCAAACTCCCATGAACCCTCGAGCACCCGAGGGAGGGTGTAGAGCTGGTCCAGTGTGCCACGACCAGGACGAAAACCACACTACTCCTCCTGAATCCGAGGTTTGACTATCGGTCAAATTCTCCTCTCCAGCACCCTGGAATAGACCTTACCGGGGAGGCTGAGGAGTGTGATCCCCCTGTAGTTGGAACACATCCTCTGGTCCCCCTTCTTAATCAGAGGGACCACCACCCCGGTCTGCCAATCCAGGGGTACTGTCCCCGTCTGCCACGCGATGTTGCAGAGACGTGTCAACCAGGACAGTCCCACAACATCCAGAGACTTAAGTTATTCAGGATGGATTTCGTCCACCCCAGGAGCCTCGCCACCAAGGAGCTTTCTGACCACCTTGGTGACTTCAGCCTGGGTGATGGACGAGTCCACCTCTGAGTCCCCAGTCTCTGCTTCCTCTTCGGAAGACGTGATGATGGGATTGAGGAGATCCTTGAAGTATTCCTTCCACTGCCCAACAACATCCCCAGTCAGGGTCAACAGCTTCCCACCCGCACTATAGACAGTGTTGGCGGAGAGCTGCTTCCACCTCCTGAGGCGTCTGACGATTTGGCAGAATTTCTTCGAGGCCGACCGATAATCCTCCTCCATGGCCTCTCCGAACTCCTCCCAGGCCCGAGTTTTTGCCTCTGCAACCACAGAGGCTGCAGCACGCTTGGCCTGCTGGTACCTGTCAGCTGCCTCCGGGGTCCCACCTACCAACAAAGACAAGTAGGACTCCTTCTTCAGCTTGACAGCATCCCTTACTTCCGGCATCCACCACCAGGTTCGGGGATTGCCGCCGCGACAGGCACCAGAGACCTTGCGACCACAGCTGCAGGCAGCTGCATCGACAATGCAGGTGGAGAACATGGTCCACTCGGACTCCATGTCTCCAACCTCCCCCAGGATCTGGGAGAAGCTCTCCCGGAGGTGGGAGTTGAAGACCTCGCTGACAGAGGGTTCTGCCAGTCGTTTTCAGCAGACCCTCACAATACGTTTGGGCCTGCCAGGTCTGACCGGTTTCCTCCCCTCCCAGCGGATCCAACTCACCACCAGGTGGTGATCGGTCAACAGCTCAGCCCCTCTCTTTACCTGAGTGTCTGAGACACGTGGCCGAAGGTCAGATGATATGACTACAAAGTCGATCATCGACCTCCAGCTCAGGGTGTCCTGGTGCCATGTGCACTTATGGACAACCCTGTGCTTGAATATAGTGTTCATGATGGACAAACTGTGACTAGCACAGAAGTCCAACAACTGAACACCACTCGGGTTCAGACCGGGGAGGCCGTGCTTCCCAATCACGCCCCTCCAGGTCTCACTGTCGCCACCCACGTGGGTGTTGAAGTCCCCCAGGAGAACAATGGAGTCCCCGGTCGGAGCACTATCTAGTACCCCTCCCAAAGACTCCAAGAAGGTTGGGTACTCTGCACTGCTGCTTGGCCCATAGGCCGAGACAACAGTGAGAGACCTGTCCCCAACCCGAAGGCGTAGGGACACGACCCTCTCATTCACCGGGGTGAACTCCAACACATGGCGACTGAGCTGGGGAGCAATAAGCAATGCTACCCCAGCTCACCGCCTCTCCCCGTGAGCAACGCCAGAAAAGTGGAGCATCCAGCCCCTCTCCAGGAGTTGGGTACCAGAGCCCACGCCCAAGCTGTGCGTGGAGGTGAGCCTGACTATCTCTAGTCGGTACCTCATAACCTCCCGCACAAGCTCAGACTCCTTCCCCCCCAGTGAGGTGACGTTCCACGTCCCAGCAGTCAGAGGCTGTGAGCGCGGACCAGGCCACCTGCCCTCGACTACCACCCAGTCCTCTCTGCACCCGACCCTCATGGCCCCCTCTGTCTTCACCACAAAGAAGACATATTCAAAGCAGCTAATGTCACCTAATGAAAGCAAGCTTTTTGAAAGTCAAATTGACTGTAAGAAACATAAATGACGAAGAAGTAGGAAAAGTAAAAGAGTGAACAGTTAAGAAGTTACAACGATTCTTGAGCATGATTACTATGTACACCCCAAATGTTTGCTTGCAGGTGGTATAACTATCTCTCTTTCTCTCTCTCTTTCATATGTTTTGTGTACAGCCATGGTGAGCCACTGTATATTTTACCAGGCTTCACATTACCAGACGCTGCTCCTCTGAACACCTCAGTGACACAGTAAGTGAAGAAGTCAGAAAAATATTCTGCGACTGATGTGTCACATGTGACGGCGGTCTCTAGCTGAGACTTTTCTTTTCAAACCATGAGGACATATGCACCGACATCTTACAAGTTCTGTTTTTGTTTTTGCTGCAGGCCTGAAATTGAGATGCAGACGCCAAGTACATCCGAGCCTTATGTTGAAAGTCCTTGCAATGCTTTCACGCTGTTCGCGCATAAGCAGAAGGAAGAGGTCATGATAGAGTATGGCGTGGATGACAGCAACATTGTGGATAACATTCTGAAAGACCTGGTAGGTGTTGATACTTGGTAAGTGCAGATACTCCTGGATGTGTTCGGCTGCATGTATCTGAAAGTGTGATATCATCTGTCCACAGTGGAATGATCTACCCATGGAGGAACAGGCCAAGTACTATGACCTGGCGAGAGGAGCAAACACCCTTCACCCCCAGCAGCATCCCAACTGGACAACCACCTACGTTAGTACAACATTCAGCTTACACATATTATCATCATCACTTCATCAGCTCAAGAATTCATGACAAGAATGAGACTGTGTTTTATTACTGAACAGCACATAGAAAGTCTGATGTTTGTGTTTGTGCAGGGTATGAACAACCAGGTCAGGCCCACAACTTCAAACTACATGAACGGTAAGTTATTACTGTGAATAAGAAAATACTTTTAATGTTAAATGCAACATTTCAAACTCAAAACAGGGCCTCTCAAATATATTCAAAGACAAACTGGAACTTTGAACAAACACAACAGAACTCCTGACTTCTCAAATTTGTTTTGCATGTGCACTCTCAGAAGACCAGTACAGTGAGGACACCGTCCAACCTCCCGTCAAGAAGCCGATGAATGCTTTCCTTCTGTTCAATAGAGAGCAAAGACAATTTATCAAAGCCCAGTATAAAGTGTCTGATAGCGCAACCATCAGCAAGATTCTCAGTCAGCAGGTAAGTGTCTGTCCTCCTGTATGGGAAAGACAATTTTGGATGTGTTTTCTCGTGATGGAAAAACAGGGCCGGCTGTGGAAATGTTGGAAACTGTGGTGAGATACAAAGCCGCCTTGGTGCTTGAATGAATTTGATCCCTGCACTGGCACACAATCTTGGGTGCCAGTGAGTAAACTCCTCACAAACTGTTGTAAACTGTACGTAAACTGTGCAAGGCTGTGTGCCAGTGGGCAACGAAAGTTTTGAAATGTTCAAAAATTTCTGGCACACATAAATTTTGTGCCACTTGCGTGAACTAGTTGTGCATTAGGACTGCCATGATTAGTCAACTAGTCACGATTACATCAACTATCAAAACAGTAAGCAACTAATTTAATATTCAACATAATCGGGGTTTTTTTTGAAAAAGCTTATTTTTTTTCTCAAAAATGTTGCTGTAAGTTCTGCTGACTTTCTGTCCTTGACGTACATATGCAGTCGTGGTAATCCGGATCAGCCGTGACGAGAGAAGTTATGCCCATAGATTACCGGCAACAAAGCTCAGTTTACAACAGTTTACAATGAGTTTAGCCAGTGTGAGGATTAAATTCCTTCAAGTGTCAAGGTGGATAAGTTTTCTTTCCCCCCTGCCCCCTGCCCACTGACACTGACCCACACACCACCACCACTACATTACCCCTCCAATAGTGCCTCATCACCACGCACTCATTATGCCATAAAAGTAACGAGACACACTGGAAATGCATTTATCACACTCTTTAAATGAATAGAAGAAAAAACAATGTGCTGAACATCACTCCATGTTGTGTGGGCCGCTGAAGAGGAGGTACTGCTGGCCCACCACCACAAGATGGCGCCCTGCTTGAAGTGCGGGCTTCAAGCAGGAGAGGGCATCGGAGCGACCGGGAGTGACAGCTGTCACTCATCATCCGTACCAGCTGTCACTCATCCACTACACATCACCACCACCATAAAGGCCGGACTGCAACTCCCTCACAAACTCAGTGTAAATTGTTAGGAGCCGTGAATTCTGCTCCCAGAGCGCCGTAGCCCAGGCGCGTGCCTCTCCTTGAAGCAAATTTATAACGTAAGCCACCCGGCTAGCGTCTGACGCGTACATGATGGGACGCTGTGAAAAGACGAGCGAGCACTGCATCAAGAAGTCCGCGCACGTCTCCACACAGCCTCCGTACGGCACCGGGGGGCTTATGTATGCTTCAGGGGAAGGTGGGGGGGTCCGTTGAACGACCAGTGGAATGTCTGTCTCTGGCATTCGGTCAGCAGGAGGAGGTGCTGCAGCCGCGCCCTGAGCATGCGCTTCCACCTGGGCGGTGAGAGCCTCCATCCTACGATTGAGAACAATGCTCTGCTTGGTGACTAAGTCCAACCGAGCAGTAAAAGCGGTTAAGATGTGCTGCAGCTCACCTAACACGCCTCCTGCTGGCACCTGTGCACCTCGCTCTTCCATTGGCTGTTCAAGCGATGGTTGACGCCCCTCGGGATCCATGACGCTGGCCGAGAAATCCTGTTGTGAAAGTGTCGTGACACGGACCCACAACAGGGGGCATTAATGAACGGACAATGGATAAGCCAAAAAGTAACAATTTAATGTTGTGAATCGCACAATGAAGTACAGACAATAACAATATGGTGGAATGTCAATTATACAAAGGTGACGTGTGGGCAGGCTCGAAGATAGAATACGTCTGGCGAGAGAAGAGCCGGATCCCACACAGCAACTCCACCTCCCCGCCGAGAAATCAGCTACCATTCAGGTAACTTCTCTGCTGAATCTGAAGACCTTGTGTAATACTCTGATATCATTTGCAGCCGTTTTCCTGTGACGGTGTCCTTATCTGCGGTATTGGCGTTTGGTGTGGACTGCGATGGCTTCGCCTCACACCCCACCCAGATAAGTGGTTGTCTCAGGAGCTGTTTGAGTGTGTTGTCGGAGGTGGAGGTTCTCCCTCCTAACTAAACACAGACTGTGGGATTACTGAGTGTGCGAACTCGCACTCATCAATACTGTTTCTGTTCTCTGCCAGCAGTACCGGGTCTGACTGCTGAAGACAGCGGCCACCTGGGGCGCAGGGCTTGGCGGCTCCGGTGTTCTTCAGATCCGTTGGTGGTGGAAGCTGTGTGGGATCCGGCTCTTCTCTCGCCAGACGTCTTCTATAAAAAAAAAGTTGATTGATTGATTGATTCTATCTTCGAGCCTGCCCACACGTCACCTTGTGTGTAATTGACATTCCACCATATTGTTATTGTCTGTACTTCGTTGTGCGATTCACAACATTAAATTGTTACTTTTTGGCTTGTCCATTGTCCGTTCATTAACGCCCCCTGTTGTGGGTCCGTGTCACGACACTTTCACAACACTCCACACTCAAAAAATGGCTCTTTGGATGAACTCAATTCAATTACATGCAGGATTTTCATGTAATAAATATATGTAGTCCCAACTCAATTAAATTACATTATCTTATGTGGATGTGTTTTATTTGAGTTTAGGCGACATATATTTATTAGATGGAATCTGATCCAATGAGTCAGTTTCTTTGAGTGTATCACACAAACAAATGACTCATTGGATGAACTCAGTTCAATTATGGGCAGGATTTCCATCCAATAGAATAGAATGCTTTTTATTGTCATTATACAGAAGGTACAACAAAATTAAAAGACAACTCCCGTAGTGCAAAAGTATAAAAGTAAATATAAAAAGACAAATAAGAGTATATACATATATTTACAAGGAGCCAGTAGGTGTATATAAATAGATGTCTGTACTATTCATTGCATTAATCTTTATAAAAAATAAATGCAATGAATAGTGCAGACTGTAGGCTAATAAGCATTCAATACCCGTATTGCACTTGGGTAGAACATGTTGAGTCTGAATGTGCGGGCCTTGATGGACCGGTACCTCTTTCCTGAGGGCAGCAGTGAGAACAGCTGTGCCCGGGGTGTGAACCATCGAAGCATGCTTCTGGCCCTGCGCAGACATCTGGTGTTATAGATGTCTGACAGAAAGGACAGCTGCACTCCTATGATGTTCTGTGCTGACTTCCTGACTTTCTCCAGAGCCTTCTTGTCAGCCTGAGAGCAGCTCCTGTACCACACCAAGATGTTGTTGGTGAGGACGCTCTCTACAGAACACCTATAGAAGAACAGCAGCCGTTCCTGGGACAGGTTGACCTTCCTCAGTGACCTTAAAAAGTACACCAATGCCCTTTTTCAGAAGGGTGTTGGTGCCCCATGTAAGGTCCTGAGAAATGTATGTTCCCAGGAACTTGAAGTCACTGACCCTCTCTACGGTGTCTCCCTGAATGAGAAGGGGGGGGGGGGGGTCCTCCCTCTTCCTCCTAAAATCTAGCACCAACTCCTTTGTCTTTGAGGAGTTAAGTGCCAGGTTATTCAGGGAGCACCAAGTGGTGAGGTTCAGGACCTCCTCTCTGTAGGCCGTCTCATCGTTGTTGGGAATCAGCCCAACCAGAGTAGTGTCATCCGTAAATTTGCCAAAGATGTTGCTGCTTTGGGTTGGTGCACAGTCATGGGTGTACAAAGTGTACAGCATGGGGCTGAGCACACAGCCCTGAGGGGCCCCAGTGCTCACTGTCAGCACTGAGGAGTGGTGGGACCCCATCCTGACTGACTGCAGATGGTTTGGTGAGAAAGTCTCTGATCCATCTGCAGGTGTGCTCTCCAATGCCCAGACTGCGCAATTTGAACAACAGTCTGCTTGGAACAAGTGTGTTAAAAGCAGAACTGAAGTCCACGAACGGCATCCTCGCATAATTGTCAGACTGTTCAAGATGTTGACACACTGTGTGGAGGGCTGTGTTGATGGCATCACCTGTGGACCTGATGGCTCTGTATGCGAGTTGGTTCTGATCAAGGCTGGGAGGCAGTGGGGATTTTATGTGCCTCAGCACTAGCCTTAAATATATGTAGTCCCAACTAAATTAAATAAAATTATCTTGCATGGATGTATTGGGGCTACATATATTTATTAGATGGAAATTGTGCACATAATTGAATTGAGTTCATCCAATGCATCAGTTTTTTGAGTGCAGAACAACATTAAACAAAGATTCCCATATCACAAAATACAAACAATTCTCAGGCACAATTTAAGTGTGTATCTATCTATCTCTCTGTCTATGTATATGTATATGTGTGTGTTTTTTAATTTACGTCATCTGTCCACAGTGGAAATATCTGAGCCAACAAGAAAAGTCAAAATACACTGAAAAGGCTGCAAAAGAAAGACAACTCCATAGACAGTTGTACCCCAAGTGGTCAGCTAAACAAAATTACGTGAGTACAACCCGCTTATTTATTAAGTCACACATGCTGCATGTTATTGTCACTACATTAATGAAGTCACAATGAGAATGAACGCTGTTTGTACAAGTTGACAGCATGCAGAATGTTTAATGTGTTTGTTTTGTTGCAGGGTAAAAGAAAGAAGAGCAGGCAGAGAAGGATGGAAGGTAAAGTCCTATTAATGTGAAAGAGAAAATATGTTGAGGTGAAATGCAAAGACTTCAGTTTTCCTGCCACAAACTCCACTTTTAAGCAGTTCAGATATTTTAGACAGTGCTGAAGTAAGAACTTTGGCATGGCCATTACAGAAGCTTTGTGACAGTCTGATTTATTCCGTTAACAACCACCACTGATGTGTGTTTGGGTCATAAATGGAGCTTTCAGGCGTCTGACATTTAGAAATTTCACGTTTTAGTTTTAGATCCATTTTCAGTGAATCTGTTTCTTATCAACTCCAAAATCTTGGGCATGTGGAGCCCTGTTTAATGAAACCTTTTTAAAATGTAAATAGGTCTTTTCATGAACACAACAGAAATTTTGACATTTTTGTATGTTTTTAATTCAATAATTCAAAACTTTACATTTCCAGTCAAGTCAGTGATATAGCGTTGTTTGTTATGCACTTGCAGCATCCGAAGAACTGTCACAGTTCAAGAAGCCTCATTTGATGTCAGGATATGACGAGAGACGTCAGACACAGGAGAGACCACATGAAGATCAACAGTTCCAAAGTTCAAGAGTTTCCACAGAAGTGAGCATTGCGTTCCAGCCACTCCCTGAGGCCATTCATCAGCTCATCGAGGAATTATTGTCAGATGATGTAGGTGTACATACTTGGGTCCTGGAAAGTCACTTTTGGGCCTATTTTTGTGGACATGCAGCAGCCAGCACTAGCAGCACAATGACAAGTTGATATTTTCCTCACATCAAAATCCACATTGTACATCTATTTGGTGCTTTTATGCCAACACATAGTGCACGACAATGATGTCTGCAAATATGCAAGAGTTTCATTTTAATGAGGCAAATCAAAGATGCGATAGAAAGCTCATTTATGCTCAACGTTGAATATGGACATGGATGGGGGGGGGGGGGGCGCATTCTTTCTGGGCTGTGCATTCATTTCATCCATGTTTGTGTCTGTTTTCAGAAAAGATATGAATGAAATGGAGCCGAAGTCCTAGAAACTGTGAGGGCAGTGCAGCCACAGTTCGATTGAGACATAACACAAGCAAAAGGACAGAATGAAAACATTTAACAATGAGGGAATACTTCAGTGAAAGTTTCATGTATGTTCTGCACAGTATGCAAATGTGAAATATTCCTGAAATTGGACATTGGCCATATTGGAATTCTGCAACTTAGCTACTGTGTCTGCTACTGTGGAACAACTGTTTAAATTTCCAAAGCTTCTATGCAACTCAATCGCATAAAATTCCAACTCTTACCTTAATCCCATCCTAAATCATTTAAGATAAATGTAATTTGCAAAATTATTGGGCAGCTGCACTTTAAAAAAGGAACTGCTGTCTTAATGACAAAAATTGAAGTAACACTTTAAATAGATTTTTTTTAAGTTATTTCAACTTTCAACTGACTTAATGCCACAAGACTTCTCTAGTTAAGTTGAAATAACTACTTTAAAAAAAAATGCAAATTGTTATATCACTTTTTCTCCTTGACAGTGATTAATTTCTAATACGTCTTAAACTGTTGCCATGTTTGATGTTGTCAGGACCCTTTGAGCCTGTGCAGTGCCCTCTAGTGGATGTATTGCTTCACAGCTGTGCCAACATAATGGATGTATGGATATAGGTGGGCAGTGATGGTTACTTCATTTGAAATACATGTATAGATTTACACACATAAATGGAGCATAAATGAGCCTTTAGTGTTTATGTGGAAACTGGCTTTTAGTCTGATGGGTTTCCAAAAAGAGTTTCCAGGTAAAGTGTTAATTATGACAAAAAAACAAACAAACAAACAAAAAAACACACACAACTGCAAAGCAACAAAAAGTACAGAATGATTTCTCTGTTTTATGAACAGGTAAGAAAAGACACCCAAACTGCTGAGATAAGAGAAGGTCAAATTGCTGGATGTGAGTGGAAAAGAGAAGAAACCCAAGCTGTTGAATGTAAGAGGAAAAGAGAAGAAACCCAAGCTGTTGAATGTAAGAGGAAAAGAGAAGAAACCCAAGCTGTTGAATGTAAGAGGAAAAGAGAAGAAACCCAAGCTGCTGAATGTAAGAGGAAAAGAGAAGAAACCCAAGCTGTTGAATGTAAGAGGAAAAGAGAAGAAACCCAAGCTGTTGAATGTAAGAGGAAAAGAGAAGAAACCCAAACAGCTGAAGTAGCTCAACCACAGGGGACGGCCGACGTGAACTGGGCCGTCCACATCCAACAGAACACTAACTGGTTAGCCCATGTGAGTATGATATGCTCATGTCATACATGTTGTCTGTTCATGCCACAGATAACAAGCACACTTCTTTATATAAATATCATTTATAGAAAGTGTAATGTGTTTTTTAATTTATTTATTTTAGGTTCAGCAGCAGACAAAGGTGGAGCCTCTCACTGGATTTGAAGGTAAGATAATATTTCTCACACACACTCACGCACACACACACAAACATCTTCAACAGGTAAAACACAAGATGAAACAAAATTGTGTCTTCCTGATCTTGGTTTTACATTGTGATGTCGTATCCGTGAAGTAGTTTTGACGTGATTCTTAAAATCAAATCAATTTTATTTATATAGCACCAAATCTCAACAAACAGTTGCCCCAAGGTGCTTTATATTGTAAGGCAAAAGCCATATAATAATTACAGAAAAACCCCAACGGTCAAAACAACCCCCTATGAGCAAGCACTTGGCGACAGTGGGAAGGAAAAACTCCCTTTTAACAGGAAGAAACCTCCAGCAGAACCAGGCTCAGGGAGGGGCAGTCTTCTGCTGGGACTGGTTGGGGCTGAAGGGAGAGAATCAGGAAAAAGACATGCTGTGGAAGAGAGCAGAGATCAATCACTAATGATTAAAAGCAGAGTGGTGCATACAGAGCAAAAACAGGTGAATAAAAAGAAACACTGGGTGCATCATGGGAACCCCCCAGCAGTCTAAGTCTATAGCAGCATAACTAAGGGATGGTTCAGGGTCACCTGATCCAGCCCTAACTACAACCCTGGCAAAAATTATGGAATCACCGGACTCGGAGGATGTTCATTCAGTTGTTTAATTTTGTAGAAAAAAAAAGCAGATCACAGACATGACACAAAACTAAAGTCATTTCAAATGGCAACTATCTGGCTTTAAGAAACACTATAAGAAATCAGGAAAAAAAATTGTGGCAGTCAGTAAGTAAGTACTTTTTTAGACTGAGCTAAGGGAAAAAAATATGGACTCACTCAATTCTGAGGAATAAATTATGGAATCACCCTGTAAATTTTCATCCCCAAAACTAACACCTGCATCAAATCAGATCTGCTCATTAGTCTGCATCTAAAAAGGAGTGATCACACCTTGGAGAGCTGTTGCACCAAGTGGACTGACATGAATCATGGCTTCAACACGAGAGATGTCAATTGAAACAAAGGAGAGGATTATCAAACTCTTAAAAGAGGGTAAATCATCACGCAATGTTGCAAAAGATGTTGGTTGTTCACAGTCAGCTGTGTCTAAACTCTGGACCAAATACAAACAACATGGGAAGGTTGTTAAAGGCAAACATACTGGTAGACCAAGGAAGACATCAAAGTGTCAAGACAGAAAACTTAAAGCAATATGTCTCAAAAATCGAAAATGCACAACAAAACAAATGAGGAATGAATGGGAGGAAACCGGAGTCAACGTCTGTGACCGAACTGTAAGAAACCGCCTAAAGGAAATGGGATTTACATACAGAAAAGCTAAACGAAAGCCATCATTAACACCTAAACAGAAAAAAACAAGGTTACAATGGGCTAAGGAAAAGCAATCGTGGACTGTGGATGACTGGATGAAAGTCATATTCAGTGATGAATTTCGAATCTGCATTGGGCAAGGTGATGATCCTGGAACTTTTGTTTGGTGCCGTTCCAATGAGATTTATAAAGATGACTGCCTGAAGAGAACATGTAAATTTCCACAGTCATTGATGATATGGGGCTGCATGTCAGGTAAAGGCACTGGGGAGATGGCTGTCATTACATCATCAATAAATGCACAAGTTTACGTTGATATTTTGGACACTTTTCTTATCCCATCAGTTGGAAGGATGTTTGGGGATGATTAAATCATTTCTCAAGATGATAATGCATCTTGCCATAGAGCAAAAACTGTGAAAACATTCCTTTCAAAAAGACACATAGGGTCAATGTCATGGCCTGCAAATAGTCCGGATCTTAATCCAATTGAAAATCTTTGGTAGAAGTTGAAGAAAATGGTCCATGACAAGGCTCCAACCTGCAAAGCTGATCTGGCAACAGCAATCAGAGAAAGTTGGAGCCAGATTGATGAACAGTACTGTTTGTCACTCATTAAGTCCATGCCTCAGAGACTGCAAGCTGTTATAAAAGCCAGAGGTGGTGCAACAAAATACTAGTGATGTGTTGAAGCGTTCTTTTGTTTTTCATGATTCCATAATTTTTTCCTGAGAATTGAGTGATTCCATATTTTTTTCCCTCTGCTTGGTCTAAAAAAGTAACCGTTACTGACTGCTACAATATTTTTTTTTTCCTGATTTCTTATAGTGTTTCTTAAATCCAGAAAGTTGCCATTTGAAATGACTTTAGTTTTGTGTCATGTCTGTGATCTGCTTTTTTTCTAAAAAATTAAACAACTGAATGAACATCCTCTGAGGCCGGTGATTCAATAATTTTTGCCAGGGGTTGTATTAGCTTTAGCAAAAAGGAAAGTTTTAAGCTTAATCTTAAAAGTAGAGAGGGTGTCTGTCTCCCTGATCCGAATTGGGAGCTGGTTCCAGAGGAGAGGAGCCTGAAAGCTGAAGGCTCTGCCTCCCATTCTACTCTTACAAACCCTAGGAACTACAAGTAAGCCTGCAGTCTGAGAGCGAAGCGCTCTATTGGGGTGATATGGTACTATGAGGTCCCTAAGATAAGATGGGACCTGATTATTCAAAACCTTATAAGTAAGAAGAAGAATTTTAAATTATATTCTGGAATTAACAGGGAGCCAATGAAGAGAAGCCAAGCCAATATGGGTGAAATAAATAGGTAAAAGTCTATAAAGTGAAATCCTGATCCAGAATCCGGATATGGATCACTTCCAAAATTTAATGGAGTCTTGCATAGCCTGATATCTATCTGTGCTTAAAATTTCATCAAAATCTGTGCAGACGTAGTCCTGCTAACAGACAAATAAATACATATATAAATGCAGATTATTGTATTATATCCTTGGCTGACGTAATAAAAAAGAAAAATCAGAATTTGTAGTTTTTTCACATGAAGGATTATTTGATTTATTCTGATCTAAAAGTTTTAAAAATCCTGATGGAATGACCAGTGTCTTTGTTCACATTGCAGCTCTGACAACGACGGCGCCACCACCAGAGACAGGACACGTTAAAAAACCACCTAATGCCTTCATGATCTTCAGGAGGGAGGAGAAAGACCGTGTCATGGCGGAATGTAACGCGAGAGACAGCTGTCACCTTAATAAGATTCTGGGAGATGTGGTAAGTGTGGATCCTCCTGTGTGTGGGTGGGTGTGTGTCCATGATCACCGACAGTGTGATGTCTTCTGCCCACAGTGGAAAAATATGACACAGGAGGAAAAATCCAAATACTTTGAAAAGGCCAAACGAGAAAAAATGCTCCACTCACAGCTGCACCCACACTGGTCATTCAGAGATAGCTACGTGAGTACAGTCTGCTCACATTCTGCTCACACATGTTGCATATTACCATCACTGCACTGGAGTTAATGAATTCTTGATCAGAGTGAAACTTCTTTTAGTTATTTGATCAAAACTGTTTGTTCTGGTGTAGGGCATGAAGAAGAAGAAGAAGAAGACGACCTGGCCATAGCACTGTCTGTAAGGTAAGAAAGTGGACAAACACTTTTTTTTTTTTTTTTTTTTTGCTGTGATATTTCAATAGCTTTAAAATGAGATGATGCACCTCAGAAGCTTGTCCAGTGCAAAGTAAATGTAATACCAGAAAGCACTCAGAGAGTGTGTACCTCTACCAAAGCCACATACTGCAAGAAATGTCTGGATTCAAAATATGTTCTTGATCTAATTAAAATTTAAAATCCTCCATTTTCTAGGACATTATCCACCCCCACCCCCACCCCCGCCCTCATCCCCCCCAACCTCAACAACAATGTGCTGTGGACACTTTCCAGTTCCTGTGATCCACCATCTCCCGGGATCTGAAGTGTACTTCCTCAGACACCTCAGGAAGTTCAACCTGCCCCAGGAACTGCTCATCATTCTCTACACATCCATCATCCAATCTGTCCTGTTTATCTCCATCTCTGGTTGGTTTCCCTCTGCATCCAAACATGACAGGCACAGACTTCAACAAAATGTCAGGTCTGCAGATAAAGTCATCAGAGCCAGCCTGTCCTCCAGCCAGGACTTATACCGGTCTGGGACCAGGAAGCGAGCTGGTAACATCTCTGCAGACCCCTCACACCCTGGATACACAGTTTGTACTCCTCCCCTCTGGTTGACGTTACAGAGCTCTGTATGACAAAACAACCAGACAGAGGAACAGTTTCTTTCCACAGACAATCACACTGATGAACAATTAAACCTGCCAAAAAAACTCACAAATTCATAACCCTCATGTACAACTTCAGCCTGTTTGTCTGTTTCTCCTTTGTATGCATTTTTACTGCACATTGTATTTGCACTTTTTTTTACTATGAATTATTTAGTGTTTAGTGTATATTTATACATGCTTGTACAGATAAAGTACAGTTCAAACCGGAGTCAAATTACTTGTATTCTTTGAGGATATCTGGCGAATAAAGACTATTCTAATTCTGATTCTGACTCTGATTCTGATTCTAACTACGAGCCACGAGTGTCTCTGCCTTCAGAAGTCTTGCTGCACACTTGCACAGAGGAGGACCTACCACAAGACGACTGGACTGAAACCTGTACATCTGGATGTGGAAGTTGTTTTGTTGATCCAGAAAGACACTTTGAGTTTGCAACTATGAAAAGTGTCTCTGTAACAATAAACTGCCTTTTCAAAAGACTTAGATTTTCAGTTACTAAGTTATAGTAAAAATTACAAAATCTTATTTTTCCTGTGACATTTTGTCTAAATGGTGCACTCTGTAAAGTTGCATGTTACACACACATCTATCATCTTCCAGAAAAAGTGCGATCCAATGACCTTCTTGCTGTGAGGCAGCAGTGCTAACCACTAAGCCACCTGCGCCATTCTTTTTGCGATTTTTTTTTGAAATTTTTTTTAACAACACGTAATACAAACAGGACACATCTCAAATCTCATAAACAAAAATAGTAATTGCAACTGAGCAACATAACATACGTTGTTTGTTTCAGCAAAGAACAGAAACATAAATACCTCCAAAAAGGTCAAAAGGGCATCATTACATTAACTGAACTTGTTCTAGCAAGGAGAACAATTTTGAAGCTTTCTTATTTTCTGTAATTTTCAGTGACAAGTGCAGTGCGCGTAGGAAGTTTGTATTCCTGTAGAAAATTTGGAGCTTAAGTTGATTTTTCATGGATGGTCGTATGAGGCTGTGTTTGAAGGTGAGATGTACAAAGAGGTGTACTCAGGGGCGTAGGTTTGCATATGGACCATAGGGACAAGTCACAACCAATATTTTGGGATGGCAAAATAGTCCCTACCAATATTTAGCATTTTTTTTATATATCAAAATCATTCACTATTTTTTTGCGAACTCGATACTATCATTTTAGTCGTCACGTTTTGTGTTTTCGACGTGCCAGAGTGACAGGGTTACCCATGTTGCAATTTCATTGGCTCACGTTCTTCTCACATGGACGTAAACAAAGCGCATCTCGTGGCAGGCAGTGCTTCATTTGTAAAGTGGGAGGTCCCGGAGCGCAGAGGATGGGTGGCTCCGGTGCAGTGTTGCCAGATGTACGATAATTATCGTATTTGTACGATAGTTTTGCCCTCTGTACGATCAATAATGGGGAAAAATCCAATATGTACGATAATTTCAGTTGGTTGCCCAAACACGCATCTCTCTCTGACACCCAAGAATCATTTTGCAGGCGTTGCACTCAGGCGGCATCAAAGACACACCACACACAGGGCTGCTGCTGGCTTTGGGCGACCGGGACAAAGTCATTTGAAAGCCCGCCCCCTCTCTATACAAGTTCCCATCCAATCCCTGCAGGACAGGAAGATTCCCCAACCAACATCTTTTTTTTTTTTCGAAACTTTATTTCAACAAATGCAATAACAAACGAACAAAACACAAGAGCAAAGAGATATACAAGAAAAATAAAAAAAAAGGTTCAAGTTCCTTATGGAGGTGTCAACATTTTTCTGTGTTCAACAAAATCTGCACAAGTGGCATCGGATGACGACAGCGACCTCGAGGTTGAATTCGACTCTTTCTAGTCTGGTAATTAACACGTTTGTGTCCCTTCACAGAAAAAAAAAATCTTTCTAGTCTGGTAGTGCATTTGCTTGTGCATTTGTGTTCTTTCTGTGCCATAGTTTCCCCATTACTATAATTACTGTTTAAAAATGTGACAAAATTCTTTGTAAATTAAAAAAAAAAAAACAAAACGCAAAAATAGCTACGTTGTATGCGTTTTGTTTGTGTACGATAATTTCTCCCAAAATACGATAATTTTGAGGTTTTGGTACGATAGTTTCATATTTCATATCTGGCAACACTGCTCCGGTGCAGAAAAACAAGAAGGGCGGGGCTTGCGAACAATGCTGTGCGCCACACTTAAAATAAACTGCACACCCACACAAACACATCTTCACAAATGACACTAACACCCTGCCTTTTCCTCAAAAATTACTACATTTATGTTTGCTGTCTGTCTCTGTACTTTTCTGTCAGTTTTGCGCTCTTTTTCATACTTTTCCCTCGTTTCAAAAGTCACCGAACGCACTTTACCGTAATATATGCAACATATAGCATACTGTTGGAAAGCACGGGTTCTTGGCTTGCTGTCAGTGTTGAAATTTTTCAGAGTGAGGGCTTACATGAGAACTTACGGTAATGAGAATCAGCGGCGCACTAGTGTGAAACTTTCGTGTTTTTCCTCTGCGTTATGACATCACAGGCTTACGTTTACCGTAATACACCATATGTTATTGGAAATCCCTTTTTTTTTTTTTTGGCAAATTAGGTTGCCAGATACCTACAACTGCATTATTGATGAAGAGAATAGATTATACATCTGGGTTGCAAAAACTTTTTTTTTTTTTTTTTTTAGCTCCACAAGTATATTTTTTGTTGTTGTCTTGTTCTCTCAGGTGTAGGCCTATAGAATAGATTCGTGATTTTGGGTGCAGTTTTGTTATTTAAGCTATTTGTTTGTTTGCCTACACACTTAATATTGTAAATAAAGTGTTAAATTATTCAGCATTATGTCGTCATATGTTATGTATTATGCTGTACTTGTGCGTCTAATGGTATGAGTGGGTTAGGGGGTGGTGGTGGGCAGGGGGGCCGGGGGGGTGGTATTGTCCCTATCAAAGCTGAGACCAAACCTACGCCCTTGGGTGTACTTACTCTTACATAGTTTTAACAGACAAAGTGTACATTTGTTAAGACAGGGTTGACATTGAGATACAAAGAAGCACGCTAATACAGTTATTTTAAGAAAATGACTGACATTCATCCAACATGATCAGACATATATTCATAGAGATATAGGAAGGAATAAACACAGTACATGAACGAGCACAAACATATGGATGTGAATACAGCAGTTATTGATCATGTAAGTCAGGGACATTTAGGTTTGTTGTGAAATGTGTGGATTGATATGTGAGCCACAAGTGAGCCGACGACTTACATTCTAACATTTGAGGTAGAAATAAATTTCGATCCAATACAAAAATTCAAAAGCCACTTGGCACTATTTAAAGATATTTGATCTACATGTGGAATTGATAATGATAATAATAATGAAAATAAATTCCCAAAATTTTTACAATACAGGATGCACATCATCATGCTATGTGCAAGCCATATCCGAAAGCTGAGGCCGATCTGACAAACAGAGAGATTTGCAAGCCACAAACTCGCACTCACACAGATTCTTGCTTTATAAATAGATTTACTGACTTTTGAACTCAATCTTCCAGTGAAAAGATTTGTTCTTGAAATACGTATCTGCATTCATGAATATAAAAAACTTTCTAAATAAAATAATATTGTTGATGACATTCTACATTCTTGTTTTCATTTTTTCTATTCATTTATTTATTTTTTTACCCAGTTTTACAGTCAAAGGTGACAGCACAAATTTTTACCACCTCAGGATATCACACCAGAAAACCTGTAGAAAGTCAGAAAGAAAAACAACAACAAAAACCCAAATGATCCAACTCTTCAATTTCTTTTTCACAAAATATGCAATTATTAGATTGGAAGTTAAATTTTAATTGCAGAAATTAATGTGTTGGGTAAATCTCATTTAGGATTTTAAAATACAATTTAGAAAGGGAGTGAAAATGAGATTTAATCTTTTCTTAACCAAAAAGGAAGAAGTGGCATTAACAAGATTGCGACTTGGTCACGTCAACTTAAACACCTTGTTTTTACTGCAGAAACGTGTAGTTGCGAACTTAAAATACGCCGAACTTAAAATAACCGAGAACGTCCAAAATATCATCAAGCAAGACAAATGTTACTTTCTCAAATTAATGCAAATAGCTTGACATTAAATTTACAGACTATATTGCAAAAAAGGTCTGGGGAAATTTCTTTACATTTTTTGTTTTCGTGTCTGAAATTTTAATCGGATCACACTCCGGTCCATTGGTGGCGGTAATGCACAAGAAAATGTGTTGCCAACTGCTATTACATAGAACGAAGAAGAATGGTCTTCCGTGTTGGTCATTGATATTTACCGTTTTTGCCTAAGAAATTAAGTTTTGTGTTTTTATTTTTTTATTTTTTTAAGTGAGTACACATACTGGGGAAACAAAACAACTTACTATATATTTCTTGTAAATCCACAGTGTAACTTTATTTGGTATTGGTCGAAGTGAGTTTCAGTTTGGAGCGAAAAACAATGCTACCCGGCATCTAGCATGCTACTGTAGGCTACATGCTACAGTTAGCCTGTCAGCGTGAGCGAGATTAAATTATAAACTTCTTCTACTGCAGTTTCTTGTAGCTCCGCGGTTAAAAAAATGAAGTGTCATTACGAAGTGTTGGGTGTGAAACGAGACGCAGGAGATGATGATTTAAAGAAAGCTTACCGCAAATTAGCTCTGAAATGGCATCCAGGTGAGTTGTAGCACTTTCAATTATCATTAGTGACTAAAGTCTTGATTTTATCTAATTAATGATACACTAGAGAGCTCTGTTATCAATTTGACAATAATGGCAGTATGCCCAGCATGTAATGATTTAACTTAAACTGTTAAAGTTGTCGGCAAAGTTTTTATTTTGTACAGCATATTTTGATTTGAAAGTAGGGTGGTGGTGGCCAAGTGGCTAGCGTGCTTGGTTTTAATGGTTCCCAGTGTCGCAGTCAGAACGGTCCCCCTGCCTTCATTTAATGTGTATACGTCATTTCGGAGCATCAGCAGCAGTTCGCCGATTATTGCCTCATTTCTGCTTAAAACTGCACTCCAGTCATCTGTCTCAGTGACAGATCTCTGAAGCTTTTGTACAACAATCATTTCCACATAAATTCAGAGTTGTTTAGTAATAAAAGAAGGGGTAAAGATCAGAGCATGACACCAGTGTGTCTGAGACTGACTCTCTACTGAGCAAAGGAAATAATGTTATTATTGACCATTAAGCCTGGTTCACACGGCAGGATCTTAAAATTATCTTTAGGTTTCCAAAACCTGAGAGACAACACACGTGAATATAAAAAGTCATGGATCTAACAGGTTTGGTCGTACAGTGTGTGGTGTTCAGCCACATGGTAAGGACAACAACACCACACATGAGCAGATTTCACACACGGACATTCACAGCTCAGACAGGAAATCTTTCAAAATTTCTCGAGATTAAATGTGACTTCATAGTAAACAAATGGAGGCACTTTGTGGACCATTTAAAACAGAGTGAAAAAAACAATAGAAAAAGAAAAGGTGTTCTTTAAAGGAGTAGAGACAGCGCGACCACCGGACTTTCTGGTAAGTCAGAACGGCTGTTTTGATTTTATTTTCCGCTCCGTGCGTCTGTCATCTCACTTTCTGATTGGCCGCACATCACATTCAGCAGGCTGTGAGCTTGTTTTGGTCGGAGGACACCACACACACTGCGATATCGGGCCAAAAAAATCCAACATGTTGAATATCCCCAATTTGCGATCGGAGCGCTCCTGATGTCCTTCTGAGCAGATCAGAGCACTCTGAACACACCACACACAGCAGGAATATCTGTTAAGATTATCTTTAGTGTCATCACGATTGTCGGGACGTCCTTAAGATTGTCGGAAGGGGAAGATTTGGTCCGATATCGGCCTAATTATCCTGCCGGGTGAACCCGATGTAAAACCTCTTAAATCATGCTACAGTCAGTTTTAAGACGAAACGAGGCAATAATCTGTTAATCACTGCTAATGCTCCGACATGACACATGCACACTGAAGGTAGGGGGACCGATTGTACTGCGACACTGGGTTCGCGCATGTGCAGACTAATGTAGAGGATCGCTCAGAGTAGGGGAGTCCTGAGACCCTGACACCGGTTCAAACGTCACGCTTGCCACAATTCTACTTGTAATGTGGAGTTGTGTCAGGAAGCGCATTCAGCATAAAACTTGTGCCAACTTACCGTGCGGACCCACCGTGGATCTGCTATGGTGACTCCGAGTGAACAAAGGAGCAGCCAAAGGGACTTAACTATTTGATTTGAAACTAGAGGTGTCATTACTGAGTGAGATCCTAGATGAAAGGCCCACTTAGGTACAAATCAGATTTATTTATGAAGAGAGTGCAGCTTTATGTACTATAAACAAGCCACATTAGATTACAGCCATCAGCTAATTTCCATCTGTAGAGCCATTAGGTAATTTCCATCTGTTGTCCCTAGTTATGTTCCACAGCATGTTTTTGATCTGAATCAGATATATCAAGGTTTAGTCTGACCACATACAGTTATTCCCGTCTCCATGTTTTTGATATATCGGCTTTGGATGTGGCGACCAGTTAGTCTGCTGTTTTGTGCGTTAGCTCCGAGCACTTCAAGGTGGTGGTGGTGGGGGGGGGGGGAATCATCTCACTGTTTCATAGCATGGTATCAACGCAGTGAAAAACAACAGCACACCCACAGTGACTTTTTAAAGCGTATTTATGCTCTACTTTTTTTTTTTTTCAAATTTGCACCAAGTCAGTTTCAGAACCTTCTGCATAAATACAGTTTTTTGTTTTTGTTTTTTCTTTGTCTTTATATGTTTTCTTCCTGTTCACACAGACTGTGCAGGCACATAGCCACTGGGTTGAGGGGAAGGAATACTCCCAACCCCCTTAGAGTCGAGGTCCAATTTTGAAGACATTTTATATATTTTTGCGTATAATAAGTTGACATTAGATCTGTGTGGAAGCAAGAGCACCCGTGGAGAACATGTAAAAGTCAGATATAAAACACATGAGAGAGATGTAGAATAATGACATGCTGAAATGTTTGAAGAAAAAAAAAAAATATATATATATATATATGTATATACACACCACTCAGATTGCAATAGCCACTCACAGATTAGCCTTTCTGTCCATCATTTACCTGTACTTTGGCATGCTTGGACCAAAAGTTATATTGGATTGGTTCCCACTGACCAATAGCGTTAGCGCTTACTGCCAACAGCTAGCCAATCAGAGCATGGCATACGAAGGTCAGGAACTAGCTGACAGACACTGGTTGAAAAAATGGCAACAAACATGTCAACAACAGCAGAAAATCGTCTGCCAGCGAGGTTTGCTGAGTTCACAGAGGAGGAACTGGTGGAAATATTGAACTCAAAGGATGCAAAAAGCACTAAGAAGGTAGACAAGCACGCTACTGATGTTTTAGAAGCATTCATCGCATCAGAATAAATCATATGCTGTTCACAACAAAATAAATTGATCTAATTTACTTGACTCTTTGTTGTTTGCTTAATTTGGGAGGGGGGTGGAGAACATAACAATTGATGGATGGCAAGTCGTCCAACAAGTTATATTGGACTCGGCTATGCCTCGTCCAATATAACTTTTCTGAATCCAATATTTCTCTATGTTGGACTCCTTACCATCCATTATTTGTATAATATATGGGTGATTCTTAGTCTACGGGCACTTATTATGTCCTTTGATCATATTGTATGAAAAACAGAAAAAAGGGGAAATTTCACACTTTTATAGTTATCTTTACAATGAAAGTGTGTTAAGAAATTTGTTCTAGTAGTCTATGATGACTTTTTCACCTTTTTTCAGCATCATTATATGCAAATATTGCCGTTTTGTGCTTGTCCCACACCCAGACTTTTGCTCTTCAATGATAAGAATGAATGGTAAAGAAACATTTTTTTCTAATGTTTTAAAATATCTCTGAATAAAATATCAGTGAAATAATCAAAACATAATTGGGGTATTCAGTGTCATACAACTGTTGTGATTTCTTTAAACAAAATGTAGTTGTCCCACACTATTGCCGTAATTTCCACCACAACACTGTAATGTCCCCTTAAACAGTTTGTATGAAAGATTGTTTGGGTAGTTTCTATGGAGATAAACAGTGACATCAGAGCACATGTATATAGCGCCAAATCACAACAAACAGTTGCCCCAAGGCGCTTTATATTGTAAGGCAATGGTGTGGTGGAAATTACATTTACAAGGCTAATAGTGCCCGTAGTTAAAGAATCACCCATATATGCTGCATCTTTTTCTGTCATTCACAGGGGAGAGCCTGGTTTGTATTCATCTCAATACAGTTTTCTGACTCAACTTTTGTCAAGCACCTTTTATTTTTATGTACTTATGATGGCAGTTGTTTTTTTGTTTTTTTTTGTAATGAGCTCAGTAATTATTGTGAGCAGTAACTGCTGGGATAGGCTCCAGCCCTCCTGCATAATTGGAGTAAACAGGTATAGAAAATAGTTGGCTGCATAATAATAATAATTAGAACAATATATTTTAAGCACTAAAATATATAATCAGTATTCCTCTGTCAAAGTTATACTGCACCACAGTGAACTTATATGGCAGTCAGGCTCTGTTTGATGATGTTTAAGTTGGATGACAGAAAAGGAAAACATGCCTCCCAGTTTTGCTTGCTTGGTTTTATGTTTCATTTCAAACTACAGCTGTTTTTGTTTTTTCTTTAAAATGTCTAGATAAAAACCTAAACAGTGCTGAGGAAGCTGCAGAACAGTTTAAGCTGATTCAAGCCGCATATGATGTCCTGAGTGATCCACAGGAGAGAGCCTGGTGTGTATTCATCTCAACAGTTTTCTGACAACTTTTCTTTAGTCAAGCAGCTTTTATTTTTCTGTGCTGGTGATGGCAGTTTTTTTGTTCTTGTTTTGTTTTTAATCTTTGATTGCTTTCTGCGTCTTCTGCTGTTTAACAGGTATGACAATCACAGGGAAGCTCTGCTGAAAGGTGGACTCAGTGGAGACTATGAAGACGACAGCATCGACTTGCTCCAGTACTTTACTGTCACCTGCTACTCTGGCTACGGAGATGATGAGAAGGTTGGTGTTCAGTCACGTGTGTAAGGCTCACATTGCTCAGTGCAAATACAAAAAAAACCTGCTGCCAGTGTTTACAGGACATTTTCATCCCTCTATTTCAGAAATGGAAAATTTTGACAGTCATATCAGTAAACCATAACATTGTGATTCTCAGCATCAGTACTTTGTGTTCAGCTTCTTCCTGGTCCACCCATACAACCCCTGCCAAAAATTATGGAATCACCGGCCTCGGAGGATGTTCATTCAATTGTTTAATTTTGTAGAAAAAAAGCAGATCACAGACATGACACAAAACTAAAGTCATTTCAAATGGCAACTTTCTGGCTTTAAGAAACACTATAAGAAATCAGGAAAAAAAAATTGCGGCAGTCAGTAAGGGTTACTTTTTTAGACCAAGCAGAGGGGAAAAAATATGGAATCACTCAATTCTGAGGAAAAAATTATGGAATCATGAAAAACAAGTTAAATGTTGTTATGGTGTGATACAGTTACTGTGACAGAGCATGCAAATATGCATCCTGCAAATTAAAATCCATGATTTTTAGCATCAAAAGCAACAAAATTGGTCCAGCTGCATTTATCATGATTTTTTTTTTTGGGGGGGTCTTTTCGGTATTGGCACCGGAAGGTAGATACAGTAGTGTTCAGAATAATAGTAGTGCTATGTGACTAATAAGATTAATCCAGGTTTTGAGTATATTTCTTATTGTTACATGGGAAACAAGGTATCAGTAGATTCAGTAGATTCTCACAAATCCAACAAGACCAAGCATTCATGATATGCACACTTTTAAGGCTATGAAATTGGGCTATTAGTAAAAAAAAAAAAAAAAAAAAAAAGTAGAAAAGGGGGTGTTCACAATAATAGTAGTGTGGCATTCAGTCAGTGAGTTCGTGAATTTTGTAGAACAAACAGGTGTGAATCAGGTGTCCCTTATGTAAGGATGAAGCCAGCACCTGTTGAACATGCTTTTCTCTTTGAAAGCCTGAGGAAAATGGGACATTCAAGACATTGTTCAGAAGAACAGCGTAGTTTGATTAAATAGTTGATTGGAGACGGGAAAACTTATACACAGGTGCAAAAAATTATAGGCTGTTCATCTACAATGATCTCCAGTGCTTTTAAATTGGACAAAAAAAACAGAAACGTGTGGAAGAAAACGGAAAACAACCATCAAAATGGATAGAGGAATAACCAGAATGGCAAAGGCTCACCCATTGATCAGCTCCAGGATGATCAAGGACAGCCTGGAGTTACCTGTAAGTGCTGTGACAGTTAGAAGACGCCTGTGTGAAGCTAATTTATTTGCAAGAATCCCCCGCAAAGTCCCTCTGTTAAATAAAAGACGTGCAGAAGAGGTTACAATTTGCCAAAGAACACATCAACTGGCCTAAAGAGAAATGGAGGAATATTTTGTGGACTGATGAGAGTAAAATTGTTCTTTTTGGGTCCAAGGGCCGCAGACAGTTTGTGAGACGACCCCCAAACTCTGAATTCAAGCCACAGTTCACAGTGAAGACAGTGAAGCATGGTGGTGCAAACATCATGATATGGGCATGTTTCTCCTACTACAGCCCCTGGCAAAAATTATGGAATCACTGGCCTCGGAGGATGTTCATTCAATTGTTTAATTTTGTAAGAAAAAAGCAGATCACAGACATGATACAAAACTAAAGTCATTTCAAATGGCAACTTTCTGGCTTTAAGAAAGACTATAAGAAATCAGGAAAAAAATTGTGGCAGTCAGTAACAGTTACTTTTTTAGACCAAGCAGAGGAAAAAAATATGGAATCACTCAATTCTGAGGAAAAAATTATGGAATCATGAAAAACAAAAGAACGCTCCAACACATCACTAGTATTTTGTTGCATCACCTCTGGCTTTTATAACAGCTTGCAGTCTCTGAGGCATGACTTAATGAGTGACAAACGGTACTCTTCATCGATCTGGCTCCAACTTTCTCTGATTGCTGTTGCCAGATCAGCTTTGCAGGTTGGAGCCTTGTCATGGACCATTTTCTTCAACTTCTACCAAAGATTTTTGGTGGAAGTTGCTCAAGAAAGCCCTACCATTAATTAATGATTCGATCTTAAATATGATCAATCTATCTTTATTAGTTGGCTATGTATCACAGGCTTTTAAGGTGGCAGTAATTAAACCATTACTTAAAAAGCCATCACTTGACCCAGCTATCTTAGCTAATTATAGGCCAATCTCCAACCTTCCTTTTCTCTCAAAAATTCTTGAAAGGGTAGTTGTAAAACAGCTAACTGATCATCTGCAGAGGAATGGTCTATTTGAAGAGTTTCAGTCAGGGTTTAGAATTCATCATAGTACAGAAACAGCATTAGTGAAGGTTACAAATGATCTTCTTATGGCCTCGGACAGTGGACTCATCTCTGTGCTTGTTCTGTTAGACCTCAGTGCTGCTTTTGATACTGTTGACCATAAAATTTTATTACAGAGATTAGAGCATGCCATAGGTATTAAAGGCACTGCGCTGCGGTGGTTTGAATCATATTTGTCTAATAGATTACAATTTGTTCATGTAAATGGGGAATCTTCTTCACAGACTAAAGTTAATTATGGAGTTCCACAAGGTTCTGTGCTAGGACCAATTTTATTCACTTTATACATGCTTCCCTTAGGCAGTATTATTAGATGGTATTGCTTAAATTTTCATTGTTACACAGATGATACCCAGCTTTATCTATCCATGAAGCCAGAGGACACACACCAATTAGCTAAACTGCAGGATTGTCTTACAGACATAAAGACATGGATGACCTCTAATTTCCTGCTTTTAAACTCAGATAAAACTGAAGTTATTGTACTTGGCCCCACAAATCTTAGAAACATGGTGTCTAACCAGATCCTTACTCTGGATGGCATTACCCTGACCTCTAGTAATACTGTGAGAAATCTTGGAGTCATTTTTGATCAGGATATGTCATTCAAAGCGCATATTAAACAAATATGTAGGACTGCTTTTTTGCATTTGCTCAATATCTCTAAAATTAGAAAGGTCTTGTCTCAGAGGGATGCTGAAAAACTAATTCATGCATTTATTTCCTCTAGGCTGGACTATTGTAATTCATTATTATCAGGTTGTCCTAAAAGTTCCCTGAAAAGCATTCAGTTAATTCAAAATGCTGCAGCTAGAGTACTGACAGGGACTTGAAGGAGAGAGCATATCTCACCCATATTGGCCTCTCTTCATTGGTTTCCTGTTAATTCTAGAATAGAATTTAAAATTCTTCTTCTTACTTATAAAGTTTTGAATAATCAGGTCCCATCTTATCTTAGGGACCTCATAGTACCATATCACCCCAATAGAGCGCTTCGCTCTCAGACTGCAGGCTTACTTGTAGTTCCTAGGGTTTGTAAGAGTAGAATGGGAGGCAGAGCCTTCAGCTTTCAGGCTCCTCTCCTCTGGAACCAGCTCCCAATTTGGATCAGGGAGACAGACACCCTCTCTACTTTTAAGATTAGGCTTAAAACTTTCCTTTTTGCTAAAGCTTATAGTTAGGGCTGGATCAGGTGACCATGAACCATCCCTTAGTTATGCTGCTATAGACTTAGACTGCTGGGGGGTTCCCATGATGCACTGAGTGTTTCTTTCTCTTTTTGCTCTGTATGCACCACTCTGCATTTAATCATTAGTGATTGATCTCTGCTCCCCTCCACAGCATGTCTTTTTCCTGGTTCTCTCCCTCAGCCCCAAGCAGTCCCAGCAGAAGACTGCCCCTCCCTGAGCCTGGTTCTGCTGGAGGTTTCTTCCTGTTAAAAGGGATTTTTCCTTCCCACTGTCGCCAAGTGCTTGCTCACAGGGGGTCGTTTTGACCGTTGGGGTTTTTCCGTAATTATTGTATGGCTTTGCCTTACAATATAAGGCGCCTTGGGGCAACTGTTTGTTGTGATTTGGCGCTATATAAATAAAATTGATTTGATTTGATTTTAAGTTTCTTTATATTTAGTGAGGTTAATTTGAAAGATTTTCAATTGGATTAAGATCCGGACTATTTGCAGGCCATGACATTGACCCTATGTGTCTTTTTGCAAGGAATGTTTTCACAGTTTTTGCTCTATGGCAAGATGCATTATCATCTTGAAAAATGATTTCATCATCCCCAAACATCCTTTCAATTGATGGGATAAGAAAAGTGTCCAAAATATCAACGTAAACTTGTGCATTTATTGATGACGTAATGACAGCCATCTCCCCAGTGCCTTTACCTGACATGCAGCAGCCCCATATCATCAATGACTGTGGAAATTTACATGTTCTCTTCAGGCAGTCATCTTTATAAATCTCATTGGAACGGCACCAAACAAAAGTTCCAGCATCATCACCTTGCCCAATGCAGATTTGAGATTCATCTCGGAATATGACTTTCATCCAGTCATCCACAGTCCACGATTGCTTTTCCTTAGCCCATTGTAACCTTGGTTTTTCTGTTTAGGTGTTAATGATGGCTTTTGTTTAGCTTTTCTGTATGTAAATTCCATTTCCTTTGGGCGGTTTCTTACAGTTCGCTCACAGACGTTGACTCCAGTTTCCTCCCATTCGTTCCTCATTTGTTTTGTTGTGCATCTTCGATTTTTGAGACATATTGCTTTAAGTTTTCTGTCTTGACGCTTTGATGTCTTCCTTGGTCTACCAGTATGTTTGCCTTTAACAACCTTCCCATGTTGTTTGTATTTGGTCCAGAGTTTAGACACAGCTGACTGTGAACAACCATCTTTTGCAACATTGCGTGATGATTTACCCTCTTTTAAGAGTTTGATAATCCTCTCCTTTGTTTCAATTGACATGTTGGAGCCTCTCGTGTTGGAGCCATGATTCATGTCAGTCCACTTGGTGCAACAGCTCTCCAAGGTGTAAGCACTCCTTTTTAGATGCAGACTAACGAGCAGATCTGATTTGATGCAGGTGTTAGTTTGGGGGATGAAAATTTACAGGGTGATTCCATAATTTATTCCTCAGAATTGAGTGAGTCCATATTTTTACTGACTGCCACAATTATTTTTCCTGATTTCTTATACAACCCCTGGCAAAAATTATGGAATCACCGGCCTCGGAGGATGTTCAATCAGTTGTTTAATTTTGTAGAAAAAAAGCAGATCACAGACAAGACACAAAACTAAAGTCATTTCAAATGGCAACTTTCTGGCTTTAAGAAACAATATAAGAAATCAAGAGAAAAAGATTGTGGCAGTCAGTAACAGTTACTTTTTTAGACCAAGCAGAGGAAAAAAATATGGAAACACTCAATTCTGAGGAAAAAATTATGGAATCACCCTGTAAATTTTCATCCCCAAAACTAACACCTGCATCATATCAGATCTGCTTGCTAGTCTGCATCTAAAAAGGAGTGATCACACCTTGGAGAGCTGTTGCACCAAGTGGACTGACATGAATCATGGCTCCAACACGATAGAGATGTCAATTGAAACAAAGGAGAGGATTATCAAACTCTTAAAAGAGAGTAAATCATCACGCAATGTTGCAAAAGATGTTGGTTGTTCACAGTCAGCTGTGTCTAAACTCTGGACCAAATACAAACAACATGGGAAGGTTGTTAAAGGCAAACTTACTGGTAGACCAAGGAAGACATCAAAGCGTCAAGACAGAAAACTTAAAGCAATATGTCTCAAAAATCGAAAAATGTACAACAAAACAAATGAGGAACGAATGGGAGGAAACTGGAGTCAATGTCTGTGACCGAACTGTAAGAAACCGCCTAAAGGAAATGGGATTTACATACAGAAAAGCTAAACGAAAGGCATCATTAACACCTAAACAGAAAAAAAAACAAGGTTACAATGGGCTAAGGAAAAGCAATTGTGGACTGTGGATGACTGGATGAAAGTCATATTCAGTGATGAATCTCGAATCTGCATTGGGCAAGGTGATGATGCTGGAACTTTTGTTTGGTGCCATTCCAATGAGATTTATAAAGATGACTGCCTGAAGAGAACATGTAAATTTCCACAGTCATTGATGATATGGGGCTGCATGTCAGGTAAAGGCACTGGGGAGATGGCTGTCATTACATCATCAATAAATGCACAAGTTTATGTTCATATTTTGGACAATTGAAAGGATGTTTGGGGATGATGAAATCATTTTTCAAGATGATAATGCATCTTGCCATAGAGCAAAAACTGCAAAAACATTCCTTGCAAAAAGACACATAGGGTCAATGTCATGGCATAGGGTCAATGTCAATAAGCAGATCTGATTTGATGCAGGTGTTAATTTGGGGGATGAAAATTTACAGGGTGATTCCATAATTTTTTCCTCAGAATTGAGTGATTCCATATTTTTTTCCTCTGCTTGGTCTAAAAAAGTAACCATTACTGACTGCCACAATCTTTTTTCTTGATTTCTTATAGTGTTTCTTAAAGCCAGAAAGTTGCCATTTGAAATGACTTTAGTTTTGTGTCATGTCTGTGATCTGCTTTTTTTCTACAAAATTAAACAACTGAATGAACATCCTCCGAGGCCGGTGATTCCATAATTTTTGCCAGGGGTTGTACAAGGTTAACTAAAATAGACACTTGTAGTTTTAATCAACCTTGAGCTAATGAATAATACTGATAATAATAAGCAAGCCTGCATGCTGCGATTTCAAAGTTTAAGAGGGCACATATGGCTTAACAAGGTCAACAAAATAGGTATGTGCATGACCGTTTACAGCCATTTAGGTTTTCAAGTCACCACCATAGCACATACACTAAATTGAAAAACTTTACTAATAAATATCTGCTTTTATCTATATTAAAATAACCAAGTGGCCTCTCTGTGCGTATGCTTATGTGTTTTGGGCCAAGGATGAACGGTGTGAAAATGGAAAGTTGATAGGATAAATATTTTTTTGAGAAATTTGTGATTTTAGCTAACTAGTAAACAATGGACATTGTGCTGTAATGCACCATGGGGTTTGGGGTTTTAAATGTTGTTTTTGTGGTTCATATTAGTTTAACAGTGTTGTTAGTATTATTGATTTATTGTGTTTTTGTAGTTCAGTTGGTTTAGTCAATTTAGTTAAGTGTTATGTTGCTATTACCATGGGTGACTTAAGTGTCATGCTCCTGGTACTATATGTGAAAAGTGTAGTGCTTTTAATGTCTTCTGCTGCAGTCTCTGTCAAATTAAAAGCACCTGCTTACAGCAGAATACAGAAAAGATAAAAAGCTCTGCATGCGTGTGTACAATTTTGATCATGCACAAACTGTGGAGAGCTGACATTTGCTGTTTTGGTATGTTTGTGTATTTTGGGTCAATGATGAACGCCACCAAAACCAAACATTGATTGGACTAATATTTTTAGAGAAGCTAGCTAACAACACTGAACATTGGACATTGATATTTACATTCTGGACTCACATCAAACCAGCAGGGGGCAGTAAATCATCTGTATATGAAAAGCGTGTGATTTCTTTTTTTTTTTTTTTTTTATTGTAAGTACATAATATAATGACAAAATAGAAGTTAAAATAAAATAATAGTAATGGTGTGTATATAATAGCAAGAACCTAAGCAATTTATAAATACATTAAGACAGTAAATTAACATTAAAAATTACATAATTAACAGGAAATGGAAGGGTTGGGTTCTTCTTCAAAAAACTGTTGACATCTAAGGTTCTAAAACATTCTTGAATCACACACCATTGCAACTCATACAAACTTTGCACATTGTCACTTACCTATTTTATAAACACTACCCAATCTGAGGCCCCTGGATCCCCACCGGCAACACGGTAGTGTATTAATAAGGCAAGGAACACAGAAAAGCAGCATGTCAAGTGTTCCTGCATCATTCACCCATTTTGAACATAGAAATCTGAGGACATTCTGCTCAGTTATTATTTACTTTCCACTCAAACATACTGTCATAGCACACCACAACTGGTCATAGTCAGAGTGTTTCATTCAAGCTATTTAAAATTCTGAAAAGACCATTTCATTCTGAGGCTTACATAAATAAGAGGATTTTTTAATCTCTGCTCTTTGTAGGGCTTTTACACAGTCTACAGGAATCTTTTTGAGACCATTGTGAAGGAGGAAATGGAGCACTGCAGGGTTGAAGATAAAGAGGATGAAGACGACTTTCCTCCATTTGGAGACTCTCAGAGTGATTACGATGCAGTAAGTCTACCCCACACCTGAAACACAATTTGAGGAGGAGGATCACCAGAAATGTGAACTGTGAGTCATTAAGGTGGTGATTTTTCAGTCAGCACGTCACCACTTTCCAGGTCGTCCATGTCTTTTACGGCTACTGGCAGAGCTTCTGCACTCGGAAGAACTTTGCTTGGAAGGAGGAGTATGATACGAGGCAGGCGTCTAACCGCTGGGAGAAGCGGGCCATGGAGAAGGAGAACAAGAAGACCAAAGAAAAGGCACGAAAGGAACGCAACGAGCTGGTGAGGCAGCTGGTGTCATATGTTCGCAAGCGAGACCGTCGCGTGCAGGCCCACAGGAAGCTGGTGGAGGAACAGAATGCTGAGAAAATCAAGAAGGTAGAGGAGCTGAGGCGTAAGCAGAAGCTCAGCCAGGCTAAGTGAGTTGGAAGACGTTACTTTTTGTGTTGAATTTCTGTATGCTCTCGACTGTAAAATGCACACATTCCTCATGTGCTCTGCTGTGTGTTGTCAAAGACTGGCAGAGGAATACAAGGAACAGAGCTGGGCGGCCATGTCTGAGCTTGAGAAGGAGCTGCAGCAGATTGAGGCTCAGTATGGAGAGGAGTTTGGAGATGCATCGGAGTGTGAGGAAGAAGAGCAGGACGCAGACACCCAGGAGCTGACTAATGGGAATGGTGGAGGTCAGTGTGTAATTCAGCATAACACCTTTTGACCTGAAAACTGTCTAAATCACTGAGTGATACGTGTCGTACAGTCAGTGTACATCATTAAACAGGCCAGTGAGAGTTTCAGGCAATTAACCAAAGTTGAGTTGAAAGGGAATGTTTAATGCTTGTTCCCAAGTGTGTAATTTTGCGAGGTGCATTGCGTGGAAACGTGAGGCTCCGAAGTGCAAAAATCTAAAGTTAAAGCGAGAGGGAGGGCCACCCAGATTTCACTAAACTGACAAAATTTACTTTGTACTGAAATCTAAGCATTATAATGTAGGTTTACATAGATTAGATTAGATAGAATTTTATTAATCCCATGGGACGACTCCCTCAGAGAAATTGAGGTTCCAGTAGCACAGGGTAAGAAGCACACAGAGTATCAAGAGTAAAAGTAAATAACAGTTTGCAAAATACAAATATCAGAAATATTGTTCGCTACTGGTTACTCCTGCTCCTTCCTGTCCTCTTGTCTTCCTGTTACTACTCCTCCCGCTGAGTGAGGACTCCTCCATCTCTGTGTTATCAAAGCTAACCTTAGATTAGGTGTGTTATTAATGTGGTTTATGTCAACTGGGTGGTGGTTTGTTTTTTTGTTTTGTTTTTTTTTAATGGGTGGTTTGGGTGTGGATATTAAAAAAAATATAAGCGCATATTGCCTCAGTAGTATTTGAGCTGGCCTCACCAAACTCTTGGCACCTGTTAAGTAGTGCTAACAATGGTAAAAATTAAATTGAATAACACCAAAATTTCACTCAGTGGAAATACAGGACAACTGACTTCCTTTGATGACCCCTGAGTACCATTAACCACATAACAATCCATATAATCTCAGAGATTTTTAATAAAAACCTGTTAACCGGCTTTTGCAGTTTAAGGAATCGATCTGCATTGTGATATGGACCTCTGGATTTTTCCCCCTCTCCCAATGCTAACCCATTGGGAGCTGATGTTCTAGTGGTTAAGCATTGGGCTTCAGACCAGGTGGTCCTCTGTTCAAACCCCAGCCTGATCCAAACATCAGTAAGGACCCTTGGACAAGGTCCTTAATCCCCAAGTTGCTCCCAGTGTGTGGTGAACATCTTGCATGGCAGCACCCTGACATCGGTGTGTGTCTGTGTGAATGTGAGGGATAATTGTAAAGCACTTTGAGCATCTGATGCAAATGTAAAACCGCTATATAAATGCAGTCCATTTACCATTAGTTTCTATATGTGTGTTTCACGATAAAAGTGTGTTTTTGTTTTTGTCACATTTTCAGTGCTTTTACTTGTCCTGTTTAGTTGCAAACTGTTTCCTAGGCCAGAGCTCATTGACTCGTGAAAAATGTTTTTTGTATGTATGTATGTATATATGTGTATATGTATGTATGTATATATGTGTATATGTATGTATGTATATATGTGTGTATGTATGTATATATGTGTATATGTATGTATGTATGTGTGTATATGTATGTATGTGTGTGTGTATATGTATGTGTGTGTGTATGTATGTATGTGTGTGTGTATGTATGTGTGTATGTATGTGTGTATGTATGTATGTGTGTATGTATGTATGTGTGTATGTATGTATATGTATGTATGTGTATATGTATGTGTGTATGTATGTATATGTATGTATGTATATGTATGTGTGTATGTATGTATATGTATGTATGTGTGTATGTATATGTATGTGTGTATGTATATGTATGTATGTGTGTGTGTATGTATGTATGTGTGTATGTATATGTGTGTATGTATATGTATGTATATGTGTATGTATATGTGTGTATGTATATGTGTATGTATGTATGTGTGTATGTATATGTATGTGTATGTATGTATGTGTGTATGTATATGTATGTGTATGTATGT